>NC_133147.1:18326980-18926980 GCF_048418815.1 Hemitrygon akajei | reverse complement strand
AGCATCCTTGTTTTCTATTTGAGAAAAAAAAGGTGTGCAAGCTGTTTTTACATAGTTTAGTTCAATTACTTATTTAATGCTTCCACTACTGTTTGGACTTCATCGTCATTATGTGATGTGTCAAATGACGTGGGCGACCGTGGTCTCTGACCGTGATTGCTCCTGGCAAGTTTTTCTACAGAAGTGGTCTTCTGGGCAGTGTCTTTACAAGACGAGTGATTCCAGCCATTATCAATACTCTTCAGAGATTGTCTGGCGTTCGCATAACCAGGACTTGTGATGAAGCACCAGCTGCTCATACGACCATCCATCACCTGCCCCCAGTCTTTTCATGTGCTGCACCTTGCCCAAGGGTGACCTGCAGGCGAGCAGAGGGAGGGAGCACCTTACTCCAGACAAAAATAATAATAAATAAGCAATAAATATTGAGAACATGATGAAGAGTCCTTGAAAATGAGTCCATAGGTTGTGGGAAGATTTCAACGATGGGGCAAGTGAAGTTGAGGGGTAATAACGGCTCCCGAACCTGGTGGTGCGAGTCCTGAGGTTCCTGTACCTTCTTCCTGATGGCAGCAGCGAGAAGAGAGCGTGACCTGGGTGGTGGGGGTTCCTGATGATGGATACTGCTTTCCTGTGATGACACTCCATGTAGATGTGCTCAATTGGGAGGGCTTGGGAGGGAGGGCTTCACCCGTCATGTACTGGGCCGAACCCACAAACTTCTGTAGGATTTTCTGTTCAAGGACATTGTTGTCCCATGACTAAGAAGGTGGCCCTTGACTAAAGACCCTCACTTTCCTGTACAAACCCTCTTATTGTTACTACCACTGGGGAGAAGGTTCAGGAGCCTGAAGGCCCACACTCAGTGCTTCTTCCTATCAAATTTCTGAATGGTCCATTAATAGTACCTTACTATTCCTTTTTTTGCACTATATCTTTATTTTCAAAGTTCAAATTAAATTTTATTATCAGAGTACATATATGTCACCATGTCCAACCCTGAGATTCATTTTCCTGTGGGCATTCTCAGCAAATCTATAGGATAGTAACTGTAAACAGGATCAATGAAAGATCAACCAGAGTGCAGAAGACAACAAACTGTGGAAATGCAAATACAAATAAATAGTAATAAATAGTGAGAACATGAGATAAAGTGTCATCAAAGTGAGATCATTGGTTGTGGGAACATCTCAATGGATGGGCAAGTCAGTGTAGTTATCCCCTTTGTTCAAGAGCCTGATTGTTGTGGGGTGGCACCTCTTTATTTTGTAATTTAGTGTAATTTTATATCTTTGGGCTGTACAGCTGCCACAAAACAACAAATTTCATGCCATCTAAGGCAGTGGTAATGAACTTGAACTGGATTCCGCTTGCCCTCTTAGCTTGTTCCCATTGATGAACGTCCAGAAACTTAGTAACAAATCGTAATATTAAGGATGTAGCATTTTAATTTTAATTTGTGTTTGAATGGAGTTCTGAGATGGCTTCAGTTTGGGAGGTTGATCAGGAAGGGTGGAGGAGCAGATGTGTAGAGATGTGGTTTGGTAAATACTGTTTGCATCAGTATTTAAATTGAGACTGCTGTGACTATTCTACCAAGTGACAATACCCTTTTCGTGGGAATGTGAAATCTCAGAAGTGTGACTGGGTGCCTGCAGTATTGACGTACACTCGGATGCCACTTACAGTACACCTAACACCTTGTTGACGCAAATACCCTCCTTATCGGCCCTCCTTATCTGCGAGGGATTGGTTCCGGGACCACTCGCGGATACCAAAAAACGCGGATGCTCAAGTCCCTTATTCAACCTGTCTCAATGCGGTGGACCTTAGGACCCAGCGGAACCCCAGACCTTATTTAACCTGTCTGGGTGCGGTGGACATTAAGACCCGGCGGCAGAGCTCTGAATCCGCAGTGTTTCTGTTCATGAAAATAATCACGATCACGATTGAAGATAAAGTGGAAATAATAAAGCGATTGGAAAAAGGTGAAACGCCATCAGTCATTGGGAAAGCGTTAGGCTACAGTCAGTCAACGATCAGAACAATTTCAAAGATGATGAAAGCTACAATTATTACTAAGCAACACAGTGGTTTAATTATTGGGTTTTGGGGTTTTGGGTTTTTGATCTTCCACATCAACCCGGCACGGATGGAGAGCGCGCTCGGGAGCGGTCTGTCAGTGGATCGAACTCGGGAACTTCCGTTATATACTATAGTATACTATATGATAAGACAAACATTTGACTAACTGATGCTAAATAATACCAGATGTACCTGTTCCGACTTACTTAGAAAGAGAACTTCTGATTTTTTTCGATCCTGATCCACGATAACCCACACACATCCTCCCGTATACTTTAAATCATCTCTAGATTACTTATAATACCTAATACAATGTAAATGCTATGTAAAATAGTTGTTATACTGCGTTGTTTAGGGAATAATGACAAGAAAAAAAGTCTGTACATGCTCGAACAACAAGTGCTGGAAGAGCTCATCCTGGTTTTCTCGATTTGCGGTTGGTTGAATTAGCGCATGCGGAACTCGCGGATAAGGAGGGCCGACTGTACTAATCAGCCAATCATGTGACAGCAACTTAATTCATAAAAGCATGCCGACATGGTCAAGAGGCTCAGTTGTTGTTCAGACCAAACATCTGGAATGGGGAGAAAATCTGTCACTTTGATTGTTGGAGCCGTCTAGTAAGGTGGCCCCTGTGTCTAGAGGCTGGTGCAACAGAGCGTAATTTCAGCAAGGGGGTAGCAGGTAGATGAAGGGCAAGGATGTTTCCTCTGGTGGGGGGGGGGGGGTGGTGCAGGTCTGGGACCAGAGGACACTGCCTCAGAATAGAGTGGCGTCTATTTAGAATGGAGATGAAGAGGAGATTCTTTCGCCAGTGAGTGGTGAATCTGTGGAATTCGTTGCTACGGGCGGCTGTGGAGGCCAAGTCTTTGGGTGTATTTAAGGCTAAGGTTGATTACTTACACACTGCCTGTTACGCCGCTGGCATTTTGAGCACCAGCGAAGGTTCTCCATCTCTGACAGTGTTCAGGGCTTCCCTCTTCGTGTCAGTAGCTCAGTTTTCACTACGGTCAGTCACGCAAGTCCTGGGTGGAGACTCAGGAATACCTGTGTCTTAAACAGCAGCTCGACATTGACCTGAGCAATGTTATTCTTATCTGACCCTTCATAACTTGGGATCATCCAGTACTGGCCCAATAATTTACATGGGGCTGCTGGCTCTCAGTTAAAAATTAAGTGAAGTTAATCATTTGCTACTTTTTTCAATTAAAATTAACACTTTTAAGATAAATTTACCTGAGTTTAATTAAGCTTTGCATTTCTGTTGCTAATAATTGAGTTTTAATTAATTTAAAAAAAATTAAGTTGCAGCTCAGAATAGGCCCCTCTGGCCATTTTGGTCACGCCACCCCACACCACCCCTCACCCCACACCACACCTCACCCCACACCACCCCTCACCCCACTCCACCCCTCACCCCACTCCACCCCTCACCCCACACCACCCCTCACCCAACACCACCCCTCACCCCACACCACCCCTCATGCCTCACCCAACACCACCCCACTCCACCCCTCACCCCACTCCACCCCTCACCCCACACCACCCCTCACCCAACACCACCCCTCACCCCATTCCACCCCTCACCCCATTCCACCCCTCACCCAACACCACCCCTCACCCAACACCACCCCTCACCCCACTCCACCCCTCACCCCACTCCACCCCTCACCCCACACCACCCCTCACCCAACACCACCCCTCACCCAACACCACCCCTCACCCCATTCCACCCCTCACCCCATTCCACCCCTCACCCAACACCACCCCTCACCCAACACCACCCCTCACCCCACACCACACCTCACCCCACACCACCCCTCACCCCACACCACCCCTCACCCCATTCCACCCCTCACCCCACACCACCCCTCACCCAACACCACCCCTCACCCAACACCACCCCTCACCCCACACACCCCCACCCCACTCCACCCCTCACCCAACACCACCCCTCACCCCACACCACCCCTCACCTCACACCACTCCACCCCTCACCCAACACCACCCCTCACCCAACACCACCCCTCACCCCACTCCACCCCTCACCCAACACCACCCCTCACCCCACACCACCCCTCACCTCACACCACTCCACCCCTCACCCCACACCACCCCTCACCCCTCACCCCACTCCACCCCTCACCCCACACCACCCCTCACCCCAATTTATTCATAGCCTAATCACAGGACACTTTACAATGACTGATTAACCTACCAAGCAGAACATCTTGGACTGTGGGAGGAAACTGGAGCACCCAGAGGAAACCCACATAGTCACAGATAGAACATACCTGTTCCGTGCGAGCAGCACTTACCGCGCGACATCGAGCTTACGTTGCCGCCAATCAGCAGGAGCTCGGGAAAAGCAGCTACGATCTGCGCAAAGCTGTCAAGGCAGCGAAACAACAATACAGGGAGAAGATTGAGTCAAGATTCACAACGAACAGCACACGTGACTTGTGGCGAGGGCTGCATACCATCGCAGACTTCAAAGCCAAACGTTGTGGTGCCACCAGCATCGTGGACTCTCTCCCGGATGAGCTAATCACTTTTACGCTCAGTTCAATGTCACTAACTCTTGAGCTTCTGAGGAAAGCCACCTTTACTACCTGAAATCTGGTCGTCTCTGAAGCCGAGGTACGCAGACGCTTCCATCAGGTGGACAGTCACAAGGCTGCGGGACCGGACAGAATCTCAGGGCGAGTACGCAGATTGTGAGCAGCACATCTGGTAGGTGTGTTTACAGACATTTTTAATCTCTCCCTCTCCCAGTGTGGAGTGCCCTCCTGCTTCAAATTATCCACCATGTCCCTGTACCAAACAAGACCAAGGTAACATGCCTGAACAACTGGCGTCCTGTCGCACTCACCTCAATAATAAGCAAATGCTTTGAGAGGCTGGTCAAGGACTACATCTGCAGCATGCTGCCACCCACACTGGACCCCCTACAATTCACCTACTGACACAACACAACAGACAATGCAATAGCCACTGCTTTACATAATATCCTTACACATCTGGAGAAGAGGGAAGCTTAAGTGAGAATGCTGTTCTTGGACTACAGTTCAGCATTCAACACCGTAATTCCATCCAGGCTCGACAAGAAGCTCAGAGACCTCGGCCTTGACCCTGCCTAGTGCAGCTGGATCCTGGACTTGCTGTCAGAATGCCGGCAGGTGGTAAAGTGGGCTCCCTCATCTCCACCCCTCTGACTCCCAACACGGGAGCCCCTTAGGGCTGTGTACTAAGTCCTTTTAATTACTCCCTGTATACCCGTGACTGTGTTGCCACACACAGCTCTAATCTGCTAATTAAATTTGCCGATGACACTACATTGATTGGCCTAATTGCAAACAATAACGAGGTGGCCTACAGGGAAGAAGTCATCTCTCTGACACAGTGGTGTCAAGAAAACACCCTCTCCCTCAATGTTGCAAAAACAAAGGAGCTGGTTGTGGACTACAGGAGGAATGGAGACCGGCTAACCCCTATTGACATCAATGGATCTGGGGTTGACAGGGTAAACAGCTTCAAGCTCCTCGGCATCCACATCACTGAGGAACTCACGTGGTCTGTACACACCAGCTGTGCGGTGAAAAAAGCACAACAGCCCCTCTTTCACCTCAGACAGTTGAGGAAGTTTGGTGTGGGCCCCCAGATCCTAAGAACTTTCTCCAGGGGCACAATTGAGAGCATCCTGACTGGCTACATCACTGCCTGGTATGGGAACTGTACTTCCCTCAGTCACAGGACTCTGCAGAGAGTGGTGCGGACAGCCCAGCGCATCTGTAGTTGTGAACTTCCTGTGATTCAGGACATTTACAAAGACAGGTGTGAAAAAAGGGCCCGAAGGATCATTGGGGACCCGAGTCACCCCAACCACAAACTATTCCAGCTGCTACCATCTGGGAAACGGTACCGCAGCATAAAAGCCAGGACCAAATTACTAAGATGAATGCTGAAAGAAAATGTCCCAGTCCTGGTCTGGGCTTCAGTAACAATCTAATTTTTATGAACTTTATGGAGTTATTCAGTCCAATCTTACAGCTGTTTTGTACATTTAACTTAATACTATGCATTTGCATGGTGTATTTTGAAAGGATGATGATATACCTCATAAAGTAACCACTGAGGGTATGTTCATGGTCTTCTGCTGCTGTAGCCCATCCACTTCAAGGTTTGACATGTTGTGCATTCATAGATGTTCTTCCGCACACCAGTGTTGTAACGTGTGGTTACTTGAGTTACTGTTGCCTTCCTGTCAGCTTGAACCAGTCTGACCATTCCCTTTGACCTCTCTCATCAACAAGGCATTTTAGCCCACAGAGCTGCCACTCACTGGATGTTGTTTGTTTCTTGTACCATTCTCTGAAATCCTCAGAGACTGTGCGATGAAAATCTCAGGAGATCAGCAATTTCTGAGATACTTAATCCACCGCCTCTGGTACCAACAATCATTCCACAGTCAAAATCACTCAGATCACACTTCTTCCCCATTCTGATGTTTTGTCTGAACAAATGAACCTCTTGACCATGTCTGCATGCTTTTACGCATTGAGTTGCTGCCACATGATTGGCCGATTAGATAATTACATTAACGAGCAGGTGTATCTAAAAAAAATGGCCACTGAGTGTATATGGGAGACACAAATATCTTTGTCAAGTCAGAAGGGTGAATGACTTAGGGCAATCTGAGCAACATCTACAAAAGTAAGACATCTTGGTCAATCCTGGGTTCATCTAACATCATTATACATGCAGTATTGTGCATAAGTCTTAGTCTCATATGTATATATATATCTATATATATATATATATATATGTAGCTAGGGTGCCAAGACTTTTGGACAGTACTGTATTTGTCAATGTGGACTGGAGAGCGAGTTTGAGAATCTGGTGGGAGCAAAGGATGTTGGGAATGGTGAAGATGGAGTGCCGGGGAGGGGTGTGGGACAGGTGGCAGAGAAGGAGTGCCAGGGATTGGAGTGCAGCATGGCCGTAGACACACCCAGCCCCAAGACACCAGGAAAGGTCACTTGATTCCACATAATTGGTCTATTGATCATTATGTAACCATATAACAATTACAGCATGGAAACAGGCCACCTCAGCCCTTCTAGTCCGTGCTGAATGCTTACTATCACCTAGTCCCACTGGCCCACACTCAGCCCATAACCCTCCATTCCTTTCCTGTCCATATACCTATCCAATTTTACTTTCAATGACAATATAGAACCTGCCTCTACCACTTCTACTGGAAGCTCATTCCACACAGCTACCACTCTCTGAGTAAAGAAATTCCCCTCGTGAAATACCCTTAAACTTTTGCACCCTATCTCTCAACTCATGTCCTCTTGTTTGAATCTCCCCTACTCTCAATGGAAAAAGCCTATCCATGTCAACTCTATCTATCCCCCTCATAATTTTAAATACCTCTATCAAGTCCCCCCTCAACCTTCTACGCTCCAAAGAATAAAGGCCTAACTTGTTCAACCTTTCCCTGTAACTTAGGTGCTGAAACCCAGGTAGCATTCTAGTAATGCTACTAGTAATTTCAGAAAGTCTCTCTGGTGCTTCCTGCTCCCTCCCCTTTCCCCAACCATGATTCCCTTCTCCCTGCCCCCTTCCCACTCTCAGTCCACAATAGTGACCCATATCAGAATCAAGTTTCTCATCACTCACATACGTCATGAAATTTGGGTTTTTTTGTGGTGACAGTACAGTGCATTACATAAAATTACTACAGGAATGTTCAAAAGTCTTAGGCACCCTAGCTGTTTATATATATATATATATCTGCCTAAGATTTTAGCGCAAGCCGAAACTGGGCAAATTTAGCCTACCTTTGTCACTGAGTAAATGATGGGGTCAGACTTCTGCCTGTTATATACCCAGAGGACTTGACAATGTTGTTAAAATTACATAGGATATGAAATAGATGGTCAAGTGTAACATTTCTATTTCTTTCCCAATGGGCAAAGGATTTGGCCAATGTTTCTGAGTGATAACAAACTATTTCTCACAAGATTTCATTATCCTTGTCAAAGGCAACTTTCTATTGTGGACTTACTGAAAATAGAGTTAAGCCCATTTCAAGCATAAATAAACTTCAGCACATTAGATTTTTTAAAAAATATATATTTTATTGTTTTATGTGAACAGACTTGGAAAAAACTAACAAAAAAAAACTAACGGAAGAAAATACAGCACATCCGTAGAAACCACAACCATAACAAAATCAAATTAAATATTGAGCAGCAAAAGAGAGAGAAAAAAATAAAGGCAAAAAGCAAACATACTCAGCAGAGGGGCACCGCACCAGAAAACCTGAGTCCTCACCCCGTAAGAAAGTCCAATACAGGGCCCCATATCCTTTCAAAGATGTCCCCTCTGTCCTCATTCCATAGTCTCGGTCTCTGCAAATGTAAAGTGTTTGCCAGTTCTCTCAGCCACAGATCGTACGTAGGCACAAAGTCCACTTTCCACATTTGCAGGGTTAACTTCTCAGCAATCACCATTCCAAACAATACAGCCACTTTTTCATACTTACTGGCTGAAGCTAAGGAGCCAGTAGATTTCTTTTTACCATTCTACCTTCAAGCAGGATCTGAGTTATCACAGTTGAGAGTTAATCCCAGTATGCAATTTAAATTAAGTAGAAGTCACACTTTTACTTAAAGTACTTAGAGAGTGCCTTTGTTATCACTGCCAATTGTCCATCATGTTATATGTGTCCATGAACTCAAAGTTCAAAGTAAATTTGTTATCAAAGTACATGCATGTCACCATATACAACTCTGAGATTCATTTTCTTGCAGCAAATCTATAAAATAGTGACTGTAAACAGGATCAATGAAAGAGCAAGTAGAGCATGGAAGACAACAAATTGTGTAACTTCAAATATAAATAAATAGCAATAAATAATGAGAACGTGAGATAACAAGATAAAGAATCCTTGAAGTGAGATCATTGGTTGTGGGAACATCCCAGTGGATGGCAAGTGAGTGCAGTTACCCCCTTTTGTTCAAAAGCCTGATGCTTGAAGGGTAGGAACTGCTCTTGAACCCAGTGGTGCAAGTCCTGAGGTTCCTGTACCTTCTGCCTGATGGCAGCAGCGAGAAAAGAGCACGGCCTGGGTGGTAGGGATCTCCGATGATGGTTGCTGCCTTCCTGTGGTGGTTGTTGGTAATAGCTGAGCTATAAGTTATGCAAATCGGTAGTTTTTTTAAATTCTTGGTGTGATTTGCTAACTTACAAAATACAATGAAAGAAAATAATGTTTTTGCTAATGTTAATTTTAAAGTAGAATGGTTGAGTAATTCATCCCAGTTGGGAAGTCAAAGGAATGAATTTCAGATACAATGTGCTAATGTAACAATACAACATGTTTGGTGCTATTAACCCAAGGGCATATTTCAACAGAATCGTCTTTTCATGAATAGAAAACTTTCAAGGATATATTCACCAATCCTGTGCTCTCAGCATGGAGCTTTGTTTCAATAGAACTAAAGCCAGAGATTCTGCACTACAATAGAGTACGTTTTATCCATACTTCTGTTCTTCTAAGACATCCCACTGGAAGAATAATAGAAAATGCTGAAATTTCTCAGAAAGCCAAGCAGCTTCTGTGGAGGAAGAGACGCCCTTCCCTCAGCTCATCCACTGGGAGCATGGGATTGTTGAATTTACCCTGCCGCTCACCAGGAGGGGGAGAATGATGATCATTAAAAAAAAATCTTTTATTTCCACAGTGATGTGTTCTGTAAGAAAAACAGCAACAGAATTTTGAATGAAAATGACCTAATATATTTTCCACAATTAGCGGATACACTGCAAACGATAGCAGATGAAGGGCCAGACGCTTTTTACGACGGACCTATTGCTGAGGACATTGTTCATTCTGTTAGCCAATCAGGTACAACTCTCTGAATATAAACATGTCGATTAACTGAAAGCAAATATAGAACCTGTCTCCAGTGCTTTTGTTTTAATTGTGTTTCAGTTTTAATTATATAGTAGTGAATACTTTCAGAATCCGTTATTTAATATGTCGAACTCTGGGCAAAATAAGAAATATTCAGCTGTATTTTAGCAAGTGTTTGATTCACTCTCACATAATAGACTGATCTGAACGTTAAAGCCCTATGCAATTCGATGGAAGACGGCAAGTAAGATTAGAAATTGAATTGGCATCAGCTGGCAAAGGGTAATTGTGAAGGGCAAAGGTTCAAAGGTTCACTTATTATCAAAGTATGTATGCATTATACGTCTCTGGGATTCATCTTCTCCAGACAGCCACGGAACAAAGAAAAACCATGGAAGTCGTTCAAAGAGGCCCATCAAACTCACCCCCCCACACAAAAAAAACAACAGCAACCCAACCATCAACCCAAAAGACCCTTCGCCCGCACCAAGAAACAACTAACAAAATGGAACAAGTACATTGACCTCTGATACCCCCCTCTCCCACACAAATGTACCAAAAACATCGACCACCTCCGCACAAGAAAACTAACAAAGCGCAACAAGGACATCAACCCTCGCACCCCCTTCCCCTCTCACAACAAAACAAGAAAGAATGGGCAAAAACACAGAATATAAAAACTACAAGACTGAAAAAGTCCACAATCCATAAACTCAATAGTCCAATCCATAAACACAGCTCTCCGGTAATGTCCTCCAACATCATCGAAAAAGAGAGACGCCACTTGAGGGCAGAGGTCTAGCCACTGGCCACTAATGTCTAAATGACCCCGAGTTCTTGGAATTGCGAAGGGAAGCAAGGCATTGTTACTGTAACTGGTTTGGCCTGAGTAGTGGGTGCCATCGGTAAGAAGGGTGCTGCCATCGGTAAGAAGGGTGCTGCCAACACTGGCGCTGTAGTTGCTCCAGAAATGGAACTAGAAAACCTGGGTTGGATCTGGTGGAGCTAGGCTCACTTGGAGCTTCTGTCTTGCAGATATGACATTAAACAGAGGTTCAATCAGTGTTCTCTCTGGAAGAGAAAAGTTTATGAGCTCATAAGACATAGGAATAGAACTAGGTCATTTGACCCATTGGGTCTGCTCCGCCATTCCATCATGGCTGATTTATTACCCCACTTAAGCTTATTCTTCTGCCTTCTCTCTGTAACCTTTGACGCCCAATGAATTAAGAACCTATCAATTTCTGCTTTATGTATACGCAATAACTTAACCTCCACAGCCACCTATGGCAATGAATTCCACAGATTCACCACTCTCTGGCTGAAGAAATTCATCTGTCTCTGTTCTAAAGGGACGTCCTTCTCTTCTGAGTCTCTGTGCCCTCTTGAGCTAGACTCTCCACCGCAGGAAACATCCTCTCCATGTCCACTCTCTCCGGGCCTTGGCGGGCAAGGAGCACAGCAGCCGGGGCAGTCTTCATAGCCTCAGCGCCGTAGAGTGAGGAGTAACCATGGCAGACAGCGAGTGAAATCGGCTCTTGTCAAGAACAACTTTGCACTCTGTCGGGGCTGGTGTTTGAACGAACCCAGCGGCAGAAAAGCAAAAGGCTCCAGCGCCCTGGAGAGAGGAGTGAAGACTGCGGAGAGAACCAATCAACTGACAATGTCTCCTCGCACGTTGACGAAACGTTTGCAAGTAAATTCCCCAACTCAGAGAGCAACCGTTTCCTCAGATAGTGGTTTCACTGTGCGAGGAGAGGATGGGTGGGCTAAACCTAAAATTTATGAGGTTTAGAAGAACGAGTGGTGATATTATTGAAATTTACACCATTCTTAATAGACATGACGCTCCACCTGGCTGAAGAGCCTAGAATCAGGAACTACTGTCTCGAAATAAAAAGCTGGACTTTTAGGATTGACATGAGGAGAAATGGCTCCACAGAGATGGTGATGAATCTTTGGAATTTTGTATCGTATAAGAATGCAAATGGGACTATCTCAGGAAAACACGGACCAAGTTGGGATGAAGGGTTTGTCTCCATGCCATGTAGTTCCATGACTCTATGATTAGCCATTGTCTTCAAAATGGAGATTAATTTTTAAACATTAAAGAAATCAAGGGAAATGGCACTGAGAGAAAGAGAGAAGAGATGAATGGTGGAGCAGATTGAAGTGCCTGTTCCTAATTATGTTGGCGTGTGATATGTTGGGGGGAGGGGGAAATTGGTAAAAATGTTCTACCCAGTATCGCGGTAAATCCAGCTGTCTTACTCACTCACACTGGCCAATGGATGTGATGAGTGCCATCATCTTTATTGTGTCCCTTCCATTCAAATACCCACTACCAGCCCCAGATAGTGGTGCCAACTGCATGCCGCTCGCCTACGTTCTCACCTGGTTAGGTGGGGTTTGTGGAGAAGAAGAGTGGAGCAGGAAAGGTGCTTGGAAGTTGCTACAAGGAGGATGAGGGGTGACCTGATAGAGGTGTACGAGATGATGAGAGGCATGGATCATGTGGATAGTCAGAGGCTTTTTCCCAGGGCTGAAATGGCTAACACGAGGGGTACAGGTTTAAGGTGCTTGGAAGTAGGTACAGAGGGGATATCAGGGGTGAGTTTTTTACACAGAGAGTGGTGTGTGTGTGGAATGCACTGCCGGCGATAGTGGTGGAGGCGGATACAAAAGGTTCTTTTAAGAGCCTCTTGGATAGGTATATGGAGCTTAGAAAAATAGAGGGCTATGCAGTAAGGAAATTCTAGGCAGTTTCTAGAGTAGGTTACTTGGTCGACACAGCATTGTGGGCCGAAGGGCCTGTAAAGTGCTATAGATTTCTATGTTTCTCTGAAACTCTTGAATCAGAGTTGGAAAACATTAGAGATGTAGCAAGTTTTAAATAAAGGCAAGGCCGGTGGTGTAGTGGTATCAGCACTGGACTTAGAGACGAGTGGTCCCGGCTTCGAATCTAGCCGGCCCTTTGCTCGTTTCCATCCGTGCTGGGTTGAACGTCGAGCTAGCAACTCGGCCTCGTATATTAAAAAAACAGACAAGTGCTAAGGAAATGGCTGCCTGATGTGCCATGAGGTGCAAGAAGGAACAAGTAACAAAGTGTGCAAAAGAGGAAAGAACTAAAGCAAAGTGCGTATGGCTGGAGGAGTTAAGTAACAGCAATAGTGACCGTGCAATGAACAAGCAGGGATAATGGGGTAAATAAAGAAAGCAACATATAACCATATAACAATTACAGCACGGAAACAGGCCATCTAGTCCGTGCCGAACCCTTACTCTCACCTAGTCCCACTGGCCCGCACTCAGCCCATAACCCTCCATTCCTTTCCTGTCCTTATACCTATCCAATTTTACTCTAAATGACAATACCGAACCTGCCTCTACCACTTCTACTGGAAGCTCATTCCACACAGCTACCACTCTCTGAGTAAAGAAATTCCCCCTCGTGTTACCCTTAAACTTTTTCCCCCTAACTCTCAACATGTCCTCTTGTCTGAATCTCCCCTACTCTCAATGGAAAAAGCCTATCCACATCAACTCTATCTATCCCCCTCATAATTTTAAATACCTTTATCAAGTCCCCCCTCAACCTTCTACGCTCCAAAAAATAAAGACCTAACTTGTTCAACCTTTCTCTGTAACTTAGGTGCTGAAACCCAGGTAACGTTCTGGTAAATCTTCTCTGTACTCTCTCTTTTTGTTGACATCTTTCCTATAATTCGGTGACCAGAACTGTACACAATACTCCAAATTTGGCCTAACCAATGCCTTGTACAATTTTAACATTACACCCCAACTCCTATACTCAATGCTCTGATTTATAAAGGCCAGCATACCAAAAGATTTCTTCACCACCCTATCCACATGAGATTCCACCTTCAGGGAACTAGGCACCATTATTCCTAGATCACTCTGTTCTACTGCATTCTTCAATGCCCTACCATTTACCATGTATGTCCTATTTGGATTATTCCTACCAAAATGTAGCACCTCACACTTATCAGCATTAAACTCCATCTGCCATCGTTCAGCCCACTCTTCTAACTGGCCTAGATCTCTCTGCAAGCTTTGAAAACCTACTTCATTATCCACAACGCCACCTACCTAAGAAAATGATCCTGAGGAATGTAAAAGTGAGAGAGAAGAATCATTATCAGCAAAAACAGAAGCCAAAGACCATTGTTCTACACAGAAAGAGGCCTTTCAGCCTATTCAATGTATGCCAGCTCCCTAGTTCATTTTAATATCAGAGAATATATACAGTATACAACCTGAATTTCTTACTCTTCACAGACATCCACAAAACAGAGGATAAATCCCAACGAATAAATCCCACAGAAAAACGTTAGAACCCCCAAAAAAAACCCTCCTTAGAGGCGTAGAGGGCATGTTCTATCATAAGAAGATGGACAAACATGTGTTGTTTTCTCTGGAGCAGCAGAGGCGGAGGGGAGATCCGATAGAGGCTTGCGAGATTATGAGGGGCATAGACAGAGTAGACAGGGAGTATCTTTTCCCTAGGGTAAAAATGCCTGATACCAGTTGGCATGCGTTGAAGGTGAGAGGGGGTAGGTTCAAGGGGGATGTGAGGGGCAAGTTTTTACTCAAAGACTGGTGGATGCCTGGAATGCGATGCCTGGTATGGTACATTAGAGTCGTTTAAGGGACGTTTAGATAAGCACATGAATATGAGGAAGATGGAGGGATATTGACATTGTGTAGGAAGAAAGGATTAGTTTTGGGGTGTTTTTTAAATTTACTTTTCAGCTAGTTTGGGGCAAGATTGTGGGCTAAAGAGCCCTTTCCCGTGTTGTACTGTTCTATGTAGAAAGAGCAGATATAGCTCAGCATCTCCGAGGTGGCACCTCCCATGTTGATGTGTACCTTTTTCTGAAGGGATTGTTCAATTAAGCTGCTTTTTTGATAAAGAATTTCCCTCCCCCCCCCACCCATTCCACTGTGACTGGATTGGTCAGTTGTGCCTGTGTTTCTCTCTAGGTGGTCTGATTTCCCGAAAGGACCTAAAGCAGTACCAGGCGAGAGAGGAGACGCCAATAAGTGTGATGTTGGGTGACTACACCTTGTACGTTCCTGGTGCTCCATCAGGCGGACCTGTCCTCGCCCTCATTCTGAAAATCCTCGAAGGTAATGTTTTACCTCCAGGTTCATGCGTTCAACATCGTTTGTGAATCTCTGAAGGTCTCCCAGCCTTCAATGGAGGGAGTAGTCATTTGCTCCAACGTGATCAGATCCCGTTAGCTCTCCTGGTAAGTTCTCTGTGATCTTTGGCAACACAAAGCACTGAGCCCTGGAAATGCAGGGACCTGTAAGCTGTCACTGACTGAATCAGAATCAGGTTCAGTATAATAGTAATAGGCATCCGTTAGTCTCGTGAGACCATGGATTTGTGCCTTGGAAGGTTTCCAGGACGTAGGCCTGGATAGGGTTGTACGGGAGACTGGCAGCTGCCCAAGCTGCAGGCCTTCCCCTCTCCACGCCACCGATGTTGTCCAAGGGAAGGGCACTAGGACCCAAGCAGCTTGACACCGGTGTCGTCGCAGAGCAACGTGTGGTTAAGTGCCTTGCTCAAGGACACAACACGCTGCCTCAGCTGAGGCTCGAACCAGTGACCTTCAGATCACTAGACCGATGCCTTATCCACTAGGCCATGCGCCAGCACTGATCACCAGCATACGTTATGAAAATTGTTGTCTTTGCGGCAGCAGTACAATGCAGTGCAAACTAACAGGCAAAGAGCCGTGAATTGCAGTAAATATCTATATCTAAAATAGCCAAATTAAAGAAGTAATGCAGAAATAGATTCAGAAGTCCATTCAGAAATCGGACAGCAGAGAGAAAGAAGCTTTTCCTGAATCACTGAGTGCCTTTAGGCCTCCTTCCTGAGGCTCAGAAAAAGTAACACAATGCACTTTTAACGTCGTAAATCAGCGAGTTGTTTGTTATGCCGCCCCTCTCACTGTGAAATGGGGACATCTCTTTTTCCCTTATTAGGGAGAGAGAGAGCCTGTGGTATGTCAAATTACCGGGTGAATGAGTAGTCTTAGGGCTACTGCAAGTCTGTGTCTTTATTGATGCTTTGCTGCATGCTTGAGTTATTAGTAGGGGGGGCCGCTGATGCTTTTTTGCTGGTGGGGAGGGGGGTTCATTGTTTTGCTGCTGCTTTCACATGGGAGAGGGGAGCTAGGAGGGTGTCTTCGGGGTTCTAACATTTAACTGACATTCATTCTTTGGGGCACACCTCTGTTCAGGGATGTTTGCAAAGAAAAAGAACTTCAGGATGTATATTGTATACATCTCTCTGATGTTAAATGTAGCTTTGAAACCCTTGATGGTAGCAACGAGAACAACGAGACCTGGGTGATGGGGGTCCTTAATGATGGATGCCACTTTTTAACCCTAATTGATTGTCTAACCCGAAAACTCACCTCCGGAACCTCACGACTGAAGATAGAATCAGGGATCAGTTTAAATCAGCCGGGGTTGCTTCACTGTACGGCAGGGTTTTAACCTGCAGCATTGAGAGTAGAGACACTGCTGTATATATTATATATCTTTTGTCTGAACACAGAGTCCCAGCAGAGTAGCCCAGCACTGGTGGATAGTATCAAAAATGTCTCGCTTTGCCCTGACTGAACACAGTGAATGATTAATTTGAAACTTGGCTGCATTTAAATGAGGCTCGGGGGTTAAAATAGGCCACGCCACTTTTAGGGGAACATGGCGCTCTGAACTGAGTTCAAAATCCTTTCTGGGTAAAAATGGAATCAAAGTCTTATGTTCATTAACACTGATTAGACCAGTTGTTCTCCGTGATAATTGGAAATTATTACATCCCAGTCACTTAACAGGAATCTGGAGATATGGCAGAGAAAACTCACGGAGGCTTCCAATTACCGAGGACGTCAACACAGAAACAACACACTCAGAGTGTTCCTTTGTTCACATTGTGCGGTTAATGTTCAAATCAGAGCTACAACCTTGGAGTGTTAACTATTGAGGGAGTCTGGAAGCACTGTTTGCCTTTGTTAGGTTACTCCATGGCTTAAAATGAAGGCTCAGGGGTAAACACAATCATCAGATGGATGTTTTTGAATAACTAGCTCATTTTCGGAGCAAGAGTGAGAGACCCGTGTGGAAGGGGTATCTGTATTTTTTCACGGTGCACAATCGTCAAGTGCCATGGAACACCGTGTACTGAGTTGAAATTCTGTGAACGCTAGAAGACAAACGTGGCAGTCTCTCTGCCCGCGGGAAGGACTCAGAGTTGGCAGATTCCTCTGGCTTTTGTTTGATTAGATTATTAGGATGAATAAACCTGCAATTCTTCTTTTGAATAGTAAACGGTTCAGAAGAGTAACTTGAGATTCTAAATTCGAAGGGTAGTTATTTCCCCCCACAGTCCAAACACGTTCCGTGCTGGCAGGCTAATTGGTCATTGTTGATTGTACCGTGATTAGGCTAGGATTAAATCAGGGGTTGCCGGGCAGTGTGGCATGAAGAGTATCTCAATAAATTGTCCAATTTCATTGACTTTTAATCAAAGGTATTTTTTTCACCTACTGCTGTCGTACTTCATATGGACTCTACCTGAAGCTCAGTCACAGCCATTTTAATTGCCCACTCACGCTGGCTGCTGTGCTCTGGTTAACTTCCTTGGTCCCTGCACCAGCACGGAAGCAGACTACACATTTTCAGTGAATGAATGAAGGAAGGGTTCACCATTTTCCACAACTCTGGTGCTTAGAAAATAAAGGCAGGATGCTTGCATAATGTTGTACATAGAACATAGAACAGTGTAGGAACAGGCCATTCAGCCCACAATGCTGTGCTGTACCAGCTAAAAAGTAAATCAAAAACACCCCAACACTAATCCCTGCTACCTACACCATGTCCAGATCCCTCCATCTTCCTTACACCCAAACATCTCTTAAGAGCCTCCAATGTATTTGCCTCTACCACCACACCAGGCAGCGCATTCCAGGCATCCACCTCTCCCAGAGTACAAATCCCCCTTGAACCTACCCCCTCTCACCTTCAATGCATGCCTTCTGGTATTAGGCATTTCAACCCTGGGAAACAGATACCCTCTGTCCACTCTGTCTATGCCTCTCATAATCTTATGAACTTCTTTCAGATCTCCCCTCTGCCTCCGACACTCCAGAGAAAGCAACCCATGTTTGTCCAGCCTCACACGCCCTCTAAACCAGGCAGCATCCTGGTAAACCTCTTCTGCGCCCTCTCCAGAGCCTCAATGTCCTTCCTATCGCGGGGCAGCCCTGAACTTGTGTTGTAAAAGATAAATGGGGAGAAAAATCGTGCTGACAGGACCAATCTACATTTAGAAAGACAAGGATTGATCGGGGAGTGACGACATGGCTTTTTGGTGGGAGATCCTGACTAAGTAACTTGATTCGGTTTTTCAAGGATGTAACTAGAAATATTTGCAGGTTTACAAAACATTGGTGAGCACTCCTCGGGAATACTGCAAGCAGTTTTGGTTTGCCCGAGTAGAGAAAAGAAATTATTGCACTGGGGTGGGTGCAGAGGAGATTCACCAGGATATTGCCTGGGATGGAGGGTCTCAGTGAAGAGGTGAGGCTGGATACTCTGGGCTTGTTTTTGTCATAATGCAGAGGACCGAGGGGAGACCAGATGGAGGTGTGCAAAATAATTAGGCCATTGATAGGGTAGATGTTACCCTCAGCCAAGGTATCCAGAACCAAAGGACATACAAAAGCATAACATAAAGAGTAAGAGGTTGAGCAGGGATAGAAAGAAGTTGATTATGGATATAGGGAGTAAGAGGTAGAGAGGGGATATATGAAGAATTATTTTCCACACACAGTGTTTGAAATTTAGAATGTACTATTTGAAAATGGGTGGCAGGGTGGAGATGTAAGGAGGTGTGAGGTGCTCCTTTCTTCTGCTAGCCTGCAGGTGACCCTTGGGCAAGGTGTAGCACCTGCCTAGCCCCCACCTGAAGCCATGGGAACAGGAGGTGGATGGTCGTACGAGCAGCCGGTGCATCTCTCAAGTCCTGGTTATGCGACCACTGACGCCAGGCAGACAATCTCTGTGTTGTTAATGGCTGGGGGGGTCACCCGTCTTGTAAAGACACTGCCCAGAAGAAGGCAATGGCAAACCACTCCTGTGGGAAAAATTTGCCAAGAACAATCACGGTCACGGAAAGTCCATGATCATCCACGTCATACAACACAGCGCAAAATGACCAAACTGTCCGAAAGGATGGTGGAGGCAGAAACACAACATTATATAAAAAAGTTACGCAGACAAACATTTGAATTACCAAGACATAGAAAGTTATGGTGTTGATTAACATTATTGATTGGTGCTTGATGGTTAGCTCTGACAGGATGTGGCAAGGAGCTGGGTTTTGTGCCCAATGACTTCATACAAAAAGATTAAAATGAAACACGGAACAACTATGAGATGTGTCTCCTGTGTTTGAATTTGTCAAAAACCTGGGATTCATGACAGAAAACTTTGCGTTTGTTGCTTTTTTTAATCGATGGCCCCTTGAAAAGGCAGTGCCCAGTTACCCTGTGGAATAATTACCCTATGGGGGGGTGAAGACACTTCCACAACGCTGTCATGTTGTGAGTTCCAGGAAGAATAGTCAAGACGCCATAGCGTATGGGTGGGGTCAGCCTGTCATTTGCAGAAGTGTTCCTTCACATCTCCGACTCTGGTTTACTTAGAGAAACGTCGCGGTAACAAACAGTTCTGCCCCAATGAGCCCGAGCCAACCCAATTACACCCACGTGACCAATTAACCCGTATATCATTGGAATGTGCAAGGAAACCCACGTGCTCATGGGAAGAACAAACTGATTCCTTACAGAGAGCGGCTGAATTGAACCCAGGTCGCTGGTTTAAGATGGCACCGGTGGGTCTCAGCGGCTTCTTGCTTGTGGCCAAATTGGAAAGGTCGAATTGAGGTGGCGGGTTCCTAAAGGCTGGATTGAGGTGGCGGGTTCCAGCCCTGGAGCATATGGAAGAGACTGAACCCAATGTTTGGACAGTGATGTAGGAGCTGGGCCAGACTGGAAAGGTCAGGGTGCAAGGGCTGAGCCGAGAGACGGGCTGGTTCGTCTCGCTGCTCCACGACGTTTACTCGGCTCTGCGCTGAACTGAGCGT
The DNA here is from genome assembly GCF_048418815.1 of Hemitrygon akajei. Classification (NCBI taxonomy): domain Eukaryota; kingdom Metazoa; phylum Chordata; class Chondrichthyes; order Myliobatiformes; family Dasyatidae; genus Hemitrygon; species Hemitrygon akajei. The sequence continues at coordinate 18,906,782 of NC_133147.1, read as the reverse complement.
CTGTGGACTTCAGTTCTGAACGCTATTCGGTCGCTTTTATTCGCATGATTTGCTTTATTTCTCTGCACATTGGGTGTCTGACTTTTTTAATGGGTTCTTTTGGGTTTCTTTGTTTTGTGGCTGCCTGCAAAAAGAGGAATCTCAAGGTTGTGTAATGTATGGTTGGTGTCCATCTGTCTCGAAGGACAATAGGTGATGATCATCATCACTAGCCTGGGTGGATGGTATGGGGATCCTGAGATGCCCAGTCGTCAAGATCCCGCTCTCTACCTCACCAGTGTGGTCCAAAGGAAAGCTTATGAAGCAATATGTCTGGCATCAGCTTGGCTGCAGGAGCTGCCGGAAGGACGTTCAATGATGTCCAGCCGCCTTAGGGGCTCCACTCCGGATTTGCTGTCTGGGTTTACTCCCGTAGCCTTCGTCTCTCCCGAGGCTGCCCACAAGGCAGTGGGGCTGTTTACCCAGAGCTGGGGATCTGGTTCACGAGCACCAGGCCGTGTCCACACACCGGTGGGCCTGCGTGCTGCTTGTACAGGGGCCAGACCTCCTCCCCACCCTCTGTAGTCCAGCCTGAGTCCAAAAGGAGTTCAGTTTCCATGTGTCACCAGCGAGGAGGCACTACACGAGGCTTGCTGTAGGAGAGGCCGTGCACTGGCAGGGAGAGACTTACACACTCATCTGTCCTTCTCGCAAGACTGCTAGCCAGCAGTGGAAGCTGAAAGTGAGAACAACAGGCACTACCCACTACACTACCACACTGGACATCTCATAACAACCATTTTGACGTGTGCTTTGTATATAAAGTACATCCTTTAATAATAAATGTACTTTGATCTCTGAACTTTTGTGCTATAATAACATGGCAACCCCTGAACTCCTGTTGTTCTTCAGGTTCATGGAGGTCACAGGTCTGGGAGTAGATTCCTTTTTGATCTGCTGTAATGCTTGTTTGCATGATTTCATTCATTACTTTGTGAAGCTCTGATCTGGCATTAATTGACCAATTTTTACATCCAGTTTTTATTTTCATAATCTATTTTTAGGATACCAATTTTCCAGAGAGAGTATATCGTCTCCGGAAAAGAAAGTCTTAACATACCATAGAATAATGGAAGCTTTCAAATTTGCGTTTGCTGAGAGAAGCAAGTTGGAGTATCCGAGCTCCAGTGACCACAAAGAGGTAGGAAGAGAGAATTGTCTGTGTGTGCTTGCTGTTCGGTGTCAGTTTTCCATGTGTAACTTCCTATGGCCTTGTTTAGAATGGAAGCTGTGTGTGGAAACATGTCCTGGGTCATGAAACTTTCTTTTTCCCTCTTAACCAGTCTCTTGAGATTGCACCCTGGTTCCGCATTGGTGAAGACGAGCCTGGGTGGGACGGCAGGTGACTGATGAGGTGGATGAGTGGGCCGTGTGCGTGAGGTGGTTTACATTGGGCCTTGGTGCGCCGAAAATCTGCAGATGCTGGAAATCCAAAGAAACACACACACACACACACACACACACACACACACACACACACACACACACACACACACACACACACACACACACACACACACACACACACACACACACACACACACACACACACACACTTACTTACTTACTTCTTCGGTTATCCATCAAAATCCGATAATGACATCCACTCCTTTAACGGCGAGATCTTTGATGATTATACAGTCCTATCCCGGACCCACGAGCTCTATTGCGGGTGGGACATGTATATGTGGTAGTGGTGGTAGTGACGGCAACCATGGCTGCATTTCTCCTGGCTCTCTTCTGCTGTCTTCTGGTTGTTCTTTCCATCTCCAGAATACGAACCCCGTCCCTACACAGCTGTCGCCAAGTGATACGGTCAGCAGCAACATCCTCCAGGTCATCAGGTCTGATCTTGCACTTCCTTAAAGCATTCTTCATCTGATCCTTATAGCGCCTCTTTGGCCCTCCAGCTGAGCGTCGACCATGATGTAGCTGGCCGTGTAACACTCTGCGGGGTTGCCGACATGGGGGCATCCTTATCACGTGACCCAGCCACTGCAGCTGACGCTGGGTGATCATGGCCTCAATACTTCTGCAGTTGGTCTTTACAAGTATTTCAGTGTGAGGCACCCGCTCAGGGCAGGTAATTCCCAGGATGCACTGAAGGCAGCTTATGGGGAAGCGCTCCAAGGACTTGATGTGACGGCTGTAGGTTACCCAAGCTTCACGGCTATAAAGGAGGGTGGTGACACAGACCGCTTGGTATATGGTGATCCTTGTGGAGGGACGAAGGCTCCTGTTCTGAAAGACTCGACGCTGAAGTCTCCCAAAGGCAGCTGATGCCTGTTTAATGCGGCTCTGGATGTCATTGTCAATGCCGCTATCCTCAGAGAGAATGCTCCCCAGATATTTGAAAGATGGCACACACACACACACACACACACACACACACACAGTGCTGGAGGAACTCAGCAAGTCAGGCAGCATCTATGGGAAAGAGTAAACAGTTTCGGGCTGGGACCCTTTCATCGGGACTAGAAAGGAAGAGGAAAAGTCAGGGTAAGAAGATGTGGGAAGGGGAGAAAGAAGTACAAGGTGGCAGGTGATAGGTGGAACTGGGAGAGGGGGAGGGGGTAAAGTAAAGAGCTGGGAATTTGATTGGTGAAAGAGATAAAGGGCTGGAGAAGGGGGAAATCTGATAGGAGAGGACAGCAGACCATAGAAGAAAGGGAAGGGAGAGGAACACCAGAGGGAGGTGATAGGAGTACTTGAGATTCTCACTGCTCTTTTTTTCATTCTGAGAGATCATCACACCACCTCCTCAAACTTACTCATCCTAATTCCTTACTCTTTGCTGAAGAGCAGTCCTAATGCTTTGACCAACTTTTATTTCTGAACTTTCTATTAAGTTCTATAAGCATTTCTTCTCAAATATCATCCAACTCAATATGAATGACGGCATTTCATCACCTGTTTGTGTAACAGCTTTACACTGGCTGTATATTTCATTCAAAGCTTGTTACTAGATTGAAGATCTGATATTTTTTCTCCCCAGCTTTGTTCTTAGGAGCTCCAGTCCTTGTTACCATGCAGATGCGCATATTGGAATCCACCTTCCATCCTGTTGTAGAGATAAATAGTCACCATGTTTAATAGTTTTAGTAGATTAACTATTGCCCATCACAGTTCACTCACTGTGTAATTGCTTTATTGGTTATAGAAAATGAAAACACAGAACGCTGGAAGTTCTTTGCAGATATATACATTAGACCATAAGATATAGGAGCAGAACTAGGCCGTTAGCTTCTTTGAGTTGGCTTCACCATTTCATCATGGCTGATCCTCTTTCTGTCTCAGCCCCGATCTCCTGCCTACCCCCGTATCCCTTCGTGCCCTGATTAATTAAGAATCTATCAACCTCTGCCTCAAATATTCATAAAGACTCGGCCTCCACAGCTGCCTGTGGCAATGAATTCCACAGATTCACCATTCCCTAGCTAAAGGAATTCCTCCTCACCTCTGTTCTAAAAGGACACTCCTCTATTCTGAGGCTGTGTCCTCTGGTCTTAGACTCGCCCACCACAGGAAACATCCTCTCCACATCCACTCTATCAAGGCCTTTCACCATTCAATAGGTTTCAGTGAGTTAGGGTGCTCTTGAAAACACACGTTTATTCACTGTTCTATTATATACACTATGACCTGTTCTTGCAAACACATTTTGGGCATTTTACTCTGCTGTAGGTACTATTTAAATTAAATTGTTCCTTTCACAGTACAGTAGCGGGCAAGTTCCACCAAGCGGTGTAATATGAAAGGCAGGAAGGGATACGGGGCAAAGGCAGGAGATTGGGGCTGAGAGGGAAATGAATCGGCAATAATGAAATGGTGGAGCAGACTCGATGGGCCAAATTGCCTAATTCTGCTGCAAAATCTTATCGTCTTATGGTCTTTCTTAATATAGGAATCTGTGAGCAAAGTTGATCTGATTTAAGTCTAATAAGAACATAGAACAGAAATCTACAGTACATTACAGGCCCTTCGGCCCACAATGTTGTGCCGCCCATGTAACCCGCTCTAGAAACTGCCTAGAATTACCCCACCGCATAGCCCTCTATTCTACAAGTTCTATAAGTAAGCACCTTAGATTAATTGGTACATCGGAAATACATGTCCTGAAGAAGGGTCTTGGCCCGAAACATTGACTGCTTATTTATTTCCATAGATGAATAACCAGCTGAGTTGCTCCAGCTTTTTGTGTGTGTTGCCTTTAACTAATTGGTGGCTCAATTAGTATCGAGTGAGAAAACCTTGCAGACTGGAAAGATTGGATTGTGAAGATTCAGGCAAGAAAAAGTCAGCATGAAATGAAAGGAGTGCTTCGCTTGTTAAAACGTACACTGGGTACTTTGACAGGTCACATTGGAAATATGATTCATGTTCCAAACTAAGTTTATAAGGTTATTAACGTTGTGAAGTTGACCATGGGTGGGTGGTATTTATTGTCTTTTATTTTCCTTGTTTTAACTAAATTTTGTCAATAAAATAGGCCGTTGAGATGATCTCGAAAGCCAATGAAATTCGAGGAAGGATCAATGATGGAAAAACCAGTGAAAGAATTGATGACTATGGGATAAAATGCCTTTTGCCTGGGCAGAGTGGAACATCTCATCTTTCTGTGGTAGCTGAGGATGGCAGTGCTGTATCAGTTACCAGCACCATCAATGGCTAGTAAGTATTGTCTATTTTTATTGGGTGGTTTTGTAGCTGCCCTGAAGTAGGTTGACTGAGGATATGACTCATGCTTAAAAGTACAGAAATACTGTGGTAATCTTGTATTTCTTCAGATGCTAGACATTTTGAGCAACACACACAAATTGCTGGAGGAACTCAGCAGGCCAGTTAACTGTTGTGTATTTGATATTTCAATAATATTTGAGCAATCTTCCATCTCCATCTCCAATCAATCATCTTCATCTTCAATCAGTCATCTCCATCTCCAATCAATCATTTCCATCTCCAATCAATCATCTCCATCTCCAATCATCTCCATCTCTAACCAATCAAACCCATCTCTAACCAATCAATTCCATCTCTAGCCAATCAAATCCATCTCTAGCCAATCAATTCCATCTCTAGCCAATCAAACCCATCTCTAGCCAATCAAACCCATCTCTAACCAATCAAACCCATCTCTAACCAATCAATTCCATCTCTAACCAATCAAACCCATCTCTAACCAATCATCTCCATCTCCAATCAATCATCTCCATCTCCAACCATCTCCATCTCTAACCAATCAATTCCATCTCTAGCCAATCAAATCCATCTCTAACCAATCATCTCCATCTCTAATCAATCACCTCCATCTCCAGTCAATCAGCTCCATCTCTTATCATCTCTATCTCCACATCTTATCATCCCGATCTCCATCTTGCATTTTTGCTTAAGTAATTCACCACGGGTTGAACATCGGTGCTAGAAAGTTTGTGAACCCTGTAGAATTTTCTCTATTGCTGCATAAGTGTGACCTAAAACGTGATCAGATCTTCACATGTCCTAAAACTGGATAAAGAGAACACAATTAAATAAATAACACAAAAAGATTATACTTGTTTATTTATTTATTGAGAAAAATGATCCAATATTACATGCATTGTTGGAAAAAGTGTATGAACCTTTGCTTTCAGTAGCTGTTGTGACCCCATTGTACAGCAATAACTTCAACCAAACATTCCCAGTAACTGTTGATCAGTCCTGCACACCAACTCGGAGGAATCTTTAGGCCATTCTTCTTTACAAAACTGCTTCAACTCTGGGATGTTGCTGGGCTTCCTTGCATGAGCTGCTTGCTTCAGCTCCTTCCATAACATCTCTGTAGGATTAAGGTCAGGACTTTGACTTTGACTCGACCATTCCAAACCACAAATTTTCTTCTTTTTAAACCATTTTGTTGTTAATTTGCTCATGACTTTCCGATCATTGTCTTGTTGCATTCTCCAACTTCTATTAAACTTCAGGTGACGGACTGCTACCCTGACATTCTCCTGTAAAATGTCTTGATACAATTTCGAATTCATTGTCCCCTCAACAACTGCAAGCTGCCCAGGCCCTGAGGCAGCAAAGCAGCCCCAAACCATGATGCTCTTTCCACCGTGCTTCACAGTTGGGATGAGGTTTTGATGTTGGTGTGCAGTGCCCTTTTTCCTCCAAACATAGTGGTGTGCATTTCTGCCAAAAAGTTCAACTTCTGTTTCATCTATCCACAGAACATTGTCACAGAAGCATTGTAGAACATCCAGGTGGTCTTTTGCAAACTTGAGACGTGCAGCAATGTTTTTTTTTTGGAGAGCAGTGGTTTCCACCCTGGTGCTTTTCTTATAATGGACACATGAACAGAGACTTTAGCAAGTTCTCGAGATTTCTGCAGGTCTTTTGCTGTTACCCCGGGTTCTTTTTCACCCCCTTCAGCATTGCACATTGTGCTCTTGGTGTGATCTTTGCAGGATGCCCACTCCGAGGGAGAGTAGCAACGGTATTGAATTTCCTCTATATGTAGACAATTTCTCTTACTGTGGTCTGATGAACACTCAGGTCTTTAGAAATGCTTTTGTAGCCTTTTCCAGCTTCATGCACCTTTACAACTTTTCTTCCAAGGTCTTCTGAAAGTTGTTTTGATTGAGGCGTGATGCATGTAAACAGAGATTTCTTGAGAAGAGCAGGCTCTGTCAGTAACCTGACTTGATGTGTCTTTTTTTATAGGGCAGGGCACCTCCACAACCCACACCTCCAATCTTATCTCATTGACTGGAACACCTGACTACAAGTAGCTTTTGTAGAAGGCGTTACCCCAGAGGTTCACATACTCTTTCCAACAAATGCATGTAATATATTTGTTGTTTTGAACGTTCCTTTCAGGTGAGGCAACGCTTCACATGTCAGTCTGTTGGCATCATACGCTGTGCCTGGTGCTCCTGGTGTAGCTTTCCTCATATCGGTGAGATCCGACATAAATTGGCAGACTGCTTCTCCGCACACCTAAGCTCCGTCTGCCAGAGAAAACGGGATCTCCCAGTGGCCATGCATTCTAATTCCACTTCCCATTCCCATTCCAATATGCCTATCCATTGCCTCCTTTTCTGTCATGATGAGGTCACACTCAGATTGGGGGAACAACACCTTATATTCCGTCTGGGTAGCCTCCAACCTGATGGCATGAATATCGATTTCTCGAAATTCCAGTAATGCCCCCCCCCTTCACCATTCCCCATCCCCTTTTCCCTCTCTCACCTTATCTCCTTGCCCACCCATCACCTCCCTCCAGTGCTCCTCCTCCCCCCTTTTCTTCCTTCCATGGTCTTCTGTCCTCTTCTATCAGATTCCCCCTTCTCCAGCCCTGTATCTCTTTCACCAATCAACTTCGTCCCTCCCCCTCCCGGTTTCACCTATCACCTTGTGTTTCTCTCTCCCTTCCACCCACCTTTTAAACCTACTCCTCAGTTTTTTATCTCCAGTCCTGCTGAAGGATCTCAGCCCAAAACGTCAACTGTACTCGTTACCATAGAGGCTGCTGGGTCTGCTGAGTTCCTCCAGCGTTTTGTGTGTTGCACGTAATACCGGACAATTTTTCTCAATAAATAAATGAACAGGTATAATGTTTTTTGTGTTATTTGTTTAATTGGGTTCTCTTTATCTAATTTTAGGACTTGCATGAAGATCTGATCACATTTTAGGTCATATTTATGCAGAAATAGAAAGTACACAAACTTTCTAGCACCACTGTCTCTTTAAGTATATTAAATGCAGACGTTATCACACACTACCACGTGATAGGTGCACGCCTCATTTAAAGTTAACTCGAACTACACCCATGTTTTCAGCATCCCGTGAGTTTCTTTGAACTAATGTTTTGAAGTTTCAAGTCATAACAGTAACACTTATGTCAGGGGACTAAACAGTTGACATTTTGGGCTGAAACCCTTCATCGGTCCCAAGGAAATGTTGACTGTTTATTCCCCTCCATAGATGCTGCCCGACTTGCTGAGTTCCTCCAGCGTTTTGAGTGCGCTGTCGCAGAAATTCTGACACGTAGCCCGATTTTCTCAAATGCTGCATAACAAAATGTTACCTGAGAGCTGATCGCTAACCATGATCAGCACCTACCAAGTGGGCCCAGCATGCTCTGGGAAATTACGACATGGTCTCCTTATGCAAGGCATTGAAGCTACAAAAAACACGATGAGCGTCGCTTTTTGACGGTGTAGGAAGAGTTTCCAAAAGATGCAGCTTAAAAGCAGAAAGTTGAAATTGTATGAGACATTGGTGAGGCCTAATTTGGAGTATTGTGTGCGGTCTTGGTCACCTACCTACAAGAAAGATATAAATAAGGTTGAAAGAGTCCAGAGGAAGTTTACAAGGATGTTGCTGGGTCTTTTTGTTTCTCTTTTCGGGATTCTCCCAGTCAGCACTCTGGGTGCTCATTTCTGATCCCATGCTTTGCAACCTGATGTGCGCGGTGCCCATCCACTGTACACAGTCCCGGACGCCGCCATTCAGCTGTTTACTTATGTGACAGATTGTTGTAGCCTGGGGAAAAGTACACGCTCAGGACAACAAACACTTTTTCGGGTTTTAATTCCTTTATCTGTTTCAGATGTTTAAGTGCCAGAAGAGGGTCTTAAAAGAAAACGAATGACTTTACAATCAGGTCCCACCGTTACAGTCTCCGTTTAACCTTCGATCCACACACTTGTGTCTCGACCGATTGCGTGTGCAGTACAAAAATACAAAGAAAATCGCACAAAACTAATACAGTACTAATACGGAACTAATATGGTAGTGGCAATTCTGAAGGAACACAATACAAACAACATTGGAATCCCCCAACCCTGTACCTTATACATCGCAGCGAAAAATGTAAGCAAATACATCTCATCTAAGGCATCTATTACTCTTTAGTACACAAGCTGAACCCCCGAACGGAGACTGAACATCACGTTACACTGTTACATGCACAATCAGTCATGATACAATAAAGTTAGCAGTTTGGTACAACTTTTACAAGATATTGCCCGCTAGTTAAATTACAGGAAGACTGACCTACTTGGCCGGTGAGGAACTTTGCAAGCCACGCTATCCAGCGTCAAGTTCTTTACTCGTGAAAATCTAAAACATCCATATGTAAAACACGTCAAATTACCGATATTCTCGATTCGCCAGCAAGCATAAACAAATTCACATGGCTATTGTAAATTAATGCTCACTTTTCCTCACCCAACCCAGTACCTCTGGGGGAGCTTGATTCCAACGCTCCAACAGCTTCTGCCACAGAAAACAAAAGGGTCTCCACACTATCCCATGCGTGTGTAATGACATTATCATTAAAGGCACAGACAACTATTCTAGCATTACCCGGATGAATGTCTAAGTACACTTTTAGATAGATAGATAGATAGATAGATAGATACTTTATTCATCCCCATGGGGAAATTCAACATTTTTTCCAATGTCCCATACACTTGTTGTAGCAAAAACTCATTACATACAATACTTAACTCAGTAATAATATGATATGCATCTAAATCACTAACTCAAAAAGCATTAATAATAGCTTTAAAAAAAGTTCTTAAGTCCTGGCAGTTGAATTGTAAAGCCTAATGGCATTGGGGAGTATTGACCTCTTCATCCTGTCTGAGGAGCATTGCATCGACAGTAACCTGTCGCTGAAACTGCTTCTCTGTCTCTGGATGGTGCTATGTAGAGGATGTTCAGGGTTTTCCATAATTGACCGTAGCCTACTCAGCGCCCTTCGCTCAGCTACCGATGTTAAACTCTCCAGTACTTCGCCCACGACAGAGCCCGCCTTCTGAATAAGATACTGAATAAGATTCGACGGTCACCCGGTTACAAGATTTTCCCCCCAAGCCATCGGACTACCAACCTACTGCCCTCTGCCTATTGTCTTGTTTATTATTTATTGTAATGCCTGCACTGTTCTGTGTACTTTATGCAGTCCTGGGTAGGTCTGTAGTCTAGTGTAGTTTTTGTGTTGGTTTACATAGTTCAGTGTAGTTTTTATATTGTTTCATGTAGCACCATGGTCCTGAAAAACGTTGTCTCATTTTTACTGTGTACTGTGCCAGCAGTTATGGTCGAAATAACAATAAAAAGTGACTTGACTTGACTTGAAACCAACACTTCGGCCAGAGCATGTTGCATGGCAAACATCATATAGATTCGAGACCTCACTTCTCAACCTCCAAAGGGGTTTGATTAAAAACAGGGCATTGATCATTAGTCCAAGAGGTTTTGTGGAGCAGGAAGTGCAAAGTAAAAGTTGGTTTTGTGAGGTTACCTAACTCTTCACCAGGTTAAATCAATATGTTCTTACCTGTTATATTATTTTTACTGGCAATTGTTATTGAGTATATCAATATGTCAAGTCAAGTCAAGTTTATTGTCATTTAACTATATACATGTATACTGCCAAACAAGACGATGTTTCTCCGGACCAGAGTGTAAAGCACAGTAACACACAATAACTTCGGGAAGTAAGAATTAAATCTACAGGTGAATTACGCATAGACAAACAAAGTGCATAAATTAAATATGTGATGTCAGCTCTAAGAAAAGGGCATTCATTGAAGTTGGGTGGGACGAGAACTAAAGGTCATGGGTTAAGCTATCAGACTCCTCAACACCCGAAGCCTGGACTGACACCTTGCCCTACTGTCCTGTTTATTATTTATTGTAATGCCGATACTGTTTTTGTGCACTTTATGCAGTCCTGTGTAGGTCTGTAGTCTAGTATAGCTTTCTCTGTGCTTTTTTTTATTACGTAGTTCAGTCTAGTTTTTGTACTGTGTCATGTAAACCGTGGGCCTGAAAAACGTTGTCTCATTTTTACTGTGTACTGTACCAGCAGTTATGGTGGAAATGACAATAAAGGTTGACTTGACTTGACTTAGGGGTGAAAGGTGAACATCAGAGGGAGCTGCTAGTGGAAGCATGGCGAACACAGTTTCAATTTCAGCGTTAAGGAGAGATTTGGAAAGATACATGGATCGGAAGGGTATGGAGGTCTGTGGTCCAGACGCAGGTCGATGGGACTAGGCGTAATAGTTCAGCATAGATGGACTGAATGGCCTGTTTCTGTGTGGCAGTGTATGACTCTGTAAGTCTAAATTTTTAAAAAATTGTTGGTACTAGGTCACGGATGAGCTAAATATTCAGCCTTCATGTTCCAAACTTGAAAGCAAAATATTTCAGAAACGAGACCCACATCTGCGTTCCTGTTTCCCATTTTCTTCTCATTCTGGTTTCTTGCACTTCGCAGCTTTGGATCGTTTGTCCGTTCCAATGTGACTGGAATAATATTCAATAACCAGATGGCAGACTTCTCCCTGCAGAATGAGGATGCTAACGGTCTTCCAGCGTGTTCTCAAAACTACGCTCAACCCGGTACAATTCATTTTTAGTACTTTTAAATCTGTATATTTTCTGAGGGAGGAAGGACAGAATCGATTACTCGGCTAAGTAAGCATCCAAATTGATTCTGAGTTCATTTTAAACGATTTACCGCCCCTCATTCTAATTCTGCAATTACCGTATGTGCTGGAATTTACTTTCCTTCTTACTAATGAAATTACACATTGCGTTCAAACTTCTAAGTATCTGTGGTAACCTGAGAGCACGCTGGAACTTCTGCTGCTCTAGAATCTACTTTATTTGTGCCCAGGGGTAAATTTCACAGCAGCGCACGCACAACTGAAATTAGAGTGTGAATGCTGTCCACTTTGACCTTATCTGCGTCTTTAAGAATCAAAGTATTTTGAATGATCATTCTTTCCACCTACCAGCCTCTGTCCCACCCACCTCTCCCCCATATTCTATATTATTGAAAGGGCCCTTTTAGCCCTCCCAACGATCCCCCAATTTAATCCTAGTCATGGGATTAAATTGTCAAGCAATTTACAATGACCAATTAATTTACTAACTGGTACATCTGTGGGAGGAAAGTACCAGCGGCGGGAATTGAACCTGGGTCACCTGTACTGTAACCCGTTGTGCTAACCACTACACTACCTTGCCGCCCTAGTCTTCTCTCCCGGTCCTGATGAAGTTTCTCCAGGGGAAACTTTGACCTACAGTTTTCACGTCCACAGATGCTGCTTGACCTGCTCAGTTTAGTACTTTATGGATTTTCTTTTTTATTTAGAGTTGGAACATAGAACAGTACAGCACAGCGACAGGCCATTCGGCCCACAATGTTGTGCTGAACCGGCTAAAAAGCAAATCAAAAACACGTAAACACTACTCCCGCCTACCTACACCATGTCCATATCCCTCCATCTTCCTCACATCCATGTGCCTATTCAAACATCTCTGAAAAGTCTCTACCACTGTCCCAAGCATCCACCACTCTCTGACTAAAAACTTAACCCTCACATCCCACAAACAGGAGAAAATCTGCAGGTGCTGGAAATCCAAGTCACACACACAAAATGCTGGAGGAACTCAGCAGGCCAGACAGCATCTATGAGAAAAAAAAGTACAGTCGACGTTTCGGGCCAAAACGTCGACTGTACCTTTTTCCACGGATGCTGCCTGGCCTGCTGAGTTCCTCCAGCATTTTCTCACATCCCCCTTGAATCTACTCCCTTTCACCTTCAATGCACGCCTTCTGGTATTAGACATTTCAACCCTGGGAAACAGATATTTCCTCTCCACTCTATCTCTGCCTCTCATAATCTTATAAACCTCTATCAAATCTCCCCTCAGTCGCCAGAGCTCCAGCAAAAACAACCCAAATTTATCCAGCCTCTCATGCCCTCGGAACTAGCACCCTGTTAACTCTCTTCTGTGCTCTCTCCTAAGCCTCAACATCCTTCCTATAGTTCTCCCAGCATTGTGTTTTTTCCCTGGTCTCGAGTCCAGCATCTACATGTCTGTTTCTATTCAGTAATGGCCAGCATGAACGGGTTGCGCGCAGTTTGATTGCTCGGAAACTTGGTTTCGCGGGAACGGTTTAGACAACGCGGCCCGTAGGGCGTGAGATTGAAATAGGTCAGGTGGATTTACGAGGACAAATCACTTGAATTGTAAATAGGAGGGCCAGCTTTGTGCAGTTTTTTTTCCTCTTTTTTTTAAAATATAATTCCTCCTCCTGGAATGATCTTGGTCTCTGCTGCAGATTAAGTTGCCCTACCGGGAATGGTCCAAAATGCCTTAATGCCTCATGCCTGGAGGTATTTACTTACTGCCCGTTACGCCACTGGCATTTAGGGCAGCAGTGAAGGAACTCCCACCTCCAGCGCTGTTCAGGGATTCCTTCATCATGTCAGTAGTTTCCTCTCGGTTTTCACTACTGTCAGTCATGTGAGTCCTGGGTGGAGACTCAGGAATACCGTCACACTCAGATGTAGAAAGGTTCTTCACTGCTGTTTACATAACAGCTTTATTTTACCAGTCACGCTCGTCAACCCTGAGCTGAACCAGCAAACCTGGAGGACTGGTGGACCACTCTTTGCCTGGCCTCTACCCTTTGACCTGTTCGGCATGGGTGACCCCACCAAGAGCCAAAGGATGAAGTCCTGACTCAGCCAACATGGCTCTCTGGGTCACTGAGGCACGCAAGCCTCCAAACCCTATGGCAAGTTTGAGGTCCTCTTGGAGGATTGTCTGGAGATAAAAGAGTAGTAAATGTCTCCAACAGGAGATGTAATCCCTCAAACTTAAGTATCAGTATAATCCGTTACGTTATCCAGTTATTATTTATAACCTTCAATAAGGTTCAAAAGTTCATTTATTATCAAAGTATACAACTCTGGAGATTTTCTTCTCCAGATAGTCACAAAACCAAGAGAGAAGACAATGTCAGCATGATCATCAGCCCCCAAATCCCTCCTCCCTGCATGAAAAAACAGAGCAGGTACATTGACCCTCAATCCCCCTCCCCCCACACAATAAAACAAGAAATATCAGGTGAAAAACACCAAACATAGAAAACGGTAAGAATGAAAAATGTCTATGGTCCAAGTTTATATCCAAAATGCAAAAAGCTCAGATAACATTCTCCGGGCACAGCAGCAGCCTCTCCCCTCTCCGTAGCAGAGCGATCCCACCAGTGATCAAAAGGCAGTCTCCTCTCTCTGTAGCAGAGTGATCTCACCAGTGATCAAAAGGCAGTCTCCCCTCTCCGTAGCAGAGTGATCCCACCAGTGATCAAAAGGCAGTCTCCTCTCTCTGTAGCAGAGTGATCTCACCAGTGATCAAAAGGCAGTCTCCCCTCTCCGTAGCAGAGTGATCCCACCAGTGATCAAAAGGCAGTCTCCTCTCTCTGTAGCAGAGTGATCTCACCAGTGATCAAAAGGCAGTCTCCCCTCTCCGTAGCAGAGTGATCCCACCAGTGATCAAAAGGCAGTCTCCCCTCTCCGTAGCAGAGCGATCCCACCAGTGATCAAAAGGCAGTCTCCCCTCTCCGTAGCAGAGCGATCCCACCAATGATCAAAAGGCAGTCTCCCCTCTCTGTAGCAGAGCGATCCCACCAGTGATCAAAAGGCAGTCTCCCGTCTCCGTAGCAGAGCGATCCCACCAGTGATCAAAAGGCAGTCTCCCCTCTCTGTAGCAGAGTGATCCCACCAGTGATCAAAAGGCAGTCTCCCGTCTCCGTAGCAGAGCGATCCCACCAGTGATCAAACGGCAGTCTCCCCTCTTCATAGCAGAGTGATCCCACCAGTGATCAAAAGGCAGTCTCCCCTCTCCGTAGCAGAGTGATCCCACCAGTGATCAAAAGGCAGTCTCCTCTCTCTGTAGCAGAGTGATCTCACCAGTGATCAAAAGGCAGTCTCCCCTCTCCGTAGCAGAGTGATCCCACCAGTGATCAAAAGGCAGTCTCCCCTCTCCGTAGCAGAGTGATCCCCCAGTGATCAAAAGGCAGTCTCCCCTCTCTGTAGCAGAGCGATCCCACCAGTGATCAAAAGGCAGTCTCCCCTCTCTGTAGCAGAGCGATCCCACCAGTGATCAAAAGGCAGTCTCCCGTCTCCGTAGCAGAGCGATCCCACCAGTGATCAAAAGGCAGTCTCCCGTCTCCGTAGCAGAGCGATCCCACCAGTGATCAAAAGGCAGTCTCCCATCTCCATAGCAGAGTGATCACACCAGTGATCAAAAGACAGGCAGCCGGCGCTCACCTTCTGCATTCACCTCGATGTTTCAATTGGCGAACGATGGAAGCTTTATTCAGCAAAATGGAGTCGAACATCAGCTCGTGACCCACCCCGGAGTCTTCTCGCCATGAGGTTGCCACACGCTGCCTCTGCCTCCCGGAGACTGCAGAGCGCTGAAACACCCAAACGACCTCCAAACCGCAGAACACGCACTCCAGCTGTTCCAGGATCACATTCAAGACGAAAACAAACATAAAAGAAGCGAAATATATGGTTTCATGATCTTCCCAGAGATGTCAACCGAAGGAGCGCTGTACGCAGGCGGCAGCTTGATAATAATGAGAATAAATTAGCAATTAATTAGCAACTGATTGTAATAACATCGATATCTCCAATTTCCACCAGGCAGAAGACCTTTCTCTGCGATGTCGCCCGCAATTATACTTGACAGAGATAAAAATGTGAAAATGGTTGTTGGCGCTTCAGGCAGCTCAAGGATAATCACAGCCACTGCTCTGGTATGTAATGAGGTCATGGGTGGTGAATAATCATCGGTAAAACATTACAGCTTAGTAAAGATTCCCTCTTGCCTCCATCAAAACCTTTGCTTCTTGCTATAATTTACAAGTTTATTTATTTAAAGATACAGCACAATAATAGGCCCTTCTGGCCCAATGACCTTGCACTGCCCAATAACACATCTGTGACCAATTATTTTACTAACCCTTATGTGAGTCTCCTAGTTCAGGTCATCATTATGTGCCATATCGTATGACATCATCATTATGTGCCATGTGGTATGACATGGGCGATCATGGTCTTTCCATGACCACGATTGTTCTCAGAAAATTTTCTACAGAAGCGGTTTGCCATTGTGTTCTTCTGGGCAGTGTCTTTACAAGACGGGTGACCCCAGCCATTATCAATGCTCTCCGGTGGCTGTCAGCCTGGCGTCAGTGGTGGCATAACTAGGATTTGTGATATGTAGCAGCTGCTCAAATGACCATCCATCACCTGCTCCCATACCTTCATGTGACCCTGATTGGAGGGCTAAGCAGGTGCTACACCTTGCCCAACGGTGACCTGCAGGCTAGCGGAAGGAAGGAGAGTCTTACACCTCCTTTGGTAGAGATATGCCTCCAACCCGCCACCTAGCGCCACCTAGTGTCCTTTAATGGCCGGATCACACTGCTTGTCTTGTCCTCTCTTATCAGAGTGAAGTTTTCCACAACAACCTGCTCATTTATTGTCTTCTATTTTCTAATGGCATGGGAAGACACTTTGGCCCATTAATTCCATGTCTGTTTATAGAATAATCCTAATTCTTAACCCACCCTCCTCCCATGAAACTCATAGGATCAGAGAAGACACGACAACTCCATGTAGACAAAACAAAAGTTAAGGAATGAACGCAGTTTGTGAAAGTTGTATTAGCTGTTGTATTAGTTGTATTAGCTTTTTCCAGGAAGAAAAAGTGATTTACAATAAATGAAATATGTGCTTCTATTGTATAAAGAATTCCTTGTTCAACTGAAAGGCACTGTCAGCCCGACACCATAACCCATCATCTCTTTCATATGGCCTTGTGATCCTCACTGTCATCCACAACAAAGTGTCCTCTGCTTCTCTGGATCCCACTGCTCATCACGCCTTCACTTATCACCCGCCCACCGTCACCAGTCAATTATTGGTCCATGGTTGTGCCTGTGCCTGCTTTTCACTGGGCCGTTGTTGTGTTTCTTCTCTGCCGCAGGGCTGCGATGGTGCAGCTAATGAGGCAACCCTGGAATTCATTTATTATCGCAGTATACAACTCTGAAATTTCTCTTCTCCAGATAGCCACGAAACCAAGAAGGAAAAGACGGACAGCACGACCATCGACCCCCAAATCCCTCCTCCCTGCACAAAAAAACAAACAAAAGATGGAGCAGGCACATCGGCCCCCAAATCCCCCTCCCCTACACACAAAAAAACAAGGAGTACAAAAAAAACCGTAAGACTGAGAAAAAGTTCTCTTCCATTCATTTCTGACCAAAGCCTCCTAAACTAGTTTCTCTCAAAGTGTAGCGGCAAAACCCAACAGAAACAATTGCCACCAGCCTGTGACCCTGCGGAGTTGTCATACTTGCACAATGCGACCCCCCCAGCTTCAACGATCACTCCAAAAGTTGAATCCTTTATGCGATCCTTTATTAGCAATCAACGAGCATACAATCTTGAAGTGATGTACGCTTAAGTTTCAAAGGCTAATCATTAGTCAGCGATATCCAACGTTATCTCAGCGGTTAGCAAAAGATATGGCCTCCGCCGGCCCCAAGCTACAAACTGCCAGAAAATAAGCAAAGATACGAGACTTATTCCCTTTACTTCTACCATACCCCCCCACTCATATGACTAGTTACCGTAATAAATGCCCAACGCAGAAAATATAAAGCAGATAGAGAGCAGATTCATGGCTCCTGCACGATCTATCTTACATCTTCATACTCATCAACATTTTATCAACATTTTTAAGTTCTCATAAGCAGGGGTCCCCGACCTTTTTAAGCCATGGAGCCGTACCATTAATTGAGGGGTCCATGGACCCCAAATTGGGAACCTGTGATTCCATCTTCATGGTATCATGGTGTCCCATTTAATTCTTCTAATTCTTGCTGTGATATCTACATATCACAGTAGCTCACGTCTTCTTGGATGCCTTTGGCTCTGTTTTATGTTGCTCTCTATTTTTTTTATTTATTCATTTACGGGATATAGGTGTCGCCAGCTAAGCCAGCATTTATTGCCCATCCCTAGTTGCCCTTGAGAAGGTGGTGATAACCTGCCTTCTGGAACCGCTGCAGGCCCTGAGGTGTGGGTACCCACGGTGCTGGTCGGATTATCAGCTTCTGCCTCAATCTTCTCTAATAGTAGCATGGCAAAGGTAATCTTTGCTTGCAAAACAATGATTAATTTATAAATGCACGTGCCAAATCTGACAGAAGGTAACTGAAGTGGTTGGGGGGGGGGGGGGTCTGTAAAATTCTTACTCATCGTTAAAGCAACTAAGAGATTTCTCTTTGAGACGATGCAGTCGTCTGTCATGCATTGAGAGTGGGAGGTTGAAGTCGCCTGCCTTTGAGGCTGTGGGTGAACCCCGCTGACTGTGGTTGGCACTGTTGTTGAAGGGAGTTCAGTCACTCGCCCCGAAGTAGGCCCCGATCCTCCGCGGGCCTACTGCAAAGTCCGGAGCTGGCAGACAGATGTGGAGGCTGAACAGGTCGCTGAGCCACCCATGGGGTCCGAGCAAGAGAGAGTCTGCAGATGCTGGAAATCCGAGCAGCACCCACAAAATGCCGGGGGAGCTCAGCAGGCCAGGCAGCGTCTATGGAAAAAAGTACAGCTGACGTACTGTACTTCGGCAGGACTGGGGGAAAAAAAAATGAGGAGTAGAGTCCAAAGACGGGTTTAAGTGCATTGTAGGTGTTTGCTACTTGGATCTTACATCAGGTGTTAGACTAGAACAGAACACTCAGACTGCAACAGGAAGTGCTCTACACATTTTGATCATGGTAAGCTGCAGCAGATAATTCTTAATGCCTCTGAATATTCAAAAGTTGTTTTTTAAAATGATTAAATTAGCTAAGAACGGTGAAAACTTTCTTAAGCATGTGATAGTCTCCGTTGGCTGCACTTCAAGGCAGTGTTTCTTCTCTACACTCCTGACCTTGGAGCTGTTTGGGTCCAATTAGTGCCTCCAATGCTGAGGACCAGATTAGACTACAGAGGCTGGGGCTAGTCCATCACAGTCTGTGGATGATTGATATTCAGTTCTTACACGCATTGTGAAGACACGTTTCAAATTAAGAAGACTGTAAAAGCTGTTATTATAATCTTGCTCAAGCTGTTCATGGCTAGAATTCTTTTAATTAAGAAAACCTTCCAATCCGGTTTATTTCGGGGGGAAAAGAGCCCGTGGAAGAAGAAAGAGGAAACGAGAATTGTTTTTTGAATACCAGGTTGCATTGTGTGAAAAAGCGGAGGATTCAGTGGGAGCTATTGAAAATGAATTAGGTATATTTGAAAAAGAAAGCTGATGAGGAAAGAATTGGGATGTGACTAACACCTCTACAATAGATGTTGTTCCTTTCCACGCCTTGTGGCGCATCAGGTGGCAACCTTGCCGATTCTTTAGCATTCTTGTCCGAGTTGCTAGCTCAATGTGCAGAGGGAAAGTGTGCAAGGAGCCGGCTGGATCTGAACGCAGGACCACTTGCCTCGAGGTCCGGTGTGGATGCCTCACCACAGCCAACGGGCTTTTTACAATAATTATAGGAATACAGTGGTCTACTGCTGTGCCATGAAGTTTTGTGATCTGATGCTAACCTAGTGGACAGATTCAGCTGGGAATAAAGGTTGGAAGAATTGCTACTGTCTTCACTAATAGATGACAGGGTGGAAATACATCTTTACTAAAGGAGATGTGAGGTGCTCCTTCCGTCCGCTAGGCTGCAGGTCACCCTTGGGCAAAGTGTAACATCTGCTTAGCCCCCCCCCATCAGGGTCATGGGAAGCCATGGGAGGAGGTGGTGGATGGTCGTATGAGCAGCCGGTGCAGATCACAAGTCCTGGTTATGCGACCACTGACACCAGGCAGACAATCTCTGAAGAGTATTGATAATGGCTGCGGACACCCGTCTTGTCAAGGTAGCCTTGTCAAGACACTGCCCAGAAGAAGGCAATGTGCTTCCCTCCCCCTTTCTTTCTCCCTAGACCTCCCATCCCATGATCCTCTCCCTCTCCAGCTGTGTATCCCTTTTGCCAATCACCTTTCCAGCTGTTAGCTTCATCCCTCCCCCTCCTGTCTTCTCCTATCATTTCAGATCTCTCCCTCCCCCTCTCACTTTCAAATCTCTTACTATCACTTCTTTCAGTTAGTCCTGGCAAAGGGTCTCGGCCCAAAAAGTCGACTGTACTTCTTCCTATAGATGCTGCCTGGCCTGTTGTGTTCCACCAGCATTTCGTGTTTGCATTTTTAACTTTACTTAAGTATTCACTATGGAAAAGGATCTTAGTGACTGTAGTGATGACTTGCAGCAGATTGAAAAGCTTGAGCATGTAGATATTAAGAAAGAGGATGTGCTGGAGCTTTTGGAAAGCATCAAGTTGAATATCTCGCCGGGATCAGACGAAATGTACCCCAGGCTATTGTGGGAGGGGAGGGAGGAGATTGCTGAGCCTCTGGCAATGATCTTTGCATCATCAATGGGGATGGGAGAGGTTCTGGAGGATTGGAGGGTTGTGGATGTTGTTCCCTTATTCAAGAAAGGGAGAAGAGATAGCCCAGGAAATTATAAACAAGTGAGTCTTACCTCAGTGGTTGGTAAGTTGATGGAGAAGATCCTGAGAGGCAGGATTTATGAGCATTT
The DNA here is from genome assembly GCF_048418815.1 of Hemitrygon akajei. NCBI lineage: Eukaryota > Metazoa > Chordata > Chondrichthyes > Myliobatiformes > Dasyatidae > Hemitrygon > Hemitrygon akajei. Next base: position 18,886,231 of record NC_133147.1, on the reverse strand, counting down.
GGAGAGGTATAATATGATTAGGAGTAGTCAGCATGGCTTTGTCAAGGGCAGGTTGTGCCTTACGAGCCTGACTGAATTTTTTGAGGATGTGACTAAACACATTGATGAAGGAAGAACAATAGATGTCGTGTATATGGATTTCAGCAAGGCATTTGATAAGGTACCCCATGCAAGGCTTATTGAGAAAGTAAGGAGGCATGGGATCCAAGGGGACATTGCTTTGTGGATCCAGAACTGGCTTACCCACAGAAGGCAAAGAATGGTTGTAGATGGATCATATTCTGCATGGAGGTCGATGACCAGTGTTGTGCCTCAGGGACCTGTTCTGGGACCCCTTCTCCTAGTGATTTTTATAAATGACCTGGATGAGGAAGTGGAGGGATGGGTTAGTAAATTTGCTGATGACACAAAGGTTGGAGGTGTTGTGCATAGTGTGTAGAGTTGTCAGAGGTTACAGCAGGACATTGATAGGATGCAAAACTGGGCTGAGAAGTAGCAGATGGAGTTCAACCCAGATAAGTGTGAAGTGGTTCATTTTGGTAGGTCAAATATGATGGCAGAATATAGTATCAATGGTAAGACTCTTGGCAGTGTGGAGGATCAGAGGGATCTTGGGGTCCAAGTCCATAGGACGCTCAAAGCTGCTGCACAGGTTGACTCTGTGGTTAAGAAGGTGTACGGTGTATTGGCCTTCATCAATCGTAGAATTGAATTTAGGAGCCGAGAGGTAATGTTACAGCTATATAGGACCCTAGTCAGACCCTACTTGGAGTACTGTGCTCAGTTCTGGTTGCCTCACTACAGGAAGGATGTGGAAGCCATAGAAAGGGTGCAGAGGCGATTTACAAGGATGTTGCCTGGATTGGGGAGCATGCCTTATGAGAATAGGTTGAGTGAACTCGGCCTTTTCTCCTTGGAGCGACGGAGGATGAGAGGTGACCTGATAAAGGTGTACAAGATCATAAGAGGCATTGATCGTGTGGATAGTCAGAGGCTTTTTCCCAGGGCTGAAATGGCTAACACAAGGGGGCACAGGTTTAAGGTGCTGGGGAGTAGGTACAGAGGAGATGTCAGGAGTAAGTTTTTTACTTAGAGAGTGGTGAGTGCGTGGAATGGGCTGCCGGCAACGGTGGTGGAGGCGGATACGATAGGGTCTTTTAAGAGACTTTTGGATGGGTACATGAAGCTTAGAAAAACAGAGGGCTGTGGGTAAGCCTAGTGATTTCTAAGGTAGGGACATGTTCAGCACAACTTTGTGGGCCGAAGGGCCTGTATTATGCTGTAGGTTTTCTATGCTTCTACGTGATGCAGCAGGGAGTTCAGAAGCCCGATGGCCTGAGGGAAGAAACTGTTTGCCATCCTGACTATTCTTGTCTTTGTGCATCGAGTCTCCTGCCTGATGGCAGAAAGACAAAGAGGATGCTGGATGAATGGGTGAGATCCTTGATGATACTAAGGGCCCTGTGTACGCAGCGATCCTGTTAAATGTCCCTGATGTATGGTAGGCAGACCCCTATAATCCTCTCAGCAGCCTACTCTCAGTCGTTTGTGGGGACTTCTGGTCCAACGCTTGGCTGCTCTCACACCAGATGGATATTATAAAACCCTGGTTTATTTCATTATTTAAATTTTAATCAGGATTAAATTTAAATCATACCTGCTGGGGTATGATTTAAACTCATGCCTCCAGTTTGTTAGTTTGGGCCTCAGGATTACTAATTTGGCTGCACTGACCCCAGTGACGTCATGCTATATTGTCAGAGATGAGGACACTGTGTGTTACAAGTGTCACGCATTGTAATAATGATCAGGGAGGCACCGAGAGAATCTGCAATTACTGACAAGTACTTTCATTGTCTTAACAGAAGAACAAGCGAACTTACCAAACCAAATGTGCACACCTACTAAGTTTTTCTGACCTTCCGTGAACAGTTGAATAGTAGAAAATATAATATCAGTTAAAAAGGGTTTTCTGCTTCTGACCACCTGTTCTTCCCTGTCCCTTTTCGAATCTTCATGTTCATGGGGCACCTCACATCCACGATAGTTGGTCTCTGGAGAGTTATTACTATTTTGTATTTGGAAACCTTTGCTTTTGTATCCATTCCTTACCATTTAGAATGTTTCTTTTCAGTGTTACTGGCTTTGGTCATCTGACTGACCTTTAACACCTTCATATTGGTCCTAATCCACAAGTGACAACTGGTAATTTATGGCACCTTGTTATGGACTTAAGAACTTTTTTAAAGCTATTATTAATGCTTTTTGAGTTAGTGATTTAGATGCATATCATATTATTACTGAGTTAAGTATTGTATGTAATGAGTTTTTGCTACAACAAGTGTATGGGACATTGGAAAAAATGTTGAATTTCCCCATGGGGATGAATAAAGTATCTATCTATCTATCTATCTATCAATCAGCAACCGGTTCGAATCACTGAGGCCAGACACAGACCCCAACGTTTACAAACTTTCATGTTATATCCAACCAAAGAACACATCATAAGTAACTTCTTATTTGATCCCTCGTCCAGCAGATCACCTGTGTCGACTTTAAAACACTGAAAGCCAAGGAACTTCAGCTCACAAAATGAAGAACATAGATCAGTTCCACAAAATGGCAGCCTCCATCTCCAAGCACACGACAAGAGCAAAGACAATTGATCTGTCTATTTCCACTGTACTTGACCCATTTGTGTTTAATGTTTTCTTCCATATTTTAACTCTGCCATGGCCGATATATGGTTCTAATCATAGTGACAGTACCTCTGGGTCTGTACTCACTGGGATTTAGAAGGATGAGGGGGGGATCTTAATGAAACCTTTCGAATGTTGAAAGGCCGAGACAGAGTAGATGTGGAAAGCATGTTTCCCATGGTGGGGGAGTCTAGGACAAGAGGGCACAGGGTAGAGGGGCATCCATTTAAAACAGCGATGCGGAGACTTTTATTTAACCAGAGGGTGGTGAATTTGTGGAATTTATTACCACAGACAGCAGTGAAGGTCAGGTCATTTGGTGTATTTAAGGCAGAGCTTGATAGATTCTTGATTGGACACGGCATCAAAGGTTACAAGGAGAAAGCTGGGGAGTAGGGCTGAGGAGGTGAAAAAGGATCAGTCATGATTGAATGCTGGAGCAGACTCAATGGGCCAAATGGCCTAATTCAGTTCTTATGGTCTCAACAAAGTTTTGAAAAGAAAACAGAAGGGTTGGTATTCTGGAATGATAAGATATTGGAGTCATGAGGCTTTACAGAAGAAGGACATTTATCTACATTGTCCTTAGCAGGGCCCATCCTCAACAACTGAATACTTCTCTTTTGTTTCCTTAGGCCATAATAAATGCCCTTTGGTTTGGTGATAGTGCCTGTCAGGCTGTCAACAGACCGAGACTCCATCACCAACTGCTGCCAAACATTGTTCAGTTTGAGTCTGAGGAACTGGAACAACACATAGAAGAGGTTAGTAAAGTGATTGAAAATGCACCGTTTTGAGCCATTAAGCTGTACCAAACATTCATCATCAGTGATTCTCCTTTTATTTCAAATGGTTGAAGTCTAAATAAAATAATTCTTGATAGTCAGTATAGGAGTGCAGTTGGCGCATCCCCATTAGTGACTACTAAATGTACCATCCTATGGAAGATGATTCACCCAATGCGTACTCCATCTTATTGCCCCATAAACTTTGATTTCTGAAAATTACAGATGTTCTACACTGTTTTCTATAAATGTCCTTGCTACAGGATCATCATTAAATGCCTGTAACGTCACTGGTGCTTGGGGCATTAATGAAGGTCCTCCACCTCTGTCTGTCCTTGGCCATCTTCTCTAATGTGTCCCAGGTCTGGTTCAGGGCTTCCTTCATCATGTCAGTAGCTTGCTCTTGGTTTTCACTACTGTCGGTCATGCAAATCCCAGGATACCATCACACACAGAAATAGGATTCTCCGTTGCTGTTTCCGTAACAATTTTTTTTCAATCAGCCAGGGTTGTCAGCCCTGAACTGAACCCCCAAACCTGGAGGACCAGTGGACCACTCTTAGCCTGGCCTCTACCCTTTGACCTGTTTGGCATGGGGATCCTACCAAGGGTCAAAGCTCAAAGCCCTGACTCCAGCCAACATGGCTCGCTGGGTCACTGAGCCATGCAAGGTTGTGGTCCTCTTGGAAATTTGTACAAAATACAAATAATCTATTAGCATGGTTACTTTAATTGGATTCTAAATGATGTGCTAAATGGTGAAACTGCTTAGTTCATCTTACTTCAGTTTTAACCATTTTCTTGCTTTAAATTGTCCCTGTTTCTTTATTCCTTCCATTCCATCGATTGCCCAAGGTTTCATGCGCCAGTCCCTGCTTTCTCACAGCTCTAAAATTTATTCCTGGTCAAGTGAATCATTTCCAGTTGCCAATCACTTTCCGTTTTCTGATTTTGATCCTCCCTCCAGCTCCGTCGGTTTCGAGAGGAAATGGAGAATGGATTGAGGAAGAAAATGCACTTCACTGGCTTTGCCGATATGCCCTCAGTGGTGCAGGCCATCGTGAGAGAAGGGCGCATTTGGCATGCCGTTTCAGATACCATGCGCAAAGGTGGTTGCCCTGCGGGATACTGAAGCGCTCAGAGGCCTTTTCGGCTTCTGCACCTCGTTCTGTGAATTATTGTAGAATATTTTGGTGGATATGAATAGGATATTTATCTGTGAATTATTACCACTGTGTGGCTCACTGAAGACCTTAACATTGTGAACCAAACCAAACCAAACCATTTTGTTGGAAGCTAGGAAGACCCATGTTGTGATGCACCCAGAAGGCTGTAAACTGCAGGACTACAAAGCTAGGGGATAATTAGTCTAAACAAAGATTTCCAACCACCAGGAGTCCAGTGTGCTCCTTTCAAGCTTTTCCAAACCAATCATTTACAATGATGCTCTCACGTGGTCAGATGTCCTTGCTCCAATGGGAGCAAGAAGTTGGAAAATGAACTATAAACTGCCTTTAACGAAGACCATGCTAGCTACGGTACATTGCAGAGTGTGAACATATCATATTTAGACGAGGATATTTAGGGCTCAGGTTAAAGCTCATCAGGAAGCTGTGTGAAAATTTAAATGGTGTCAATGAATGAGCTAAATTCTCGTAATATTTCTTCTTGAATATCTATGAGGGTAACAATGAGGGTTCTGTTGGTCTTACAATGAGAGTTCCATTGAGTCTTCCATGAGGTCATTGAGAGTTACAGTGAGGGTAACAACGACGGTCCCGTTGAGGGTATCAATGGGGTTCCATTGATCCTTCAATTGGTCCAATGAGGGTTCCATTGAGGGTTACAAAGAGGGTTCCATTGGCCCATTGAGAGTGACAATGAGGGTTCGATAGGTCCTTCTATTGAGGGTTCCATTAGTCCTTCCATCGGTCCATTTTACAATGAGGATTCCAATGGCCCTTCCATGGGTCCACTGAGGGTTACAATGAGAGTCCCATTGGTCTTTCCACTGGTCCTACTTACAATGAGGGTTCCATTAGTCCTTTAACAAAGACCATGCCAATGTAGGTTTTCACAAATAAAACAACATGAGACATTTTAAGTTTAAGAAAGAACCATAACAACACATGTCTTGAACTCCAAAACCTGAACACAAAGAACACTAAAAGTCCTTTATGTAATTCCCTCATCACGTCAGCCCAGCCTCTAAAGTGAACCCCCAACCCAATGTCAGTGTTTGAGAGGTCTATACATTGCCACCAGTTACATTATCCTACACAAAATACAAAGTGCTGAATATATCATTCTTAGATGAGATCACTTAGGGCTCAGGAAACCATGTGGAATTTAAGTCCAGATATTAATGTATGACCTGAATTCACTTAATATTTCTCCTTGAATATCTATGACTACTTACAATGAGGGGTCCATTGGTCTCCCATATAGAATTAGCAGAAGTAACCAGTTGAACCCTCAAAGGGTTTCTAGACTTTCGATGCCTGGGTCCATTTCTTCACCACAGGACGAAGTAACGAACGTCACCAGTGTTTACGTGGCCAGGACATTTCATTCTTTAGTTCCCTGAGTCGTTTAATCGATGTTCCTTGTTGCCAAGTGATCAGATTAATGAAGATGCTATTTTTGATTCCAAAGGCACAGTTGTGTGCTGATGAGCATAAAGATCCGATCAGAAGAATAATATTGTCAATTAAGATGGGCTGCCTTCATGAATAAGCATTACGGCAAAGTTCACCTGGATCTTTCTGAGATTGCACGCAAGTTATTCCTCTCTCTGCTGACACACGGAAGCAGAGATCAGTCAAAAGTGGTGGGATGCAACACTGGATGAGTATGACAGAAATTTCAGATTCATTTGTATTCTTGCTATTGAGCAGAAACTAATTCACTGGATTTCCGAAGCTTTGACATTTGGGTCCATTTCAGCCCCAGCGTAAAGAACTGGCAGCAATGAGAGGGTTAATATTGCCCTTCAGCTTAGCCGCTCTTACGGTGCACCTGTCAGTATGAATGTTAACATTTCGCCTTTGAGCAGTTGACGGACAGCTGTCATAAGGTAGCAGTTGTCCATCGTGTCCGACGATGACAGGAAACCTGTGCGGGAGAGTTTTTAAAGTGGAAAAGCCGTTGCACCGGGGCAGTTCCACTCTCTCGACCTCAGACGTCCAAGTCCAGAGGTGCAAACAAGTGTCACAAACTGGGGTCGTCCAGTGGATGACCGCGTACCTCGTCTGTACCTCATCACGCCCTTCGCTCTCCACGGAGTGTTGTAGTACCACCTTCCTGGCCATTGGATCTCACTGTAGATCTTTTCTGCCCAGCTGACTTTGCATGCTAGGACAGGTACGCCCCTACCTCACCAGGATATGAGGCCAGCATCTACCCTCACCTGGTTTAGCCCTCCTGTTGGTGCGCTGGGGTGCATGCAGACAGCTACTTGGGGCCGGGAATGTCCTTTCTTAGATACAAGAAGAAAAGCATCCAATGACATCATTGGGCCGGCTTTCAACTGAAGCTTGGAAACAATTGAGAAATGTGTTTATCATCGTCACGTGTACCAGGTACAGTGAAAAATTTGGTTTTATCTGCCATGTGTACAGATCATCTTATCACATCGGTGTTTTGAGGTAGCATAAGGGAGAACAGTGCCAAAAATATCCGAAATAGAAGGTCCAATACGATACTTGAGTTTTAGTTGTACTGCGTGACAGAGAAAGCAAGAGTAGAGAACCTTGAGCCTTCCCAAAGTGGTTCTTCAGATCCTCCCAATCAACTTATTGCCTCCTGATGTCCTATTCTCACTTCAGTTAGGAGACAGACGAACCAAATGAAATGCAGAAGTTTGTCTTCTGGCTTTCAAAGATGGAAATAACATGATATTTGCCAATTGCTCTTGACTTGCACTCCATAACATCCCCTCTTAAAGTTATTCTTTCGCTCCATAACAACTCCTTTTGCTGAACAGACGAATGTTTGCCAAACAACACGATGAAATAACTAAGACCGTATGACAGCTCCATTGGCATATAATTTCTCGGCCACTAAACAAGAAAAGTGCTTTTTCCATCAATACTGTACATGCTCAGATTTGATTGAATCAAATGTTCTGTTATTCTGTGCTCAGATTTCTGCTCGACTGCAGTAGGTGTTGGCTAATAACAAAACACATCATTAAATTGCACAGATTGATATATGTTGTAATTGTGGCACACTGTAGCTTAGAAAGGTGGATAATGTCTCTTTGTCTACACATTAATTTATGTGCACTCAACAAGCTATTTAATCAATTTAGAATTAACAATTTTACTTATTCTTAATCCAGCATTCTGTTTTTTTTTGTGACAGATATAGTTTCTAACATAGTGGAAATTAAAGATGTTTACAATTTAAAGAATTTCAAATAAAAAGTCAAAATATTAGAAATGCACAGCAAGTTGTTCAAGTTAATAATTTCTGACCTTAAAAGAAATCAACTTTTGACATCTTTCTCATTGTCTCTTTTAATTTTAAATTCTAGATCTTTAACATTTTTCCCCAAATATTTCCCTTCTTGCGCAGTTTCAAGTTCAGAAGTTAAAAGTTCAAAAAGCTGAGGTGCAAAGGGTCTTGGGAGTCCTCGTGCAGGGTTCCCTAAAGGTTAATTTACAAGTTGAGTTGGTGGTGAGGAAGGCAAATGTGATGTTAGTATTCATTTCGAGAGGACTAGAATATAAAAGCAAGGATGTAATGCTCAGATTTTATAAGGCTTTTATAAGATTTTATAAGTGAGGTTTCACTTGGAGTATTGTGATCAATTCTGAGACCCTTATCTAAGAAAAGATGTGTTGACATTAGGGAAGGTTGAACGGAGGTTCACAAAAATGATTCTGGGATTGAAAGGCTTGTCAAATCAGGAGTGTTTGATGGCTCTGGGCCTGTTTTCACTAGAATTCAGAAGAATGAGAGGTGTCCTCATGAAAACCTATCAAATGTTGAAAGGCCTTGATAGAGTAGATGTGGAGAGGATATTTCCTGTGGTGGGAGAGTCTAGGACCAGAGGACACAGCCTCAGAATAGAGATGAGGAGGAATTTCTTTAGCTAGAGAGTAGTGAATCTAGGGGATTCGTTACCACGGGCAGCTGTGGAGGCCAAGTCATATTTAAGGCAGAGGTTGACAGATTCTTGAAGGGATACAGGGAGAAGGCAGGAGATCAGGAATGAGAGAGACAATGGATCAGCCATGATGAAATGGTGGTGGAGACTCGGCCGAATGGCCTGGGTCTGCTCCTGTATCTTACTGTCTTACAAATCGAACTTCCCTGGCAAAATGAATTTCCATGCAACTTGATGCCTGTAGTTATCAGACTTCTACCACGCAGCACTGCATTTGCAGAAATATTGATGGCAAAATCGCCAGTGCCTGACATCATCACTCTTTGAAAAGTTCCTTTGTGTTGTGGCAATAACACAATAAGAGCAATTTGCCCGTGTGGAGTAATGTCAATTCGTCCTTGCAGAGTAATGTCAATTCATCCTTGCAGATTAACAGCAATTGCCCGTGTGGAATAACATCAATTCGTCCTTGCAGATTAACAGCAATTTGCCCGTGCAGAGTAACGTCAATTCGTCCTTGCGGATTAACAGCAATTTGCCCGTGCGGAGTAACGTCAATTCGTCCTTGCGGAGTAACGTCAATTCGTCCTTGCAGATTAACAGCAATTTGCCCATGCGGAGTAACGTCAATTCGTCCTTGCGGAGTAACGTCAATTCGTCCTTGCAGATTAACAGCAATTTGCCCATGCGGAGTAACGTCAATTCATCCTTGCGGAGTAACGTCAATTCGTCCTTGCAGATTAACAGCAATTTGCCCATGCGGAGTAACGTCAATTCGTCCTTGCGGAGTAACGTCAATTCGTCCTTGCAGATTAACAGCAATTTGCCCATGCGGAGTAACGTCAATTCATCCTTGCGGAGTAACGTCAATTCGTCCTTGCAGATTAACAGCAATTTGCCCGTGCGGGATAACGTCAATTCGTCCTTGCGGATTAACAGCAATTTGCCCGTGCAGAGTAACGTCAATTCGTCCTTGCAGATTAACAGCAATTTGCCTTCACAGAATTCACATCAATACCAAAACATTTGAGAAATGGAATAAAAATTTGCCTTTATGAAACTTATATTGATAAAAGGAATAAATTCACAATGCATACAGAAGTTGATTTTGATTGGTGTTGATTTGCAGCAGGGACCACTTAATAGATTTGCTTTGAAAACAAATACAACAGGGTCTTTTAAGAGCCTCTCAGAAAGGTACATGGAGCTTAAAAAACTAGAGGGCTATGTGCTAGGGAAATTCTAGGCAGTTTCTAGAGTAGGTTACATGGTCAGCACAACATTGTGGGCCGAAGGGCCTGGAATCTGCTGTAGATTTCCACGTTCTATGTTCTAATTGACAAGGCAAACTCCTCTGTTAATACTTACATTTTTTGTAACTTAAATGAACTACCTTTTCTCTTCTGCCTACAATAAAATCTAAATTCCCTTGCCTTTAGATTGTGCATCCACAGGGGTATTATGTTTAAGAGAAAATCTTCCTGTAAGAACACACCTTCACTTATCAAATACATACCATGGAAAATTGTGATACAGACTGTTTTGTGGGAATGAAAACCCTCCTGTATTGAGAAGTTGCTGTCACTATTCAATACAATCCTGAACTCAATGTGTTTATCAAGAGAGGGAGAGCCAATTGCCCTCTACTTGGGGAAAGAATGCACACAAGTATTATCTGCCAGGTCTGAAGAGACACTGTTTTTCCATTGATTTAAATGTAAGAGGACAGATGTGCATGTTCCAAAGACTTGACTGTTAATCTAAAAATATATTTTCAGTGCTTTAGACATTTTAAATTCTTTCCGAGATCCCTGTTCCAATCTTCATAGTGGTTCGTTAATGACCTGGTGTTTCAAATAATATGAAGGGTTTTAATATTTTTAAGTTTTCCAAGCTTTTGAAAGGTCAGAAACATTTGAGAACTATTTTGAAAAATCAAAATGTTGTTCAAAGGCTGTTTCTGAATCTGGCGAGGAGTGAAACTACTATCAGACCTGATTTTAAGAACGGTTTATCTTGACTCTTGTGCATGATATCCCAAAAGTTTGCAGGAAAGAATCCAATGCAAACAGCTCTGTTTATTGTCTGCTGAGCCCTAAGTCTTGGCCAGTAAATATCCGATTATTGCACCCAGGTACGACGACAGAAATCTAGTCAGAGGGAAATAGACACAAAAATATCACATTTATATAGACACCCACACAAAATGCTGGAGGAACTCAGCAGGTCGGGCAGCATCTACGGAGATGACTAAACAGTCAATGTTTTCAGGCTGAGGCCCTTCTCCTTATATATACCTCCTTTCACAGCCTTGAACTAGCTCAAAGAGTCAGAGTGCGGTTTTAATATCGCCGGCACATGTTGTGAAATTTGTAAACTTTATGCCAGCAGGACAATGAAATACAAGATAAATAAATATAGAGGAAAAAACTAAATTTAATGAAGTAATATGTATGACCATTAAATAGTTAAGTTAAAATAACACAAAAATACAACTGCAGATGCTGTGGATCAAAGAATACGTACACAACGCTGGAAGAGCTCAGCAGGTCAGGCAGCATCCGTGAGAGAAGAGTAGCCAACGTTTCGGGCCGAGACCCGATGAAGGATCCTGATGAAGGGTCTCGGCCTGAAACGTTGGCTACTCTTCTCTCACGGATCCTGCCTGACCTGCTGAGTCCTTCCAGCATTGTGTACGTATTCTCTAAGTTAAAATAAGTAATGCAAAAAGAACAGGAGTAAAAAAGTAAAAACACAAAATGCTGGCAGAACTCAGCAGGCCAGACAACATCTATGGGAGGAGGTAGTGATGACGTTTTGGCCGAAACCCTTCGTCAGGAGTGAAGTAACATGGGATGGTCGAGGGGGGATAAGAAGTGGGGGGAGGGATAAAGTAGAGAGCTCCCATCCCTCCCCACGGACCTCCCTCTGGGCACTCATCCCTGCAAACGGAAGAAGTGCTACACCTGCCCCCACACTTCTTCCCTCACCACCATCCCAGGCCCCAGACAGTCCTTTCAGGTGAGGCACCACTTCACCTGCGAGTCAACTGGGGTGATATACTGTATCCGGTGCTCCCGATGTGGCCATTTATACATTGGGGAGACCCGCCGCAGACTGGGAGACCGTTTCACACGAACACCGGCGCTCGGTCCTCCAGCAGTGGCGGGATCTCCTGTGGCCACACGCTTCAATTCCACAGACCACTCCCACTCCGACATGTCTGTCCATGGCCTCCTCTACTGTCAAGATGAGGCCACACGCTGGTCGATGGAGCAATACTTATCTCCCGCCTGGGTGGCCTCCTACCTGCCAGCATGATCATCCAACTCACTGATCTCCGTTGATACCCCTGCCCCCCCTTACCCCCATCCTTATCTATTATTTTAGTCTGGTTCTCTTTCTCTTTTTCCCCCCTCACTATAATCTCCCCCCAGCCCTACCTTTCTTTCTCTTTTATTTCCCATAATTCTCTACCTTCCCCGCAACCCATTTCCCTCCAGCCTATCACTTCCCAGCTCTCTACTTTAACCCTCCCCCCACTTCTTATCCCCCCTCGACCATCCCATGTTACTTCACTTCTGATGAAGGGTTTCGGCCTGAAACGTCGTCACTACCTCCTCCCATAGATGCTGTCTGGCCTGCTGAGTTCTGCCAGCATTTTGTGTTTTTTATTTATTTCCAGCATCTGCAGATTCACTCGTGTTGCCTAGCAATAAAGGTAGTGAGGTAGTGCTCATGGCTCCAATGTCCAATTAGAAATCAGATGGCAGAGGGGGAGAAGCTGTTCCTGAAGCATTGAGTGTGTGCCTTCAGGCTTCTGTACCTCCTTCCCGACAGTAGCAATGGGAAGGGGGCATGTCCTGGGTGGTGGGGGTCCTCGACAATGAACGCGGTCTTTCTAAGGCGCCGCTCCTCGAAGATGTCTTGGGTACATCTTGGGGACAGAGCTGACTAGCTTTACTAGTTTCTGCAGCTTACTTCAATCCTGTGTTGTAGCCCCAGCTTTTTCCCACACCAGATGGTGATGCAGCCAGTCAGAATGCTCCCCATGTACATCAGTAGATGTTTTCGAGAGTTGTACTTGACAAACCAAATCTCCAACTGCGAAGTGCAGTCACAGTTGGAATGTTAGGACTTGCTGCAGACAATTTGCACACTGAAGGATGTTAAGCTCAGTGGCCACTTGATATTTGTTGAGCTTTATCAAAGTAAGATGGATAGCAGAACAGGTGGAAAGACCAATATAGTCTGGTCAGGAACCGCTTATAAAGCACATTGATTCCCTGCTCTCTGCTGAGCGTATTATTGGGAAAAAGCAGTTGGAGAGAGATTGAAAAGGAGTTTGAAGCCATTCGATTCCAGAAGTGGCCTTTAAAAAAATTGTACATTAAATAAAAATCAGTGAAGAGGCAGTAATCTTGATAGCAACACACACAAAACGCTGGAGGAACTCAGCAGGTCAGGCAACATCTATGGAAATAAATAAACAGTTGACATTTCAGGCCAAGACCCTTCTTCAGGATTTCAGTATTTTTGATATTCTACTTCATTAATTCGAAGTATGTTTTCTTATCTTTATAACTGTTACGTACCCCGAACTGAGTTTACAGACCAGCAGAAATAGAAGAATCCGTTGGAGTCTGGTGGTACCGAAAACTAAAGGTGTTTATTAGTAAAACTACACAATACAGTATCGAAAATGCAAATATACATATAAAACAGGTTAGCAATAATAAACATAGAAGTGTAGGAATAATAATCAACAATAATAACAAGCTCTATCAGTGTCTAGAGGTAAATGAATTGTCATAAGAGAATATAGAGTTCAGTTCGTTCATGTGTGCTGAGGTAGTTGCGGTTGTTGTATTGTAATTTGTTGGCGAGAGAGAGAGAGAGAGAGAGAGAGAGAGAGAGAGATGAGAGAGAGAGAGAGAGAGAGGAGAGAGAGAGATGAGAGAGAGAGAGAGAGAGAGAGAGAGAGAATGAGAGAGAGAGAGAGAGAGAAGAGAATGAGAGAGAGAGAGAGAGAGAGAGAGAGAGAATGAGAGAGAGAGAGAGAGAGAGAGAGAATGAGAGAGAGAGAGAGAGAGAGAGAGAGAGAGAGAATGAGAGAGAGAGAGAGAGAGAGAATGAGAGAGAGAGAGAGAGAATGAGAGAGAGAGAGAGAGAGAGAGAGAGAGAATGAGAGAGAGAGAGAGAGAGAGAGAGAGAATGAGAGAGAGAGAGAGAGAGAATGAGAGAGAGAGAGAGAGAGAGAGAGAGAGAGAGAGAGAGAGAGAGAGAGAGAGGAGATGAGCAGCTGCAGCAGGCAAACATTCCGTTGTCTTCTTATTCCGTCGTACAGTTGTGGTCATTCGGTTATGACCCCTCCGTTCTCGGCTAGACCGTTATTCTGTGGTGGGCTCATCACTCTGGCATGAGTGGGGACACACACAAGTCCCCCACCGGCCCTGCCGTCACACTGTGAGCTTTATTGACCGATCTCCTGATTCGGTCCTCGAAGCCCCCACCTTCCTGTGGGTTCACAACACTCAGTCAGTGTCCACTGGTGTGTCTGAGGGGAATCTCCCACACCTGTCTTTTATCCCCATTGACGGGGTATCAGCCATCCATCAACTCTGAATGACCATGTCCATCAAATCAGGCCACTCCTGCTGTCTCCTCAGGAATGTTAACGAGCAAAGTAACGTCCTTGTAGCAAAAGGTAAACAATCCAGGAAGAAGCCATAATACATAAATCGAAGTGTGTGTATCTCTCCTCTGATCTGTAGCAGATGTCCCTGCCTCTGTGCTTCATCTCTCTCTCTCTCTCATTAGCAGCATATCAATAGCAATGGGGGGGGGGGGGAATGGTTAACTCTGCATCCCATTTCCATCAGGTCTGTTCAGCACTCATAACAATACAACCTTGAGGTCCGTCTCCTTACAGGCAGCCACCAAGCAAAGAACCTTAATAGAACCCATTAAAAACAAAAAGACAAAAACAAAAAACCCTTGACGTGCAAAAAAGGGGAAAAATAAACAAATTGTGCTAACAATAAAAGCAAGTAGACAGCGTTCAGGCCTGCAGTTTGCAATGCCAGGCGTCGCTGCAGACGATCCAGAACCCACCAGTTGCAGGCTACAGCCTCAGTCCAGCCCAGAGATGAGCAAATCCCAGTGAGCCGAACCGGCCCGTCTCGCGCCTCCGAGCCTGACACCCCCAACCATTTAAGCACTTAAGTTGTCTGAACCTCGGGTCGTTCCTCGCTCACCGGCTTCGGGCTGCGCCGCCATGATTGAGCCAGAACCTGACCTTTCCGATTCGGCTCGGCTCTTAACCCCTCACCTCCGCCGCATCGAATTGCCTCCAAGTCCACCCCAGCAACTCCAGCCCGGACGTGCTGCAATGGCCCCGCCCGAGCGAGACTCCGTCCACACCGCAAAACTGCCAGACCGGACAGGTGTCTCAGCTCAACTCCAACAGGGAAACCACAGGCCGCCGTCTGCAGCGATCATTTACCAGAGAAGGTGTGAATAACAAAGTATTTAGTTGCTTTCATTGGCCACCAGAAAGTAGTCACTTAAACCAGCAAGTGCGGCCATCTTAAACTGGAAGGCCCAGCGACAAAAGACGATATTGATTGTGAAATGTTAAATCATTTGCTTACATGTATTTGCTTTGTTGGAATAATATAAATGTCAGTAAAGTGTCCATACATTTGTTTTAATGTGTGTAGGAATCTTTACATCATTACTGTGTTTGGACAAGTGGCAAATTGTACTTTCAGCCCTCTCATACTCTTCTAGTTGTAAATTTGCTAGGTGGTGCCAGAAACTACCCAGACCATATTTCTGTTGCGCCCGTCATTTAGAAACATAGAAACATAGAAAATAGGTGCAGGAATAGGCCATTCGGCCCTTCGAGCCTGCACCACCATTCAGTATGATCATGGCTGATCATCCAACTCAAAACCCTGTACCTGCTTTCTCTCCATACCCCCGATCCCTTTAGCCACAAGGGCCATATCTAACTTCCTCTTAAATATAGCCAATGAACCGGCCTCAACTGTCTCCTGTGGCAGAGATTTCCACAGATTCACCACTCTCTGTGTGAAGAAGGTTTTCCTCAGCCTTGGGCCAGCAGATCAGGGTTCAGTGAAGCCAAGAGTTGAACCTACGGCTACATAGAACCAAAATAGCTTCTGGTAAGATGGAGTCGCATTCGATCACAGCGGCTTCTATAGGGTCAACCAAAGGTGTTATTGTCCTTTTAAAATGTATTTGTTACAATTGCAAGACCCTGCTGGACATTAAAAACTTAAAGTACTACAGGTCTTCCCTATCAGCGAATTTCCTCTGCACGCTCTCTATAGCATCCACATCCTTCCTGTTGTGAGGTGACCAGAACTGAGCACAGTCCTCCAAGTGGGGTCTGACCAGGTTCTATATAGCTGCAACATTACCTCTCGGCTCTTGAACTCAATCCCATGGTTGATGAAGACCAACACACCATACACCTTCTCAACAACACTGTCAACATGCACCAGCTTTAAGTCTCCTATGGACACAGACCCCAAGATCTCTCTGATCCTCCACACGGCCAAGAGTCTTACCATTAATATTATATTCTGTCTTCAAATCTGACCTTCTGAAATGAACCACTTCAACACAGGTTGAACTCCATCTGCCACTTCTCAGCCCAGTTTCCCGTTGTAAACCCTGACAGCCCTCCACACTATCCACAACACCCCGAACTTTTGTGTCATCAGCAAAACGTACTAACCCACCCTTCAACTTCCTCATCCAGGTCAACGTGTCACCCTATTCTAGAAACACAGATCTAGAATAGGAAAGAAAAAAGCATGTCCTGCGAGGTGAGGATCTCTGTTGATGGATGCTGCTTTCCTACGACAGCATTTCATGTAGATACGCTCAATGGTCGGGAGGGCTTTACCCGTGATGTACTGGCAGAATCCATTACCTTTTATAGGATTTTCCATTCAAAGGCATTGGTGCTTCCATACCAGGCCATGATTCAGCCAGTCAATACACTCTCCACTACACGTCTATAAAATCAGAAAATGCTGTTTCTCCCCTCACGGATGCAGACTGACCTGCTGAGTATTTCCAGCATTTCTCTTTTTACCAGGTTTCCAACATCTGTGATTTTTTTTCCCCATTTACACTTTGGCCTCTATTGCAAAAGGATCTGAGTGTAAGAGTAGAAAGGTTTTGTTCCAATCTATGGGCTGCATCTGGAATATATTACAGATCTGGCCTCCCCACCCAAGTACGAATATATTTCCAACAAAAGGAGGAAACAAATACATTGCAGATTGATTTCTGAGCTGGTGGACTTCGCCTGTGTAAGATTAGTAACAGAAGTAATGATAATAATGAACGAGTAGTCTTTGGGGTTCTGCAAGTCTGTGTCTTTATTAATGTTTTTGCTGCACGCTCGAGATGCTCAGAGAAGGGGGCCTGATGTGCTAGGGGTGTGTGGGGGATCATTGCTTTGCTGCTGTTTATGCGTGGAGGGAGAGCTGTGGGGGGCTTTGGGGTTCTAACATTTAAGTCATTCATTCTTTGGGCACTCCTCTGTTTTTCATGATGTTTGTGAAGAAAAAGCATTTCAGGATGTATATTAATAACATTTTCTGTCATTAAATGTACCTATTGAAACTGTTGAAACCTATAGAATAACAATAATAGATGATAATAATAATAATGATATGAAGTACTTTCTTGATCCCGAGTGGGAAATTCTTTCATTACAGTAGCAATATTTAAAAACAAACTTAACAGCGGAAGACTTAACTAATAATAATATACACAATAATTATATACCAAAGTGCACTAATAATGTACAAAATAATAAAACAGAGACATTGTGCTATGATGTGTGTTCTCCTGTCACACAGAGATGAACTGTTGTACATGCTTATTGCATTTGGTAGGGAAGATTTTCTGTAACGATCCTGGTGACTGCGGAGCTGAGTCTGTTTGAAGAGGTCTCCGCTGCTTATTCAGAAGGTCATGGAGAGGATGTGCCAGATGGTCCATAATGGATAACAGTTTGTTTACTGACTTCCTCTCCACCACTAACTCAAAAGTGTCCAGGTTGTAGCCAAGGACGGATCGAGCCTTTCTGATGAGTCCTAGACCGATGCTGCTCCCCCAACACAAAGCCGCAGAGAAGACTGCACTCACTACAACCGACTGGTAGAAGATCTCAGCATCCTACTGCACACATTGAAGGATCTCAGCCTCCTCATCCCCTTCTTGTAAACAGCCCTGGTGTTGGTTTTCCAGTCAAGTCTGTTGTCGAGGTGAACAGCCAAGTATTTGTACCCCTCCACCACCGCAGCTTCTTCTCCAGGATGTATACAGGACTCGACACAGTCCTTTTCCTCCTAAAATCAGCAGATTATTCTCTACATTTGTAAGAAGGAAAGGTGATCTCACTGAAAAACACCCACTTCCAGTTTAAGATGGCGTTGGTGAATCACAGCATTGACTTGCTGGCAGCAAACCCCTTACTAATCATATTTTTTTTCTCAAAAACAGTCACTGCAATCAGTAGTAACCTGTAACCTCCCCTTTGGAGTTGAAATTTTAAGCTGCCTGTACGATTGACATCTCTGCAGTGGGAACTGAAGTCTTGAAGGTGCAAGATGGCGAGTCCAGGGCCCAAGAACAGAGGTCAGCCTGATGTGTGACCAATATATGAAAGTCAGGTAAGGACCGAATTGAGGCCCAGCCGGGCCGAGGCCTAAAAGCGTATCGAGCAGCAGGACCCGGGTCTGAGAGCGAGGAAACGACTCGAGATCTGGCCGACTAAAGTGCTGGGCCAGGTTGAAAAGGTCAGGGTGTTGGGGCCTGAGGAGAGAGTCGGGCTCGCTGCTCAGCGAGGTTTACTCGTCTCTGCACTGAACTGAGGATATGGCCTACAGCTAACAGGCTTGCGGTTCGTTTGTGACCAGCTTCGTGGCCGCGGACTCACTTTCGTGAACTTCAGTCCTGAATGTTACTCGTTTACTTTTATTGTTTGCACAGTTTGCGTTTGTTTCTGTACATTGGGTGTTTGACAGACTCTTTTTAAATGAGTTCTTTGCTTTGTGGCTGCCTGTAAAAAAGACACATTTCATGGTTGTATATAGTAATAAATGTACTTCGAACTTTGAACTTCAGTACTTACAGAAGTTCTCTGGAGCATCAGAGGCTGACGGGAGACTTGATAGAAGTTATGAAATGAGGAAACAGACAGATAACCAATGTCGTTATTTCCCATCAACACACACAAAATGCTGGAGGAACTCAGCAGGTCGGGCAGCATCTATGGAAAAGAGTAAACAGCCGATGTTTCAGGCCTGCTGAAGGGTCTCGGCCCAAAACATCAACTGTACTCATTTCCATAGATGCTGCCTGTCCTGCTGAGTTCTTCCAGCATTTTGTGTGTGTTGCTCGGATTTCCAGCATTTGCAGATTTTCTCTTGATTGTCATCATTCCTGTGGCAGAAATGTGTAATACTAGAGGCCGTATATTTAAGATGCGAAGATGAAACTTCTTTTACACAGAGAGAGGTGAGTGACTTGTGCTGGCGTGTGGCCTAGTGGATAAGGCATCGGTCTAGTGATCTGAAGGTCACTGGTTCGAGCCTCAGCTGAGGCAGCATGTTGTGTCCTTGAGCAAGGCACTTAACCACACATCGCTCTGTGACGACACCAGTGCCAAGCTGCTTGGGTCCTAGTGCCCTTCCCTTGGACAACATCAGTGGCGTGGAGAGGGGAAGGCTTGCAGCTTGGGCAGCTGCCGGTCTCCCCATACAACCCTGCCCAGGCCTGCCCCCTGGAAACTTTCCGAGGCGCAAATCCATGGTCTCACGAGACTAACGGATGCCTATCATTATGGTGGAGTGTGACATTTAAGAGGTCCTTTAAGAGATCCAAGGATTTAAGAGGTCCAAGGATGGAGGGAAAAGGAAATTGCGTAGACAGAAGGGACTAGTATTAATAGCTTGGCTCAGTATTGTGGGCTGAAGGGCCTATTCCTCACAGTACTGATCTATCCTCCATGTTCATAGGGTACATGTAGACCTGATGCTTCCTTTTCCAGCAACGGCATTCTCTTGTGTCTTCATTTTGGTGTTTCAGCTGACTGGTCTGACTATAATTAAGGTCATGATTCTATAAAGGTACAGCGATTTGTATCTTTTATAGAACCCGACACCCCATCCCCATCTGCGGTACTAGGCAGACCAGTCAGCTGAAATACAAGGTACAATGACTTGGGACAGAAATGAGAAGAATGAAATAAACATGAGGAAGCCTGGAGACACTGGGAACCCAATGCCACACACAGAGCTTCAGAGTAGAGGGGTGTCCTTGTAGAACGGAGATGAGGAGGAATTTCCTTAGCCAAAGAGTGGTGAGTCTGTGGAATTCTTTGCAGCTGTGGAGGCCAAGTCTGTATGTACGTTTAAGACAGAGGTCCTTGATGGGTCAGGGCATGAAGGGATACAGGGAAAAGGCAGCAGATTGGGGCTGCGAGGGAAAATGGATCAGCCATGATGAAATGGCGGAGCAGACTCGATGGGCCAAATGGCCTAATTCTGCTTCTGTACCCTTATGGTCTGATACACAGCAGAATACAACAGGTCAGGCAGCATCTATGGAAATTAATAAACAGTCGATGTTTTGGGCCAAGACCCTTCAGGAAATAAGAAGAAAATTCCTCTCACCCCCCCCCACCCCGAGAGTTGTGGATCTTCATGGAAACTGCGGAGTTGTTAAGTATATAAAGGACAAGAGGTTAATGGATTTTTAGTTATGAGGAATGTGGTGGAGTTCATGTGACATGAAGGTAAAAGGCCAGCCATGAACTCACTCTCGGCAGTCCAGCAGGGTGAATAGTCACTGCTGTACTCTCTTTACACCCACGGTTGTGTAGCTGGGCACAGCTCAAATGCCTTCTATAAATCTGCCAAGGACACAACTTTATAGGCACCCGTTAGTCTCGTGAGACCATGGATTTGCGCCTTGGAAGGTTTCCAGGGCGCAGGCCTGGGCAGGGTTGTATGGGAGACCGGCAGTTGCCCAAGCTGCAAGCCTTCCCCTCTCCACACCACCGATGTTGTCCAAGGGAAGGGCACTAGGACCCAAGCAGCTTGGCACCGGTGACATCGCAGAGCAATGTGTGGTTAAGTGCCTTGCTCAAGGACACAACACGCTGTCTCAGCTGAGGCTTGAACCAGTGACCTTCAGATCACTAGTCTGATGCCTTATCCACTAGGCCACGCGCCAACACTAAGGACACAACTATTGTTTGCAGAGTTTCAGATGGTGACGAGGAGGTGTACAGGAGCGAGTTAGATCAGCTGGTTGAGTGGTGTTGCAGCAACAACCTAGCACTCATTGTCAGTAAGACCAAGGAATTGATTGTGGACTTCAGGAAGGGGAAGTCGAGGGAACACACACCAGTCCTCATTGAGGGATCAGCAGTGGAAACACTGAGCAGTTTCAAGTTCCTGGGTGTCAATATCTCTGGGGATCTATCCTGGGCCCAGCATTTTGATGCCATTGCAAAGACAGTGGCTATATTCCATTTGGAGTTTGAAGAAATTTGGTGGGTCACCAAAGATATTCACACAACAACACACACAAAATGCTGGTGGAACGCAGCAGGCCAGGCAGCACCAATAGGGAGAAGCGCTGCCGACGTTTCGGGCCGAGACCCTTCGTCAGGGCGAAGATATTCACAAATTGCTTCAGTGGTATCACGGAGACCATTCTATCCCATTGCATCGCCACCGGGTGCCGGGGAGCCACTGCACAAGATCGGAAAAAGTTGCAGAAAGTTGTAAATTCTGCCAGCTCCATCATGGGCCCTAGCCTCCCCAGCATCCAGGACACCATCAAAAGGCAATGCCTCTAGAAGGCAGCATTCATCCTTAAGGACCTCCATCAGCCAGGACCTGCCCCCTTCTCATTACTGCCACCAAGAAGGAAGCAGGTACAGAAGCCCGAAGACACATATTCAACGTTTCAGGAACAGGTTCTTCCCCTCCGCTATCATTTTTCTGAGTGGACAAAGAACCCGTGAACTCTAACTCACTGTTTTCTCCCTCTCTTTTTTTCACTATTAATTGAATTTAATTTTTTTTTCCTTTTCAAATCTTTTTTATTATTATTCAAAAATAGTACATCAAAGTAACAACACTTACAATGCCTCAAAAATGAAGAAATTATCTTAAGGATTGAAAATTTTTGTGAATAAAAAAAAACCCTACTAAGCAAGGAAAGTGAGAAAAAAAGAAACCCATTGGGGGTACAACCCCTGAGCCGTGCGTCATACAGAAAGCTTCTAAAAATAAACATCAAACAGCCAGCAAGAAGAAAAGATATATCAAAAAAAAATTTACATTTAGATCGTGGAGGATATCTATCAATTAACTGAAATAATAATAACAAGCAAATGAGCCCCGTCTCTTCTCAAAATCAAATAAAGGTTCAAAGGTTCAACTTCTAATTTTCTCCAAGCTAAGACACAGCATCACTTGAGAGAACCATTGTGACAAAGTAGGAGCTGATATATCCTTCCATTTCAACAAAATGGCCCTCCTAGCTATCAATGTAACAAACGCAATAACATGTTGGTCAGCTGAATTTAATTTTTATTTATACTTCTCATTGCAGTTTATAGTTTTTATCAATGCACTACCTGCCGCAAGACAACAAAATTCACGAGATGTGCCAGCGATATTAAACCTGATTCTGGCCTACTCCTGTTCCATTTCATATATCCTGAATGTTAACAGGCCTTCTCTGAAAACTCAGTCAGAACATCCTGTCCTTTTACAAGATTTAGCGCACACAGCGGTATTGTTTTAATATTTCATGTAAATCCAATCCCTTTGGCAATTCTGCTTTCTTTGACTGTCTGGTGCAGCCCACAAGCAGCACTCCAACATCTGAGTGAGATCTGCTGTCACGTTTCACCGAAAGGAAGGTCTCCCTTCCTCATTACTCATCTTTACAGTCTGCAGTCTTGTGGAAAATGTTTGATCACACCAAAGGTCCTGGGAGGATTTTCGAATAATCGTGAACAAAGATTGATGAAGAAAACTGTGCAGGTTCTCTCTTCAGAAACAGAAATGGTTCTGTGGCCCACAGCTTTACATTGAAGGCATTGTCATTCAGGATGCATAGCCAGAGACAGGGTGAGAAAACATTTATTTTTCTTAAATCATCGACGGCTGCACATTTCAAATAGTTTCCTAACAAAGGTAACCACTAATTATTATTAGTCGATGACTGTGATGGCATCCGTCAGTCTCGCGAGACCATGGATCTGTGCCTGGAATTCCTCTCCAGGATGTAGGCCTGGGCAAGGTTGTATGGAAGACCGGCAGTTGCCCACGCAGCAAGTCTCCCCTCTCCACGCCACCGATGTTGCCCAAGGGAAGGGCAAGGGCCGATACAGCTTGGCACCAGTGTCGTCACAGGAGTTGCCAGAACGAGATTAAAGGCAACGTCGGACTGTCTTAGGGACTCCAGCTCCGGATTTGTCCTCAGGGTTTACTCCCGAAGCCTTTCCCATGAGTGGGTATGGCCGCAAGGCAGTGGAGGTTTGAAATCAGAATTTTCCCTCTCTTAGATAGACTGACGAGCTCTATCTGCCCAATATTTATCAATTAATATGAGATAAGTGTAGTTGTTTCAAGACCAGTGCTTTGCTGTGTAAAGAAATATAATGTTTTACAACCTAATTAAATCCCAAAGCTTTTTAAAGTATTTTTTAACTCGTTTACAGGATGTGGGCGTCGCCAGATAAGCCAGCATTTATTGCCCATCTCTAGTTGCCCTTGAGAAGGTGGTGATGAGCTGCCTTCTTGAACTGCTGCAGGCCCTGAGGTGTGGGTACACCCACGGTGCCGTTAGGGAGGGAATTCCATGGTCTTGACCCAGCGACAATGAATGAATATGTTTCCGAGTCAGGACGGTGAGTGACTTGGAGGGGGATTTCCAAGTGGTGATGTCCCTGGTATCCGTTGTTCTCGTCCTTCTAGATGGTGTTGGTCGTGGGTCTGAAAGGTGCTGCCCTGGGAACTTCGGTGTGTTGTTACAGTGCATCTTGTAGATAGTACACACTGCTGCAATTGTTTGTATATTTATTGATATAATGTTGGGGAATGTACACTCAGGAAACACCCATAACCAGTGAAGTGAGTGTGACAAATTAAACTTGTTTTTAAATGTAATGCTCATTGAGGACCTCCAACTCCATCTTCAAGGATTCTCCACCATCCACGCCATGCTCTTTTCTTGCTCCTGCCATCGTAGGAGCCTCAGGTCCCTCACTACCAGTTTCAGGAACAGTTATTACCCTTCAGCCATCAGGCTCCTGAACCAGTGAGGATAACTTCACTGGCCTCAACACGGAACTGATTCCACAACCTGTGGACTCGCTTCCCAGGACTCTGCAACTCATGTTCTCAGCATTATTAATTATTATTATTATGTGGTTTGCACATTTTGTCTGCTTTTGATTGTTGGTCAGTTTGTAGTTTTTCATTGATTCTATTGTACTTAGAGTCATAGAAAATTATAGCACCGAGTCAGGCCCTTTGGCCCATCTAGTCCATGCTGAACCATTTAGACTGACAACTCCTTTGTTCTACTGTAAATGCCCACAGGAAAATGAATCTCAGGATAGCATATAGTGACATGTACATACTTTTTACTTTTAACTTTTAACTTTGAGTTCATATTTTGCAGTAATGTGGGAATAACTTACTGTTCCACTGCTCGCTGTCTTTGTTTACCTGGGGGACAGCCAAGGGCTTGATTGACATCACCTCCAAAAGACAGCACCCCAACGATACTGACGCTAGCAGTGCCAGTTTGGCTTACGGGGTCAACTCTCTAGAGTGGGGCTTGAACCAGCCAATCATCTGGCTCAGAACTAGGACTGTTACCAAACAAGCCAAGCCCAATTTGATCAATTTTATATCATCTGAAGTCAATTGAAAAGAGCCAATCTTCTTTCACACGGACCATTTAACTTGTAACTCTCTGGGAATAAACAATCAAGTTTTCCTGTGCTTCACACTTTACAACAAATTGCTTTGGGGCTTCGTAAATACATCATTACCGAAACTGCTTAAAGCTTCATTATAAATTACAGTGAAGTGTCCAGTTGAATTGCGCAGTGTTGTCGCGGGAACAAAGTCACTGGAGAGATACGGCTGGTAGACGTGAAATAGCTTCTTTATTCTAAAACAGGCATCGTATTGAGACCCCCTTCAGGGGCCTGCTCGACCCACCATTATATGGCATTTTATATGCTAAAGACCGAAGGACAATTCTATGTTTACAATGTATCTACAGTGCTTCCTTTGAATGACATGTAACTTTCACAACTTCTTCACACCCACACCCATAAATTCTAAATCAGCATTGTCCAGTTTTTCCAATCAACACGGATCACGGCTCTTTGGAATCTGTTGTCAAGAGCTTCATTTTAAATTTAACCTACAGTACAGTCCATATTCAGTTCTGAAGATTAGTGGCTGAAATCAGTTGCTGAAGTTAATAGTTAATATTTTGCTACATGTCCTAACCCCAAAAATGCCCCCTGACCCCTCAGTTTGATCGTGAAGGCTGCTATAATTCTTCATGAAGTACAACAGGCTATGTTAACCGGAAGTTTCAACCACAGTCTGTATAATTGCTTAGAATTTGTGAACTCCTGCTAAAGTGCCACGTGGTGATGCGCCCTCATGTGATCAAACTCTCCGGAGATTAATTTAATCAACTCCTTTCAATTTTTGTGAAAAATTGATGGAATAAATCCTACAGGCAATGGAGTTTGTATTAATGCTGAGTTTTCATATACCACTCCTATAAATGATAAGCTGGTTCTTATTAAAACTGTTTTAATACAGTCAGCAGTTCTTTGGGGAAGCTGTTAGAAGTATGAGAGATGTGAGTATTGGAGACAGAGCACCCCTCAAAAGAAAATCAGTTCTCATTTAAAAGGTGACCTGATCTAATAATACAGAGCAGAGCATGGCAGGTTCACCTCGTTCTTCTCCACACTCCCATCTGAGGGACATCTCTTTGTACAAGTCACCTTCCAAAGAGATTAGTATCCATGAATTGAGTTGCCATGACATCCATTTTGGAGAGTGGAGGACCTGCATTTTACTTAGGTAGTGACTGAAGGAAGACCTGTGGTGGGATGGGGATATAGCTCTACCAGAGGAGGTGTAAGGCGCTCCTTCCCTCCGCTCACTTGCAGGTCACCCTTGGTCGGGCAAGATTTAACTCCCGCTTAGCCCCCCCTCGATCAGGGTCACGTGAAGCCCTGGTCGCAGAAGGTGGACGGTCGTACGAGCAGCTGGTGCAGATCACAAGTCCTGGTTATGCCACCGCTGACGCCAGGCAGGCAATCTCTGAAGAGTATTGATAATGGCTGGGGTCACCCGTCTTGTAAAGGCACTGTCCAGAAGAAGGCAAATGGCAAACCACTTCTGTGGAAAAATTTGCCAAGAGCAATTATGGTCATGGAGAGACCGTGATTGCCCACATCACTCGACACGGCACACAGCAAACAATTGAACTAATGTAGGGGAATAAGTTGAGATGGTGTATCAAAAATTTCAGAAGTTCTTTATTAAGGTGCAAACAAGAGGTTATCAATTAAATGTATTGTATTAACAGTAATGTATTGAATTGATTTTATTACTTACATCCTTCACATAAATGAGGAGTAAAAATCTTCACATTCTGACTCTGTCTAAATGTACAATGTGCAATTTATAATAGTTTATAATAAATAGTATGTACAATGGGACAGTTAATAAACATAGAAATACAATTGTATCAGCATGAATTAATCAGTCTGATGGCCTGGTGGAAGAAGCTGTCCCGGAGCCTGTTGGTCCTGGCTTTTATGCTGCGGTACCGTTTCCCAGATGGTAGCAGCTGGAACAGTTTGTGGTTGGGGTGACTCAGGTCCCCAATCATGGTAATGGAAAGACCATGATCGCCTATATCATGCAATATGGAAGAAACACGCTGTGGAGTTGCTGGATTCAGGAGAAAAGCAATGGTAAATTCAAATTCAAGCCCAGTTCATTGTCATTCAACCGTACACATGTATACCACCAAATGAACCAACTTGCCTACTGACAAAGCAGCACAACACAGTACATAAAACCCACACAGACAACACAGAAATAATATTCCCACAAATAAATTAACAAATATTAATGTGCATTTATGACACAAGTTAAAACGTAAAAAGTACAGATAGATAGATACTTGATTGGTCCCAAAGGAAATTACAGTGTCACAGTAGCATTACAAGTGCACAGATATAAATATCACTAGACAAGCAGAAATAATAAAAATTAAGTTAATACAAATAGTCTAGCAGGAGGGGGTCATCACTTCCCCGGCTATAGGTTGACTCATTATAGAGCCTAATGGCCGAGGGTGAGAATGACTTCATATGGCGCTTTTTGGAACAGTGTAGTTGTCTTAGTCTATTACTAAAAGTGCTCCTCTGTTCAGCCAACGTGGCACGCAGAGGGTGAGAAACATTGCCCAGAATTGCCAGGATTTTCCACAGGGTCCTTTGTTCTACCATCAGCCTCCAGTGTGTCCAGTTTGACTCCTATAACAGAGCCAGTCTTTCTAATCAGTTTATTGAGCCTGTTAGCATCACCCATGTTGATGCCATTGCCCCGGCATAGAAGATTGTACCGGCAACAACGGACTGGTAGGACATGTGAAAGGACCTCAGGGATTAGAGGCGACTCTGGCCCTTCTTGTATGCAGTCTCTGTGTTGGTGCTCCACTCAAGTCTGTCATCCAGGTGCCCCCCCCCCCCCAGGTACTTGTAGGTCCTCACCACATCCACATCCTCACCATCAATAGTAACAGGGAGCAGTTCAGGCTTAGTCTTCCTAAAGTCCATCAGCATCTCTTCTGTCTTACTGATGAGACCTGGGAGGTGGCAGGGAGTTTAGCAGTCTTATGACCTGGGAGGAGGAGCTGTTTCTCCCAGGCCAAAGACATTTGGCTCCGAGTTACTGACATATTCCATAGCTGGCATCCATTTTGTTTCTCCCATCTCCCTGAGATCAGTCAAGGAGTTAATAACTCATCTCCTTCTACCTTAGGCCACGAACGTATCAAACACCCCTGATGAGTTATTAACTTCAAACTTTCTGCACACTCGGGTTAGGTGGGCAGGCATTGAGACTTTTCCGCATCGACTCCTCTCCAAATCACTCACTCCACTGCCAGCTCCATCTGCGACCCCGGCTTGAACACGCTGTGCCTCACAACGCCCCAGCACGGCTCACCAGCCCCCCCACCTTCCGCCTGCCCCCTCGCTGTCTGCGGTAATCGCTCAGCACAACGTTCGAGATCGTGCAGAATTGACTACACCGCAACACAGGGCACGGTTGGGAGAGGCAAAGGCATCGCCATGCTACCAGCACCAACATAGCACATCTACAACTCCCTGACTCATACGTCTCTGGACCGTGGGAGGAAAACAGAGCACCCAGAGGAAATCCGCACAGTCACAGGGAGGACGTACGAACTCATAGAAACATAGAAAACCTACAGCACAATACAGGCCCTTTGGCCCACAAAGTTGTGCCGAACTTGTCCCAACCTTAGAAATGACTAGGGTTACCCATAGCCCTCTATTTTTCTAAGCTCCATGTACCTGTCTAAAAGTCTCTTAAAAGACCCTATCGTATCCACCTCCACCACCGTTGCCGGCAGCCCATTCCACGCACTCACCACTCTCTGAGTAAAAAACTTACCACTGACATCCCCTCTGTACCTACTCCCCAGCACCTTAAACCTGTGTCCTCTTGTGGCAACCATTTCAGCCCTGGGAAAAAACCTCTGACTATCCACTCGATCAACACCTCTCATCATCTTATACACCTCTATCAGGTCACCCCTCAACTTCCATTGCTCCAAGGAGAAAAGGCCGAGTTCACGCAACCTCTTCCCATAAGGCATGCTTCCCAATCCAGGCAACATCCGTGTAAATCTCCTCTGCACCCTTTCTATGGTTTCCACATCCCTCCTGTAGTGAGACGACCAGAACTGAGCACAGTACTCCAAGTGGGGTCTGACCAGGGTCCTATATAGCTGCAACATTACCTCTCGGCTCCTAAATTCAATTACACGATTGATGAAGGCCAATACACTGTACGCCTTCTCCTCACAGAAAGCCACGGGAACTAAACCGTGATCAGCGGAGCTTTAAAGCATCACACTAACCACTACACATACAACCTGTAGGTTTCCAAGAAGGTTAAAATTGCCCCTTTTATCGATGCTCTTCAGGATGACTTGCGATGCACCAGTTTTCTGCTATATTTTCCTGCATCTTAGAATACTTTATAAGTGTTTCTTTGGCTTGTGTGTTTTAAGATGTCCTGAGCTCACAAAGGAAGCTATCTAAATGCAAATTCTTTCTTCTGCAATGCATGTGCAAGATATTCGAATCCAACGATAGCAAGCTTGCTGCAATCAGACCGATAGCAATTCCACATCAAACAGAATGCTTGGCGGACTGGTTTGGAAATAGCCCGAAGACGTCTCCACAGAAGAGGGATGATTTGATAATCAGAGAGGAAGAGTGTCGATCAGGCCCACAGATCCGAGTATTCTGAAGCAAAGGAGAGTGGCTTCACTGGTGGACTACGCGAGGAGCATGAAATGCGTACTGAAACATCAAAGGATGAGCGTGTTTTGAAATGATTGACAAGTGAACAAAATGACAAAACTTAAAAGAGAGCGAAAGCTTGAAGCATGAAGACTGATTTCTTTTAAAATATAATTGAGGGAAATCAACCGTCTGTGCCCTGACATCGCATAAATATTTTAAAAAGTGGTGGTTTTGGATTTAAGGACTTGAAGTACTCGTGAAGAAGAAACAGCCTTGACATTGGGCAGAAAGCAGTGGATATGAAAGTTATGTTAACTCACCCATTGTGGTTATAACAAGTATATATTCCAGCTAAAGCCTCAGGCTGCTGTGGGGGCCAAGTCACCGGGTAAATTTAAGGCAGAGGTTGATAGATTCTTGATTAGTCAGGGCAGGAAGGGTCACGGGGAGAAGGCAGGAGATTGGGGCTGAGAGGGAAAATGGGTCAGCCATGAAGAAACATAGAAATGTACAGCACATTACAGGCCCTTCAGCCCACAATGTTGTGCTGAGCATGCAACCTGCTTTAGATTCTGCCCAGAATAACCCTACCGCACAGCCCTCTATTTTCCTAAACTCCCTGTACCTGCCTAAGAGTCTCTTAAAAGACCCTGTTGTCTCCACCTCTACCACTGTCGCTGGCAGTGCATTCCACACACCCACCACTCTCTGTGTGAAAAACTGACCCTTGATATCCCCCTTGTACCTTAAAACTATGCCCCCCCATGCAGCCATTTCAGCCCTGGGGGAAAAAGCCTCTGTCTACTGACACAATCAATGCCTCGCATCATCTTTTACACCTAAGATGGAGCAGACAAAATGGCGGAGCAGACTCAATGGGCCAAATGGGCCAATTTTGCTCCTACACCTAATGGTCTGATTATCACATTATTGTCTGTGTGAGCTTACCATGTATAGACTGGTTGGTGTATTTCTTGCAGACAAACTTTATAGTGTGTAAAGTGGCTTGGAATGTCCTGAAAGTGTGGTGAAACCATGCTATCAATTCTGGTTCCTATCTTTATGAGATATAGCCACTGCTACTTGGTATGAAAGAAAGATTCATCGTTTAGGGTCACAGAGAATTTATGAGATTGTATCCTTACCAGCCACAAACAAAAAACGGACCCAGTTTAATTCCACCGTCCAGCGCAAAGTCTTTGGCCCCTTGCAAGATCACCTCTCAGTGAATGCACACCCCAATGCTTTTCGAAGGTAAGGAGGTCTTTCTGTCCATCGCCCTTACAGGCAGTGCTTTCCAGAAATCAGCTGGAAAATGTTTCTGCCCCCCTCACCTCCAATCCTTCTACCAATGATCTTAAATCCCTGCCGCCTGGTTTCGTTTCTGACTCACTTCGCTAAGAGGGAGCTCCTATGGTCTCACGGTAATATTCAGACAACCATGTAGATGGCTCGTAGAAGTTCAAAGGTCACACACATGCAAGGCCTACAGCTCTTGGCTGTAGTCACCTACTGCAGAACAGACACGAGGAAATCTGCAGATGCTGGAAATTCAAGCAACGCACAGAAAATGCTGGTGGAACGCAGCAGGCCAGGCAGCATCTACAGGGAGAAGCACAGTCGACATTTCGGGCCGAGACCCTTCGTCAGGACTGACTGAAAGGAAAGATAGTAAGAGATTTGAAAGTAGGAGGGGGAGGGGGAAATGCGAAATGATAGGAGATTCATGATTCATTCATTCACTCATTCATTTATTTTTCCCCTTTTTTCTTCTTTACTCTCTTTTTTCTCTCTCTGTCCCTCTCACAATCACTCCTTGCCTGTTCTCCATCTCCCTCTGGTGCTCCCCTCCTCCGTTCTTTCTCCCTAGGCCTCCCATCCCATGATCCTCTCCCTTCTCCAGCTCTGTTTCCCTTTTGCCAATCAACTTTCCAGCTCTTAGCTTCACCCCACCCCCTCCTGTCTTCTCCTATCATTTCGGATTTCCCCCGCCCCCCTCCATCCATTTTTCTTTGGTCAAAACCCACGTGTTTAGATGCTGCCTGACCTGCTGAGCTCCTCCAGCATTTTGTACTTGTTGCTTCGGATCTCCAGCATCTTCAGGCTTCCTCACGTTTGAAAAGATGGGGTGCTGGGAATCAATATGACTAACACAGATGAATCTGCGTTCAGGATGGTACTAAGAACTTCAAGTCCATGCCCATCAGGAGAATAGGCAGCCCTGGTTAACTGACAGAAGGAGTGGACCATCTCAGAAACCATCCATGCATCTTCAGTCCAATCTATGGAAGAGTCTGCCCGTTCCCACGTTGGCCTCAATCAGAAACACACAAATCCGAAATTGAAGTAAGTCAGCCTCGTTCCTGAGGGAGAATTCCAGCAGATCTTTTCTCCTCCTTTTAAGTTTGGTTTGGAATAATTTCTTGAACTGTAAAGATAAAGAGTGCAATCAAGCTACTATTGAAGATAGAGTGTGTGATTTGCAACTCATGTCAGACCAACACCAAAGCTTCATCTAGATCTTAAGTCAAAGAACTGAAAGATAAAAGGGGCAGTCTCAGCAGTGAGCGTGATTTCAAACTACGTGAGCTTTACTGACTTTCTGTAACATTCAAAACGGTTAAAAGTCAATCGCGAAGCTAAAACATTTTTAAGGTGACTTAATGTGTTTAAAAAGCAAGATGGAAACAGTGAACGACAATTAGAAAAATAAACTCAATCGATTGAAAAATAACATCCCCAGGCTTTGCTCCCTATTCAATGACCAGGCCTAACCAGGGCGGTGGCGTGGTATTGCAGTGGCTGGCACACGAGTTCAATTCCCACCGCTGCCTGTAAGGAGCCCCAAAACCATGTGGACTTCCTCCCACAGTTCAAAGAGCTACCAGTTGATAGGTTAATTGATGATGATGATGAAGATGATGATGATGATGATGATGATGATGATGACGTCGACTCAGGCATAGGCCAGCACTGGGCATTTTCATGCCTTACAAGGCGTGGAACGAAAGACTATGTGGCGCGCCACTCCTCACACAGACATTTCGCAGTATTTTTCTTTATTTTACGGGATTTGGTTGCGAGCTCAACACTCAACCCAGCACGGATGGAAAGCGTACTCGGGAACGGCCGGACTGGATTCGAACCCGGGAACCTCCGTTCCGGAGTCCAGCGCTGATGTCACTGCGCCACCATTGTAAATTGTCCCGTGACTAGGCCAGGGTTAGATCAAGTGATTGCTGGGCGGCGCGTCTCAAGGGCTGGAGGGTGTGTTCTGTGCTGTAACTAAATAGATAGATAGATAGATAATTCCCCTGGGAAGGTTCCCCTCTCCTCGTCCTAGAGGTGTCCAGTGTTAGAATACAGTCAGGAAGGTGGAGGGGTACAACTCCCAGTACAGGAACCACTATACTGGCTGGATCGCCCGGATCAACTTCAATGGGACTGCAGTTGAGAGGGTGAGTAGTTCCAAGCTCCTTGGTATACACATCACCAAAGATCTCACCCGGACTGTACACACCAGCTGTGTGGCAAAAAACAAACACAACAGCGTCTCTTCCATCCTAGGCGACTGAAAAAGTTCGTCTGAACCCCCAAAATCCTCAAGACCTTCTACAGGAGCACCATTGACAGCATCCTGACTGGCTGTATCACCGTCTGGGACGGGAACTACACCAACCTGAATCGCTGGACACTGCAGAGAGTGGCACGGACAGCCCAGAGCATCTGTGGATGCGAATTTCCCTCCGCTGAGGGCATTTACAGCAGCAGGTGCAGAAAGAAAGCCTGGAAGATCATCGGGGACACCAGTCACCCCAACCGTAAACTCTTTCAGCTGCTTTCATCTGGTAAACGGCACAACAGCATTGAAGCCAGGATCAACAGGCTACAAGACAGCTTCTTTCTACAAGCCATTAGACTTATAAATTCACATGTCTGTACACTGCAACAGAGTCATAACGCAAAGATTTTTACTCCCTCACGTTGTGGGATGGATATAAGATTTCAATACATTCTTCTTTTTCTAAATCAGTTAGGACCACCAGCATTTCTCTACAACATCTTCAAGTCAAGAACCTGGCATCCCAAAATTACCTGCTCACTGTTAATAGACAGATAGATTCAAAGAAACTAAGGCTGTGAAATTATATGTCTGTTTTTGATTTACAGATTAGCAGAAGCTGTAACAAGAGTATAGGAGAAGTAATGGACAAAATAATTCTAAGTATTCACTTGTCTTTCTGGAGCTCTGCTGCCTCGGATCCCAGGATGAAATCAAAATGTTGTTCGGAACAGTCTCACTGGCCAATCTTTGAGTATGTTCATTGTTGCAATAAGATCCAAATATGGCTTGAAGATCAATCTCTCAAACTTCTGGAAATTGCCATCTCTCCTTCACCATTCCCTATTCTTGTTTCCCTCTCACACCTTATCTGCTTACCTGCCCATCACCTCCCTCTGGTGCTCCTCCCCCTTCCCTTTCTTCCATGGTCTTCTGTCCTCTCCTATCTCCCACCCCCCCATCCTCACCACATTCTACAGGGGTTGTATCGAGAGCATCCTGAGCAGCTGCATCACTGCCTGGTTCGGAAATTGCACCGTCTCGGATCGCAAGACCCTGCAGCGGATAGTGAGGTCAGCTGAGAAGATCATCGGGGTCTCTCTTCCCGCCATTACAGACATTTACACCACACGCTGCATCCGCAAAGCTAACAGTATTATGAAGGACCCCACGCACCCCTCACACAAACTCTTCTCCCTCCTGCCATCTCGCAAAAGGTACCGAAGCATTCGGGTTCTCACGACCAGACTGTGCGACAGTTTCTTCCCCCAAACCATCAGACTCCTCAATACTCAGAGTCTAGACTGACATCTACATCATTTATTATTATATTGGAAATTGTCCTCTACTGTGCCTATTGTCTTGTTTATTAATTATTGTACTGCCCTGCACTGTTTTGTGCACTTTATGTAGTCCTGTGCTGGTCTGTAGTCTAGTGCAGTTTTGATGTTGTTTCACGTAGTCTAATGTAGCCTTGTGCTGTCTCACATAGTCTAGTGTAGTTTTGTGTTGTTTCATGTAGCACCAGGGTCCTGGAGGAACGTTGTTTCGTTTTTACTGTGTACTGTACTGGCAATCTATGGTCGAAATGACAATAAACTTGACTTGACTTGACTTGATCAGGTTTCCCCTTCTGTAGCCCTTTATCTCTTCCACCAATCAACTTCCCAGCTCTTTACTTCAACCCCTCTCCTCCCAATTTCACCTACCACATGCTACCTTGTACTTCTTCCTCCCTCCCCCCCCACCTTCTTATTCTCGACTTCTTCCCCCTTCCTTTACCGTCCTAATGAAGGGTCTCCACCTGAAATGTCGATTGTTTACTCTTTTCCATAGATGTTGTCTGACTCGCTGAGTTCCTCCAGCATTTTGTGTATGAGTTGCTTTGGATTTCCAGCATCTGCGGGCTTTCTTGTGTTTATGTCTTTAGTGACGGGGTCCTGGAGTCAATGAGCAACACAGCACAAATACTGGCCCCAGTCCAATCGTGGTGTGCGTCCAGCTGGTCCCAACTTCTGGCATCCGGCCTACATCTCTCGAAGCACTGAACCTCCAGATCACTAACAAGAGAAAATCTGCAGATGCTGGAAATCCGAGCAACACACACAAAATGCTGGAGGAACTCAGCAGGCCAGGCAGCATCTTTGAAAAATGTTATCTTTGGATAATGTTTCGGGCCGAAACCATTCAGCAGGACTCCATATCACTATCCAAGTTCTTAAATGATAATTAGTGAATAAATACAACATTGCATACTTGGAACCAGTTTGGTTATTTCTCTTTAGCTAGATAGAGAGAACTAAAGAGAGCTTTTGATACATTGGCCTTTATAAATCAAAGTACTGAGGAAAAGAATTGGAATGTTATGGTGAGGTTGTATAAGGCATTGGTGAGGCCGAATTTGGAGTATTGTGTGCAGTTTTGGTCACCAAATTACAGGAAGGATATTAATAAGGTTGAAAGAGTGCAGAGAAGGTTTACAAGGATGTTGCTGGGACTTGAGAAACTTGAATAGGTTAGGACTTTATTCCCTGGAGCATAGAAAAATGAGGGGAGACTTGACAGAGGTGTATAAAATTATGATGGGTATAGATAGAGTGAATGCAAGCAGGCCAGGGGAGGAAAAAACCAGAGGACATGGGTTAAGGGTGAAGGGGGAAAAGTTTAAAGGGAACATTAGGGGGGGCTTCTTCACACAGAGAGAGTGGTGGGAGTGTGGAATGAGCTGCCAGATGAAGTGGTAAATGCGGGCTCACTTTTAACATTTAAGAAAAATTTGGACAGGTACATGGATGAGAGGTGTATGGAGGGATATGGGCCAGGTGCAGGTCAGTGGGACTAGGCAGAAAAATGGTTTGGCACAGCCAAGAAGGGCCAAAAGGCCTGTTTCTGTGCTGTAATGTTCTATGGTTCTGTGGTTCTATGAGACTCAAAGATCCAAAGCAAGTTTATAAAAATATCTTGCGTTCATATCTTGGTGGTTGTCCACCATGTCCTACAATGACAGGAAACTTGTGCGGGCGAGTTTTTGAAATGGAAGGGCCTTTGCACTGGGGCAGTCCCTCTCTCTCAACCTCAGACGCCCAGGTCCAGCAGTCTGAATAAGCGCCACAAACTGGGGTCCTCCCTGGGTGCAGTGGGTGACCATGACACCTTCTGTGGCTTGTCGTGCCCTTTGATCTCCGTGGAGCGCTGCAGAACCGCATTACTGGCCTTTGGAGCCTCCTCATGGGTGCTACCTGACCTGAATCAGAATCAGGTTCAATATCACTGGCGTGCGTCCAGACATCCCACCTCTCCCGGAAGTTCCGGGAGTCTCCCGCATATTGATAGCGGCTCCCTGACGCCCGCAATTTATCTCGGAAATCGATTTATTTTTGAGAGAGAGAAGGAGTGGGAGAGGAAGAGCGAGAGGAAGCATCCCGATTGGTCTCTCTTTGTGCTAAGTAGACCTATCAGTTTTCTCCGTGGGCGGGCTTTACAGTCGACCTCAAGAATAATGACAGTGTTGCTCGCTGCACTGTTTGCAACAGTGACTTTTCTATTGCCCATGGTGGGTTAAAATGTAAAAGACATGTTGAGGTGAGTTTAACAGGTGTCATTCGTTCATTAGCACAGCTAACGTCATTTAAACTAGCTGGCTAGCTGCTAAGGAGCTACTCTATTGATGTCCTACGTGATGAGGCCAAACTCCCTGTAGACTTGCTTAAAGTTGTAATAAAATAAAAGAACGACTCCATGACAATATAATATAAGAACATATTTTAATGTCACATTTTCTGCATATACCCAACTTGGTTTACAGATTAGACAAAGGCACCAAACAACGTATTATATACACCCTTGGAGGTCGACTGGGGGTGGGGGGGGATATGGGGTTGCGGGGGCTGGGTGTGCTACCTCCCTGAAATGAGATTTTGCAGAGTGGGATTGCCTGTATGTCCTAAAATTTGCTGTCATGTGGCAGCAGTATATTGTAATACATAATAATTAAAACTGTGAATCACAGTAAGGGATATGGTTGATTGGCGTCTGTCTGTTTTGAAGGACAATGGGTAATAATCATCAACATCACAAGCCTGGGCGGAAGGAATGGAGACCCTGAGATGCCCAGTCGTCAAGATCCCCCTCTTGGCCTCAACAGTGTAATCCAAGGGGGACCTTATGAAGCAGGACATTTGTCACCAACTTGGCAGCAGGAGCTGCCGGAAGGATGTTCAATGACATCCAGTCGCCTAAGGGGCTCCACTCCAGATTTGCTGTCTGGGTTTACTCCCGGTAGTCTTGGTCCTTCTCGAGGCTGCCCACAAACCATGGGGCTACTTACCCAGAGCTGGGGATCTGGTTCACGAGCACCAGGGCGTGTCCACACACCGCTGGGCCTGTGTGCTACATGTGCTGGGGCCAGACCTCCTTCCCGTCCTCTGTAAAAATAGTAAGAAATATATATACAATTATTTTTAAGTATATATAATTAGTGCAAAAAGAGGAAAAAAAAGTAGTGAGGTAGTGTTCATGGGTTCGATGTCCATTCAGAAATCGGACGGCAGAGGGGAAGAAGCTGTTCCTGAATCATTGAGTGTGAGCCTTCAGGCTCCTGTACCCCCTTCCTAATGGTAACAATGAGATCCTGCTGAGTTCCTCCAGCATTTTGTCTGTGTCCTTCAAGATTTCCAGCATCGGCAGATTCTCTTGTGCCCAGATAATCTGGTCTTTATTAACGACGTTGATTGAGAGAGAAATCTTTTGTAGCACACAGCAGATTACTCTGAATCGGCCACTTGTTAATGCCACTGTCAAATTTGTGGAGATTGTTTCGAATGCTAAGATTGCCCACTTCACTAAAGGTTCATGGACTTCTTAAGACATGTAAATATTTTACACATCCACCGGTTGCAACATTGGTTTACGAGCGGGCTGTCAGGCAGCCGCAGGGAAGTAGCTACACCCCTTCGTTCGTTCATACACTCTGTGTTGTAAGGTGTGGGCGATCATGGTCTTTCCATCACCATGATTGTTCTTGGAAAACTTTTCTACAGAAGTGGTTTGCTGTTGCTTTCTTCTGGACAGTGTCTTTACAAGATTCATTATCAATACTTTTCAGAGATTGTCTGCCTGGCGTCATTGGTCGCAAAACCGGGACTTGTGATGTGCACCGGCTGCTCATAGGACCATCTGCCACCTGCTCCTATGGTCTCATGTGACCCTAATCGGCGGGGGGGGGGGGGGGCTTAGCAGGCACTTCATCTTGCCCAAGGGCATCCTGCAGGAAGGAGCACCTTACGCCCACTTTGGTAGAGATGACTCCCCCCCCCCACCCTAACTACAGTAGGTAATAGTTCAGAAAATAATTAGTAACTATTTTCTCCTTTTTAGGTTGAATTCTGACCGAAAACTATACTTACAAGCAATTAATGCTAACAATTTTTTTAGATATATTGATAAAGTTATAAAGTGATTTGCAAAGATTAATCTGAGAATGAGTCAGTCATTGCTGCATGAAAACTCCTTCTTGCATTAAGGAAAATCAGGTTCTGCACAATTTAATTCAATATTGTAAGAATCAATATGAATGAACATATAAATTTTAAAATCTTTAAATTCTATCACTTTCTCTGTTAACGTTTGGGGTAACTATGAGAAGTCTATTGGGGTGTATTCTGAAGTTAGGGTAAATAGCAAATATTAATTTCAACAGCAACCAATCTGAATGTGAATTGTAGGTTGAATTTAAAACACAGCTCAGAGCAATGGTGTTCCTGGAGCCACGGACCAGGGTTGATCACCAGAGATGCCTGCATATGCATGAGTGCACCTAAAGAGACAACACGGATCAACATTCATTTTGAGTGTCTGGAGTGGTTGATGTGAAGTTGGAGATGTTTGAAAATTATATGCGATTCAAAGGAAGCATTGTAGATACATTATAACTATATCGAAGGCTGAATAAAGACTTCTATATCCAACAGCTTCAGTGTCTCTCCGGTCACTACATTAATGAATGGAGGTATTAAAAAATCTTTAAGTTCTTCACTTATTGTGTTAACGTTTCTCGTGATTATGAGAGGTCTTTATGAGTCTTAAAATTGCAGGACACAGTAAATGTAATCACAAATCTGGACCAAATTGCAGAACATGAGAAAGAAAGGAAGATAATAAGGTACTATTATTAATGGAACAGTGCAGAAATTTAAGTGAGCTAAATCATTTTTTTCTATTTCTTTTCATACATCCAGGATTTAATTTCTATACTCTCCGATCTATTCGAAATTGATGAGAAAATAAATCTCGCAAGTTCATTGGTGCTGGTCGATTGGAGTAGGCAATTTAAATAGTTCAGTGTAGATTGGATGGGCCGAATGGCCTGTTTCTGTGCTGTACTTTTCTATGACTCTATGTTTCAATGGTTCAATTTAATATCAGAGAACGTATACCGTATACAACCTGGAATTCTTATTCTTCACAGACATTATAGAAAAGACGTCAACAAAATAGAGAGAGTACAGAGAAGGTTTACTAGAATGTTACCTGGGTTTCAGCACCTAAGTTACAGAGAAAAGTTGAACAAGTTAGGTCTTTATTCTTTGGAGTGTAGAAAGTTGAGGGGGGGACTTGATAGTGGTATTTAAAATTATGAGAGGGATAGATAGAGTTGACGTGGATAGGCTTTTCCCATTGAGAGTAGGGGAGATTCAAACAAGAGGACATGAGTCGAGAGTTAAGGGGCGAAAGTTTAGGGGTAACACAAGGGGGAATTTCTTTACTCAGAGAGTGGTAGCTGTGTGGAACGAGCTTCCAGTAGAAGTGGTAGAGGCAGGTTCAATTTTGTCAGTTAAAGTAAAATTGGATAGGTATATGGACAGGAAAGGAATGGAGGGTTATGGGCTGAGTGCAGGTAGATGGGACTAGGTGAGAGTAAGCGTTCGGCACGGACTAGAAGGGCCGAGATGGCCTGTTTCCATGCTGTAATTGTTATATGTTATATGGCTATCCACAAAACAGAGAGAAAGAGCCCCAAATACAGAAAAATGTTAGACCCCCAAATAGACTCTATAAATAAATTGGCTGACATAGATTTTCAAGCCAAAGTAAGTTGGCTTGATTTTGACAAAATTATTTGAGGCCTTTAATTGGTCGAGGTCTCCCTAGCGGTCTATGTGATTTGCAAGTCAGGACGCAAGACAGGGAGTACAACGTGGAGAGTAAGCTGTTGCCCATGGAGCAGGCTAACCCTTCTCCGCACATCTGATGAATCCAAAGTAACAGTAGAAATGGAAACAATTTGACCCCAACGGCGTCGCAAGAGTGGCCAGTCAGCGTTGAACTCAACATAAGATTGCCTTAGGGAGTCCAGCTCTGGATTGTTCCTTGAGTTTACTCCTGAAACCTGCCCCATGAGTGGGTAAAGGCAGCGGAGGTTTGAGATCAGAGTTTTCCTTCTCCTAGATGAGCTGCCGGCTGACGAGCTCCATCTGGCTGAAGCGACTGGTTTTAAGGCACCAGTAACACAACTTTGCCCCTTCTCCTGTCGGTAGAAACGGTTCTGCTGGGCCTAGCAGCTAATCCACGAGAGAAGGCCGGGAGCTAGACTTGGTTGTCAGAGGCTATTGGAAACACTTGACATTGAGATCACTTAGTAGGTTTTGGAAGCTTATTCCCATTACTACCTCTGGCTATAACAAAGAAGGGTTGAATGGGATGTGGGATCAGCCATGATGAAATGGGGAGCAGACTCGATGGGCTGAATGGCCTAATTCTGCTCCTGTGTCTTATGGTCTTATGGTCTGAAACATTTAAAGCTTTGTAACAGCTCAAGCTCTCAGCTGGTGGCAATAACACCTCCAAGAGCAATGATGGCCTCTGTCTGGGCAGAGATCATCACCCCAGATCTCTGACAGGAATCTCAGCTGGACTACGAGACACAGTTGAGATTGATTGTGAGGTGTTTAAGGTTGGTGACTGCGTCTACCAGTTGCTCAGCCTTGACACTTGCTCTGCTTGTGAGAAGTAACCACTAGAGTTAGTCGTTCACTGTGGAATTGCTTACCAGTGTCCGTACTGGGAAGACGTACCTGGGACCACCCCTTTTGTTTTGCGGACTGACTGCCCGATTTTCTCCCAAAGCCTTGAATCTTGCGAGACAGCTTAGCTGAAACCCTTTTGTTAATATTCTCAGTGAACTGCAAAGTTGCCTGTGTATTTTAGTTGGAATCTGAACAAGTGATTGTAGCAAGACGGTTGTACTGACTGTCTCTGACTGCTGAAGTAAAGTTTGAAATCTTTGACCAACACTGCTTCCGGCTCTGTCTGAAATTGTGCTTACCTACATCGTTACAGGCTTAAAGATTAAAGATGGCGCCAGCGAACGTCATGACTAAGGGTGATATCCTCCAGACGGTTCATGAAACTACTTCTTTCACTCCTTTTATGCCTTTTCCTTGCAAATGTGGCCCAGCTACTGTTGGAGCCTGTGATCTACGTTTTGGTGGTGTGATTCTGGGCCGATTGAGTGATCTGGCATTTTGCTGTCTCCGAGTGAGTTCGATGAGGCGTCAAGTGAAGTGTGGAGCCTAGAGGCCAAGAGGCCTGGAGACGGGGCGCGAGCCCATGTTTGGCTCCATTTCACACCGATTAAAGCATTGAAGAGAAAGGAAACCATGGAGGACAAGAGCAGAAGGCGGGCTGATGTTCAGCGCCGACCCCCTGGGGGAAACTCATCCTTGTCTCCCACTGGTTCGCTGCCTCCAGGGGAAGGTGTCTGCGGGTAACCGGTCTCTCTCGCCCGGTGTTCCCAGAGGAAGGAGCCTGTTTATGAACCATACTCTCTTCCTTTCGCTCGATGCTGCCGGAGAGTCTTGGGTCCTGGGTCTTGGGAAAGGTTTAATCAATGTGATTTGTGGTTTGGACTCCGCATTTCATGCTATTGTGTGATTTCTCGTCACACCTTTTTATTTTGCTGCTATTTTTCTGTGATTTTGATCAGAGCAGATTGACACTGCGGCCTGCAGATATCAAAGACACAGCGCTGGGTTAGGCTGCACTGAGATGGGCTGAATAGCCTGGACTCTTTTGATAACTTTGTGTTTGGTGTTTTATATTCTACGTTCTTTCACTCTTTGCCGTTTGCATGATTAGTCTTCGCTTGTGCATTGGGGTTTGATGTTTTCCCTTGAACAAGTTCCATGGTTTTTCTTTGTTTCTAGGCTGTCTGTGGGAAGACAAATCTCGGGGCTGTATACTGCATACATACTTTGATTATAAATGTATTTGAATCTTTGGATTAGAAGCAATCAAATTAATAAGAAATTAGTGAAATGGATGAAAACGTAACTAGTGATAAATGAGAGGTAATTCTGCAATGGAACATAAATCATCAGAAACCCAGAAGTATAGTTTATTCCTAATTGTAATGGAAGTAATTTTACACATGTTATATTTCTGTTTTAGTTTAATTTGTCCATGCGAAACATACATCACTGACAAGAGCAAAATGTGTCGTCCGTTCCTAAACCAGCTCCAGTAAGGATCAACTGCTCTAGTTGATCGTCAGTCATAGGTAGGTCAGATAAATAAGAAAGTTCATGAACCAACAATCTCAATAGGTTTCAATAGGTACATTTAATGTCAGAGGAATGTATACGGTCTACAACCTGAAATTCTTGTTCTTCGCAAACATCCACGAAAATAGCAGAGTGTCCCAAAGAATGAATGACAGTTAAACGGTAGAATCCAAAAGCTCCCCCCAGCTCCCCCTCCCACGCACAAGCAGTGACAAGGCAACGACAACCCCCCCCACCAGCAAAAAGCATCGGCCCCCCCTCCACCGAGCACTCGAGTGTGCAGCAACGCATCAATAAAGACACAGACTTGCAGTAGCCCAAAGACTACTCGTTCACCCGGTATTCGACATGCCACAGGCTCTCTCTCCCTAATAAAGGAAAAAGAGGTGTCCCCGTTTCACAGGGAGAGAGGAGATGTAGC
Source organism: Hemitrygon akajei (assembly GCF_048418815.1). Classification (NCBI taxonomy): domain Eukaryota; kingdom Metazoa; phylum Chordata; class Chondrichthyes; order Myliobatiformes; family Dasyatidae; genus Hemitrygon; species Hemitrygon akajei. The sequence goes on along the minus strand of NC_133147.1, from coordinate 18,843,399 downwards.
AAACAACTCGCTGGTTTGTGATGTTAAAAGTCTGTTGCGTCACTTTCTCCGAGCTCTGCACCCAGAGAGCTCAGGTCTCTGGACTCACAACCCCCGGCAGCTAACCCGCTGCTCCCGGTGTTCCGTGTTCTCCCGCGACGCCTCAGTCAGGGGCACCGGCCTTGAATCAGCCCGTCTCCAGAGCCACGAAAATGTGGCAGGCTGAAGGCGCACTAGTCTTCCAGCCGTGTCCCGGGGGTATCGAAAAGCGGCCGATCGTGAGGCCCCGAGGGCGGGTCCCATTCCCGCAAAGAACGGAAGTCAGAGCGTAACTCCAGGTCAGGGTCTTCAAAAGAACCGTGAAAAGAAAAAAAAAAGAGACATCAAAGATAGAAACAGAGCTGTTTCCGAAGATGCAAGCAAAGGAGTCGCCGTTTAGCGTCATCTTGACTTTGCTCCTCCCTCCAAATCTGTAGCTTCACTGTCACAGTTCTCTCCTGGATTTTCCCATTTATTTGATAAACTGGATCTACAGACTCCAGCTGCCATGTTGGGATTCAAACTGATGCCACTGGATCAGCTGTGCAGGCCTTTGGACACGCGACCAATGTTTTCATCACATTGTGCTCCCACACCTCTAAAGAGGCTGACGTTATATCTCAGCTTGCTGACTCCATGATTGACATTTGTCACCTTTGACTTGTATCGGGGGTTCCTAACCTTTTCTTTATGCCATGGACCCCAGGATAAGAACCCCTGACTTTGATAATGGAGAGAGTGTTCTGATTCAGGGAGCCTATCCAATGATGTAGCTTACCAAGTTCTGTCTGGTGGCCAGTCCTTGCGGCAATCAGCTTGACTCAGCGAGAGCACGCTTGCCTCTTGAGCCGGAGATTTGTGGATTCGGGCATCTTTCCAAGACTTAACCACGTAATCTATGCTGCCGTTCCAACTCAAGGCTGCATCAGCAGACGTATCACCTTTCAGGAACAATTCCCAAATGCCTCTTCAAATGATTGTAAAAGATCCCCTGGCACCATTCACAGAACAGCAAGTTGCCTTGGCTCCGAGCAACATCATTAATGTTGTCAATCGTTGACCTCTCGTGTTATTGATGTTGTTTCTGCACGATCGCTGATGACACCATTCACAAAATACCGATGTGTTACACTTCATAATATTTCAAAATTATTAATGAGTGTATTGCAAAGATTTTATTCATACTATATGAACTAATTTTTATATAAAACCTATTCAGGAAATGCTATCAGGTTATTTATATGCACATATAGGTGGCGGGGTGGAGAAACGTCTCTACCAAAGGAGGTGTGAGGTGCTCCTTCCCTCTGCTAGCCTGCAGGTCACCCTAGGACAAGGTGTAGCACCCGCTCAGCCCTCCATGATCAGGGTAATGCGAAACTATGGGAACAGGTGGTGGATAGTCATATGAGCAGCTGGTTACGCGGCCACTGACACCAGGCGGACAATCTCTGAAGAGTATTGATAATGGCTGGGGGTCACCCGTCTTGTAAAGACACTGCCCAGAAGAAGGCAATGGCAGACCACTTCTGCAGAAAAATTTGCCAAGAACAATCATACTCAGATCTATAGAACAGTAACTGTAAACCGTAAACAAACTGTTCAAACGCAGATATAAATAAATAGCAAAAAATAACGAACATGAAATAACAAGGTAAGAGCCCTTAGATGAGTGTAGCTATCCCCTTTTGTTCAGGAGCCTGATGGTTGAGGGGTAGTAACTGTTCTTGAATCTGACAGTCTAAGTCCTGAGGCTCGTGACCTTTCTAACCGACGGAAACAGCGAGAAGAGAGTGTGGCCTGGGTGTTTAGAATATTTGACGACGGATGCTGCTTTCCTATGGCAATGTTTCACGTAGACGTACGAGAGTTTTACCGTGATGTGCTGGGCCGAATCCACTACCTTTTGTAGGATTTTTCACTCAAACGCATTGGTGTTCCCGCGGCGGGCTGTGATACTTTCCACCTGGCAGCTGAAGAAGTCTGCTGAGGATTTTGATGACATGCCGAACGTCCGCAGACTCCTGAGGAAGTAGAGGTGCTGTCGTGCTTTCTTCGCAATTATATTTACATGACGGGTCCAGGACAGGTCCTCTGAGATAGTGACACCCAGGAATTGAAAATTACTGACCCTCTCCACCTCGGTTCCTCTGAATACTGGCTTATGGACCGTTGGCTTCCCTCTCCTGAAATCTACAATCAGTTCCTTGGTTTTATTGACGTTGAGTGAGAGGCTGTTGTTATTTCACCACTCGACCAAACTTTCAATCTCCCCCCTGTATGCTGATTCATCACCCCCCTTTGGTACAGCCCACAACAGTGATGTCATCAGCAAACTTGCATATGGCGTTGGAGCTGTACATAGCCGCACAGTCACAGGCGGAAAGCGAGTAGAGCAGGAGGCTAAGTACACGTCCCTGTGGTGCGCCTGTGCTGATGGAGATTGTGGACGAGATGTCTTTGGCAACCAGACTGACTGGGGGTCTGCAAGCGAGGAAATCCAGGATCCAATTGCACAAGCGGGGAATGAGGTCCAGGTCTTGGAGTTTACTGATTAGCTTTGAGGGGATAATGGTGTTAAATGTCGAGCTGTAATCGATGAAGAGTATCCTGATGCATGTAGCTTTGCTGTCCAGATGTTCCAGGGTTGTGTGAACAGCCAACGAGATGGCGTCTGCTGTAGACCTGTTGGTTCGGTAGGTGAATTGGAGCGGATCCAAGTTGCCACTCAGATAAGAGCTAATTTGCTTCAACAATTCATCACCGTGGATCTAAATGCCACTGGCCGATAATCATTTAGACAGGTTACCATGCGCTTGGACACCTGTAAGACTGAAGCCTGCTTGAAGTGGGCAGTACCACACACTGCCAGAGCGAGCGATTGAAGACATCTGTGAACACACCAGCCAGTTGGTCAGTACAGGTCTTCCAAACTTGGCCAGACACAACACTTCCCTTGAATTCACTCTCTTGAAGGTAGCTCGCACATCATCTTCAGATACTGAGACCGAAGGATCAGCAGGAGACCTGGGGGTGCACAATGTTCTGGTGATCCAAGTGAGCAGAGAAGGCACTGAGCTCATCTGGAGGGGACAGCAAAGCTTTGCTTATGTCACAAGATTTAACTTCGTAGGGGGTAATGGCATTTGAACCTGGCCACAACTGTCGAACACCCTTCATTGCTTCCAGTCCGGTCCGGAATCTCCAGTTTGCCCGAGAGATGACTTTCCGGAGATCATACCTGCACCTCTTGATCTCCAGACTTGAATGCCTCTGATCTGGCTCTCAGCAGGTTCCAGCTTTCATTGCACAAAAATACAACTGCAGATGCTGTGGATCAAAGAACTCAGCTGGTCAGGCAGCATCCATGAGAAAAGAGTAGCCAACGTTTCGGGCCGAGACCCTTCATCAGGAACGTTGGCTACTCTTTTCTCACGGATGCTGCCTGACCTGCTGAGTTCTTCCAGCGTTGTGTATGTATTCATTGTTCATCAAGGGCTTCTGATTGGGGAAAACCCTGAATGATTTTGTGAGGACACGCTCGTCCACAGCTGTTTTAATGAAGTCAGTAACAAACCTGGTATAGTCATTCAGGTCCTTAGATGAGTTCTTAAACATGGTCCAGTCCACAGACTCAAGACAATCCTGTAACCGTTCATCTACCTCCTATGATCACCTCTTAGATGTTTTGATCTCTGAGGCCTTGTTCTTTAGGCTCTGTCTGTATGCGGGTAGTGGGAATACCACCAAATGGGCCAACTTGCCAAAGCGTGGTCTCGGAAAAGAACGATAGGCATTCCTTACCATAGTGCAGCAGTGGTCCAGAGTGTTGGACCCTCTAGTGCAACAGGTTACATTCAGGTGGTAATTGGGCAGGGTTTTCTTCAGACAGGCCTGGTTAAAGTCACCGACTATAATCTGAAATGCTTCGGAATGGGCTGTTTCTTGTTTACAGACAGCATTGTTCAGTTTTGCAAGCACTTGCTTATAGTCGGCTGCTGGTGGTATGTAAACCACGGTCAGGATCACAGATCAGAATACCTGAGGCAAATAGAGTGGTCTACATTTAATTGAGGACGTGACTAAACACATTGATGAAGGAAGAGCAGTAGATGTAGTGTATATGGATTTCAGCAAGGCATTTGATAAGGTACCCCATGAAAGGCTTACTGAGAAAGTAAGGAGGCATGGGAGCCAAGGGGACATTGCTTTGTGGATCCAGAACTGGCTTACCCACAGAAGGCAAAGAGTGGTTGTAGACGGGTCATATTCTGCATGGAGGTCGGTCACCAGTGAAGTGCCTCAGGGATCTGTTCTGGGACCCTTACTCTTCCTGATTTTTATTTATGACCTGGATGAGGAAGTGGAGGGATGGGTTAGTAAGTTTTTTGATGACACAAAGGTTGGAGGTGTTGTGGATAGTGTGGAAGGCTGTCAGAGGTTACAGCAGGACATTGATAGGATGCAAAACTGGGCTGAGAAGTGGCAGATGGTTTTCAACCCAGATAAGTGTGAAGTGGTTCATTTTGGTAGGTCAAATATGATGGCAGGATATAGTATTAATGGTAAGACTCTTGGCAGTGTGGAGGATCAGAGAGATCTTGGGGTCCGAGTCCATAGGGCGCTCAAAGCAGCTGCTCAGGTTGACTTTGTGGTTAAGAAGGCATATGGTGTATTGGCCTTCATCAATCATGGAATTGAATTTAGGAGCCAAGAGGTAATGTTGCAGCTATATAGGACCCTGGTCAGACCCCACCTGGAGTACTGTGCTCAGTTCTGGTCACCTCACTACAGGAAGGATGTGGAAGCCATAGAAAGGGTGCAGAGGAGATTTACAAGGATGTTGCCTGGATTGGGGAGCATGCCTTATGAGAATAGGTTGAGTGAACTCGGCCTTTTCTCCTTGGAGCGACGGAGGATGAGAGGTGACCTGATAGAGGTGTACGAGATGATGAGAGGCATTGATCGTGTGGATAGTCAGAGGCTTTTTCCCAGGGCTGAAACGGTTGCCACAAGAGGACACAGGTTTAAGGTGCTGGGGAGTAGGTACAGAGGAGATGTCAGGGGTAAGTTTTTTACTCAGAGAGTGGTGAGTGCATGGAATGGGCTGCCGGCAACAGTGGTGGAGGCGGATACGATAGGGTCTTTTAAGAGACTTTTGGATAGGTACATGGAGCTTAGTAAAATAGAGGGCTATAGGTAAGCCTAGTAATTTCTAAGGTAGGGACATGTTCAGCACAACTTTGTGGGCCGAAGGGCCTGTATTGTGCTGTAGGTTTTCTATGTTTCTATGTTAGTTGTCCTAAGTCAGGGAACAAGAAGTTGACGAAACCCCAATGTGAAATAATTCATCTGATGTAATTCTGCATTAGAAATTACAGGAAGTCTGGAAGGGCTGATGCTGCAGTCACCAGCAAGAATAAGGCTGAGACAAAACACATAAATAGGTTAAGTCCAGATTGTTAATGATACAATCGTACGAGTAAGGAATTTAATTTAGTATCATCCCTGTTATGGATGCAAACTACTTAAGAGCATTTCTTTTGGAAAAGATTAAGGAATATGCTGTGATTGAAGTATCAAAGAAGAATTATGTTAATTGAGCTTATCGAGCAGAAATATTTTTTAAACATAAGTAAAATAATTTATCAATTCAGGCAGTTCAATTAGTAGGTCTGTTTGAATAAAATAATAATCTTCAGTTGCAATTCCAATGAAAATATAAACAAGTATTGACATATTGGGCCATGGTGGTATTTATGTTAATGTATTTGGTCATTTGTGTAAAGAATGGAAGCCAACATGGGATGTAGTTGATGGGAATAGTGGATGACATTGAGCAGTTATATAATTACCAACAAAAGATTTATTAAATATTGAAATAATGGGATTAAATATCTAAGAAAATACTTATGTGTGATCGTTCCCTGATGTAGAAAGCTTGTAAATCATTTTGCAACATTACGAGGAAGAAATAGCCACAAGCTGTAGATTGTCATTAAATTGTTAGCTTAGTGAAAATAACTTCCTGAGCCGAAGCAAAAGTACAGCAGGGGCTGGAAATCAGGATTAAGGGCAAAAAAAGATTCAAAATGTAAGGCAGCAGTTGTGGAGGGAGAAACCGAATCTGATCTGAGTCTTATCTCTGTTCATTTCCCTGCGATGGCGCCTGACCTTCTGAATATTTGAGGTAAACTTTGTTCTTCCTCCACACGAGACCTGACAGGGAGCTTTAAGAATATGATGAGCTCATAAATTAATTCCCAGGAACACACATTAAAACAAACCTATTAACAAATTGAAAACTGAAAAAAGTTAACCATCTCTCCTCCCACAGATGCTGCCTGACCTGCTGAGTATTTCCAGTATTTCCTATTTTTATTTCATGTTTTCAGTAACTGCAGCATGATATTTTTGCATCAATTAAGAAATCTTTTCTTTGACATGCTAGCTGTGAATCACTGCCAAAGCTCCTGGCCTGAAAATTAAGAATAATCGTTGAGGAATCTTTTTCTTTTGCGTTAAGCAGAGAACGTAGAACAGTACGGTGCAAGCAAAGGCTCTTTGGTCCATTATGTCTGTGCCGACCCAAATGCAAATTTAAACCGCACGTGCACCTGCACATCCCTCTGTTTGGTCGTGGTCGTGGTATTTGGTATTTGGTCATGGCTGGTCCAAATGCCTCGTCAGCATTGCTGTCCTACCTGCTTCCACCACTTCTTCCAGCCGCATGTTCCAGGCATCTTCCTCTCTCTGTGCAAAATAAAACTTGCCTCAAAAATCTCCCTTAAACCTTCCCCTGCTCAACTTCGAACTACCTCCTCTGGTATTTGACCTTCCCGCCCCGTGAAAAGGAATCTATCAACCACATGTCTACTTCTGCCAGGTTCCTCCTCAGCCTCTGATGCTCCTGAGAAAGTATTCCAAGCTTGTCCCACCATTTCCTGCAGGTAGAACTCTCTAATCTAGGTAACGTTCTGGTGAATCTATTCTGCACCCTCTCCAAAGCCTCCACATTCTTCCTATAATTCAGTGACCAGAACTGCACACAATACTCCAAAAGAGTCTCAACCATAGTTTTATACGGCAGCAACATGATTTCTCAACTTTTATTTCGGCACCCGGAACAATGAAGGCAAGAATGCCAGACATCTTCTTGACTAGTCTATCTACTTGTCTCGTCACCGTCAGGGAGCTAAGGACTTGCATCCAAGATCCCTCTGAAGATTAATGCTCCTCCGGATCCTGACTTTAACTGTGTTCTCTTCTCTTGCATTGGACCTCCTTAGCTGCAACACCTCACACTTTCCCAGACTGAACGCCATTTAATAATAATAACACGTCCTGAGTGAGAAATTATTTTGTTACACAGCAAAAAAAATTCTTAACACTTTATTTTTTCTTCTCATTATTGATATATTGCTTAGCTTTGTTAATCAGTTATTTGCTAATTTAATTCCTTATTGTACATAATGACATATCGATTTAATGTATCTTGTTTGTTAATCTTCAATAATAATTAATAAAAAGATTTTAAAATGAAAATGTTTCAGAGCAACCTTAAAAAGTACACTTAGCAATAATAATATTAATTAATAATAAAGTACAGATTAATAACATACACAATAATGATTTACCAATGTGCACTAATAATGTATGAAATAATAAAGCAGAGACTATTGTACTATGATGTGTGTTCTACTGCTGCACGGAAATTAACTGTTGTACATGCTTATTGCATTTGGTAGGGAAGATTTTCTGTAACGATCCTGGTGACTGCGGAGCTGAGTGAGTCTGTTTGAAAGGGGGCTCCACTGCTTATTCAGTCGGTCATGGAGAGGATGTGCCTGATTGTCCATAATGGATAACAGTTTGTTTACTGACCTCCTCTCCACCACTAACTCAAAAGAATCCAGGCTGTAGCCAAGGACAGGTCTAACATTTTTGATGAGTTTATTTAGCCTTTTTGCATCACCAGCTGCCCCTCCGACATAAAGCCGCGAAGAAGAATACACTCCTTAGGTGCCTTTGCCATTTCTCTGCCCATATTTCCAACTGACCTTCGTCCTTCTGAATCCTTTGACAACTAAAGTTCAGAATGAGTCACCTGGGACTATAATCTCTGGAGTCAAAAGAATGAGAGGGGATCTTACAAAATTTTGAAAGGGATAGATAAGATAGAAGTAGGAAAGTTGTTTCCACTGCAGGGTGAGACTAGAACTAGGGGACATTGCCTCAAGATTCAGGAGAGGAGATTTAGGACGGAGCTGAGGAGAAACTGTTTTTCTCAGAGAGTAGTGAATCCGTGGAATTCTTTGCCCAGGGAAGCAGTGGAGGCTTCCCCACTAAATATATTTAAGAAACAGTTAGATAGGTTTTTACATAGTAGGGGAATTAAGGGTTATAGGGAATAGGAGCTGAGATTACGGACAGATCAGCCATGATCTTATTGAATGGCGGGGCAGGTTCGATGTGCTGGATGCCCTACTCCTGCTCCTATTTCTTATATTTTTATGTTCTTATGTTATGTTCTGTAATGCTTACGTAATCGGCTGGTGTATGTCTAGGGGAAAATTCGTCCACCCGCCAAACCGTGCCTCCCGTATACGTGGATGCTGTGAAATGCACACTAACACAAACTCGCACACACAATATCAAACCGCACACTATGTACGTTTACAGAATACACTTTATAAATCTTACTAGAACTAAGTGATTAATAGCGATACAATATATATGAAAGAAAAGAAAGGAAAGAAAAGGCGCCAGAACTTATCAGGGTTCAATCAATTCGTGCACAATCGTTGGAGCTCAACCATTGAAGTCTTCAGTCCACTATTTGATCTTCTCCGACCTCCACGACCCGTGCACCTGGGACCAACCTCGGTGGTCGACCAGAGCGCATCCAGCACCGTCCGCCTTCCTTGCGATCTCCTCTCCCACTCCCCAAAAGTCCGTGCAACGACAGCTCACAGACCCACAAGAAAGAATAACATCTATCCCAATTGGTTAACAAGTGAATACAATTCTCATTACCTGTAATTATAACCCAAACAAGCTACAAGAGAAAGCACTCTCTCACCAGTTACCATGACAAAGAAGCATTCTTACTTTACTTAACAAAGAAGCCATTTTGATTAACATACGCAGTAACATAAGAAACCCCATTACAGTTCTTATTATCAAAGTGCATATATGTCACCATATACAACCCTGAGATTCATTTTCCCGTGATCATTCACAGTAAACACAAGAGACACAATAGAAGCAATGAAAGACCACACCCAGTAGGACGGACAATCAAGCAAAGTGCAAAAGACAACAAACTGTGCAAATTCAAGAACAAAGAACAGAAAGAGAAATAATAATAATAGATAAATAAGCAATAAATATCAGGAACATGAGATGAAGTGTCATTGAAATTGAGGCCAAAGGTTGTGGGATCAGTTCAGTGATGGGGTGAGTGAAGTTGAGTGAAGTTAACCTCTCTGTTGCAAGAGCCTGGTGGTTGAGGGGTAATAACTGTTCCTGAGCCTGGTGATGAGGGTCCTGAGGCTCCTGAACCTCCATCCCGATGGCAGCAGCGAGAAGAGAGCAAGGCCTGGATGGTGAAGATGGATGTTGTTTTCCTGTGTCAGTGCTCACTTGTGGGGAGGGCTTTACCTGTGATGGACTGGGCAGCATCCACTGCTTTTTGTAGGCTGCTCAGTTCAAGGGGATTGGTGATTCCATACCGGGCCAAGATGCAACCAGCTTGCATAAGTCTGTGGCCTAAGGTAGAAGGAGATGAGTTATTAACTTCAAACTTTCTACATAATCACTCAAAGAGTTGAACTGCACGTGCATGTAACGAGAGCTGTATAACTCATCTCCTTCTACCTTAGGCCACAAATTTATCAATCACCCCTGCTGTGGACACTTTCCGGAGGTCCAAGATCCGTATGTTCCACGACCACTGGACTAAGTGTGTAAATGTAGGAGGGGACAGTGTTGAAAAATAAATGTGCTAGGTTTTCTAAAATTGACTCCTTCTACCTTGGGCCAAGAACCTCTCATATAAAAGTTTGTTAAAGTTTTAGATGACATGCCAAATCTTCAAAAACTTCTAAGAAAGTAGAGGCACTGCTGTGATTTATTCGTAAAGACAGATACATGCTGGGCACAGGACAGATCCTCTGAAATGATAACACGGAGGAATTAAAGGTGCGGGACCTCTCATTTGACGGTTCAATGGTCCCATTTAACATCAGAGAATGTGTACAGCATACAACCTGAAATTCGTGCTCTTTGCTGACATCCACGAAACAGGAGAAAACCCCAAAGTACGAATTACAGAATGATGTTAGAACTCCAAGGCCCGCCTCCCCCCCCCCACACACAAGCAGCAGCACGGCATCAGCCCTCCCTCCTCCCCCTCCTCGCACCTGTTCCAGCAGGAGGTATCAGCACCGCACCACCCACCATGCAAGCAACAATTCCACATTCACTCCCACGACCTTACATTTTATCCACAATTCATCCAATTTTTGTGTCATTTGCAAACTTACTAATCAGCCCACCCGCACTTTCATCTAAATCGTTAGCTTTTATCACAAACCATCAAGGTTCCAGTACTAATCCTTATGGAACACCACTGGTCACGGACCTCCAGTCACAATAAAAATCCTCCACCATGTCCCTCTGTCTTCTAGTTTTTGAATCCAATCTAACATGTCTCCGTGGATCTTTTTCTGGAGGGACCATGTCAAAAGATTTACAGAAATCCGCATATACAATACGGACTGCATAGCCTTCATCAATCACCCTCAAACAAGAGAAAACCTGCAGACACTGGAAATCCAAGGCACACACGCAAAATGGTGGGGGAGCTCAGCAGGCCAGGCAGCGTCTATGGAGAAGAGTAATCAGTCGACGTCTCAGACTGAGAACCTTCATGATGTAGGGTCTCAGCCCAAAGCATTGCCTCAATCGTCCTCATCACCTCCTCAAGAAATTCAATCAAATTTGTAAAACGTGGCCTCCCCTATGCAATATCATGTTTATAATCTCTAAGAAGTCCATTCCTTTCCAGATGCTAGCAGATCCTGCCCTTCAAAACTTGTCCAACAGTTTTCCATCCCTGAAATGAGACTCACTGGCCTATAATTTCCTGGTTTGTCCCCATTGCCCTTCATGGGGAAAAAGATTAGCTAATCTTGGATCTCACTTGTGGCTAAAGAAGGGGCAAAGATCTCTCATAAGTGTACAGCAGTCTCCTCTCTTGCCTCTCACAGTAACTTGGGATGAAGAGATCCCATCTAATTTGGGGGCTTAATTAACTTAATGTTCTTCGAGGCCCAGTCCTTCTCCTTATTGATATCGACATGCCTTAGAATATCAATATACCCCGCCCTGATCTCACTATCCTCTGTGATCTTCCCCTTGGTTAATAACCAACAAAAAGTATTAATTTAATACCTTGTCCACTTCTACTTACTTCAAGCACAAATTCCCCTCTTTGTTCTCGAGTGATCCTGCCCTCTCCTTAATTAACCTATTGCTTTTAATGTACAGTACTGTTTAAAAGTCTTAGGCACACACACAGTAAATAGCTAGCGTGCCTAAGACTACGCACAGTACTGGAGTAATTTTATGTATTGCTCTGTATAAAAATCGCCACAAAAATAAATCTCATGACATAAGTGAATGATGATAAATCTGATTCTGATATGAGACTCCATTGTGGACTGAGAGTGGGAAGAGGGCAGGGAGAGGGGAATCACGGTTGGGAAAAGGGGAAGGGAAGGGAGAGGGAAGCACCAGTGAGACACTCTGTAATGATCAATAAGCCAGTTATTTGGAATCAAGTGCCCTTGCCTGGTGTCTCAGAGCTGGGTGCGTCTGCATCCGCGCCAACTCCCCACCCCTGGTGTACAAGATGATGAGAGGCATTGATCATGTGGATAGTCAGAGGCTTTTTCCCAGGGCTGAAATGGCTAGCACAAGAGGGCACAGTTTTAAGGTGCTTGGAAGTAGGTACAGAGGAGGTATCGGGGGTAAGTTTTTTATGCAGAGAGTGTAGTGCATGAAATGGGCTGCCAGCAACGGTGGTGGAGGCAGATACAATAGGGTCTTTTAAGACACTCCTGGACAGGTATATGGAGCTCAGAAAAATAGAGGGCTATGGGTAACACTAGGTAATTTCTCAGGTAAGGACATGTTCAGCACAGCTTTATGGGCCGAAGGGCCTGTATTGTGCTGTAGGTTTTCTATGTTTCTATGTTTCCTTCTCTGCCACCTGACCCACACCCCTCCCATGACACTCCTCCCTCTCCAATCCCAAAATGCTTTGCTCCCACCATATTTGCAAATTCGCTCTCCACTCCATGTTGACAAATACAGTACTGTGCAAAAGTCTTAGGCACCCTATGTATATGTATACCATATACATACATACATATACGTATATGTGCCTAAGACTTTTAATCCTAGGAGATTTTAGCCCTTCTGATTCCTTGTTTACATTCTTTCCAGTTTCTTTTATGTTTATGATGTAAATTGTTGTTGAAAATTCAAATGTCAATTCTTTCATTTTTTAATTTTTTTTGTTTACATCAAATCACACTTTCGTCCTGAACAGATTATCATCTTCCTTAATTTTACGCTGTCCTTCAATCCTGCATTGTCATTGATGAAACAGAATTAAAATAGAAGAAAGATTAAAACGTTCTTTACAACATACATACAGAAGGCATTCCAAATAATTTCACAGTAAGAAATTTGATGCTGTTGGAGAATCTTTCTTGCATTTTTATATCCTGAAGCACGTAATTAAGCTGGCCATATCTGATTAAGGATTCATCTTGTAATGCTTTGCATAGAGTTAGTTATTTCTGTGGTTATTTATTGGGATACAACACTGAACAGGCCCTTCTGGCCCTTTGAGCCATGTTGCCCAACAGTCCCTGATTTCAGCCTAACCTAATCACAGGACAATCTACAATGACCAATCAACCTACCATCCGGTACGTCTTTGGACTGCGGGAGGAAACCGGAGCACCCAGAGGAAACCCACGCGGTCACAGGGAGAACGTACAAACTCCTTACAGGCAGCAGCGGGAATTGAACCCGGGTCACCAAGACTATAAAGCGTTGTGCTAACCACTATGCTACGGTGCCACCTTTACCAAAATATTGAGCGCCTTTAGCCTTTTCCTTGTGAAGAGACTTATATTTTTCATTGAGACACTGATCCCAAACCATACAGGTTAGTCATAGAACACTGTAGTACAGAAACAGACCCTTTGGCCCATCTAGTCCATGCTGAACTATTTATCTGCTTAGTCCCATTGACCATAGCCTTCCACACCCCTCCCATCCGTGTACCTATCCAAATTCCTCTTGAAAGTTGAAATTGAGTCAATATTCACCACTTCCACGGGCAGCTCATTCCACTCTCTCACCAGCCTCTGAGAGAAAAAAAAATCCCCATCATGTTCCTCTTAAGCATTTCACCTTTCACCTTTAACCCACAAGCTCAAGTTCTAGTCTCGCCCTGCCTCAGTGGAAAAAGCCTGCTTACATTCACCCTGATAGTTTTGTGTACCTCCGTCAAATCTCCACTCATTCTTCTGTGCTCTAGAGAATAAAGTCTTAATATATTCATCCTTTCCCGGTAATGCAGGTCCTATAGTCCTGGCAACATCCTTGTAAATTTTCTCTACATTCCTTTAACCTTATTGATATCTTTTCTATAGGTAGATGACCAGAACTGCACACAAATCAGGCCTCACCAGTATCTTATACAACTTCAGCATAACATCCCAACTCCTGCACTCAGTACTTTGATTTATGAAGGCCAACGTGCTAGAAGCTCTCTTTATGACCCTATCTACCTGTGGTGCTACTTTCAAGGAATTATGGATCAGCATTCCCAATCCCTCTTTCTGCTTGCTGTTTTCCACGGCTGATGGATGGTGCTGTCTAACAGGTTGAATGATATTACACCGTGGGCCCAGAAGGAGATAGGAAATCAGATCCCAATCTGAAATGTCGTTAACATCAGACACTGCCATCACTTACCGGAATACAATAAACCCTCAGGAGCAGCAAGAGACTTAGATTATCAGAGGAATTAATCGGACCAAGTATCCAGAGAAACTCAAACACATGTAAAGACTTTGATTCCAAGTAAGGCTGAGGTTTTTGCAGAAAACTGGCTCATGATACATATTAGTTCTAGAGGATGCTGCAAGATTTCAAAGGATCTAAAATCTTATGGAAGTTCAATGGATGGAAAACTCAGCTGGCGCTGAGGAGGGGTACAGGAGTCAGACAACTGGCTGGCTGAGCGGTGTCACAAAAACAAACTTGCACCCAGTATCAGCAAGACGAAGGAATTGATTGTGTATTTTCGAAAGTGGAAGTCAGGAGGACATACCATGGCCTTCACTGAGAGGTCTGGAATGGAAAGCACGAATGCTTGAAGTTCCTGGGCATCTGCATCGCAGAGGACCCATCCTAACATAGGAACATAAGAAACAGGCAGGAGTAGGCCGTCTGGCCCGTCGATCCTGGGACCAACACATTGATGCAAGCACAAAGAAGGCAGGCCAGCGGCTATACATCAGGCGGAGTCTGAAGAGATTTGGTATGTCATGAAAGGTCAGCAGCTTTCTGTAGATCTATGGCCGAGAACATTCTGACTGGTTGCACCACAGACCGGTATGGAGACGCCATTGTGCACGGATCGTAGAAGGCTGCAGAAGGTTGTGAACTTAGCCAGCCCCATCACGGGGACAACCCTTCCCACCACCGACAATATCTTCGAAAGAAGATGGCACCAACCATTGACGACGCTCACCATCCATGCCGTGCTCTCTTCACATTACTACCATCGGGGAGGAGGAACAGGAGCCTGAAGATCCACACTCAGTGTTTTCGGAACAGCTGCTTCCCTTCTGCCATCTGATTTCTGAACAATCCAGGAATATTGCCTCATTATTCCTCTCTCACACTATTGATTTATTTATTTTTGTGACTTACAGTAATTTCTTCTTTCCAATATTTTTATTAGTTTACATAGAAGAATACAGAATTCAAGGAAGTATATATAAAAGGTCAAAAAAGATTTTAAAAACTACCAATTACATTATATCTATTCATAATAACAATCTCATTACCCCTTATTCATGTAAGTTAATCAATAGTTATTGAAATATACTAATTTATTACAAAAAATCTAATCCCTACCAAGGCCGAAGCTGTTTATTAAGAACAAAAGATAAAATACCTTCTCATATAATAAAAAAATAGTAATAGCCAACATCTGAATATAAACAATGACTTGAAGGTTTTGAAAATAATTCAAAAAAGGTCCCCATAATGTTTGAAAATCTTGATGAGATTCAGAAATTGAACAAATCTTCTCTAAATTTAAGCATGACATAACAGTAATTTCTGTGTCTTGCACTGTTCTGCTGCCACAAAATGATAACTTTCCCGATATAAGTCAGTGATAGGCAATAGACAATAGACAGTAGGTGCAGGAGTAGGCCATTCGGCCCTTCTAGCCAGCACCGCCATTCACTGTGATCATGGCTGATCATACAGAATCAGTACCCCGTTCCTGCCCTCTCCCCATATCCCTTGACCCCGCTATCTATAAGAGCTCCATCTAACTCTCTCTTGAATGCATCCAGAGACTTGGCCTCCACTGCCTTCTGGGGCAGAGCATTCCACATATCCACCACTCTCTGGGTGAAAAAGTTTTTCTGCATCTCTGTTCTAAATGGCCTACCCTTTATTCTTAAACTGTGGCCTCTAGTTCTGGACTCACCCATCAGCGGGATCATGCTTCCTGCCTCCAGCGTGTCCGATCCCTTAATAATCTTATATGTTTCAATCAGATCCCCTCTCATCCTTCTAAATTCCAGTGTATACAAGCCCAGTCTCTCCAATCTTTCAACATATGACAGTCCCGCCATTCCGGGAATTAACCTTGTGAACCTACGCCACACTCCCTCAATAGCAAGAATGTCCTTCCTCAAATTTGGAGACCATAAACCTGATCATAAACCTGATTCTGTCTCTGTTTATTCTTGAGGAGGAGTGATAGGTTGTTAGTCACAACTCGGTCAGGAAGCAGTCTTCGTTCTGAGTCAGCGGGAACTTAAGCTGACTCCTCCAGGATAGGGATGCTCGGTCTTGATAAGACATTGTCGGAGCCATACATCTGTTCTCTATCTGCATTGTATTCTGTGTTGCGTCTTTAATATGTTAACATAGTCACATGATTGGGGGCATGGTAAAAGCAAAGGGAATAAGCCTCGTATTCATGTTTTCTTCATTGTAGTTTGGTAGATGGAGACTGGCGAATGTCATATCTTTTGATGACCGCTCAATAACACTCAGTTTACCCTTGATGGCACTTAAATTTCATCACCTCAAGATTGTCTGCTTGCTAATTACTAACGGATGTCCTCGACTTTTAGAGCAATCACTACAGGAGTGAGGGCACATCATGCAAGTATAAAATTCCGCAGAGTCACCGGCAGCAGCAATTGCTCGAGTTTTGGTTTGGTTTTGCTGCTGCAGATATTATGTCAAGTCTCTCGTCAACTCGCTTAAGAATCAGATCCAGATTTAATATCACCGGCATATGTTGTGAAATCTGTTAATTTTACTGCAGCAGTACAATGCAATACATGATAAATAAATATAGAGCAAAAAAACTGAATTACAGTAAGTATATATTAAACATTTAGGTTAAAATAAGTAGTGCAAAATAACAGAAATTTAAAAAAGTACTGAGGTAGTGATCATGGGTTCAATGTCCATTCAGAAATTGGGTGGCAGAGGGGAAAAAGCTGTTCTTGAATCGTTGAGTATGTGCCTTTAGGCTCCGGTACCTCCTTCCTGATGGTAACAAGAGGGCATGTCCTGGGTGTTGGGGGTCCTTAATGATGGAAGCCGCTTTTCTGAGGCATCGCTCCTCAAATGTTTTGGATACTATGGAGATTATTACCCATGATGGAGCTGAATAATTTTGCTACACTTTGCAGCTTACTTTGATTATGTGCAGTAGCCGCCCCCCCACCCCCACACCAGACAGTGATAAAGCCACTCACCATGCTCTCCACAGTATATTTGTAGAAGTTTTTTCTGAGTGTTTTAGTTGACAAACCAAATCTCCTGATGATGTATAGCCTCTGTCTTGCCTTCTATTAAAGCTAGTAAAAGTATTGAGATACCAAGTGAGATTGGGATTATTGCTCAATTTCTAGCGAGAATCTCATCATCAATTTTTTTCCTCCTCTGCTTTTTTAATCAGTAGTTTGTTTTAAAGTGCCTGATACATCGGAGTGATAGAAGCATTCGATTGCACAATGGATAACTGCAATATATACACTGAGTGAATTGAACTGTATTTTGAAGCAAATGAAATAGCCAATGAGAAGCTCATGCCAGGTTCGTTGAGTGCTTTGACTGGAAAGGCATATTGTTTGCTTAGAAGCATAACTGCCTCAACCAAACCAGCTGAAATGAGCTTTGCTGAAAATTCATATCTGGAAATTTTCAGGGGATAGCTGATATATATTCAGCATAGCCTAAAGGTGGGAATATTTACCTTTCACCATCAGAAAACAACAGCTCAGCAAGGATGAGAAACAGAAAGCAGAGAAGGCATCAAATGAAATGAACAGCTGAAGGCTTGAATTCAACAAGACAGTAGGTCTGTATTCCATTAAATATCTGCTTGAAACACACTCTGCTCGCATCTTATTCAAACTTTATTTTTAAACAATATCAGTCACTAAACACTCTGTCAGAAAACTTGTATCAGCACTACCCAGTTATCAGTAGCACCACTCACAAATTTCAAGCAAACACAAAGCTCTGCTTGGTTTTTCAAGATACGCAATAGTACTTAAATAAATGGCAGGCGACTTCATAAATTCGAGAGATTCTGCAGATGCTGGAAATCTCGAACAGCACACACACAAGATATTGGAGAAACTCAACAAGTCCTGATTGTTGTGTATTTGGTATTTCTGGAATATATGGGTAATATTGTAAATATACATGCTGTTTGATTAAGCATGCTTTCTCATTTAAGTAATTCATTATCAACTATGTGTAAAAGTGCGTGAATGGCATACATCCATCATGCCACCGTGTCTACATTAAGCCTCACTTAAAGTAAAATCAAAACTAAGACAGGCATTCTGAACTCTCTACGCTTTTATTTTCAACCAGTTTTTATATTTTGGAGTTGCAAAACATAACAGTAATGACAAGAAAGTTTTAAGTGAACTCAAGAGGGCTACTTACCTGTTGAAACACAGTGAACTGATCTGTATCTTGAAGCAAATGAAATTACCAATGAGAAGCTCATGCCAGTTTTGCTGAGTGCTTCGGCTGGAAAGACAAGCTGTTTGCTTAGAAGCATAACTGCCCCGACCAAACCAGCCGAAATGAGCTTTACTGATATCATGAAAGAAATGCAGGAACGTTTAAATCATTGTTGATTGCAGAATGTTTTAGGTTTCATCAGTGGAATCAAAAGTCCATTTCAGCAAATGTGGCTGAATTCAAGAAATTGTCTGAGCATTGTGAATTTAGTGATGGGCTTAATGAATCACTGAGAGATTGTATAGTTTGTGAAACCCTAAAAGAAAGCATTCAAAGCTGGCTCTGAACTGAAGCAGAACGTGCATTCAGAATCAGATTTATTTATCATCGGCATGTGTCATGAAATTTGTTAACCTAGCAGCAGCAGTTCAATGCAATACATAATATAAGAAAAATAATAATAATAATAAAAAAGTAAATCAATTTACAGTATACATATATTGAATAGATTAAAATCATGCAAAAATACAGAAATAATGTATATTTCAAAAGGTGAGGTAGTGTTCACAGGTTCAAGGTCCATTTAGGAATCGGATGGCAGAGGGGAAGAAGCTGTTCCGGAATCGCTGAGTGTGTGCCTTCAGGCTTCTGTACCTCCTACCTGATGGTAACAGTGAGAAAATGGCATGCCCTGGGTGATGCCAAAAGAACAGTTGAAATCTCTGTTGACTAGAAACCACAAACAGAGACACAAATGAGTTGCAGTAAGGAATGAAAGTGAGTGTAAACTAAATGGCAACATTTAAGCAGAAATTTGCAGGACGAACAAATTGTGCTACCGTTGGGACTCACATACATCAGACCAATGCAGACTTCAAGGCAAAACTTCAGAAAATTCAATGAAGTAGGACACATACAAACAGCATGCCAGCAGACAAAACTAAATGGACTGCTCAGGTAAAAGTAAAAGATCAAAAAGTCAAGTTGGAGTTTCAAACAGAGCACTGAACTGCACCCTGTTGATGAAAAATCTGATAATTATAACAGCGACTAGGACTGGGCAGCCTTGAGATTTACATGGAAAAACTAACAGTAGATAAGCAATCTAGCTGACACCAGAAGTGAACAGTAAATTAATTAAAATGGAATTGGACACTGGCTAGGCTTTTTCAGTCATTCCACAGAATGAGTTTGAACGGCATTTCAAAGATACTGATATGAAGCCTACAGTTATCCAATTGAGAACTTACACTGGAGAAAAGATAACTCCTGTGGGAATGGCATTTGTACCAGTGAAATACAACAGCCAACAAGCCACATTGGGCTTGTATGTGGTAAAAACAGGAGGGCCAACATTGTTGGTGGGGGGGGGGGGGGTATGGTTGGCTGAGACAACTACAACTTGACTGGAGATCCATCCACCAATTGCATGCCACGTCCCCTGCAATAGAGTCAATTGAAAGCAAATTAGGTAGGATACAGAATGATGCTACTGCAATGTTCAGGGATGGCCTTGGAAAACTCAAACTTATTAAGTGCTAAATGAAAATATGCTACTCCCAAGTTTTACAAAGCCCATCCGGTTCCTTATGATAAAGTAGTCAGTGAGCTGGATTGCATAGAGTCTGAAGGAATTCTTTCCACGGTTGAGCGGAGACCATGGGCAATGCCAGTGGTCCCAGTAGCCAACAAACATTCCGGATTTTCCACATTTTTCTTTTCCATTCAACTTTCTGTTTTGGAGTTACAAAATATAATGCTGATAAACAGGTCTCAGCTTGAAACATTGACTGTTTATTCCCCACCTGACTTGCTGAGTTCCTCCAGCATTTTGTGTGTATTACAGGTGGTTTCCAAAATGGCAAGGGAACTTATCTGCACATCCTACCTGTCTTCATACAAGGAAGCATCCTCTCTGAACCTCTTTCTGGTTCACATTTCTCCCACGGCAGGCTGCTGTTTATGTGTGGATGCATGGTCAGCTTGCCCAGAGATGACTGGATATATCCATCTTCCAGGGTTGTTGAAGAGCTAAGAATACTGGAGCAAACCAGTCCTATAGAAAGATCACTGAGGACCTGAGAGAGAGAAAAAAAACTGTTGGAAAACTTAATACATCTGGTTGTATGTGTGGAAGGTAAAAAAAAAGTTTGCATTTTATAGTACCAGTTTTTTTTCCCCCTCTGCTCTGTGCTATTCACCTCCAACTTGTACATCCACAGTAGATTTTGGAGATGAATAGACCTTCTCCACCTTCTTTCAGCTGGCAACCCCATTTTGATCGCAGTCCATCAGAGTCGCTGCATTTTTAGACATTTCCCTTGCTTTTTCCACCTCCTCCTTCTCCACCTCCTTAAATGGTTCTTAAATCCGGATGCACAAGACACTGGAGAAGCAGAAATCATGAGCAAATGGCAAATCGCTGGACCCTGATGCAGGGTCTCAACGCAGAATGTCGATCGTTCTGGACCGAATGCACCCGAGGACCGTTCTGGATTCCGGGTTCAATCCAGAACGTTCCCGCAGACGTTGCTTGAGCGACCGAGTTCTTCCAGAAAGTCATTATGTGCTTCTTTCCCCACATTGCCTAATTTTGAGCAAAGATGATCAATATGAAATATGATCAACACCGTTCCTTTCCCACAGGTATTGTATTGTACTATGTACTTCTGGCATTTTCTGTGCTCATTTCATGATAATAGCATCTGCACTTGTTTGGTTTTTGATACATTAGAATATTGTATATATATCTTGCCCTTGGAGCTTGTTACAATAAGTTTGGAAATTGGAATAGCTAAGTTATATGTTACTGTGCAAAAGTCTTAGTAAAAAGTAAAAGTAAAACACACACACACACGTATACAGGAGTCCCCCGCTTTACGTCGCTTCGCTTTTACAAAAGACCTACATCTTCTTTGTGGTGGCGTGTTGGGGAGGAAGCATTAAGAAGAGGGACGCCTCACGTCTTAATAAGCTGGTAAGGAAGGCGGGCTCTGTCGTGGGCAAAGTACTGGAGAGTTTAACATCGGTAGCTGAGCGAAGGGCGCTGAGTAGGCTACGGTCAATTATGGAAAACTCTGAACATCCTCTACATAGCACCATCCAGAGACAGAGAAGCAGTTTCAGCGACAGGTTACTATCGATGCAATGCTCCTCAGACAGGATGAAGAGGTCAATACTCCCCAATGCCATTAGGCTTTACAATTCTACCGCCAGGACTTAAGAACTTTTTAAAAGCTATTATTAATGCTTTTGAGATAGTGATTTAGATGCATATCATATTTTTTTACTGAGTTAAGTATTGTATGTAATTAGTTTTGCTACAACAAGTGTATGGGACATTGGAAAAAAGTTGGAATTTCCCCATGGGGATGAATAAAGTATCTATCTATCTATCTATCTATCTACATTAGTAACCTGTTTTCGCATTACCAAGAGGATTTTCGCTTTTTCCCATATAAGTTAATGGTTCTTCACTTTACACCATTTCGACTTAAGAAAGGTTTCATAGCAACGCTCTACCCTTTTATAAAGGTGGGGGGGGAGCACCTGTACATATATATATTTATAGCTATGGTGCCTAAGGCTTTTACACAGTATGAGGTAGTTTTATGTATTGCACTGTACTTGCCACACAAAAAAACAAATTTCATGACCTATGTGAGTGATGATAAACCTCATTCTGATCAGGGTCTCTATGTGGACTAAGAGTGGGAAGGGGGCAGGGAACAGGGAATCATGGTTGGGAAAAGAGGGAGGGAGGAGAGGGAGCGGGAAGCACCAGAGAGACATTCTGTAATGATCAATAAACCAATCATTTGGAATCAAATGATCTTGCCTGGTGTCTCGGCACAGGGGATTCCATAGGTGCAGACATTGAGACACCAGGCAAGGTCTGCACCCATGCTAACCCTTCCCCTGGTACCTGTCTGATACCCCTCACACGGCACTCCACCCTCGCCACTCCCAACATCCTTTGCTCCCGCTGTGTTTACAAACTCATTCTCTGTTCCACGTAGACAAATACAGTCTCGTGCAAAAGTCTTAAACACCCTAGTTATATATATATGCCTAAAACTTTTGCATTAAGACTGTATTTTCAATGGAAAAGTATCTGATCAAAAATGTTATTCAGTTACAGTCTGCAAAGACAGGGCAGTATAAGGGTTGATATATGCAGGCAACAAGGAGAAAATGCTGGAGGAACTCAGCAGGCCAGGCTGCAGCTATGGAAAAAAGTACAGTCAAAGTTTCGGGTCTTGCCAAAATGAGACCAAGATAAAGGCGAGACCCAAAACATCAACTGTAACTCTGAGAACTGACGCGTACTGGTTCCTCAACACTGTCAATATCATCTTGGATCAAACACCCATGAGGCCATTTTCCCGAGGGTCGTGAACTGAGCGAAACATGCCAAGAATAAAGCGAAAGCAACCGCTCATGAGATGGAACACTGCAAAGAACTCCTCACTCTGACTCTGTCTTTGACTCCATCCCACACAGCTGCCTACCTGGTTTCTGACACAAAATAGAAAGGACTGTACACTCATTGGTCACTTTGCCTGCTTGTTAGTGCAAATGCCCAATCAGCCAATCACGTGGCAGCAACTCAATGCATAAAAGCACGCAGACACGGTCAAGAGGTTCAGCTGATGTTCAGATCAAACATCAGAATGGGGAAGAAATGTGATCTAAGTGACTTTAACTTCGGAGTGATTGTTGGTGCCAGATGGGATGGTTTGAAATCTCCTGGGATTTTCATGCACTAGAGTCTCTAGGGTTTAGAGAGAACAGTGCGAAAAACAAAAAAAATTCAGTGAGAGGCAGTTCTGTGGGCAAAGGTACCTTGTTAATGAGGGAGGTCAGAGCAGAACGGTCTGAGTGGTTCAAGCTAAGAGGAGGGCTTTAGTAACTCAAATAACCACACGTTACAGCAGTGGTGCACAGACGAGCATCTCCGAATGTACAACACGTTGAAATGTGAAGAGGATTGGTTACTGCAGTCGAAGATCATACACATTGATACATTGTATCTGATTTATGACCATGTATATGAGACAATTATGTTTACAATCTACACACACGAAATGCCGGAGGAACTCAGCAGGCCAGGCAGCATCTATGGAAAAGAGTCCAGTTAACATTTCGGGCCGAGACACTTCGGCAGGACTGGAGAAGGGCCTCAGCCCAAAACATTGACTGTTTATAACCATATAACAATTACAGCACGGAAACAGGCCATCTCGGCCCTTCTAGTCCATGCCGAATGCTTACTCTCACCTAGTCCCACCTACCTGCACTCAGCCCATAACCCTCCATTCCTTTCCTGTCCATATACCTATCCAATTTTACCTTAAAAGACAATATCGAACCTGCCTCTACCACTTCTACTGGAAGCTCATTCCACACAGCTACCACTCTCTGAGTAAAGAAGTTCCCCCTCGTGTTACCCCTAAATGTTTGCCCCCTAACTATCAACTCATTACTCACTCTTTACTTTTTTCCATAGATGCTGCCTGGCCTGCTGAGATCCCCCAGCATTTTGTGTGTGTCGCTTGGAATTCCAGCATCTTCAGATTCTCTCCCGTTTGTGGATATGTGCAGTATTGAAAGCCAAAATTCCACTGTGGGGTCTATTGGCAATGGTACGTCTTATGATAAAACTCCCTGGAATGTCTCCAGAGGGAGCGGAAACCTCTGCGGGTAGACACAAGAGACTTCAGATACCACAGAATGGTAGAAAGTAAATACAGATTAGAGTGAAAAATATTTATAGTGGAGATTGGGGGGGGGGGGGGGGGAAGTGTTATTGCATTGCAAGAGAAACAATCCCTACATGCGCCTGGCAGTGGTAGCCATAAATCTGAGTGTCTGCAATCATTCTTTGTTACAAAAAGGAACTGGAGAAGGCTTTCATGTTACCCATAGGGTGTGCCTATTTAAATGTTATCCTATCTGCAAAGTATCTAACCACGACCATGCTAGAAACTGATTTCTGACAGAGATTGAGCAGAATGTCAGCGTGGGAGGGCATTCACTACAGGACGGACGGAATCGAAATTGATCTCTCTCAGGTGCATGTTAACCTTTAAATGAGTGTCTGTCAGAATTTTTTCCAACATGCATTTATAGGATTTAGGTTTGCGGGCCAATCCAGCACTTCCCATCCGCTGCTAGCTCTTTGACAAGGTAGTAACTGAATCACTAAGGCTGTTGCTGCCTTTCTGCTGAGAGCACTCGCAATGTAATAGTTACGGGCTTAACTGCAGTCCTCCTTGAGGCTGCAGTGGTGGAAAGAGGGAGCAGGCCCAGGTTCCTGGGCGCCAACATATCTGAGGATCTGTCCTGGACACAACATATTGATGCAATCACGAAGAAGGCCAGTGTCTAAGCTTCATTAGGAGTTTGGGAATGGTTGGTAGGAGACCAAAGACTCTAGGAAGTTTCTACAGGTGTGTACGGAGGAGACCATTCTGACTGGCTCCATCACTGCCCAATATGGAGTCTCCAATCCACAGGATCAAAAGAGGCTGCAAACGATCGTAGACCCAGGCAGCTCCATCACGGGCACGAGCCTCAGCATCATCAAGGACAGCTTCAAAAGTCAGTGCCTCAAGAACGTGGCATCAATTATTAAGGCTGATTTAATACTTCTGCGTAGGCTCTATGCCGTAGCCTACACAAGTGGCCTACGCCATCGTGAGCATTTGTACCTGTGTGTTGGTGTGTCTGCGTCACTCTGCAATTTACTGCCAAAACGCTAGTTGGCGGTGGGGTTTCTATGCCACAGTGTTGAGTTTCTTTGTGTACTTCAAACAATGGCGACTGAAACTGAGCGCATCATGTTGGAGTTGGAGCTAATAAATGTTGAACAAGGGTTACTTTTATTGAAATTACTGCAATGCAGAAAAGAGGGAAGACGTCCAAGGAGACATCGGACAAAGAGTTGTACAAATGTACATATTTTCAGACTTCCTCAATTAACCTCTCCTCGATTTGGTCCATTTTCCAACTCATGTTCTTTGTCTCTCTTCCCTCTCAATTCGAAAATGGCGGAGAAGAAGAAGCAACCGGAAATGCATAGGAGGAAATGCGATGTTACCAAGTGGACCAATCACAGTTGTTGTGGTCTGTGTCACTGCGACATGTAGTTACATTTTTGTGGAGGTGCGCGTCAGGATACGGCATAAGGTACGGCGTAGGTTAGGTGGCTATGCCATACCTACGGCATAGATTCGACACAGAAGTATAAATTGGCCTTTAAGGATCTTCACCATGCCCTCTCCTCATTACTACCATCAGGGAGGAGGGACAGGAGCCTGAAGACCCCTCTTCTCATTACTACCATCAGGGAGGAGGAACAGGAGCCTGAAGACCCCTCTTCTCATTACTACCATCAGGGAGGAGGAACAGGAGCCTGAAGACCCCTCTTCTCATTACTACCATCAGGGAGGAGGAACAGGAGCCTGAAGACCCCTCTTCTCATTACTACCATCAGGGAGGAGGTACAGGGGCCTGAAGACCCCTCTTCTCATTACTACCATCAGGGAGGAGGTACAGGGGCCTGAAGACCCCTCTCCTCATTACTACCATCAGGGAGGAGGTACAGGAGCCTGAAGGCCCCTCTTCTCATTACTACCATCAGGGAGGAGGTAAACAGGAGCCTGAAGACCCCTCTCCTCATTACTACCATCAGGGAGGAGGTACAGGAGCCTGAAGACCCCTCTTCTCATTACTACCATCAGGGAGGAGGTACTGGAGCCTGAAGACACATACTCAACACTTTAGGAACAGCTTCTTTTCCTCTGCCATCAGATTTCTGAATGGTTCATGAACCCATGAACACTATCTCACTATTCCTCTTTTCCAATACTTATTTTTAATTATTAGACATAACAATATTTTACATCCTTCACAGCACTGCGGCCCAAAACCAGCACATTTCACAACGAATGTCAGAGATATTAAACCTCACTCAGGAGTGTTGTGAGCAATTTTGAGCCTTTTTATTTAAGAAAGGATGTGTTGACACTGGAGAGGGTTCAATGGAGGTACGCAAAAATCATTCCAATATTGAAAGGCTTGCCAAATGAAGAATATTTGATGGCTCTGGGCCTGCATTCATTTTAATTTAGAAGAATGAGGTGGGGGGGGGGGGTCTCATTGAAACCTATCGCATGCTGAAAGGCCAAGATAAAGACAATAGACAATAGACGATAGACAATAGGTGCAGGAGTAGGCCAATTGGCCCTTTGAGCCAGCACAGCCATTCGCTGTGATCATGGCTGATCATCCACAATCAGTACCCCGTTCCTGCCTTCTCCCCACATCTCTTGACTCCGTTATCTTTAAGAGCTCTATCTAACTCCATAAAGAGGATGTGGAGAAGATGTATCCCAGAGTGGAGAGTCTAGGACCAGAGAGCACAACTTCAAAATAAAAGGGCATCCATTTAGAACGGAGATGAGGAGGAATTTCTTCAGCCAGAGGGCGGTGAATCTGTAGAATTCATTGCCCCAGCTGGGCTGTGGAGGCCAGGTCATTGAGTGTACTCAAGGCGGAGGTTGATCGATTCCTGATTGGTCAGGGCGAGAAAAGGCGCAAAACTGAAAAACAGACGCATGGGCTGGAAGGTCTAATTCTGCTCCAATGTCTTTTGGTCTTGTGATTTTGAAATAGTGGGTGCATGACTTGGAGGGGAACTTGCTGCTCATGGTGGCATTCCCGTACACCCGTTAGCTTTCTGTTGCATAGCAACCCACCTTCGGCAAATTTCTATAGATGTGTATTGACTGGCTGCATTGTGGCCTGTTATAGGAACACCAATGCCTTTGAGTGGAAAATCCTACAAAAGGTAGTCACAGGTAAAGCCCTCCCAACTATTGAGCACATCTACATGAAACGCTGTCGTAGGTAAGCGGCAACCATCATCAGAGATCCCCACCACCCAGGCCTCTGTTGCCGTCAGGTAGAAGGTACACGAGCCTCAGGACTCGCACCTCCAGGTTCAGGAACAGTTACCACCCCTCAACCCTCAGGCTCTTGAATAAAAGGGGATGACTACACTCATCTATTGAGATGCTTCCACACTCTTTATCTTATTATTTCATGTTCTCATTATTTGGTGCTATTTATTTATATTTGCATTTGCACAGTTTGTTGGCTTTTATGCTCTACTTGATCTTTCATGGATCCCGTTTACAGTTACTATTCTATAGCTTTGCTGAGAATGCCTACAAGAAAATGGACCTCAGGGTGACACGGTGACATATATGTACTCTGATTAAAAAAAATTACTTTGGACTTTTGAACTTTGCTTTATTTAACCCGAGCCTAATTACAGGACAATTTACAATAAACAATAAACCTAGTAACTGGCACATCTTTGGACTGTGGGAGGAAACTGGAGCACCGGGAGGAAACCCATGCGGTCATGGGGTGAACGTACAAACTCCTTACAGACAGCAGCAGCAACTGAACCCCAATCGCTGATTGCTGTTTGCTGGTGCTGTAAACCATTGTGCAAACCTCTGCGCTACAGTTGGCGTGTGGCGTAGTGGCTAAGGCATCAGTCTAGTGATCTGAAGGTCACTGGTTCGAGCCTCAGCTGAGGCAGCGTGTTGTGTCCTTGAGCAAGGCACTTAACAACACATTGCTCTGCGATGACACCGGTGCCAAGCTGCTTGGGTCCTAGTGCCCTTCCCTTGGGCAACATCGGTGGTGTGGAGAGGGGAAGGCTTGCAGCTTGGGCAACTACTGGTCTCCCATACAACCCTGCCCAGGCCTACGTCCTGGAAACCTTCCAAGGCGCAGATCCATGGTCTCACGAGACTAACGGATGCCTACTACTGCCCAAAACCTAAACTTACAGTCACAATGTCTTGATGGTGATGTGATTGATTGTATGTAATAGTGGCTCATTGTATAACCATATAACAACTACAGCACAGAAACAGGCCATCTCGGTCCTTCTAGTCCGTGCCGAACACTTACTCTCACCTAGTCCCACTGACCCACACTCAGCCCATAACCCTCCATTCCTTTCCTGTCCATAGGGTATGACAGGCAAACTCCACACATCCAGCACTGGAAAGTAGAAAGGAAACTTTTACAAGCTACGCTATTTTGCCACCCAAATGATAGCATCTTCCAGATAAGCAACATTCCTTGGAGCATCATCATTATGTGCCGTGTTGTATGACATCATCATTATGTACCCTGTCATATGACATGGGCACATTGAACTATAGAATCGCATTGAACTTCTTGAAAGTCACAAAATGTTTATAGCCCCATCCATTAGAGCCATTGTCTAGGCTGACTAGATGGATGAACAATATAGCTAGTTGTGTTTTATTCTTTCCAACTCTTTCTCGCGCCCCCCCCCCCAAGTTTCTAACACCCTTTTACACAAGAAGGGCAAATTACAGTGGTGCATTAACCTAAAACCTACATAAATATCTGTGGGATATGAGAGGATACCGGAGCACCCATGAAAAACCTAATTTGTCATGAGGAGAACAGGCAAACTCCACACATCCAGCACTGGAAAGTAGAAAGGAAACTTTTACAAGCTACGCTATTTTGCCACCCAAATGATAGCACCTTCCAGATAAGCAACATTCCTTGGAGTATCATCATTATGTGCCTTGTCGTATGACATGGGCGGTCATGGTCTACCCGTGACCATGATTGTTCTTGGCAAATGTTTCTACAGAGTTGTTTGTCATTGCCTTTGATGCACCATCAATAACTCTCTGAGACGTGAGGCGAGATATCGGCTTTTATTGACTGGAAGAAGGAACAAGCAGTAGTTGACCACCATACTACATCCTGGAGACTGAGAGGCCGGGCTCAGGCCTCAATCGCCTTTATACAGGGGTCAGTGGGAGGGGCCACAGGAGCAGTCAGCAGAGGGGCGTGTCCAGACAGGTATATGTAGTTCACCACATTCACCACCCCCCCCCCTTTGTTTTAAAAGAGAGTCCCCATGGAGCGAAGTTTCTTACAAGTATATTTACAGGTTAAGTCTATCAGGTGGTCGAATCTGTCGCTGCGATCTACGTAGCACCGGCTATGATTGCACAGATGCCAGTGGTGGTGATTGCACAGGTGCCGGTGGTGATTGCACAGGTGCCAGTGGTGATTGCACAGGTGCTGTTGGTGATTGCACAGGTGCCGGTGGTGGTGATTGCACAGGTGCCGGTGGTGATTGCACAGGTGCCAGTGGTGGTGATTGCACAGGTGCCTGTGGTGGTGATTGCAGAGATGCCAGTGGTGGTGATTGCACAGATGCCAGTGGTGGTGATTGCACAGGTGCCAGTGGTGGTGATAGCACAGGTGCCGGTGGTGGTGATTGCACAGGTGCCAGTGGTGGTGATTGCACAGGTGCCAGTGGTGGTGATTGCACAGGTGCCTGTGGTGGTGATTGCACAGGTGCCGGTGGTGGTGATTGCACAGGTGCCGGTGGTGGTGATTGCACAGATGCTGGTGGTGGTGATTGCACAGATGCTGGTGGTGGTGATTGCACAGGTGCCAGCGGTGGTGATGGCACAGGTGCCAGTGGTGGTGATTGCACAGGTGCCGGTGGTGGTGATTGCACAGGTGCCGGTGGTGGTGATTGCACAGATGCTGGTGGTGGTGATTGCACAGATGCTGGTGGTGGTGATTGCACAGGTGCCGGTGGTGGTGATTGCACAGGTGCTGGTGGTGGTGATTGCACAGGTGCCGGTGGTGATTGCACAGGTGCCGGTGGTGGTGATTGCACAGGTGCCTGTGGTGGTGATTGCACAGGTGCCGGTGGTGATTGCACAGGTGCCGGTGGTGGTGATTGCACAGGTGCTGGTGGTGGTGATTGCACAGGTGCCGGTGGTGATTGCACAGGTGCCGGTGGTGGTGATTGCACAGGTGCCGGTGGTGATTGCACAGGTGCCGGTGGTGGTGATTGCACAGGTGCCTGTGGTGGTGATTGCACAGGTGCCGGTGGTGATTGCACAGGTGCCGGTGGTGATTGCACAGGTGCCTGTGGTGGTGATTGCACAGGTGCCGGTGGTTATTGCACAGGTGCCGGTGGTGGTGATTGCACAGGTGCTGGTGGTGGTGATTGCACAGGTGCCGGTGGTGATTGCACAGGTGCCGGTGGTGGTGATTGCACAGGTGCCGGTGGTGATTGCACAGGTGCCGGTGGTGGTGATTGCACAGGTGCCGGTGGTGGTGATTGCACAGATGCTGGTGGTGGTGATTGCACAGATGCCGGTGGTGGTGATTGCACAGGTGCCGGTGGTGGTGATTGCACAGGTGCCGGTGGTGATTGCACAGGTGCCGGTGGTGGTGATTGCACAGATGCCGGTGGTGGTGATTGCACAGGTGCCGGTGGTGATTGCACAGGTGCCGGTGGTGATTGCACAGGTGCCTGTGGTGGTGATTGCACAGGTGCCGGTGGTGATTGCACAGGTGCCGGTGGTGGTGATTGCACAGGTGCTGGTGGTGGTGATTGCACAGGTGCCGGTGGTGATTGCACAGGTGCCGGTGGTGGTGATTGCACAGGTGCCGGTGGTGATTGCACAGGTGCCGGTGGTGGTGATTGCACAGGTGCCTGTGGTGGTGATTGCACAGGTGCCGGTGGTGGTGATTGCACAGGTGCTGGTGGTGGTGATTGCACAGGTGCCGGTGGTGATTGCACAGGTGCCGGTGGTGGTGATTGCACAGGTGCTGGTGGTGGTGATTGCACAGGTGCCGGTGGTGATTGCACAGGTGCCGGTGGTGATTGCACAGGTGCCGGTGGTGGTGATTGCACAGGTGCCTGTGGTGGTGATTGCACAGGTGCAGGTGGTGGTGATTGCACAGGTGCAGGTGGTGGTGATTGCACAGGTGCCGGTGGTGGTGATTGCACAGGTGCCGGTGGTGATTGCACAGGTGCCGGTGGTGGTGATTGCACAGGTGCCAGTGGTGGTGATTGCACAGGTGCAGGTGGTGGTGATTGCACAGGTGCTGGTGGTGGTGATTGCACAGATGCCGGTGGTGGTGATTGCACAGGTGCCAGTGGTGATTGCACAGGTGCTGGTGGTGGTGATTGCACAGGTGCCGGTGGTGGTGATTGCACAGGTGCAGGTGGTGGTGATTGCACAGGTGCTGGTGGTGATTGCACAGGTGCCGGTGGTGGTGATTGCACAGGTGCCAGTGGTGATTGCACAGGTGCTGGTGGTGGTGATTGCACAGGTGCCGGTGGTGGTGATTGCACAGGTGCAGGTGGTGGTGATTGCACAGGTGCCGGTGGTGGTGATTGCACAGATGCCGGTGGTGGTGATTGCACAGGTGCCGGTGGTGGTGATTGCACAGGTGCCGGTGGTGGTGATTGCACAGGTGCTGGTGGTGGTGATTGCACAGGTGCCAGTGGTGATTGCACAGGTGCTGGTGGTGGTGATTGCACAGGTGCCAGTGGTGATTGCACAGATGCTGGTGGTGGTGATTGCACAGGTGCCGGTGGTGGTGATTGCACAGGTGCCAGTGGTGATTGCACAGGTGCCGGTGGTGGTGATTGCACAGGTGCCAGTGGTGATTGCACAGGTGCAGGTGGTGGTGATTGCACAGGTGCCTGTGGTGGTGATTGCACAGATGCCGGTGGTGGTGATTGCACAGATGCCGGTGGTGGTGATTGCACAGGTGCCGGTGGTGGTGATTGCACAGGTGCCTGTGGTGGTGATTGCACAGATGCCGGTGGTGGTGATTGCACAGGTGCCGGTGGTGGTGATTGCACAGATGCCGGTGGTGGTGATTGCACAGGTGCAGGTGGTGGTGATTGCACAGGTGCCGGTGGTGATTGCACAGATGCCGGTGGTGGTGATTGCACAGATGCCGGTGGTGGTGATTGCACAGGTGCCAGTGGTGATTGCACAGGTGCTGGTGGTGGTGATTACACAGATGCCGGTGGTGGTGATTGCACAGGTGCCAGTGGTGATTGCACAGGTGCTGGTGGTGGTGATTACACAGATGCCGGAGGTGGTGATTGCACAGATGCTGGTGGTGGTGATTGCACAGGTGCCGGTGGTGGTGATTGCACAGGTGCCGGTGGTGGTGATTGCACAGATGCTGGTGGTGGTGATTGCACAGGTGCCAGTGGTGATTGCACAGATGCCGGTGGTGGTGATTGCACAGGTGCCAGTGGTGGTGATTGCACAGGTGCCGGTGGTGATTGCACAGGTGCCAGTGGTGATTGCACAGGAGCCGGTGGTGGTGATTGCACAGGTGCCGGTGGTGGTGATTGCACAGGTGCCGGTGGTGATTGCACAGGTGCCAGTGGTGATTGCACAGGTGCCGGTGGTGGTGATTGCACAGGTGCCGGAGGTGGTGATTGCACAGGTGCCGGTGGTGGTGATTGCACAGGTGCCAGTGGTGATTGCACAGGTGCCGGTGGTTGTGATTGCACAGATGCTGGTGGTGGTGATTGCACAGGTGCCGGTGGTGGTGATGGCACAGGTGCCAGTGGTGGTGATTGCACAGGTGCCAGTGGTGATTGCACAGGTGCCGGTGGTGGTGATTGCACAGATGCTGGTGGTGGTGATTGCACAGGTGCCGGTGGTGGTGATGGCACAGGTGCCAGTGGTGGTGATTGCACAGGTGCCGGTGGTGGTGATTGCACAAGTGCTGGTGGTGGTGATTGCACAGGTGCTGGTGGTGGTGATTGCACAGGTGCCGGTGGTGATTGCACAAGTGCTGGTGGTGGTGATTGCACAGGTGCCGGTGGTGGTGATTGCACAGGTGCCTGTGGTGGTGATTGCACAGGTGCCAGTGGTGATTGCACAGATGCCGGTGGTGGTGATTGCACAGGTGCCAGTGGTGATTGCACAGGTGCCGGTGGTGGTGATTGCACAGGTGCCAGTGGTGATTGCACAGATGCCGGTGGTGATTGCACAGATGCCGGTGGTGGTGATTGCACAGGTGCCGGTGGTGGTGATTGCACAGGTGCCAGTGGTGATTGCACAGATGCCGGTGGTGGTGATTGCACAGGTGCCAGTGGTGGTGATTGCACAGGTGCCGGTGGTGATTGCACAGGTGCCAGTGGTGGTGATTGCACAGGTGCCAGTGGTGGTGATTGCACAGATGCCAGTGGTGGTGATTGCACAGGTGCCGGTGGTGATTGCACAGATGCCGGTGGTTGTGATTGCACAGATGTCGGTGGTGGTGATTGCACAGGTGCCAGTGGTGGTGATTGCACAGGTGCCGGTGTTGATTGCACAGGTGCCGGTGGTGATTGCACAGGTGCCAGTGGTGGTGATTGCACAGATGCCGGTGGTGGTGATTGCACAGGTGCCGGTGGTGGTGATTGCACAGGTGCCGGTGGTGGTGATTGCACAGATGCCGGTGGTGGTGATTGCACAGATGCCGGTGGTGGTGATTGCACAGGTGCCGGTGGTGATTGCACAGGTGCCAGTGGTGGTGATTGCACAGATGCCGGTGGTGGTGATTGCACAGGTGCCGGTGGTGGTGATTGCACAGGTGCAGGTGGTGGTGATTGCACAGGTGCCGGTGGTGATTGCACAGGTGCCGGTGGTGGTGATTGCACAGGTGCCGGTGGTGGTGATTGCACAGGTGCCGGTGGTGATTGCACAGAAGCTGGTGGTGGTGATTGCACAGATGCCGGTGGTGGTGATTGCACAGGTGCCGGTGGTGGTGATGGCACAGGTGCCGGCGGTGGTGATTGCACAGGTGCAGGTGGTGGTGATTGCACAGGTGCCGGTGGTGGTGATTGCACAGGTGCCTGTGGTGGTGATCGCACAGGTGCCGGTGGTGGTGATTGCACAGATGCCGGTGGTGGTGATTGCACAGGTGCCGGTGGTGGTGATGGCACAGGTGCCGGTGGTGGTGATTGCACAGGTGCCGGTGGTGGTGATTGCACAGATGCCGGTGGTGGTGATTGCACAGGTGCCGGTGGTGGTGATTGCACAGATGCCGGTGGTGGTGATTGCACAGGTGCCGGTGGTGGTGATGGCACAGGTGCCGGTGGTGGTGATTGCACAGGTGCAGGTGGTGGTGATTGCACAGGTGCCGGTGGTGGTGATTGCACAGGTGCCGGTGGTGGTGATGGCACAGGTGCCGGTGGTGGTGATTGCACAGGTGCAGGTGGTGGTGATTGCACAGGTGCCGGTGGTGGTGATTGCACAGATGCCGGTGGTGGTGATTGCACAGGTGCCGGTGGTGGTGATTGCACAGGTGCAGGTGGTGGTGATTGCACAGGTGCCGGTGGTGGTGATTGCACAGGTGCTGGTGGTGGTGATTGCACAGGTGCCGGTGGTGGTGATTGCACAGGTGCCAGTGGTGGTGATTGCACAGGTGCCGGAGGTGGTGATTGCACAGGTGCCGGTGGTGATTGCACAGGTGCCGGTGGTGGTGATTGCACAGGTGCAGGTGGTGGTGATTGCACAGGTGCAGGTGGTGGTGATTGCACAGGTGCCGGTGGTGATTGCACAGGTGCAGGTGGTGGTGATTGCACAGGTGCCGGTGGTGGTGATTGCACAGATGCCGGTGGTGGTGATTGCACAGATGCCGGTGGTGGTGATTGCACAGGTGCCGGTGGTGGTGATTGCACAGATGCCGGTGGTGGTGATTGCACAGGTGCCGGTGGTGGTGATGGCACAGGTGCCGGTGGTGGTGATTGCACAGGTGCAGGTGGTGGTGATTGCACAGGTGCCGGTGGTGGTGATTGCACAGGTGCCGGTGGTGGTGATGGCACAGGTGCCGGTGGTGGTGATTGCACAGGTGCAGGTGGTGGTGATTGCACAGGTGCCGGTGGTGGTGATTGCACAGATGCCGGTGGTGGTGATTGCACAGGTGCCGGTGGTGGTGATTGCACAGGTGCAGGTGGTGGTGATTGCACAGGTGCCGGTGGTGGTGATTGCACAGGTGCTGGTGGTGGTGATTGCACAGGTGCCAGTGGTGGTGATTGCACAGGTGCCGGAGGTGGTGATTGCACAGGTGCCGGTGGTGATTGCACAGGTGCCGGTGGTGGTGATTGCACAGATGCCGGTGGTGGTGATTGCACAGGTGCAGGTGGTGGTGATTGCACAGGTGCCGGTGGTGATTGCACAGGTGCAGGTGGTGGTGATTGCACAGGTGCCAGAGGTGGTGATTGCACAGATGCCGGTGGTGGTGATTGCACAGATGCCGGTGGTGATTGCACAGGTGCCAGTGGTGATTGCACAGGTGCCGGTGGTGGTGATTGCACAGGTGCAGGTGGTGGTGATTGCACAGGTGCCAGAGGTGGTGATTGCACAGATGCCGGTGGTGGTGATTGCACAGGTGCCGGTGGTGGTGATTGCACAGGTGCCAGTGGTGATTGCACAGGTGCCGGTGGTGATTGCACAGATGCCGGTGGTGGTGATTGCACAGGTGCCAGAGGTGGTGATTGCACAGATGCCGGTGGTGGTGATTGCACAGGTGCCGGTGGTGGTGATTGCACAGGTGCCAGTGGTGATTGCACAGGTGCCGGTGGTGGTTGCACCGGAGACGGTGGTTGTGCTGGTTCCGGCCTGACTGGAGGTGTCAGCCCACTAGGCGTCAGTGATCCCTCATGCGTGTGCGAGGCGCCTGGTGTATACGCGTACGAGACGCCCGGTATAGGAGTGTCGTGAGGAGTCTGTGTAGGGCTCGGTGTGCACGGTGTCACCTCGGGTACAGGGTTTGTAGTTACCGTGGAGTGTTCGGGGTAGTGGTCTGCTGCTCCTGCGGGCGCCAGGTCGCGGACGGAGACCGTGTCCTCCCGCCCATCAGGTAAGACCATGTAGGCATACTGGGGGTTCGCATGTAGAAGGTGAACCCTCTCGACCAGCGGGGAGTATTTATTGCTCCTCACATGTTTCCGGAGCAGCACTGGCCCTGGGGATGTCAGCCAAGCTGGTAGGGTGGTCCCAGTGGCAGACTTCCTGGGAAAAGAGAATAGGCGCTCGTGAGGGGTGGCGTTGGTGGACGTACATAACAGGGAGCGGATAGAGTGGAGTGCCTCAGGGAGGACCTCCTGCCATCGAGAGACCGGCAACCCTTTTGACTTAAGGGCTAAAAGTGTGGCCTTCCACACTGTGGCATTCTCCCTCTCCACCTGTCCATTTCCCCGGGGATTATAGCTCGTGGTCCGACTAGTAGCAATGCCCCTAGCCAGTAGGTACTGGCGCAGCTCGTCACTCATAAAGGAGGACCCTCTATCACTGTGGATATAGCAGGGATATCCGAACAGAGTGAAGAGCTGGCACAGGGCTTTTATGACGGGCGTGGCAGTGGTGTCGGGGCAGGGAATGGCAAAGGGGAACCGCGAGTACTCGTCGATAATGTTGAGAAAGTAGACATTGCAGTCAGTGGAGGGAAGGGGGCCCTTAAAGTCAACACTCAGTCGCTCAAAGGGGCGGGTGGCCTTGATAAGTTGCGCCTTTTCAGGACAGTAGAAGTGCGGTTTGCACTCAGCGCAGACTTGGCAGTCCCTGGTCATCGTCCTGATGTCCTCCAGGGAGTACGGCAGGTTCCGGGCTTTCACGAAATGGTAAAATCGGGTGACCCCTGGGTGGCAAAGATGTACATGGAGGGCGTATAGCTGGTCGAGCTGTGCGCTAGCACACGCTCCCCGGGATAGGGCATCAGGGGGCTCATTGAGCCTTCCAGGCCGATACAGGATATCATAGTTGTAGGTGGAGAGTTCTATTCTCCACCGCAAAATGTTATCATTTTTGATTTTGCCCCACTGTTGGTTGCTGAACATGAACGCATCTGAGCACTGGTCGGTCAGCAAGGTGAACCTTTTGCCGGCGAGATAGTGCCTCCAGTGCCTAATAGCTTCCACTATGGCCTGGGCTTCTTTCTCCACCGTGGAGTGCTGAATTTCAGAGCCTTGAAGGGTACGAGAAAAGAATGCTACCGGCCTTCCTGCCTGATTGAGGGTAGCAGCCAGCGCGAAGTCGAAGGCTTCACTCTCTACTTGGAAGGGAATGGTCTCGTCCACCGCATGCATCGTTGCTTTGGCAATGTCCTCTTTAATGCAACTGAAGGCCGCGCAAGCCTCAGCAGAGAGGGGAAAAGTGGTAGACCTGACCAGGGGGCAGGCCTTGTCTGCGTAATGGGGGACCCATTGGGCGTAATAGGAAAAGAAGCCCAGGCACCGGCTGAGGGCTTTGAGAGTGGTGGGAAGAGGGTGTTCTAACAGGGGGCGCACACGGTCGGGATCCGGGCCAATGACCCCGTTCTCCACGACATACCCAAGGATAGCGAGTCGGGTGGTTCTGAACACACACTTGTCCCTATTATAAGTAAGGTTCAGGGCTTTGGCCACTTGGAAAAATCGTTGGAGGTTGGCATTGTGATCTGGCCAGTCGTGACCACAGATGGTGATGTTATCCAGATAGGGAAATGTGGCCTTCAGTTGGCACTGGTCCACCATCCGGTCCATTTCCCTCTGGAAGACCGAGACACCATTTGTGACACCGAAGAGGACGCACAGGAAGTGATAGAGCCTGCCGCCCGCCTCGAAGGCGGTGTAGGGGCGGTCCTCTGGGCGGATGGGGAGCTGGTGATAAGCGGATTTCAGATCTATTGTCGAGTACACCTTGTACTGAGCTATCTGGTTGACCATATCCGCGATCCGCGTCAAGCTGCGTGAACCTATTGATGGTTTGACTATAGTCCATGACCATCCTATTTTTCTGCCCGGTCCAAACAATGACCACCTGGGCCATCCACGGACTTGTGCTTGGCTCAATGATCCCCTCCCCGAGCAGCCGCTGCGCCTCTGACTGAATGAAGGCCCTGTCCCCCGCGCTGTACCTCCTGCTTTTAGTTGCCACAGGTTTACAGTCGGGGGTCAGGTTGGCGAACAGCGGTGGGGGAGGGATCTTGAGGGTGGAGAGGCTGCAAGTGGTGTCAGTAGCGCAGCTGTCGGCATGGTGCTGGGTGGGATGTGCAGGTCGGTGTGTGTGTGTGGTCAGTAGCGGGGTATATGACGAAGTCCCACAAAACTGAGGATTCCTGACAGTGAGTGGTGGGAGGGGCCCGTCATATGCCATAGTCACACTTTCGAGGTGGCTCTGGAAGTTCAGCCCCAATAGCACAGTCGCGCACAGTTGAGGCATGACCAGTAGCGCAAAGTTCCGATATTCTGTGCCCTGCACCACCAATGTCGCTACACAACTCACCCGGATGTCTGTGGAATGCGACCCAGAAGCCATGGTGACCCTCTGACTTACCGGCCGTGTCACGAGTCCGCAGCGTTGCACTGTGTCCGGGTCAATAAAACTCTCAGTGCTGCCCGTGTCAAACAGGCAGCGAGTCCTGTGCCCCTCCACCAGGATGTCCATCATTGACCTTGCAAGCTGGTGTGGGGCGCTTTGGTCGAGGGATACGGAGGCCGTCTTGGTGCCCGGGAAGCACCGGTGGGTAGGGGGCGGGGCATGTTGGCGCCGACAAAGATGGCTGCCCCCATCCAGGCATGCAAGATGGCGGCCCCCATGCCTCGCACAAGGCGGGCAGGCAAGATGGCGGCGACCAAGATGGTGGTCCCCATGCCACACACGCAGCGCTGTCTGACCCCGCTCGTGGTTTAGACTTACAGACCTTGGCGAAATGGCCCTTCTTCCCGCAGCTGGAACAGGTCGCTTCTCGGACTGGGCAGTGTTTTCGGGGGTGCTTTCCGAGTCCGCAGAAGTAACACTGCGCAGACTTGCGACTGGCAGCAGCTGTGGTCGGGTTCGGGGAGTTGGTGGAATCGCGACTGGCAGAGGCGTTGGCGAATTCGCTCGCGGGAACCGGCAGCGGCGGGGTCTGAGGTGTCCACAGAACCGGCGGGGGATCGCATGGCTGGACAGCATCAGCGTGTCGGCTGTCTCGATCACCGAGCGTAAGGTAAGATCGGCATTTTCCAGCAGCCACTGGCGTACGTACACTGACCTGATCCCTGTAACAAAGGCGTCTCGTACGAGGAGCTCCGCATGCTGTTCTGCCATGAGAGTTTTGCAGTCACAAGTTCGCACGAGTGTCTGTAGGGCTCGGAGAAACTCGGCGCTCGACTCTCCAGCCCGTTGCCGTCGCGTAGCTAAGCGATGTCTTGCGTAGACTGTGTTCACCGGCCGCAGGTACTGTCTTTTGAGGGCGTCCAGTGCCCCTTGGTAGGTCGGCAGGTCCCTGATAAGTGAGTAAACTTTTGGGGTGACCCTCGAGAGGAGAATTCTGTGCATAACAGTGGGTTCAGTTGCACGAACCTCCTCCAAGTATGATTGGAAGCATGCAAGCCAGAGTTCAAAGGCAAGAGCTGCTTCAGGGGCTTGGGGGTCCAAATCCAATTTTTCTGGATGTAAAATACTTTCCATGTTTTAAAACTTCCAGTCAATAAAATTGATGCACCATCAATAACTCTCTGAGACGTGAGACGAGATATCGGCTTTTATTGACTGGAAGAAAGAACAAGCAGTAGTTGACCACCATACTACATCCTGGAG
This sequence comes from Hemitrygon akajei, assembly GCF_048418815.1. NCBI lineage: Eukaryota > Metazoa > Chordata > Chondrichthyes > Myliobatiformes > Dasyatidae > Hemitrygon > Hemitrygon akajei. The sequence continues at coordinate 18,803,581 of NC_133147.1, read as the reverse complement.
ACTGAGGGCTGGGCTCAGGCCTCAATCGCCTTTATACCGGGGTCTGTGGGAGGAGCCACGGTCAGTGGGAGGAGCCACAGGAGCAGTCAGCAGGGGGTGTGTCCAGACAGGTATATGTAGTTCACCACAGCCTTCTTCTGGGCAGTGTCTTTACAAGACAAGTAACCCCAGCCATTACCAATACTCTCCAGAGATTGTCTGCCTGGTATCAGAGGATGTGATATTCCCCCGCTGCTTGTATGACCACCCACCACTTGTCTCCCCCTTTCTGAAGTTCACAATCCGTAATTTGGTCTTACTGACGTTGAGTGCGAGGTTGTCACTGCAACACCGCTCGACCAGCTGATCTATCTCGCTCCTGTACACCTCCTCGTCACCATTTGAATCTCTGATTTTCAGCATCTGCAGAATCTCCTGTGTTTAGTGTTCCTTTAATATTATTTTAGCCAAGATTTTTTGTAGTAACGATAGTAACAATAACCTCTAACTCAGAGCAGGTGTATAATCCACTGAGCATCAAGCTTGTTTGCTTCATTTAAACATCGGTGCGGGAAAGGAGCATTGTCACCGGTCTCTGAATATCACTGAGGGCAACTTGCAATCCACAAGGACAATACTTTTTACCTTGTCTTGAACTCTTAATGTAAAGCTACATTTTTTCTTATATTTTAACCTTACACATACCTGTTCTGCTCAAAGACACAGCAAGCAATTGGTTTGCAGATTTACCTTTCAGTGTTAACCCATGAACACTAAATGAGAGCTAAAATGTATTTTGCAATACTAAAAGCTGAGGTCTGAATACAAAGTTCAGAGTAAATTTATTATCAAAGTACATATATGATGTTGTAACATGAGCACAGTGACCAGAAAGAAATGTGCCCTAACTACGTACAAGCTAATGGATGTGGAAGTGTTTTGTTCAACAAAAATGAGCAGCAGGTATCAGATTGAGACTGTCTTGGAAGAAGAGGTCTCCCAACCCAATATTACATGACAGTTTTATATGCTAAATATCAAAGGTAACAGCAGGATAATTCTATAGCTACAATGCATCTACAATGCTTCCTTTGAATTACATATAGCTTTCACACCCAGAATGAATGTTAATCAGCATTGGCAACACGAGTGAATCTGCAGATGCTGGAAATAAATAAAAACACAAAATGCTGGCAGAACTCAGCAGGCCAGACAGGACCTATGGGAGGAGGTGGCAACGACGTTTCGGGCCGAAACTTGATGAAGGGTTTAGGCCCGAAACGTCGTCACCATCTCCTCCCATAGATGCTGTCTGGCCTGCTGAGTTCTGCCAGCATTTTGTGTTTTTGTTCATCAGCATTGTCTGGTTTGTAATCAACTCCAGTCTACAGGAAATCTATTGTTCAGATCTACATTTTAAATTCGATCTACAATCCATGTTCGTGTCTGAAGATTGGTTGCTGGTGAAACTAATGTTTGCAATATACCCTAACCCCAGATTACGCCCTAACTCTGTCACCATATCCAAGCACGAGACTCCTGCTCTTGAGGGCACACTCAATAAATCTATAGAATAATAACTGTAACAGAATCAGTGAATGACCGCCCAACTAGGGAAGTCTGGGTAAGGAACAAAATCTCCCTCCTTAACACGTTCATAACTGCAAGATTAAAATTTCGCATGATAGTCACAGTAAGTGTTGTGCTTGTCTGAAGCTTAAATTAATAATAAATGCTGTCAATGCTTGAGCCCGAGGTGATATTACGTACCTCGTTACTCTAAACATCCAGTTGTCTGCTTGCAAGGCGGTGGATAGAACCAGACTGCAGAGAACACTGTAATATTAATGAACCAGCAGGAAACTACAACCATCGTTATTTGTTAAATGGATTATTTGAACTCGGGCATGTTACAGACTTCCCTTCAGTAGAAGACAGAACATTTCCTTATTGGCACTCTCTCATGAGCTGTTGATGTCAGATACACTGTACATATCTGGGTCAAACTTATCATTATAATGCGCCTTTCTCTGATGAGGTAAGATACATTACGGTAAATCTTCCTGAAACTGCACAGGGATTGCAGCGTTTTGTTTGTGAACAATATCCCCCAAACAGACTGAGCCTCAATTTTATTGTATTCAATCAGAAGAAAAAGACGTCGTCGTCAAAACTCGGATTATTCCATGCCCCTGTGAAGATAATGGTGAGCTGTCCTTGTGAACTGTTGCTATTCAGTAAAGGCACTCCCACTGTGCTAATAAAGAAGGAGATCCAGGATTTAAACCCTGCCACAATCAAAGAAGCGCAAAGTATTTCTTGCAAGTGTTGGTCCTCCCTTGCATGTCCTGCCCTTCAACTTCTAAGTTAGTGGAGATATAACATATTTTTTGAAGGAGCCTTTGAGAGTATTTGGTCTGTTCAGCTTTAACGTCTTCCTGTGACCCCCCCCACCTGTAATAAAGTGTCATAGTAAATAATAAAATTTAATTTTTTAAAAATTAAAAATTAAAAAAATAAAAATTTAAAAACATAAAAAATAATAAAAGTGTCATATTAAATAATAAAGTGTCATAAATAAAGATCAAGAATCTGATGTCAGGCAAGCAATCAATGTGGCGGGATTATCTGGCCAACGGAAGTGGTGCTTGAATATTGCAGGTTCTTGACTGAACTTGGATCAGGAGGGGAGGCAAGGAAGATGAATGGCTTTCGATTTCCCTGCTCCACTCCAGCAGAAAACTTGTAGAAGTGAGCGGCAACATTGTTAAAATTACGGCTGAAGAGGACCCGAGGTGGATTTTCACTGTGGTAACAACAGGGAGACCCCTGGTAGTTACTGCTTAGAGACATATCCCTTTCTTGAATTAGGACAACATTGTGGCATTTCTCTGTTCCATATCTCCCACAACGTTGTGACTATGTGGCTTAAATTCTTCTCTGCCAAATTTTAGAAGCAGAGATATTACCTGCCTTTGATATCTTCTTATTGTTTAGTTGATATATATACTCAGTGGCCACTTTACTAAGTACTTCTTACATCCTTCTCACAGCATGAGGGAGTAAAACTCTTTATGTTGCATCTCCATCGCAATGTACAAGCAATAAGGAAGGGAAATGTGGGAGGATATTGCCCAAATACTAAGATTGTATACATCACAAACAAGAGAAAGTCTGCAGATGGTGGAATTCCAAGCAACACACACAAAATGCTGGAAGAACTCAGCAGGCCAGGCAGCATCTATGGAAAAGAGAAAACAGTCGACGTTTCGGGCCAAGGCCCCTCTCCAGTCCTGCCAAAGTGTCTCGGCCCGAAACGTTAACTGGACTCTTTTCCATAGATGCTGCCTGGCCTGCTCAGTTCCTCCGGCATTTTGTGTGTGTAGATTGTAAACATAATTGTCTCGTATACATGTACATAAATCAGATACAACGTATCAATGTGTATGATCTTCGACTGCAGTAACCAATCCTCTTCACGTTTCAACATGTTGTACAGTCGGAAATGCTCGTTATTTGAGTTACTAAAGCCCTCCTCTTAGCTTGAACCACTCAGACCATTCTGCTCTGACCTCCCTCATTAACAAGGTACCTTTGCCCACAGAACTGCCTCTCACTGAATTTTTTTTTGTTTTTCGCACTGTTCTCTCTAAACCCTAGAGACTCTAGTGCGTGAAAATCCCAGGAGATTTCAAACCATCCCATCTGGCACCAACAATCACTCTGAGATTAAAGTCACTTAGATCACATTTCTTCCCCATTCTGATGTTTGATCTGAACATCAGCTGAACCTCTTGACCATGTCTGCATGCTTTTATGCATTGAGTTGCTGCCACGTGATTGGCTGATTGGGCATTTGCACTAACAAGCAGGCAAAGTGACCACTGAGTGTACAGTCCTTTCTATTTTGTGTCAGAAACCAGATAGGCAGCTGTGTGGGATGGAGTCAAAGACAGAGTCAGAGTGAGGAGTTCTTTGCAGTGTTCCATCTCATGAGTGGTTGCTTTCGCTTTATTCTTGGCATGTTTCGCTCAGTTCACGACCCTCGGGAAAATGGCCTTGTGGGTGTTTGATCCGAGATGATATTGACAGTGTTGAGGAACCAGTACGCGTCAGTGAATTGCTGCTACCACTTCTCTCCTTCCCCTCACTATCTGTTATGTAGGACGCAGGATTTTGTTTGGACTCATCATCATCATCATATGTCATGTGGGCGATCATGGTCCAATGACCATGATTGTTCTTGGCAAATTTTTCTACAGAAGTAGTTTGCTAATGCCTTCTTCTAGGCAGTGTCTTTCCAAGATGGGTGACTATCCGTTACCAATACTCTTCGGAGACTGTCTGTCTGGTGTCAGTGGTCGTATAACCAGGACTTGTGATCTGCACTGGCTGCTCACACAACCGTCCACCACCTGCTCCCATGACTTCACGTGACCTGGATCGGGGAGGAGGGGCTAAACAGTTACTACACCTTGCCCAATGGTGACCTGCAGGTTAGCAAAGGGAAGGAGCACCTTACACCTCCTCTGGTAGAGATGTATCTCCACCCCGCCACCCAAGATCTCGAATGCCTGTAAAGATGCTTCTTTTTCCTAAAGTTTTCACTTCAGGAGTGCCTTGTAAATATTATCTGCTGCCCACAGAACGTCACCATGGTTCACTGGCGCCATCTTGTTCCTTCAATAGAGCAGAGAGCTTTGCCTGTGATAGCCAATGAAACGCTGTTGTAGGAAAACATCATCCATCATCAGGGACCCCCACCACCCAGGCCATGCTCTCTTCTCCTTGCAGCCATCAGAAAGAAGGTACAGGAGCCTTGGGATTCACACTTCCTGTTTCAAGAACAGTTATTACCCCTCAAACATCAGGCTCTTGAACCAAAGGGGATAATTTCACTCAACCTCACTTGCCCAATCATTGAAATGTTCCCACAGCCTATGGACTCACCTTTAAGTATTCTTCATCTCATGTTCTCGATATTTATTGCTTATTCGTTTATTATTATTATTATTATTATTATTATTATCATCTTTCTTTTTGTGTACGTACAGTTTGTTGCCTTTTGCACATTGGTTGAACACCCAAGTTGCTGTGATCTTCCACCAATTCTATTTTGGTTATTATTCTATGGATTTATTGAATATGCCTGCAAGAAAATGAGACTCAGGGTTGTACGTGATGACATATATGTCCTTTGATAATAAATTTACTCTGACCTTTGAACTTTGGAGAGTTTCTAACATCTGTTTCCTACGTGGAGACTCATTGTTACGGTGTGCGGATTACGAGGTTTGAGGTTATGTAATTGGGCAGTAGAAGATCAAAGAGTGACTTGGCTGAGGATTTTGGGATTCAGAAGGAACTGGTAGGAATGAAACTATTCTTGTTGATGGAGCAGTCAAAAAGGTGGGGGGGGGGGGAACATAAAATCTATGCCTAAACACGCAGAAGGAAGTTTCTTTTGAATTTGGAGACAGTGGTGAGGATCGAGAGAGATAGCGATGAGGTAGAACAAGTCCTTATCAATGTACAAGTGGAAATTGACTGTGATTCCAATGCTGTTGCTGAGAAATGGGAGGGACCAAGGATAAACACCAGGGTTATACCCCTGAGGAACAGTATAAGGAGGTAAACTATTGTAGATGGGTCTCTGACTTTAACTAAACAACCAAGAATGGAAGCCGATCAGTTGGACAGTGGTGGAGAGGCATTGCAGGAAGGCAGGTGAAGTCAACCATGTCAAAAGCTACAAACAGGTTGAGAAGAACAAGTGGAAATTGATTATTCTTGTAAAGATAACATCAGATTGTGTGCAGTTTTGGTCACCTAATTACAGGAAGGATATTAATAAGGTTGAAAGAGTGCAGCACAAGTGAATCTGCGGATGCTGGAAATAAATAAAAGCACAAAATGCTGGCAGAACTCCGCAGGCCAGACGACATCTATGGGAGGAGGTAGTGACGACGTTTTGGGCCGAAACCCTTCATCAGGAGCCCGAAATGTCGTCACCACCTCCTCCCATAGATGCTGTCTGGCCTGCTGAGTTCTGTCAGCATTTTGTGCTTTTATTGAAAGAGTGCAGAGAAGGCTTACAAGGATGTTGCCGGGACTTGAGAAACTGAGTTACAGAGAAAGGTTGAATAGGTTAGGACTTTATTCCCTGGAGCGTAGGAGAATGAGGGGTGATTTGATAGAGGTGTACAAAATTATGATGGGTATAGATAGAGTGAATGCAAGCAGGCTTTTTCCACTGAGGCTAGGAGGGAAAAAAACAGTGGACATGGGTTAAGGGTGAAGGGGGAAAAGTTTAAAGGGAACATTAGGGGGGGGGGCTTCTTCACACAGAGAGTGGTGGGAGTGTGGAATGAGCTGCCAGATGAAGTGGTAAATGCGGGCTCACTTAACATTTAAGAAAAACTTGGACAGGTACATGGATGAGAGGGGTTTGGAGGGATATGGTCCAGGTGCAGGTCAGTGGGATTAGGCAGAAAAATGGTTCGGCACAGCCAAGAAGGGCCAAAAGGCCTGTTTCTGTGCTATAATGTTCTATGGTTCTATGTGATTAGAAACTTTTATAATTAAAGTCCCAGTCACAACGTCTCTACCAAAGGAGGTGTAAAGTGCTCTTTCCTCTGCTAGCCTGCAGGTCACCTTTGGGCAAGGTGTAGCACCTCCTTAGCTCCAGTCAGGGTCACGTGAAGCCATGGGAGCAGGTGGCAGATGGCTGTATGAACAGCCTTGGCGTATCACAAGTCCTGGTTTGTGTGTCCGCTGGCACCAGGCAGACAAACCCTGTAGAGTATTGATAATGGCTGGGGTCACCCATCTTGTAAAGACACTGCCCAGAAGAAGGCAAAGGCAAACCACTTCTGTAGAAAACAGTTGACAAGATGATCATGGCCTATTGGACCATGATCGCCCATGTCACATGACACGGCACATAAGAACGATGATGATGATGGTTAAGGTAGTTAAGAAGGCTTGTGAAATGCTTGCTTTTAATAAGTTGAGGCATTGAGTTCAAAAGTCGGTAGATTATGTTGCAACTTTATAAATCTCTGGTTAGGCCACATCTGGAGTACTGCACACAGTTCTGGTCACCCCACTATAGGAGAGGTGGTGAGGGTGGAGAAGGGGTTTACCAGGACGCTGCCTGGTTTGCAGGGCAGGAGTGTCTGGATAAACTTGGGATGTTTTCTCTGGAGCAGCAGAGTCTGAGGGGAGATCTGATAGAGCTTTGCAAGACTATGAGAGGCTCAGGTAGAGTAGACGGGGAGCATCCGTTTCCCAGGGTTGAAATGTCTAATATCAGAGGCCATGCATTGAAGGTGAGAGGGGGTAGGTTCAAGGGGGATATGAGGGTTAAGTTTTTTACTCAAAGCATGGTGGATGCCTGGAATGTGCTGCCTGGTACAGTCATAGAGGCAAATACATTAGAGGCTTTTTAGAAATGGTTAGGTAGGCATGCGAGTGTAAGGAAGACAGAGGGATATGGAAATTGTGAAGTTAGGAGGGATTAGTGTTTAGGGATTTTTTGTTTTACTTTTTAGCTGGGTCAGCACAACATTCTGGGCCGAAGGGCCTGTTCCTGCACTGTACTCTTCCATGTTCAATGATGCTGATGAGTCACAAAAAAAATTCAAACTTGAGTAGCACCAAACAAAAAAAGGGGAGTGGTCAGACCTTCTCGGCCAAGCTTCCTTTTAAAGAAGCAGATTCACTGGCAATTTGTCTTGCTACCTTGAGACATAGGAGCAGAATTAAGCCTTTTGGGCCGTTCACAGCCATTCAATCCTGCCCTGTTATTTAATAAATTCCTGGTTGATTGTCTGCCACTCTGCATTTAACCCTGGCCAATCCCCAATGACAACGTACATAAGAACATAAGAATAGGAGCAGGCCCATCAAGCCTGCTCCACCATTCAGTAAGATCATGGCTGATCTGGCCATGGACTCATCTCCACCTACCTGCCTTTTCCCCATAACCATTAGTTCCCCTACTATGCAAACATCTATCCAACTTTGTCTTAAATATATTTACTGAGGTAGCCTCCTCGGCTTCTTTGGGCACAGAATTCCACAGATTCACCACCCTCAGGGAAAAGCAGTTCCTCCTCCTTTCCGTCCTGCTCCCCCAAATCCTGAGACCATGTCCCCTAGTTCTAGCTCTAGACAAGACTTAAGCTTGCACTAAAAGCAAAATAAATCTTTGAAATCAATACAGAGACATGCAGAGTACGTAAAAACCACCTTGAGCCATATGTCACTCACATGAAAAACACAAATGCAGACGTAGGCATTGCACAAATAAACAAGAATCCTGCAAGTTTGCAAACTGAAGCATCTGGCTGATTGAACCCAGCAATCACCGTGTAACCGGTTTCCATTATTTCTGATTAGCTATCTTTGTTCAATCGCAAAAACATCCATTTGAGAGACTTCTGAATAAGAAATGCCCCTTTGATCAAACCATTTCATGTTGTAATTAAACAAGATTAAAGTGTGAATGGGGAGAGCAGGCTTCATCCTTGGGCCTGCTGGATTACTGAGGAAAGACATTCCAGTTCTCAGCAAAAAGCAGAGATCAGTAAGAGATGAAACCTTCTACTCTCTCTGAGACTCCCGTCCCGGATTAGTACAGCGAAGGAGAAAATGTACATTAATCACATAAATTGGTGATGTCCCAGTTAATCAGAGGTGATCAGTGCCTGCTGTACATTAATCTGAACTCCTTTCAGTGATGTAATCACTAAAGTCTTTGCTTGAGGGGCAACTTCAACCTAGTCAGCAAAGTTCTACTGATGTTCATTGGAGGTGGAGCTGGGGAAAGGTCAAAATAGGTTTTACAAATTCCTCACTCGATATCCCAATGTTTATTTCCAATGAGCTGAGAATCACTCACTATTCGTCACAATCCAGTCAGTTTCTTAAAATAAAACAAAACAGAAAAAGCCGTAAATACTCAAACAGTCAGTCTGCACCTGTGGGAAGAGAAACAGAGTTAACATCGAGTCATAGAGCACAAGAGCAGAGGAAAGGGGCCATTCAGCCCATCTAGTTTGTGCCAAGCTGTTATTCGGCCTATTCCCATTGACCTGCATCCCGACCACTGCTCCACATACTGCCCACAACCATCTGTCTATCAAAGTTTCTCTGAAATGTTGAAACTGAACTCACATCCACCACTTCTGCTGGCGTCTCCGTCCAAGCCTCATCGCCTTCTAACTGAAGAAGACCTGTCCCGAAGAAGGGTCTCCGCCTGAAACGCAGACTGCTTATGCATTTCCATAGATGCTGCCTGACCTGCTGAGTTCCTCCAGCATTTTTGTGTTTACTATAAGATTAAAATTTAGTTTTGAGTAACAAGATTCTTAAGTAACTTAATCAGGGTGTGATCACTCTCTCTTGCGACTCCACGGGCTCTCAGAGTAGTACAGCGAACTGGCTATATTACTGTACGTGGCTTTCTCCCTATTGGAGCAAACACATGCCATCAGTAGAAACATTAGCATAAAAATGAATGGAAAAAGGGTTTGCTATAAATATACTGTAATTGATTTACTTATTTATTTATTATTATTATTTAATTTTTTCTTCTTCTTTATGTTATGTATTGCTGCTAAGTTAACAAATTTCATGGCACATGCCGGTGATAATAAACCAGATTCTGTAACAGAGATAACTTTTGTTCTCTTTGCCCCACAATATTTCCTCTGCAATTTAAATCTTGTTTCTAATTTTCCAAATTTGATGAAAGATCACCAACTAGAGAAACTACTTATTTCTCCACCAATGCTCCATGAGTTTTTCCAAGAATTTATTGCTGTTACTGTAAAATAGACACACACACACTCACACACACACACTCACACTCACACACACACACACTCACACGCACACACACTCACACACACACACACACACACACACACTCACACACTCACACACACACACACACACACTCACACGCACACACACACACACGCGCGCACGCACGCACACACACACACACACACACACACACTCACACAATCACACACACACATACACACTCACACACACACACTCACACACACACACACACACACACACTCACACACACACATACACACTCACACACACACACACACACACACACACTCACACACTCACACACACACACACACACTCACACACTCACACACACACATACACACACACACTCACACACACACACACACACACACACTCACACACTCACACACACACATACACACTCACACACACACACACTCACACACACACACACACACACACACACACACACACACACACACACACACACACACACACACACACACACACACACACACACACCCCGGCTGGGGTGCCTAAGACTTCTGCACAGTACTGTGTGTGTCAACATGGAACTGTCAGCGAGTTTGTAAATCTGGCAGTAGAAAAAGATGTTGGGAATGGTGAGGTGTGGGACAGGTGGCAGAGAAGGAGTGCCAGGGGTGGGGGGGGGGTGGCGTGGGTGCAGACACACCCAGCCCTGAGACATCAGGCAAGGTCATTCGATTCCAAACAATTGATGTATTGATCATTACAGAAAGTCTCTCTGATGCCTCCCCTCTCCCCAACCATGATTCCCCTCTCCCTGCCCTCCTTCCCACTCTCAGTCCACACCAGAGACTCATATCAGAATCAGGTTTATCATCACTCACACATGTCATGATTTTTTTTTGCAACAGCAGTACAGTACAATACATAAAATTACTACAGGACCGTGCAGAAGGCTTAGGCACCCTAGCTATATATATGCATGAAGGCTTTTGCACAGTATTGTGTTTTGTGGAAACAGTGGAGGATCAGATCCCATGCTGTATCCAAAGCTTCTGGGGAAAGTTGGTCCTTTCTGTTCCACAGCTTGCTATGGCATGAGACTTGCTATGGACCTACTGGTGACAAACTGCTGTAGAAGTCAAATACAGGCCTCTGTTAGTCTCGATAGACCATGGATTTGCGCCTTGGAAAGTTTCCAGGGTGCAAGCCTAGTCAAGGTATTTTTTTATGTGGAAGACCGGCAGTTGCCCAGGCTACAAGTCTCCCCTCTCCACGCCACTGTTCAAGGGAAGGGCATTAGGACCCATACAGCTTGGCACCGGTGTCGTCGCAGAGCAATGTGTGGTTAAGTGCCTTGCTCAAGGACACATGCGCAGCCTCAGCTGAGGCTCGAACCAGCGACTTTCAAATCACTAGACAAACGACTTAACCATTTGGCCATGCACCAACACAGAAGTCAAATAATGGAGGTTCTATGATGATATTGGAATTTCTTTGGCACGTTGGGTGTGTATGATCCTCAGAGACTTTGCCCTGGGCAGGTTAGGTGCAGTGGGCCTAGCATCTTGAACAACAGTGGCTGGAAACACCTTTCCTCCACCCTGGCTTCTAGTGGGAATGTCGAGGCTTTGGTCATAGACTTGCACAGCAGGAAAACGGGCCCTTCAGCCCATCTTATCCATGCCAACTTTGTTGCCCAATGAACAAGTCCCATCTGCTTGTATTTTCCCCATAGCCCTCTCCGTCTCTCCTGTCCATGTACTTATCTGGATGGCTTTTAAACATTGTTAATGTGCATGGTTCAACCACTATTTCTGCGGCTCATTCCAAACACGCACCAGCCTTCGTGTGAAGAAGCTGCCCCTGAAATCCGGTTTAAATCTCTTCCATCTGATCTCGGACACGTGCCCTCTTGTACTTAGTCCCTCCTTTTCCCTGGGAAAGACCATGTCGCATCGTTTGCCTTCCCAAAATGCATCATCTCATGGTTCAATCAAAATCTGCAGATGCCGGAAGTCCAGGCAACACACGCAAAATGCTGGAGGAACTCAGCAGGCCAGGAAAGGAGTACAGTCAACGTTTCAGGCCGAAACCCTTCAGCAGGACTCTCATGGTTGTTGGGATTAAATTCCGTCTCCCGCTGTTCTGTCAAACCTTCCATCTCACTGATATCCCACTTGACCTGCCAACCACAACTTTCTCCATGGCGAGAGGACTAAGACTTCAGAAAGTTTTCAGGAAGATGGAGGGATGCTTTTTTTTTAGGATTGGACCAGGATGAATGACTTTGTTTCTGCGATGAAAGGGAATAAGCTGGAATCATTCTCCACAGAGCAGAGGAAGTCATGGGAAGATTTAATGGGCAAATTCAAAACTCTGAGTGACATATGGTCGGAGACACAGCAGCCAGAGGATGCAAATTTAATATCATTGGCACATTCAATGGGCTGATTGGCCTCATGGCAAAACATGGAAAGAACCTGAGACAAATGAGTTTTCTTAATAGACACTCAGGTTTTGCAGAATAGTTCATTTTGCAGAAGAATGCTTCAATGATGTTACAACATTTAATTAGCAAAATTATATCCAAGCTTCAGTGGCAATAATTATAGTCAAGACTGAGATTAAAAGAGATTTTGTTGTTGTGCCTCTATTTAAAAGCACATATTTATTTTTCAAGAACTATCTTTGTGGCAGGTAAAAATGTTTTTAAATTTCAGAAATCGTGTAGTGAAGGCACCCGACTACAGCCAGTACTACCAACCATACCAGAATTACTATACTCATTGGGGGTATGATCAGTACACTGGAAGTTACAGCTACAGCTACCAACAGTATGGTTATACACCAAGTACCATTCAGGTAATGTTTTTGAAAATTCATGGCTATCCCTCGAGGTCGAGGATGATGGTCTTTGTTCCGTTTCCACAGAGCGAAGATGCCTGTGCGTGTATTTGTTTATCGTGTACTTGATGTTGCACTCCAAGAAGCACGCGATACTTCACAAACCAACCGATTCCAATGGCATGGAAACCACGACGACTGGAGCTGATGGATTTGTCGCAGCCTTCATCCGCCTTCACAGCCGTTGAGTTCGAAGCAACTTCGTCCGCCTGTTCCACCGTTGAGGTCTTGGTTGGATTGTTCTTTGTCAGGGACCTCACCCTCGACCTCACCGCCAATGGGTGACCCTACCAGGAGCACAACTCCAGATGGTATCGCTCTCGGGATCTCAGGACCACACAAGTTTCTCCACCACAACTAGCTGACAATCCACGGAGAACTAGACCACCACCGTCTATGTGTCAGGTTCATCAAAAAAATTGTCCTTATTTATGCACAGTGGCCACTTTAATTAGGCACTTCCTGTAGCCCGACGCTGTAGCCCATCCACTGCAAGTGTCAACATGCAGTGTGTTTAGAGATGCTTTCCTGCACACCACGGTTGTAATGCATGGTTCTTTGAGTTACCGTCACCTTCCTGTCAGCTTGAATCAGTCTGGCTATTCTCCTCTGACCTCTCAATAACAAGGCATTTTCACCCACAGAACTGACTGGAATTTTTTTGTCTTTGCTTTACTTGCAACATTTTCTGTAAATTCTAGAGACGGCTGTGGGTGAAAATCCCAGGAGATCAACGGTTTCTCAAACCAGCCCATCTTGGCAACAATAATCATTCCACGATCAAAGTCACTTAGAACGGGGAAGATATGTGATCTGATGTTTCGGCTCAACAGCAGCTGAGCCTCTTGACAACGTCGGCATGCTTTTATGCATTGAGTTGCTGCCACACGATTGGCCGATTAGATATTTGCATTCATTAGCAGGTGCTCAGGTCTACCTTCTCAAGGGACCACTGAAAATGTGAAACACGTTGTTGTGATCTGGGATGCACAGATTGAAAGAATCAGATTTAATATCACCAGAATTAAAACATCGTAATTAAACCTCCCTCATAAATATTCATACTGAGTTTTTAAATCTTCATTTTTCCTTAAAATCAAAAGGTGTGAGGTATGTTTTAAAAAGTAGGTTTTTGTTGTTTCAATGTAAGCATCTTGTTGAATTATATATGAATATTGCAATCTACAGCTCCTACCCTTCAAACCTGCTGTAAATTTTAATTTCTCTGGACTTAGAAGCCAATTGAATTGGATCCCACTCAATGCCAGATTGAGGCCTGCTTTATGTACTCATACTCCTGAGAAAGGATTATAGCTTTTGGAAGTTCACACGACGGGCAGTTACATTTCAGATTAAGGAGCAAAGCTTAAGTGCAGACTAGAAAGCAATAAAGAGTTCGAGCACCGTCTGACCTGACTGATGATGAGGCCTCCGTCGGTCAGGGTCGACCATGGACGTTGCATCCTAGCTGTCTAGGTACGCAGGCCTGGGCGGTAGGATATGGAGAGCAAACTGCTGCCCATGGAGCAGACTCCCCCTCTCCACGCAGCTGATGAAGCCAAAGGAATGGCAGAGACCATTTTGGCACCGCAGGAGTTGCCAGTCGGCGTTGAACTCAACGTAGCCTTAGGGACTCCTGCTCCAGATTTTTCCCTCGGGGTTTACTCCTGAAGCCTTCCCCATGAGTGGGTACAGCCGCCGCAAGGCAGCGGAGGTTTGAGATCAGAGTTTTCCTTCTCCCCGATGAGCTGCCAACCACGACTGCCCAAAGCGACTGGTTTTAAGGCGCCAGTAACCCACCTTTGCTCCTTCTCCTGTCAGTAGAAACGGTTCTTTTGGGTTGGTAGCTAAGCCACAGGTGAAGGCCGGGACGGTTGTCAGAGGCGATTTGAGGCGCACGCCATTGGGAGCATTTAATAGGTAGTGGGCGCTTGTCAACATTACCACCCCTGGCTATAACAACCTTACTAACATATACCAGAAGTGAAGAAACAGGGATTTAATCATGGGACTGCCTTAGGGACTCCAGCTCTGGATTTTTCCCTCAGGGTTTACTCCCGAAGCCTTCCCCATGAGTGGGTATAGCCGCAAGGCAGCGGAGGTTTGAGATCAGAGTTTTCCTTCTCCTAGGTAGCTGCCAACTACAGCTGACGAGCCCCATCTGCCCTGATTGACAGAGATTTGTGAAAATAGGAAAATCTATGCCTCGCGTTCTTCTGAGTACTCACTCACTCCCACTCAGCTCTGGGATTATCGAAGATTTATGATGCAAAAGCCATTTGACTCCTCCTGTCCATATATTTGGTCACCCACCTACAGGAAAGATATAAACAAGGTTGAAAGAGGACAGGGAAAATTTACAAGGATGTTGCCGGGTCTGGAGTACCTGAGTAATAAGGAAAGATTGAATAGGTTATGACTTTATTACTTAGAATGTAGAAGATTGAGAGGAGATTTGATAGAGGTGTACAGAATTATGAGGGGTATAGACAGGGTAAATGCAAGCAGGCTGTTTCCATTGAGGTTGGGTGGGCCTACAACCAGAGGTCAGGGGTTAAAGTGAGAGGTGAGAAGTTTAAGAACATGAGAAGACATTTCTTCACTCAGAGAGGTGTGAGTGTGTGGAACGAGCTGCCAGCGCAAGTGGCGCATGCAAGTTTGATTTTAACGTATGAGAGAAGTTTGGATAGGTACATGGATGGTAGGGGTATGGAGGGCGATGGTCCCGGTGCAGGTCGATGCGAGAAAGCAGTTTAAATGGTTCTGCACAGACTAGATGGGCTGAAGGGCTTGTTTGTGTGCTGTTCTTTTCTATGACTCTATGACTCTGAATTTTAATTTCTCTGGTCTTAGTAGTCAATTGAATTGAATGCCATTCGGTGCCAAATTTGGCCAGCCGGTGGTGTAGTGGCATCAACACTGGACTTCGAGGTGAATGGTCCCGGGTTCGAATCCAGCCGGCTCCTTGCACACTGTCCATCCGTGCTGGCAACTCAGCCTCGTACAAAACAGGCAAAATGCTAAGAGAAACGGCAAA
Organism: Hemitrygon akajei; assembly: GCF_048418815.1. Taxonomy (NCBI): domain Eukaryota; kingdom Metazoa; phylum Chordata; class Chondrichthyes; order Myliobatiformes; family Dasyatidae; genus Hemitrygon; species Hemitrygon akajei. Next base: position 18,787,833 of record NC_133147.1, on the reverse strand, counting down.
GTTGCCACCTGAAGCACCGCAAGGCGTGGAGAAGTTTTTAAAAAATGCCAAATTGAGGCCTGTCTTATTCCTGAGAAAAGATTATAGGTTTTGAAAGTTCACAGTAAAAACAGTTACAGTTCAGGTAAAGGAGCAAAGCTTAAGTGCCGTCTAGAAAGCAATAAATAGTTCACACGCTATCTGACATGATCGTCTGAGAGTTTTATTTGTGAAAATAGGAAAATCTGTGCTTCATGTCCTGCTGAGCCCTCTCTCAGTCCCACTAGGCTCTGGAATTATAGAAGATTTATGGCACGGAAGCCATTTGACTCACCATGTCTATATTAATTGATAAAAAGCTATCCATCTTAATCCCACAATCAGGTCAATAGCCCTCCAGGTCACTGTGCACACCTAGAGACAAGGCCGCCTGCAGCTTTTAAGCTGGTTAGTTCTGGACCCCTACAAACCTCTGGAAGAAAAATAATTTCTTCCTCTACCTTTTAATCACTTACCAATTGCTTTAAGTCTCAGGCTGCTGGCTTTTCCATCCTTTTGCTAAGAGAAGTACATCCTGTCTATTGACGCAAATCAGGCCCTCTATTTTGCACAACCTAGTTTTGTCCCAGTCCTCCCCTGTCACAAAGAAAATGACCCTGGCCTTTTTCCATATTTCCTCAAGACTGCAATTTCCCGTCTTTATAACCCTGGAAATTTCCTCCGGTGCAATCCGGTGCCGCTGTGTTGGTGCGGTTTAATTCGCCAGGGCTGGCGTCAAATCCACACGGCACAAAGACAGGTGTCACCATCTGAGAACTGACGAGAAGCTAGCGCAATGCACCATTATTGTGTTAGGGTTCATGCGATGCCTCAAAAACAAAACTGGCCAACCGGTTTTTTGAAGGGGCAAAACGAGGACTTCCACCCAGAAACAAGCACTAGAATGGCATCTATACGTTTCCCAATGTGACCATACTCATTTGAACAGAGCTTCTGGCAATCTGCTGCACACCACACTGAAGGTATTTGCCCTTAAAGGAACAACCCCCCCCCCATAGTAGTTAAACAGAAGAGAGAGAGGCTGTAAATTATCATGTAGGGTTCTCAGATTATTAACGGTATGTTAACTGCATATATAAAATGGCTTCTCTGTAGCGTTATAATGAAATGGCTTCTTTGTGGGTAACTGGTGAGGCAATGCTCTGTTTAGTTGGACCGTTTGGGTTATAATTATTGAGAACGGAGCAACTAACCAATGGTAGCAATGTTCTTCTATCTGTACCTGTGGGAACCTGGAGCGAGTGCGCGGGTTTTCCGGGAGGAGAAGCGAAGAGGAAGGACGTGCTGGACACGCTCTGGTCGACCACCGAGGTTGGTCCCAGGCGGCGGGTCGAGGAGGTCGGAGAAGATCGAACAGTGGACCGAAGACTTTGATATTTGAGCTCCGATGGTTGTGCACGAAGAGATTGAACTCGGATAAGTTTTGGCGCCTTTTCTTTTCTTTTTATATTGTATCACTATTAATTACTTAGTTCTAGTAAGATTTGTAAAGTGTATTCTGTAAACGTACATAGCGTGTGGTTTGATATTGTGTGTGCGAGTTTGTACCAGTGTGCATTACACAGCATCCATGCAAACGGGCGACACGGTTTGGCGGGTGGACGGATTTTCCCCTAGACATACATCAGCCAATAGCCTGGGTGTTACAATTAGAAGAGTTCTAGACATTCTCATCAGTGAGGCAAGTACATCAAGGGGGCCTAGGAGAGTCAACACCGAAAGAGCCTAACAGGAGGTAACAAAAGTTATCTCTATCAGACAAGAGGATCTCTACTCAATGCAATAACAGACAAATATATTTCATTTCATCATACGGTCTGAGCTCCAGATCAATGTAAAACAGCTTCAGCACTTTAGCATTTGGATCTTGCTTTTCTTTAACTCCAACAGAGATGTGAGGCAAATGAAGGATTATTATGCCCTTTCCCCCATTACTAGTGCACCACATGAGAGGTAACAATTGGAGTGCCCAGAGGGTCTCTTGTTTTAATTGAAGTCTATGATTTTTTTCATAGGTGGCGGGATGGAGTCAGGTGCTCCTTCCCTCCGCTAGCCTGCAGGTCACCTTGGGCAAGGTGTAGCACCTGCTTAACACCCCCCAACCTAAGGGGTCACATGAAACTGTGGGATGGTCATATGAAAAGCTGGTGCAGATCACAAGTCCTGGTTACGCGACCACTGACACCAGGTAGACAATCTCTGGAGAGTATTGATAATGGCTGGGGTCACCCGTCTTGTAAAGACACTGCCCAGAAGGTGCCAATGGCAAACCACTTCTGTGGAAAGGTTGCCAAGGTCACTCATGGTCAAGACCTTGATTGCCCACATCATATGACACAGCACATAAAGATGATGATGATTTTTCAGCTTAATTTCAGAAGTCCTGTATGTCCTGTGCAGGTAAGAGGGGAGCAGAATTAGGGCTCTCGGCCTATCAAGACGGGTCCATTATTCCATCATGACTGATTTATTATCCCTCTTAACCCCATTCTCCTGCCTTCTGCCTGTAACCTTTGATGCCCATTAATCAAGAACCTACTAACCTCCACATTAAATATACTCAGTGACTTGGCCTCCATAGCTGCCCGTGGCAATGAATTTCACAGACTGGCCACCGTCTCGCTAAAGAGATCTCTGTTCTAAATGGATGTCCCTCTACTCTGAGGTTGTGCCCTCTGGTTGTAAAATTGCCCACTATCAGAAACACTTTCTCCACATCCACTCTATCTAGGCTTCAATGAGATCCCACCTTAATTCTTCAAATCATGTTAGGCAGCCTCCCATACGGCACCTTGTCAAAGGCCTTCTGAAAATCCAAGTAAACATTATCCTTTGTCTATCCTGTCTGTTATTTCCTCAAAGAATTCCAACAGACAGCCATGGCTGACAAGGCAAGATTTCTTCTTAAGGAACCATACTAACTTTGGCCTGTTTTACAATGAGCCTCTAAGTACCCCAAAAGCGTATCCTTAATAATGGACTCTAACTCTTTCCCAACCACTGAAATTTCCTTTCTTCTGCATCCCTCACTTCTTAAAGAGTGCAGTGACACTTGCAATCTTCCAGTCCTCCAGGACCATGTGAGGATCTAGTAATTCTTGAAAGATCATTACTAGTGCCTCCACAATACCTACAGCCACCTCTTTCAGATCCCTGGGGTGTAGTCCATTTTCAGGCCTTTCAGTTTCTCAAGAAACTTCTCATTCATAAAGTAACAACACTCGCTTCTGCCTCCTGACACCTTTGCATTTCTGGCATTCTATCTTCCACAGTGAAGACTGATACTTAGTAAGTTCATCCGCCATTTCTTTGTCCCCCATAACTACCACACCATTATCATTTTCTGGCAGTCCAATATCCACTCTCGTTTCTCTCTTCATATATCAGAAAAAAAATCATTTTGCATCCTCTTTGATATTATTGGCTAGCTAACCTTCATGTTTCATCTTTTCTCACCTTATGTTTCTTAGTTGCCTTCTGTTTGTTTTTAAAAAGCTTCCGTATAAACTAACTTCCCACTAACTTTTGCTACCTTCTTGTTTGCTTTTTTGCTGTCTTTGACTTTCATTGTCAGCCATGGTTGCCTCATCCTGCCTTTAGAATACTTCTTTGTCACTGGAATGCCTCTGTCCCACGCCTTCCAAATTGCCCCCAGAAACCCTAGCCATTGCTGTTCTGTCATCATCCCTGCTAGTGTTCCCTTCCATTTCCAGTTTGGCTAGCTTCTCTCTCATACCTCTGTAATTCCCTTTACTCCACTGTAAAACTGATACATTTGACTTTATCTTTTCCCTTTAAAACTGCAGGGTAAATTCCCCCATATTATGATAACTGGCTCTTCTGGGTTCCTTTATCTTAAACTCCCTAATAAAACCTGGTCCATTACACAACACCCAATCCAGAATTGCCTTTAACCCAAGTGGGCTCAACCACAAGCTACTCTAAGAAGCCATCTAATAGGCATTCTACAAATTCTCTCTCTTGGAATCCAGCACCAAACTGATTTTCCCAATCTACCTGCATATTGAAATCCGCCGTGACTATCGTAACATTACCCTTATTACATGCCTTTTCTATCACCCATTGTAATTTATATCCCACATCCTGACTATTGTTCAGGGCTTGTAAATAACTCCTGCCAGGGTCTTCTTACCCTTGCAGTTTCTTCAATCTACCCACAATCATGTTCCTAATTGGGATACTTTTATTGTCAATATACATTTTGAACTCATTGTAGATTGATTCTCCATTAATATTTGCTTTTAACTTTTTACAAAAGAGAATCTCCTCATAAACTTTTCCATTTTTGATAAACTGTACATGTGCCATTAACAATGCCTCGTTGTCTCGCACAGTTGACTCATCCAGTTGCATCCCAAATTCTGTTTTTGTAACTCTGTGCATAATTGATGCTCAATGTCTTCACTCATTTCGTCAATATGACGAGCTACAGAGTTATTACTCAAAGGAATTGATTTTAAAATACTGGTGCCCATTTTGAGAACAGTGGTGAGTACTTCTGATACAACAGTCATTATTAATTTTTCACAAATTGTATGAGATTTTCCACACTTTGCTATCATTTTGGAAATATTATACGAAGCAATGAGGCCACGATCCAGGTCACTTTTAGCTTTCTTGTCAAAAGAGTCAAGTTTGTAACGCTTTTCAAATGCTTCTTTCATCTTCTGGAACTGAGTAACACCATAAGTAACCTTTTCAGGGTGTCTTTTATAGAAGCATTCCTGCAATCTTGATAGTTTCATGGCTCCATTAGATAGTACGATATTACAATAAGACACATAAGCTGTTACTAATCTGACAGGAATGGTATAAAACCATACCCCAGGTATGTAACATTGTATTGATGCACTCTCTGTAGTTTCTGCTTCTTCGCAGATTAGAATTCAAACTTCAGACTTGTAGAGATTGCGCTGTACATTTTTATCCATCATTAACGGGGCTAAATTAAAATAAAAATCAACACCAGCTGGGAATGCCTATTGGACATCAACAAAGGTAACTGCCCCCTTGGGGATGGTACCACCCCCATTGGGAATCACTGTGATAGGTGAAGACAGGTGAGTGGGAAAGGTCAAGGGCTGGAGAAGAAGGAATCTGATAGGAGAGGAGAGTGGACTGTAGGAGAAAGGGAAGGAAGAGGGGACTGGAGGGAAGTGATAGGAAGCTGAGAAGGCATAAAATTTGTTTACCTGAAGGAGAAATCAATATTCATGCTACCTAGACGGAATATAAAGGGTTTTTCCCCACCCTGAGGGTGTCTCAGCAGAGGGGGAGGCCGTAGACCAGCACGTCGGAATGGGAATTGGAATTGGAATCAAAATGTTTGGCCACCAGGAAGTCTTGCTTGTGGCGGATGGAGCAGAGGGGCTCAACGAAGCGGTCCCCTGATTTGCAGCCAGTCTCACCGACATAGCAGAGGCTCCAGACACAATAGTCAACCCCAGCAGGCTCGCAGGTGAAGAATTGCTCATCTGGGAGGACAGTTTGGAGCAGAGGGAGGAAGTGTACGGGCAGGGGAAGCACTTTCAGAGACAAGTGCCAGGACGGAGATTAGTGGGGAGGGACGAATGTTCAGAGGAAGCAATCCTAGCAGAAAGTGGTGGGGGGGGGGGTGGGTAGAGCTAAAAATGTGCTTAATGGTAGGAAACAGATCCCAACTTCTTCCTGCATATGGGCACTTTAGTTTGGAAGTTTCAAAAGTTATACTCAGTGAGCTTATTGACTTCTACAGGCTGATTTGGACCTTCAGCACAATGATGAAATGATGGGAATAATTTCAAACATCCTGTTTCAAATCCTTCAATTTCATACATCATTTTGAAGTGAGTCATGGAGAAACGCAGGATGAAAGCTGGTCCTTTGTTTAAATAATTCATCATTGTGTTGCAAGGAGGAGGCTGAGGACGAAGCCAAGTGCAGGACACAGGCGCGGAGGCAGAGTCGTGAGGCGTTAGCACCGTCGCGGGCGGGGAACCTGTATCCAGGAGAGTCTTTACACGGAGACAAGGTTCTGGTAGAGTATCCAGGAAATGATGCGGAGCTTAGAACTGCCAGTCCTAAGAAATCAGGAAACGGGGTTTACTCACACTAGAGTCGACCAACGAACTGGCAAAGCATGGCTGTGACGCCCGAGTTTTATCCTATGTTCGCTAATGGGAACCTTGTGTGCTGTAACTAGTAGAACTGGGAATGATTGGAAATCTGATGAGGAGATTAAGGCCCAATTAAGGAGGTAGTAGCAAGATGGGGAATTGCCAGATGGAACCATGATACATTAAGCATCAAGCTTTTATATACTTACTCTACCTGACCTTTCATTGCTCCCCCAAAAGCACCAGAAGTAGTGGCTCGGAAATTATTTTTGCACCTATTTTTCTGTAATTGACTTAACTATCTTCGCTTGGCTTTTCGTGTGGTTTGGGAAATGGCAATCAGCTATGCTGAAATAAATAAGTGTCTAAAGAACCTACGCTTCTTTGTATTCCATCTATCATGTTGTATGATGTGGCCAGTCATGGTCTTTCCACGACCATGATTGTTCTTGGCAAATTTTTCTACAGAAGTGGTTTTCCATTGCCTCCTTCTGGGCAGTGTCTTTACAAGATGGGTGACCCCACCCATTATCAACACACTTCAGAGATTGTCTGCCTGGCGTCAGTGGTCGCATAACCAGGACTTGTGATGTGCACCAGCTGCTCAAACAACCATCCACCACCTGCTCCCATGGCTTCACACTCCTCTTCGAACGGGGAGGCTAAGCAGATGCTACTCCTTGCCCAAGGGTGACCTGCAGACTAGCAGAGGGAGGGTGCACCTTACACCTCCTTTGGTAGAGACAGTATAGAATTAGGCCATAATTTAGAAGGTGGCTTACCACCTCCTTCTCAAGACCCATAAAGGGTGGGCAATAATGGGTATGCCTGCCTATGGTGATAACAATGTATGAAACATTAAATAACATGAAAGCCCGGTGTTCCTGCTGAGAAATGAACAAGCTTAGCTACTTACCTTTGGTTTTTATTTAAGTGAATCTAATTTCAAACCTGTAAAGGAAAACATTCAGTTCAGATCACAAAGGGACTTTATTTTCAGGATATGATAGGCTTGCATTTATTGCCTTTGAAAAGATATGATGACCTACATCTTCAATTGAGTGATGGCCTGGTGGTAAAGGTACTGCCTCAGTGCTGCTGAGGAGAGAGTTCAAAGCTTTAGAGTCAGGTATGAGGGGGTATGGTCCAAATACAGGCAAATGGGACTAGTGTCGATGGGCAAAAGATTGGCGTGGACATTATTGGCCAAAGGGCTCATTTCTTTGCTGGATGACTCTATGTCCACCACCCAGGACATGCTCTCTTCTCACTGCTGCCATCAGGAAGAAGCTACAGGAGCCTCAGGACTCACACCACCTGGTTCAGGAACAGTTACTACCTTTCAACCATCAGGCTCTTGAACCAAAGGAGATAACCTCACTCAACTTCACGTGCCCCATCACTGAAATGCTCCCACAACCAATAGACTCACTTTCAACGACTCTTCATCTCATGTTCTCAATATTTGTTATCCATTATGGACCATCTGGCACGTGCTCTCCACGACCGACTGAATAAGCAGCGGAGCCCCCTTTCAAACAGACTCACTCAGCTCCGCAGTCACCAGGATCGTTACAGAAAATCTTCCCTACCAAATCCAATAAGCATGTACAACAGTTCATCTCCGTGTGACAGGAGAACACACACTGTAGTACAATCTCTGTGTGACAGGAGAACACACACTGTAGTACAATAGTCTCTGTTTCATTATTTCCTACATTTTTATTGCACATTAGTAAATTATTATTGTGTATGTTGTTAATGTGTACTTTATTATTAGTTAATATCATTATTATATTTATTATTTATTATTATTGCTAAGTGTGTTTTTAAATGTTGCTGCTGTAATGAAATAACTTCCCACTTGGGATCAATAAAGTACTTATTATTAATAATAATAATAATTGATTATTCATTTATTATTATTATTCTTTTTATATGTTCACAGTTTGTTGTCTTTTACACTCTGGTTGAGCGTCCTAGTTGGCTGACCTTTCATAGATTCTGTAATGGTTGGTATTCTATAGATTTATTGACTATGCCCACAAGAAAATGAATCTCAGGGTTGTATATGGTGACATATATGACTTTGATAATAAAGTTCACTTTGAACTTTGAGCTATGACGGTGATGAAGAGGCAGGTATATATTTCCAAGTCAGAAGGGTGTCAGACTTGGGGGGCGGGGGGGGGGGGGGGTAGCCTGCGTGAGCATGCTGCTCCTTTTGCAGGTTTCAGGTTCAAAGGTTCCGGTTAATCTCAGAGAATGTGTACAATATACAACCCGAAATTCTTACTCTCTGCAGGCAACCTCGAAAGAGAAGGAAAATCACCAAAGAATGTATGACATAAAGAACCCCAAAGTCCCCTGTTCACTTCCCATGCACAAGCGTCATCAACCCTCCCCCCATTTATTCCAACAGAAAGAACAACGAACAATACAGAACAGTACAGGCCATTCGGCCCACAATGTTGTGCCGACCCTTAAGCCCTGCCCCCACATATAACCCTCCACCTTAAATTCCTCCATATACTTGTCTAGTAGTCTCTTAAACTTCACTAGTGTATCTGCCTCCACCACTGACTCAGGCAGTGCATTCCACGCACCAACCACTCTCTGAGTGAAAAACCTTCCTCCAATATCCCCCTTGAACTTCCCTCCCCTTACCTTAAGGCCATGTCCTCTTGTACTGAGCAGTGGTGCCCTGGGGAAGAGGTGCTGGCTGTCCACTCTATCTATTCCTCTTAAAGCATCAGCCTTCCCAGCACCCACCAGGCCAGCAACAGCAAAGCCCCAAAGAGAAACCATGGTCTACAGTCCATCAAAAACTACTGTTTATCTCAACAGTTCAACACCCCTCAGGCTCTCTCTCTGAGTCTCTCTGAGTAACCTATGCAAATGCCCACACTATATTGTGTAAAAGAATGGGGCAATGGTTGTTTAGAATGGTTGAGCAGGTAGCAATTAAGCAGGTTGCCTTGAACTGGATGCTTTTGACCTTTTGGTGGGACGCTGGTCATCCATGGTGTTGGGATAGAAGAGTATCCTATCACTTCGTACCTTGCAGATTGTGTCAACACCTCGGTGAGTCACTTGTCGGAGGATATCGAGCCTTTGAGTGCTCTCCATTGGTCCTTTTGAGTTTCTGGTCAATAGCGATTCTCATAATACGGACGGTGAAGGTTATGATCATGGTTGTCAAGGAGAGATGGTGCCACGGTAGCATAGTGGTTAGCAAAACAGTTTACAGTACTAGTGACCCAGGTTCAATTCCCGCCGCTGCCTGTGAGGAGTTTGTACGTTCTCCCCGTGACCGCGTCGGTTTCCTCCGGGTGCTCCGGTTTCTCCGACAGTCCAAAGACGTACCGGTTGGTAGGTTAATTGGTCTTTGGAAATTGTCCCATGACTAGGCTGGGGTTTAATTGGGGGATTGCTGGGCAGCACAGCTCGAAGGGCCAGAAGGGCTGACTTTGCGCGTTGTATCTCAATAAAATAACTAAAAACAAAATGGCTGTATTCTCTCTTGAACTTCTATGGTGTGAATATTGTTTGGTATCCGTCTGTCTGGAAGGACAATGGGTAATGGTGATCATCACCACAAGCCTGGGTGGAAGGTACAGAGATCCTGAGATGCCCAGTCATCAAGATCTTCCCTCTCACTCCCTATTAAATGCTCCCAATGGCGTACGCCTCAAACAGCCTCGGACAACCAAGTCCAGTTCCTGGCCTTCACGTGTAGCATTGTTACTAAGCCCAACGGAACTGTTTCTACTGACAGAAGGGTCAGAGGTGGGTTACTGGTGACTTAAAACCGGTCACCGATGGGGCTCATCAGCCATGGCTGGCAGCTCATCTAGGAGAAGGAAAACTCTGATCTCAAACCTCCGTGGCCTTCTGCCTATGCCCACTTGTGGGGGTGGCTTCTGGAGTGGACGCCAAGGGGAAAATCTGGAGCTGGAGTCCCTAAAGCTGGCCTCTGTTGAGTTCAATGCTGACTGGCAACTCCTACAACACTGCTGGTACTAAACCGAATCGGTCTCGGCCGTTCCTTTGGGGTCATCGGTTGCATGGAGAGGGGAAGCTTGATGTCCCTGGCCTTGTACTTGCTGGAGTTTAGAAGAATGAGAGTGGGGATCTCACAGAAACCTATCAAGTATTGAAAGGCCGAGATAAGAGTAGCTGTGGAGATGTTTCCTAGAGTGCGGGAGTCTAGAACTGGAGGGCACAGTCTCAGAGTAGAATGACATCCATCTAGAATGGAGGTGAGGAGGAACTTCTTTAGCCAAAGGGTGGTGTATCTGTGAAATTCATTGCCACAGACGGCTGTGGAGGCCATGTCATTGAGTATATTGAAAGTTTGATAGGTTCTTGATTTGTCCGGGTGTCAGAGGTTACGGGGAGGAGACAGGAGAACGCGGCTGCGAGGGATAATAAATCAGCCTTGATGGCATGGCGGAGCAGGCTCGATGGGCCGAGTGGAATAATTCTGCTCCAATGTCTTATTGTGTGGTTCCCATCTCTCAATACTAAGCTCATTTATCTCTGAAATGATCCATATTCCAGCTATTTCAATTAGAAAGTTCAGGATGCAAAAATATGTCATAAAGTAAAATCACAATAAAATTAAATAATTTGCTGTATATTGTTTATTTTAAAAAATGATTTAAACTTTCTTTGCTTAATTTTGATTGTACATAATGAGTGCTTAATGACACGTGAACAAACCTAATGACACATATTTATTGTTATGTACATACTGAATATTCCTCTGCAATTGTGGATATTCCTCCTGTCTGTAATTCAACAGTCTTTCCTTGATTATGTTTAGCATCCCAAGGTATTAGATTATAGTCATCTGACATGCATTATTGATGTGCTTCCCTCATTTGTGAACTAATTTCCACCTCCCCAAAGAGAGGAGAACAGCTCTGTTAATTTTTCTCTACTGCATCCTGTACTGGTCATTATGAGGTTGTTATATCTGGGGGTGCTAATGGGGGACAACCTCCCACTACCTATTAAATGCTCCCAATGACGTGCGCCTCAAATAGCCTCTGACGAGTCCAGCTCCTGGCCTTCACATGTAGCGTTGCCACTAAGCCCAACGGAATCATTTCTGCCGACAGGAGAAGGGGCAAAGGTGGGTTACTGGTGCCTTAAAACTGGTCACAGATGGGGCTCATCAGCCGTGGCTGGCAGCTCATCTAGGAGAAGGCCATACCCACTCATGAGGAAGGCTTCGGGAGTAAACCCTGAGGGAAAAATCCGGAGCTGGAGTCCCTGAGGCAATCTTGTATCGAGTTCAGCGCTGACTGGCGATTCCTGTGACACTGCTGGTACCAAATTGTATCGGTCTCTGCTGTTCCCTTGGGTTCATCAGCTGTGTGGAGAGGAGGAGCTTGCTACCTGGGCAACAGCTTGCTCTCCATATCGTACTGCCCAGTCTTGCGTATCTAGACAGCAAGAGTGCAATATCCATGGTCAATCTGACCGATGGAGGCCCTCACCTCACGTCCTGTCCAGCGAATGAACTAACTGGCATCATGATCTCCAGCACGGGCACTAGCCTCCATAGCATCCAGGATGTCCTCAAGGAGCGGTGCCTCAAAAGGGCGGCGTCCATCACTAAGGACCCCCATCACCCAGGACATGCCTTGTTCTCATTCCTACCATCAGGGAGGAGGTATAGGAGCTTGAAGGCACACACTTAATAATTCAGGAACAGCTTTTTCCCATCTGCTGTCCAATTTTTGAATGGACATTGAACCCATGAACACTACCTCACTACACTTTAATTTCAATTTTTGCACTACTTATTTAATTTAACTATTATATATTATACATGCACACACAGACATACCTGTATATATTTAATGTAATCCTTTCTTTATCAATCTTTTTATTAATTATAAAAAGAGTACATATATATATGAACAAGAGGAGAATTACCTCAAATATCCATATCAATAACAATTCATATAAAAGGTAAAATAAACATTATCAAGATCATACATGGTATTAATCTAATAGTATGTAATAAAGAATAAGATAATCGATTCTCCTCTTATCATTCCATGAAAAGAAGAAAAAAGATAAAGAAACTTCTATAATTTTAATATACATAAAAATATTTTAAAAAATTAATGTAATTCACAGTTTTTTGAATTGAATTGAATTTCGGTTTATTGTCATTTAGAAACCACAACTGCAATGCAGTTAAAAAATGAAACAACGTTCCTCCAGAATGATATCACAACAGCACACAACAAAACAGACCGCACCAGAAAATCCACATAACATTTGGCAATCCCCAACTCCAGAGTCCGGAGAGGCTGCTGCGTATTAATATCACGCTACCGTCTTAGCGCGTTCCCCGACTACCCAGACACACCGTCAGGAGACCAACTCTACCACCCAACAAACCAAAAACTGAAGCTACAAGACCTACACAAAACCACATAGTTACAACAGTGCAAACTCTCTCTCTATTATCATGTATTTCTCTCTATTATCATGTATTGCGTTGAATTGCTCTCACAAAGTCAAGAAATTTCACAACATGTGCTGGTGACATTAAACCTGACTTTGATTCTGAACTGGCACTTCTACAATTGTTTTCTGAGCCTTTAAGAAGTATTAGAAGAAGACAATACATTCAAATAACTGCATTTCTGTATAAAACTCTAAGATTGTCACCTCATAACTCCGAACTTAAGATTTTGTATTTTGTAGTTATGTGAGAACCCAAATTTGGATTAGAAGTTTAAAAAACACTTTTAAGTATATTTTACGATTATATAAACAATTCATTGTATGGATGGTTGCATTCCACCCTGCCTAGGTTTTCAATCCTGTTGAATCTATCGGCGTTAATCACAGGTCAAAGGTCATCATCGCCACAATTGAGAAGCAGAACAACATTTTAGCGAAACAGTTCATTGGAACAAAAGACAAAACAGCATCAAAGAAAAAGAGACTACGAGTGATGCTGCCAAGCCAGAGATCCATATTACCATTACAGAGAGATGGAGGACAGTGCAGCCACAGACAGCTACTTCAAAGAGAAGAGGGTATAAAAGGGAAATAAAGAAAGGCAAAAGGTTCTGTAGATGGGTGCTTAATGGTTGGCGCAGATGTAGTGGGCATAAGAAGCCATATAACTCAAATCGATTTGAATTAGACAATTTTACAACACCAAAAGACTCTAACTGGCTTACTGAACAATACCATCGCTCTCAAGTTCACATCAATTGGCCTCATTTGCCAACAATGCTTTAAGTTTTTGGAGAAATATAACATTCGTATCAGGAAATTATTCTCATTGTGTTTGTGAAAGGCTATGCATAATTAAAGTGATTTGATCAAACAGTTCATACACAAATAGGATTTGCATGAAAATACATCATCTTTTTTGCACGACTGCTGCATGCTAACGACGTGGTTTCAAAAATGTATTGTACCAATTACCCTCTGGGTTTTAAAAGTCTGTAAAAGCAATTCTGTTTTCAATAAAATCATTTCTGCAAATCTCATGACCTCTGCGGACAAATTGATTTGATCTTTTTCACATAAGAATAACAAGTTATAATATGCCTGGCAAATCCTGAAATACTTTCTTAATTAAAATGATGCTTTAAATTATTCATCATAAAAACCTAAATCATTCTCTGCGCTATTGATTTCAGATTCTTTTTCGGTTGCCTGAATACATGTGCTCAAGTACATAAAAAGCACATGAAGAAACAGTTTTGGAAGTAACCAGCATCTGTGGAGACAGAAACGAGATCAATGCTTCAGGTTGATGGTAATCGTTGAAATGAAGAGATGTTTTAGTTGGTAAGATCTTAATGTGAATATACTAACTTTGTTTAATGACTATTCATCATAATGTTTACAGGTGTTCTGAATTCTGGGATCTCAAATGACCAAAATATCAGCTATAACTTTACAGTAGGTAAGATATTGAACTCAACAGAAGACATGCATTTTGGTTAAAATATAAAGTTTGTACGTGACTTCTAGGGTTTATAGAAATTAACTGCAATGAGTAGAAACTTCCGTTGGATCTGCCAGTCATGTAAAACTCGCTCTTTCGGAGGACGTTCAGTGACCTACACATCTACACTCACTTGAGAATGCCAAAAGAAAAACGCGTTCATTACACTGCCTCGTGATTGTGTTCACCAGTACTACCTTTTAAGCAACGTTTATATTCTGGTGAGCGGTGCTCCAATGTCCTCAGTCAATCTAGAGTAGTGGAGCATGGAGACAAGTGCAGAGGGCGAGTGAGCGTTCAGTGCCCTCTACCAGCCACTCGCCCGCTACAGCCGGAGGAAGGTGTCTGCGTGTTATGGTCTCTCACTCGCTGCTCCCGAGGGTAGGACCCTGTGTCCAAATGGTCTCCCTCTCCCTCAGTGCTTTCGGAGGATGGTACTAAGGTTCTGGATCTGCGATTTAGGGATTGAACTGTAGCTCACGTGGACTCTTCCAGCTTTACGTTTTTACATTCTGTGTTTTCGCGGTTCTTTCTTGTTGCCGTTTGCGCATTTTGTCTATCTTTTTGCGGGGGGGAGGGAGTTGGGATTTGATGTTTTTGTTGCCGTTGCGTGATTGGCTTGACCTTTTGCGCGAGGAGGGTTTGGGGTTTGATGGTCTTGTTGACGTTTGTGCAACTTGTTTTTTGCGCGCGGGTGGGGGGGGTTGATATTCTTGTTGCCATTTGCACAAGGTTCTTTTGCTCATGGAAGGGGGTTGATGCTCTTGTTGCCATTTGTGTGATTTGGTTTTTTTGCCCATGAGGTGGAGGTTGTTGATGTTTGCTTCCATGGTTTTCGTTGTTTTGTGTCTGTCTAGAGAAGACGAATCTCAGAGTTGTATACTGCACACATACTTTGATAATAAATGGACCTTGAACCTTGAAGCTTAAATGCAAACACTTTGTTTTTAAGCTAAGCCTGTATTGCAGTATAGCCCATATAGTGTGTACTTTATTAATGGACAGGAATAAACAGTTTATCACATTAAACTCCACGTATCTATCTAATAAACATACTTTTCTCAATGGAAAATTGGTTTTATGTTCTCTAAGCTGCATTCCAATTTTAAAAACTCTGTCCAGGTTTTCTAATCCCTCGCTGTCTTGCTTCCTTTACACCTCCGTTACCCCATCCTTCTGTAGTCTCCACACTTGTTTCCGCCCATCTGTCCGTCCTTATTTTCACTACCTGACTATCTGTAGCAGTCTCCATTTAAGCTCTGGAATTTCTTCTCCAAAACTCTCCACTAAATCTCCTAAAAACTTGCCTCCTAAAAGCGTTTGGTCTCCCGTCCCCACTTTGTATTGTCAAACCCAATTTAGTTTTGGTCAGTAAGGCATTTTAGGACCTGCACTTACAAGTTGTTGGCATATCTGATACAGAACTCTGATGCACAAGCCAGATAATTATAGAAGGTTTTTGCCTTGGTGACTCAACATTCATGCTCTGTCCGTTCCAGCTAGTGTCTTAAATCAATATATTTCGCTCATTCGCATTGACCACACTGCACGACGCCTGGCTTCATGTCTGTGGTCTTGCGATGTTTACTCAGCCCTGCACCCAACTGAGGTTGCGGTCTGCTCCAGCGATACCTGGCTTCATATCTTTCATAAAATTCAGTTCTGAACGCTGTTTGCTTACTTTCATTGTTTGCATGATTTGATTTTTTTTTCTCCCTGCACACTGGGTGCCTGACTGTCTTATTTTTAATGGGTTCGGCGCTCTGTCTGCCAGAGAAAGCGTGATTTCCCAGTGGCCACACATTTTAATTCATTGACTTCTCTAACTTCCGTTAATGCCCCTCCTCCCCTTCTTACTTATTTTCCCCCTCCCCTTTTTGTTCTCTCTCTGCCCATCACTCTGCCTGTTCTCCATCTCCCTCTGGTGCTCCCCCCTCCCCCTTTCTTTCTCCCGAGGCCTCCCGTCCCTTGATCCTTTCCCTTCTCCAGCTCTGTATCCCTTTTGCCGATCACCTTTCCAGCTCTTAGCTTCACCCCACCCCCTCCGGTCTTCTCCTATCATTTTGCATTTCCCCCTCCCCTCACTACTTTCAAATCTCTTACCATCTCTCCTTTCAGTTAGTCCTGACGAAGGGTCTCGGCCCGAAACGTCGACAGCGCTTCTCCCTATAGATGCTGCCTGGCCTGCTGCGTTCCACCAGCACTTTGATCATGTATACGTGCTTTGTTTATAAATGTATTTTGAACAAAGATCTTTTAATATTTTCTTCTTACTTTGCTGCACTTTTCTGTTTGACCATTTTCACTTCATGCAATCTCTTTTTCTCAGGAGGAACAGGATGGTCCAGACCATGAGTTTTTCTATCAGCTGTCTTTAATTGCTTTTTGCCAACTAGTCAATAGCAGATGTGGCACAGGAGAAATTGTCGCATTGGAGATTTTGTTCAAAGTATCTTGTAATGCGACTGTAATGAATATATAATCATCTATCTATCTTTTTACGTTTTAGATTAAAATGCCATCACATGCAGTAGGACTTTCACTGCCCATGCTTCAGTCCATTAATCATTTTCATTATTTAGTAGTATTGTCTTGAGACAAAGCCTTGCATGTCCTCAGCTTGTATGGGAGAGTGAGGAGATAGTCGATCAGAGTTAAAGGCAGGTAGTCACCCCTAAGTAGCAGGAGACGAGTAGCTGGGTGACTGTCAGGAAAAATGGGAAATGTGAACAGGCAGTTAGTGCAGAGCACCCCTGTGGCCATTCCGCTCAATAATAAGTATACCGCTTTGGACGCTATTGTGGGGGGGTGGCCTCCCGGGGAAGGCCATGGAGACCAGGTTACTGGCACTGAGCATAGGCCCACGGTGCAGAAGGGAAAGAGGGAGAAGGGGGGAGCGGTAATGATACAGAGGAACAGACAGGAGACTCTGTGGACCTGAATGGGACACCCGGATGGCATGTTGCCTCCCGGGTGCCAGGGTCAGGGACGTCTCAGATCGCGCCCACTGCATTTTGGAGAGGGAGGGAGAGCAGCCAGATGTCTTGGTACATATTGCTACCAATGACATCGGAAGGAAAAGCAAAGCGATCCAGAGAAGAGAATTTAGAGAACTAGGTAGAAAGCTGAGAAGCAGGCCCTCCCAGGTAGTAATTTCTGGATTGCTGCCTGTACTACGCACCAGTCAAGGTAGAAACAGGATGATTTGGCAGATAAAGGCATGGCTGAGAAGCTGGTGCAGGGGGCAGAGTTTCAGATTCTTGGATCATTGGGATCTCCTCTGGGGGAGGTATGCCCTGTTCAAAAATGAACACCATAAATACAATCCCTGGGTCCATCATAAATACAGTCCCTGGGTCAGTCATAAATACAATCCCTATGTCAGTCATAAATACAATCCCTGGGTCCGTCAAAAATACAATCCCTGGGTCCGTCATAAATACAATCCCTGGGTCCACCATAAATACAATCCCTTGGTCTGTCATAAATACAATCCCTGGGTCCGTCATAAATACAATCCCTGGATCCACCATAAATACAATCCCTGGGTCCGTCATAAATACAATCCCTGGATCCACCATAAATACAATCCCTGGGTCTGTCATAAATACAATCCCTATGTCAGTCATAAATACAATCCCTGGGTCCGTCAAAAATACAATCCCTGGGTCCGTCATAAATACAATCCCTGGGTCCGTCATAAATACAATCCCTGGATCCGTCATAAATACAATCCCTGGGTCCACCATAAATACAATCCGTGGGTCCGTCATAAATACAATCCCTGGGTCTGTCATAAATACAATCCCTTGGTCCGTCATAAATACAATCCCTGGGTCAGTCATAAATACAGTCCCTGGGTCCGTCATAAATACAATCCCTTGGTCCGTCATAAATACAATCCCTGGGTCCACCATAAATACAATCCGTGGGTCCGTCATAAATACAATCCCTGGGTCAGTCTTAAATACAATCCCTGGGTCCACCATAAATACAATCCCTTGGTCTGTCATAAATACAATCCCTGGGTCCGTCATAAATACAATCCCTGGGTCCGTCATAAATACAATCCCTGGGTCAGTCTTAAATACAATCCCTGGGTCCGTCATAAATACAATCCCTGGGTCCACCATAAATACAATCCCTGGGTCCACCATAAATACAGTCCCTGGGTCCGTCATAAATACAATCCCTGGGTCCGTCATAAATACAATCCCTGGGTCCACCATAAATACAATCCGTGGGTCCGTCATAAATACAATCCCTGGGTCAGTCTTAAATACAATCCCTGGGTCCGTCATAAATACAATCCCTGGGTCCACCATAAATACAATCCCTGGGTCCACCATAAATACAGTCCCTGGGTCCGTCATAAATACAATCCCTGGGTCCGTCATAAATACAATCCCTGGGTCCACCATAAATACAATCCGTGGGTCCGTCATAAATACAATCCCTGGGTCAGTCTTAAATACAATCCCTGGGTCCACCATAAATACAATCCGTGGGTCAGTCATAAATACAATCCGTGGGTCCGTCATAAATACAATCCCTGGGTCAGTCTTAAATACAATCCCTGGGTCCGTCATAAATACAATCCCTGGGTCCACCATAAATACAGTCCCTGGGTCCGTCATAAATACAATCCCTGGGTCCGTCATAAATACAATCCCTGGGTCCACCATAAATACAATCCCTGGGTCAGTCATAAATACAATCCCTGGGTCCGTCATAAATACAGTCCCTGGGTCCGTCATAAATACAATCCCTGGGTCCGTCATAAATACAATCCCTGGGTCCACCATAAATACAATCCCTGGGTCCGTCATAAATACAATCCCTGGGTCCGTCATAAATACAGTCCCTGGGTCCGTCATAAATACAATCCCTGGGTCCACCATAAATACAGTCCCTGGGTCCGTCATAAATACAATCCCTGGGTCCACCATAAATACAATCCCTGGGTCCGTCATAAATACAATCCCTGGGTCCGTCATAAATACAATCCCTGGGTCCGTCATAAATACAATCCCTGGGTCCACCATAAATACAATCCCTGGGTCCGTCATAAATACAATCCCTGGGTCCGTCATAAATACAATCCCTGGGTCCACCATAAATACAATCCCTTGGTCTGTCATAAATACAATCCCTGGGTCCGTCATAAATACAATCCCTGGGTCCGTCATAAATACAATCCCTGGGTCCACCATAAATACAATCCGTGGGTCCGTCATAAATACAATCCCTGGGTCCACCATAAATACAGTCCCTGGGTCCGTCATAAATACAATCCCTGGGTCCGTCATAAATACAATCCCTGGGTCCACCATAAATACAATCCGTGGGTCCGTCATAAATACAATCCCTGGGTCAGTCTTAAATACAATCCCTGGGTCCACCATAAATACAATCCGTGGGTCAGTCATAAATACAATCCGTGGGTCCGTCATAAATACAATCCCTGGGTCAGTCTTAAATACAATCCCTGGGTCCGTCATAAATACAATCCCTGGGTCCACCATAAATACAGTCCCTGGGTCCGTCATAAATACAATCCCTGGGTCCGTCATAAATACAATACCTGGGTCCACCATAAATACAATCCCTGGGTCAGTCATAAATACAATCCCTGGGTCCGTCATAAATACAGTCCCTGGGTCCGTCATAAATACAATCCCTGGGTCCGTCATAAATACAATCCCTGGGTCCACCATAAATACAATCCCTGGGTCAGTCATAAATACAATCCCTGGGTCCGTCATAAATACAGTCCCTGGGTCCGTCATAAATACAATCCCTGGGTCCACCATAAATACAGTCCCTGGGTCCGTCATAAATACAATCCCTGGGTCCGTCATAAATACAATCCCTGGGTCCACCATAAATACAATCCCTGGGTCAGTCATAAATACAATCCCTGGGTCCGTCATAAATACAATCCCTGGGTCTGTCATAAATACAATCCCTGGGTCCGTCATAAATACAATCCCTGGGTCCGTCATAAATACAATCCCTGGGTCCGTCATAAATACAGTCCCTGGGTCAGTCATAAATACAATCCCTGGGTCCGTCATAAATACAATCCCTTGGTCCGTCATAAATACAATCCGTGGGTCAGTCATAAATACAATCCCTGGGTCCACCATAAATACAATCCCTGGATCCACCATAAATACAATCCCTGGGTCCGTCATAAATACAATCCCTGGGTCAGTCATAAATACAATCCCTGGGTCCGTCATAAATACAATCCCTGGGTCCGTCATAAATACAATCCCTGGGTCCGTCATAAATACAATCCGTGGGTCAGTCATAAATACAATCCCTGGGTCCGTCATAAATACAGTCCCTGGGTCCGTCATAAATACAATCCCTGGGTCCGTCATAAATACAGTCCCTGGGTCAGTCATAAATACAATCCCTGGGTCCGTCATAAATACAATCCCTTGGTCCATCATAAATACAATCCGTGGGTCAGTCATAAATACAATCCCTGGGTCCACCATAAATACAATCCCTGGGTCCGTCATAAATACAATCCGTGGGTCCGTCATAAATACAATCCCTGGGTCCGTCATAAATACAATCCGTGGGTCCGTCATAAATACAATCCCTGGGTCAGTCATAAATACAATCCCTGGGTCCGTCATAAATACAATCCGTGGGTCCGTCATAAATACAATCCCTGGGTCAGTCATAAATACAATCCCTGGGTCCGTCATAAATACAATCCGTGGGTCCGTCATAAATACAATCCCTGGGTCCGTCATAAATACAGTCCCTGGGTCCGTCATAAATACAATCCCTGGGTCTGTCATAAATACAATCCCTGGGTCTGTCATAAATACAAACCCTGGGTCAGTCATAAATACAATCCCTGGGTCAGTCATAAATACAATCCCTGGGTCTGTCATAAATACAATCCCTGGGTCCGTCATAAATACAATCCCTGGGTCCGTCATAAATACAATCCGTAGGTCCGTCATAAATACAATCTCTGGGTCCGTCATAAATACAGTCCCTGGGTCCACCATAAATACAATCCCTGGGTCTGTCATAAATACAATCCGTGGGTCCGTCATAAATACAATCCCTGGGTCCACCATAAATACAATCCCTGGGTCTGTCATAAATACAATCCCTGGGTCAGTCATAAATACAATCCCTGGGTCCGTCATAAATACAATCCCTGGGTCAGTCATAAATACAATCCGTAGGTCCGTCATAAATACAATCTCTGGGTCCGTCATAAATACAGTCCCTGGGTCCACCATAAATACAATCCGTAGGTCCGTCATAAATACAATCTCTGGGTCCGTCATAAATACAGTCCCTGGGTCCACCATAAATACAATCCCTGGGTCCACCATAAATACAATCCCTGGGTCCGTCATAAATACAATCCGTGGGTCCGTAATAAATACAATCCCTGGGTCCGTCATAAATACAATCCCTGGGTCAGTCATAAATACAATCCGTAGGTCCGTCATAAATACAATCTCTGGGTCCGTCATAAATACAGTCCCTGGGTCCACCATAAATACAATCCCTGGGTCCACCATAAATACAATCCCTGGGTCCGTCATAAATACAATCCGTGGGTCCGTCATAAATACAATCCCTGGGTCCGTCATAAATACAATCCCTGGGTCCGTCATAAATACAATCCGTGGGTCCGTCATAAATACAATCCCTGGGTCCGTCATAAATACAATCCGTGGGTCCGTCATAAATACAATCCCTGGGTCAGTCATAAATACAATCCCTGGGTCCGTCATAAATACAATCCGTGGGTCCGTCATAAATACAATCCCTGGGTCAGTCATAAATACAATCCCTGGGTCCACCATAAATACAATCCCTGGGTCCGTCATAAATACAATCCGTGGGTCCGTCATAAATACAATCCCTGGGTCAGTCATAAATACAATCCCTGGGTCCGTCATAAATACAATCCGTGGGTCCGTCATAAATACAATCCGTGGGTCCGTCATAAATACAATCCCTGGGTCCACCATAAATACAATCCCTGGATCCGTCATAAATACAATCCCTGGGTCCGTCATAAATACAATCCCTGGGTCCACCATAAATACAGTCCCTGGGTCCGTCAAAAATACAATCCCTGGGTCCGTCAAAAATACAATCCCTGGGTCCGTCATAAATACAATCCCTGTGTCCACCATAAATACAATCCCTGGATCCGTCATAAATACAATCCCTCAGTCCGTCATAAATACAATCCCTGGGTCAGTCATAAATTCAATCCCTGGGTCCGTCATAAATACAATCCGTGGGTCCGTCATAAATACAATCCCTGGGTCCGTCATAAATACAATCCCTGGGTCTGTCATAAATACAATCCCTGGGTCCGTCATAAATACAATCCGTGGGTCCGTCATAAATACAATCCCTGGGTCCACCATAAATACAATCCCTGGGTCCACCATAAATACAATCCCTGGGTCCACCATAAATACAATCCCTGTGTCCGTCATAAATACAATCCCTGGGTCCGTCATAAATACAATCCCTGGGTCCACCATAAATACAATCCCTGGGTCCACCATAAATACAATCCCTGGGTCCGTCATAAATACAATCCCTGGGTCCACCATAAATACAATCCGTGGGTCCATCATAAATACAATCCCTGGGTCCGTCATAAATACAATCCCTGGGTCCACCATAAATACAATCCGTGGGTCAGTCATAAATACAGTCCCTGGGTCCGTCATAAATACAATCCCTGGGTCCGTCATAAATACAATCCGTGGGTCCGTCATAAATACAATCCCTGGGTCAGTCATAAATACAATCCCTGGGTCCGTCATAAATACAATCCGTGGGTCCGTCA
Organism: Hemitrygon akajei; assembly: GCF_048418815.1. Lineage (NCBI taxonomy): Eukaryota > Metazoa > Chordata > Chondrichthyes > Myliobatiformes > Dasyatidae > Hemitrygon > Hemitrygon akajei. The sequence continues at coordinate 18,764,822 of NC_133147.1, read as the reverse complement.
TAAATACAATCCGTGGGTCAGTCATAAATACAATCCCTCGGTCCGTCATAAATACAATCCGTGGGTCCACCATAAATACAATCCCTGGGTCAGTCATAAATACAATCCGTGGGTCCGTCATAAATACAATCCCTGGGTCAGTCATAAATACAATCCGTGGGTCCGTCATAAATACAATCCCTGGGTCCGTCATAAATACAATCCCTGGGTCCACCATAAATACAATCCCTGGGTCAGTCATAAATACAATCCCTGGGTCCGTCATAAATACAATCCCTGGGTCCGTCATAAATACAATCCGTGGGTCCACCATAAATACAATCCCTGGGTCAGTCATAAATACAATCCGTGGGTCCACCATAAATACAATCCCTGGGTCAGTCATAAATACAATCCCTGGGTCCGTCATAAATACAATCCCTCGGTCCGTCATAAATACAATCCGTGGGTCCGTCATAAATACAATCCCTGGGTCCGTCATAAATACAATCCGTGGGTCAGTCATAAATACAATCCGTGGGTCAGTCATAAATACAATCCGTGGGTCCACCATAAATACAATCCCTGGGTCAGTCATAAATACAATCCCTGGGTCCGTCATAAATACAATCCCTCGGTCCGTCATAAATACAATCCGTGGGTCCACCATAAATACAATCCCTGGGTCAGTCATAAATACAATCCCTGGGTCCGTCATAAATACAATCCCTCGGTCCGTCATAAATACAATCCGTGGGTCCGTCATAAATACAATCCCTGGGTCCGTCATAAATACAATCCCTCGGTCCGTCATAAATACAATCCGTGGGTCCACCATAAATACAATCCCTGGGTCAGTCATAAATACAATCCGTGGGTCCGTCATAAATACAATCCCTGGGTCCGTCATAAATACAATCCCTGGGTCAGTCATAAATACAATCCGTGGGTCCGTCATAAATACAATCCCTGGGTCCGTCATAAATACAATCCGTGGGTCCGTCATAAATACAATCCCTGGGTCCGTCATAAATACAATCCATGGGTCCGTCAAAAATACAATCCCTGGGTCCGTCAAAAATACAATCCCTGGGTCCGTCATAAATACAATCCCTGGATCCACCATAAATACAATCCCTGGATCCACCATAAATACAATCCCTGGGTCCGTCATAAATACAATCCCTGGGTCCGTCATAAATACAATCCCTGGGTCTGTCATAAATACAATCCCTGGGTCCACCATAAATACAATCCCTGGATCCACCATAAATACAATCCCTGGGTCCGTCATAAATACAATCCCTGGGTCTGTCATAAATACAATCCCTCGGTCCGTCATAAATACAATCCGTGGGTCCGTCATAAATACAATCCCTGGGTCCGTCATAAATACAATCCCTGGGTCTGTCATAAATACAGTCCCTGGGTCCGTCATAAATACAATCCCTGGGTCCGTCATAAATACAATCCCTGGGTCTGTCATAAATACAGTCCCTGGGTCCACCATAAATACAATCCCTGGGTCCGTCATAAATACAATCCCTGGGTCCGTCATAAATACAGTCCCTGGGTCCGTCATAAATACAATCCCTGGGTCTGTCATAAATACAATCCCTGGGTCCGTCATAAATACAATCCCTGGGTCTGTCATAAATACAATCCCTTGGTCCGTCATAAATACAATCCCTGGGTCAGTCATAAATACAATCCCTGGGTCCGTCATAAATACAATTCCTGGGTCCGTCATAAATACAATCCCTGGTTCCACCATAAATACAATCCCTGGGTCCACCATAAATACAATCCCTGGGTCCACCATAAATACAGTCCCTGGGTCCGTCATAAATACAATCCCTGGGTCCGTCATAAATACAATCCCTGGGTCCGTCATAAATACAATCCCTGGGTCCACCATAAATACAATCCCTGGGTCCGTCATAAATACAATCCCTGGGTCCGTCATAAATACAATCCCTGGGTCAGTCATAAATACAATCCCTGGGTCCGTCATAAATACAATCCGTGGGTCAGTCATAAATACAATCCCTGGGTCCACCATAAATACAATCCCTGGGTCCACCATAAATACAATCCCTGGGTCCGTCATAAATACAATCCCTGGGTCCGTCATAAATATAATCCCTGGGTCCGTCATAAATACAATCCCTGGGTCCACCATAAATACAATCCCTGGGTCCGTCATAAATACAACCCGTGGGTCCGTCATAAATACAATCCCTGGGTCCACCATAAATACAATCCCTGGGTCCGTCATAAATACAATCCCTGGGTCCGTCATAAATATAATCCCTGGGTCCGTCATAAATACAATCCCTGGGTCCACCATAAATACAATCCCTGGGTCCATCATAAATACAATCCCTGGGTCCGTCATAAATACAATCCCTGGGTCCGTCATAAATATAATCCCTGGGTCCGTCATAAATACAATCCCTGGGTCCACCATAAATACAATCCCTGGGTCCGTCATAAATACAATCCCTGGGTCCGTCATAAATACAATCCCTTGGTCCGTCATAAATACAGTCCCTGGGTCTGTCATAAATACAACCTTTGGGTCCACCATAAATACAATCCTTGGGTCATGTTCATGATTACTGTGTACAGATACATGTAACTACTATTTTTTTAAAAATAACAAATTAAAGCATTTTGTTAACACAGCTACAGATTTTCAGAAACCTCTAGAGTGTCCTTTGTTAATGTGCTTTTTTATATCAACAGTGAGATACCAGTAACATCAATATATATAGTTCACATAATTATACCTGACTTTCTCTTTGAAATTAATAGTTATAAATCTAGTCAAGCAGCTGTGCTTGTATTCTCCTGATTTCTTTTCAGTAATCGAGTTAATTCAGATTAACTCTCTCTAACTGTGATAATTAACCCCTCCACCTGATGCCTTCAGCAGCAGCTTTTCACCACACAATCTCCCCACCACACTTTGTCCGATTTCTGCTCCATTCACACTGTTATAAGCATGTACAAAGTCACTGGAGAGCCAAAGCTGGTAGATATGAAGCAGTCTCCTTAATTCGCCAAAATGAGACACAGCAGGCGTCATATTGAGACCTTTTCAGAGGAAGAGGCCCACTGAACCCGATATTACATGACATTTTATATGCTAAAGATCAAAGGATAATTCTCTATTTGCAATGTCTCTACAATGCTTAAATACAACTTTCACAACTCCAGACAATGTTAATAAACATGGTCTAGGTTTTCAATTAACTGCTGGAGGAACCCACTGTCCAGAGCTGCATTTTAAATTTAATCTACAGTCCATATTCAGATCTGAAGTTAGTTACTGAAGTTAATTGCTATATGTCCTAACATCAAAAGAAAACCTAACACACCTTCTCTGTGAATTAAAACTAAATTGTTCTGTCAGCTGTGACAAATAGACTTTGATCTGAAACATAAACTCCGTTTCTTTCCACAGGAAATGCTGAACGCTTCCAGCATGTTCTGTGTCAAACAATTATCTTTTGGTTGTACAAGCTTCTACTTACCTTACTTTGATTTCTGCAAACTTAACTTTCTAGGAAATACATGGTTGAAATGGTCCAATTCAATATCAGGGAATGATGAAGGGTCTCGGCCCAAAACGTCGACTCTTTCCTCTTTTCCATAGATGCTGCCTGGTCTGCTGAGTTCCTCCAGCATTTTGAGAGTGTTGCTTGGATTTCCAGCATCTGCAGATTCTCTCTTGCTTGTGAGGAAACTGACAGGGGCTTGCATTGATTTGACAGGATGAATGGCCACCTACCATATTACAACAAGTAAGTTCATTCGCATTGGTTCATTTAAACTTGTGAATATTTCCGCCAAAATCAGATTTCTTCTTTCCATTTCGAGTTCTTGGCAATCAACAGATCATTTTTGTTCTGCAGCCAGCAACGTACTCCTTGCAAAATTTTATCCACCAAAGCCCGGACACTCTTGGGTGAACACGTAACTTTCTTGGGTAACTTCAAATACAATAATGCTATTTTTGTATCACAATTGCCAGATTAATTTGTCACCATTCAATTTCGCCCAGACATGGAAGGTGTCCAACATTGTGACTCTTCATGATGCTGAAACTCCACGCGCGAGTGTTATGAAATGAGTAGCGGATAATGTTCATCATCTGATCCCTGACTTGGGTTAACCTTGTCGTCCTAATACGGACACATTTATTCTCTGCTTCAGACAAGGCTACTCATTCTGACTCATTTTCACAAACACATTTTATCATAACTCTTCTCAGATTTACACCTTAGAGCACAATGGAGCAGCCTGAGACTGCAACAGGATAGCTTTGCACTGGTTTTATGAGATTGAGCACATCGTATCCTGTTATACCAGTGTGGCTGCCTTCAGACTTATCATAATGGAGCAGCAATCAAGGTGTGACTTGGCACTCATCATCATCATTATGTGCCGTGTCGTATGACATCATCATTATGCGCCCTGTCATATGACATGGGCGATCATGGTCTTTGACCATGATTGTTTGTGGCAAATTTTTCTACAGATGTGGGTTACCGTCGCCTTCTCCTGGGCAGCGTCTTTACAAGACGGGTGACCACCCAGCCGTTATCAATGCTCTTCGGAGACTGTCTGCCCAGCGTCAGTGGTGACTTGCGGTCAACCACCACCTGCTCCAAAGGCTTCGTGTGACCCTCATTTGGTGGAGTGGGGGGTTGCTAAGCAGGTCCTACACTGTGCTACGGGGATGACTAGCAGAGAGAAAGAGCACTTTACCGCTCCTTTGGTAGAGACGCATTTGCACCCTGCCACCAAAACTTTGAAACACCAGTGTTTTCATCCCAGCTTGAACTATCTCAGCTATTAACATGAGTCTTTATTATTGCATTGGCTGTACTCATTACTCTGCTGCATGGTGCACCCCATTGCCTTAATGTTTAGTTATTTAAAACTTGGGGGACAGTGCAGAGTAGGCATTTCCAGCCTTGCAAGGCTCACCACCTAGCAGTCCCCCAATTTCATGCCACCCTGATCACGGTTACAATGACCATTTAACCTACCAACCAGTACATCTTTGGACTGTGGGAGGAAACCGGAGCACCCGGAGGAGAAAGTACAAACTCCTTACAAGCAGCGGTGGGAATTGAACCCGGGTCGCCTGTACTGTAAAGCGTTGTGCTGACCACTACGCTACCGTGCCATTCCCAGTTATCGATGAAGGAAGGCCACAGTAGGTTTTCAAATGTATGTGAGTGGTGATGGATGAGCATGAGAATAAAATTTGGTTAGTGTGCAATTAATGTGAAATGGGCGTCTTGAATCTAAGATGACGATTCCCAGCAATAAATCTGAATGGACTTACTACGATAAGCTCCTTGACGTATTATTGAACAATCTTTGTTGTTCAGGAGTCTCCGACTCTTTGTGACCTCATGGTAAGTAGATTGCCGGGCCTTCCTTCCGTGCAGATACTGCTGCTGCCCAGGTTGGGACCCGGCTGGGTTTCGAACTCGGGACCATCTGCCTTGAAGTCCAGTGCTGATGCCACTAGGCCACCAGCCGGCCCGCTGACCAGTCTAGCGGATTCAATGTGCGTGTCTATGCAGTGGTTGGTAATCACAATCCGTACTTGAAAACATTCCTGCTTGTTGCTGTTACGGTTTATAGCAAGGATGCTGTGAACGTCAGTTCCCTATGGTCTGAAGGAGCTCCTACACGAGAAAGTCTTCCCTTCTCTTGCCGTTTGAATCGTCACAAAAATTACTTCTGTCCCTCCACAGACTCCAGACTTTGTTGCAACCCTCTGACTTTGCTATAAGTCGCTGGTAGAAGACAAAATTCTCTTACATTCTTTGATACCAGTTCATTAATTTTCAGAATCATAATCAGGATTGATATCACGGGCCTACGTTGTGAAATTCGTTGATGTGTTGTTTTGCGGCAGCAGTCCGATGCAATACACAATAAACAAATTGTTTTGTGAAATACCAGTGCTAAAACCGACAGCATGAATATCGATTTCTCCTTCCAGTTAAAATAAATCCTTCCCTCCCTTCCCCTCTTCTTCTATTCCCCACTCTGGCCTCCTACCTCTTCTCACCTGCCCATCACCTCCCCCTGGGTCCCCTTCTCCTTTGGTCCACTCTCATCTCCTATCAGATTCCTTCCTCTCCAGCCCTTTACCTTTCCCACCCACCTAGTTTCCTATCCCCTTCCAATTATCTTCCTTCCCCATTCCTCCCCCTCCCCCACTTTTTTATACTGGGATCTTATAACATATAACCATATAACAATTACAGCACGGAAACAGGCCATCTTGGCCCTTCTAGTCCGTGCCAAACGCTTACTCTCACCTAGTCCCACTGACCCGCACTCAGCCCATAACCCTCCATTCCTTTCCTGTCCATATACCTATCCAATTTTACTTTAAAAGACAATATCAAACCTGCCTCTACCACTTCTACTGGAAGCTCATTCCACACAGCTACCACTCGCTGAGTAAAGAAATTCCCCCTCGTGTTACCCCTAAACTTTTGCCCCTTAACTCTCAACTCATGTCCTCTTGTTTGAATCTCCCCTACCCTCAATGGACAAAACCTATCCACGTCAACTCTATCTATCCCCCTCATTATTTTAAATTATAATCTTCCCCCTTCCTTTTCATTCCTGAAGAAGGGTCTCGGCCTGGAACATCGACTGTTTATTCATTTCCATAGATGCTGCCTGGCCTGCTGAGTTCCTCCAGCATTTTGTGTGTGTTGCAAAGGAATTATAAATTACAATGAGAAATATATAATTAAGCAGTGCAAAAAGAGAGGGAAAAGTTGTGAGGTAGCGTATATGGATCCATTGGCTATTCAGAAATACAATGGCATATCTTAAGGTTGTTATAGCCGGGGATGGTAACAGGGACAAGCTCCCGCTACCTACTAAATGCTCCCAATAACGTGCACCTCAAATAGCCTCTGACAAGCACGTCCAGCTCCTGGCCTTCACGTGTGGCTTGGCTACTAAGCCCAGTGGGACAGTTTCTACTGACAGGAGAAGGGGCAAAGGTGGGCTGCTGGTGCCTGAAAACCAGTCGCTTGGGGCAGATGGGGCTCGTCAGCTGTGGTTGGCAGCTCATCTGAGAGAGGGAAAACTCTGATCTCAAACCTACGCTGCCTTGCGGCCACACCCACTCACAGGAAAGGCTTCGGGAGGAAACCCCAGGGGAAAAATCCGGGGCTGGAATCCCTAAGATCCCTTACATTGTGTTCATCGCTGACTGGCGATTCCTGTGATACTGCGGGTACCAAACTGTATCGGTCTCTGCCGTTCCTTTGGGTTCATCAGATGCGTGGAGAGGGGGAGCCCGCTACCTGGGCAACAGCTTGCCCTCCATATCGTGCCGCCCTGGCTTCCACATCTAGACAGCTGGGATGCGATCTCCATGATCGACTCTGACCAGCAAAAGCCTCAGAGCCAGTTCAGGCGATGTAACGTCAGAGACAGGAAAATCAAGGGGCACTGCTGAGGCAAATGAGTTGCGAATACTGAAGGCCCTGTAGGCCAACGAGTTGGGTTCCCAGAGATACAGGGAGGCAAAGTAAAGCAGTGGTTAAAATGTTCAGTCAGAGATGGTTTGGGAACAGAAGCCAAGAAGAATGAAGCTGGTTGCTTTTCTTTAGTACAGCCAAGCTAAACTTGCCCCAATAGGCTGATTTTAATCTGGAAATCTATGAACACTCTTTCACAATGTAGCACTCAGAAAAGTAAAGTGGGGATAAATAGAGGCCATTGCATTAGTGTTAGCAACACCTTGCAGTGCTAGGAACTCTTTAACTTTAATATAAAACAGACTTAATCAGGTCTTTAGAGTGCAAATTAAATGACTTGAAATACATTGAATGGATGTGGACTTCACAACAGGCTAACAAGGGCTTCTTGAGAATGCCTGGTGCTCGCACTGAATACAAAGTGGGATGTGATTTTATTTTCCTTCTGAATTTACGACCTTTCAGAACCAGGACAGAGTATCACTCAGACTTCAGCAGTTCTGAAATACTTCAGGCGCAACAGAACAATGGACCGGCAACCCTTACTTTACAGAAAGTTACTAGAAAAATATTTGCCAGGTTCCCAACGGTTGCAGAAGACAATTGAAAATAAAGGATCTTTTTCTGCTGTATATACAATTGGACCAAGATGTTCTGTTTTCACATTTTTTTGGTTTACCTGACCACAAAACCTGATTGAAACCCTTATTGTTCCATGTTAAGCAGAAGAATGCCAACTGTAGCTCAAAATCATCAGAATAGTTTCTTATCATATCCAGCATTCAGCATGCACGTACTCCTGTAGGAAATGAGTTTCTTGTTAAAATTGTCAGCCGCAAATCATGTACATCTGACATCAATATCCATGCTTTCCTGATTAAGCAAAACCTCAATTTAAAGTCATTCAACCTTGTTTATAAATCTCCCTCAACTTTGGTTCTCACTTTCAAAGTACAGTGGACAACAAAGATTTTGCTTCCTGAATACTTTTGGGTGTGCCTTATGGATTTTGGGTGGCTGATCATGAAAAACACCATGAAATTTCCCTGTCACGCACCTTTTTTTAAAAAAATTGCCTATGTTTGTTATTCCAATTCATAATTCAAGTCAGAATAACTGATGCTAAGATTAAGGAAGGCATTTTTGTTGGTCCACAAATCAAACAGGTCATCGATGGCAGGCAATTTGAAGAACTTCTAGTGGGACTGGAGAAAATCATATGGAAGGCGTTCAAGGATGTTGTTGAGAATTTTCTTGGCAACTACAGGGCACCATGCCACATGCAGCTGGTTGACAACATGCTTCAAGCATGTTTAGTGACAACATGTCGCTAAAGATTCATTTTTTTGCATTCCTATTTAGTTTGCTTGCCTGAAAATCTTGTCGCTGTCAGTGACGAGCATGGTGAAAGGTTTCACCAAGACGTTGCGGCCGCAGAGAATTGGTATCTGGGCATCCATCAATGTTGACTGATTACTGTTGGACACTTAAGCACGAAGCCTCAGGCATTGAGTATAAAAGAAGATCATCAACAAACCCTTTTTAGCTTCGTTGAATTATTGCAAAGCATCATCGCTGCTATGCAATTAAATGCATCATAGTCAATAAAAGTTAATTTCTTGTTTCTCCAAATTCCTATGTGATGCAAGTGGTCTGAAATTATACTTGTGTTCAGCTTCATGCGGTCTATCATAAACAAAAAAAATTCCCAAGGAAGCAACACTTTTGGAAAAATATTGCACCCCTCTGATACTGACATCATCCTCAATTTTAATTTCTCTGACATTAAAGGCAGTGCCTTCAGTTGCCTGGGATCTAAGCTCTGAACTCCTCTCCTTAAACCACTCTGCTTTTTCAATTCTCATTTTCTTTAAATTTGCCTCTAATCAAGGATTTGTCTTCCTTTAATGTCTTCCGATGTGATTTGATACTCAGTTTTGTTTGCTAATACTCCAATACAGTGCCTTGGGCATTCTGCTGTGCTATAAGTGATATAACCGTGTTAATTATTGTATTGAGAGCTCTTGCTCACTTTATGATTACAAAATGAACTAAAACAGAGGCAAGCAGAGAAATGCCACAATCAGTGTTGGAACCAGCGTTCATCTATTCATAACACCATGCCAGATGTTGTAATGTGAACAAAGTCACCGGAGAAACATTGAGGCTAGTGGATATAGAAATGTATTATTCAGACATTCCTGGAGGAAGAGGCCTCCCAACCCAATATTAGGTGACATTTTTATCTGCTACAGGTCAGACATAACAGCAGGACAACTCTGTAGTTACAATGTATCTACAATGCTTCCTCTAATTTCATATAGTTTTCACAGCCCTCCTTCACACTCACACTCCAGACACCCAAAATGGATGTTAGTCCAGTTTGCAATCAACTCCAGTCCACACAGCCCCAGAAAAACTACTGTTCAGAGCTGCATTTTAAATTTAATCTACAATCCACGCTCATGTCTAAAGACTGGTTGCTGGTGAAGTAAATATTTGCTGTATACCCCAACTCCAGAGTACGTCCTAGCACCAGAGAATTCAAAGTGTCTGCATATCACAATTCCATCATCTTAGCAAATTTGCCTTTTGTATGCAGCCTGGAGTGGATTATGCATCAGGACGCCGATGGAGTTTCAGAGGGAGGGACAAGTTCCCCACCATGTTGACAAGCTATAGTCAGAATGTATCTACGATGCTTCCTTTGAATTACATATTGTTTTCCCGCACCTCCTTCTTTGTGCCTACACTCCAGTGCTTGATTCTTGGATTCAGCTGGTTTCCTGCTTTGACATGACCCTGTCTGACAAACTGGGCTCCACTTGGACAGGGCAGCTGCTTTAGAGAACCAACCACAGGGCCAGCCTGGTCTCATTTCTATCTCCAGCAAGGTGAGATGGGGGTTTGGCCAACCACAGACCAGGATCTGTTATAAAGAGGACCTGACGATAACGGCTGAGTGAAACCCCTCCGCCCTTCCCGGCATACAAGAATGGCTATGAAGACAACATCTTCTCCATGGACAGGAACAAGAGAAAATCTGGAGATGCTGGAAATCTGAGCAACACACACAAAATGGTGGAGGAACTCAGCAGGCCAGGCAGCATCTGTGGAAAAGAGTGAACAGTCGACATTTCGTGCCAAAACCCTTCGGTGGGACTGGAGAAAAAAAAACTGAGGAGTAGATTTGAAAGGTGGGGGGATAGTTCTCCATAGAGATATCCTAGTTCTTTGATGCCACTTGATGGACTCCTTAGGAGTTGAAAATCCCATAGACTTTTTGGAACATAGTGGAACCCCATAGTGGAACATAGACTAAGTACAACAGTCTGAGGAACAAGTGAATTGCCTGCCCTTTCCCCCACCCCCACAACAAGAGATGGAATAGTGGATTATTCCTATTTTAATTATATGTAAATATATGCACAAACACAACTTTCCATCAGTAGATCAATTGGTGCATCTTTGAGATGATGAACTGGAGCACTCACACGGTCACAGGGAGAATGTACAAGCAGTGGTGGGAATTGAACCCAGGTCACCTGTACTGTAAACCGTTGTGCTAACCACTACACTACCGTGCCGTCCCTCATCTTCAATAGTTACAAAGCAACCACTTCCACAAGCCGTTGCTCATGGTATGAATGACTATGGGAAGTCCATCTTATGACATGAATCCAAGCCCCACTGTGATAATTGGGACATTTAAATTCAAATAATTAAATAACCTGAAATACAAAAGGCCAGTATCACTAATACCTTGGAACTACTGGATCATTTGAAAAAAAAATCTGGTTTAAACAATGCCCTCAGGGAAGGAAATCTTTCAACCCTAACCAGTTTGGTCCTAATTGCAATTCCAGGCCCACCAATGTGGTCGACTCTTAATTGCCTCCTGACTTCAAAATCAACCTGGGGTGGACAATAAATCCCAGCAAATGAATAAATTAAAATACACTCTATTTTGTTGTAAAGCTACTGTACTGTGCAAAGTTTTTTTTTTCAATACAGCTTATAATTCAGTCATAACTTTTAGATGGTGATGAGAGGGCATACAGGAGCGGGATATATCAGCTAGTTGAGTAGAGTCACTGCAACAACCTTGCACTCAATGTCCGTAAGACCAAACAACTGATTGTAGTCTTCAGAAAGGGTAAGATGAGGGAACACACACCGGTCCTCATAGAGGGATCAGAAGTGGAGAGAGTGAGCAATTTCAAGTTCTCGTGAGGATCTAACCTGGACTCTATATTTCATTAGGAGTTTGAGGAACTTTTGTATACCACCGGAAACGCTTGCAAATTTCTACACGTGTGCCGTGGAGAGCATTCTAACTGGCTGCATCTCCGTCTGGTATGGGGGGGAGGGGGAGGGGGGAGGGCACTGCGCAGGATCGAAGTAAGCTGCAGAGTTGTAAACTTACTCATTCTCCATCATGGGCACTGGCCTCCGTAGTCTTCAAGGAACGATGCCTCAAAAAGGCGGCATCCATCATTAAGGACCCCCATCACCCAGGGCATGTCCTCTTCTCATTTTTACCATCAGGAAGGAGGTACAGGAGCCTGAAGGCACACACTCAGTGATTCAGGAACAGCTTCTTCCCCTCCGCCATCCGATTTCTGAATGGACATTGAACCCATGAACACTACCTCACTACTTCTTTATTTCTATTTTTGCACCACTTGTTTAATTTATATAATTTAAATTTATATATACTGTAATTCACGTTTTTCTTTCTATTAATATGTGTTGCAATGTACAGCTGCTGCAAAGACAAGTGTCAGAACATATGCCAGTGATATTAAACCCAATTCTGAATATCACAACGAGCAAATTGCTCACTGTAACAAACATTATTTTTATTTGGAGATACAGTGGAAGTGCTTGCTTAACATGAGCTGAAATTCTAATATAGCTTCCATGCGCAATTTGCATTCATAACGTCGGCTTGCTCTGATGTGGCGTCTGTAAGACAGATCTCAAAGCACTCATGAGAGGATTTTCAATAAAGTTAAACACTGAGCCACACAAAGAGAATCTGATTGAGAAGTTAGGTTTCAGTGGTGTCTTAAAAGCGGAGGGAGAGCTGGTGAGGCACAATAACAAAGAAATGAGGGAATTTGGGGATGTAAGGAGTGGAGTTGTCTCAAGTGGTTGGAGATGTATTGGAAACGTAAGCAGCACTGAAATGGAAATGAAGATGAGAATTTTCAAATTCAGAACATTCTTTAACCAGGAGCCAAGAAGGTCACCCATCTCAGAAGTGATGTTTTAATTGTAAAGGTGCAAGTTTGGACAAACTTCCAAGAGGACCACAACCTTGCCTTTGCATTTGGAGGCTTGCTATGTTGGCTGGAGTCGGGGCTTTATGCTTTGGCTCTTGGTAGGGTCAGCCACGCCAAACAGGTCAAAGGGCAGAGGTCAGACTAAGAGTGATCCACCAGACGTCCAGGTTCAGGGGTTCAGCTCAGGGCTAACGATCCTGACTGGTAAAAACAAAACTGTTGTGGAAACAGCAAGAAAGAATCCTTCTACATCTGAGTGCGACAGTATTCCTGAGTCTCCTCCCGGGACTTGCATGACTGACAGTAGTGAAAACCAAGCTACTGACATGATGAAGGAAGCCCTGAGCACCACCAGTGATGGAGGACCTTCACTGCTGCCCTAAATGCCAGTGGTGCGACAGGCAGTAGAAAGTAGAAAAGTTTGGACAAGAGGATGAGTTGTGATCGCGCAAGGTTCTTTGGTTTAATCTCTCTCTCCTAGTTGAAGGGACCGTTGATAAGGTCAGAATCAGGTTTATTATCACCGACACATGTCATGAAAATTGTTGTTTCTGTGGCAACAGTACAGTGCCATACATTAAAAATACCGTAAGTTACATAAAGAAATATAAAATTATAAATAAATAGTGCAAAAAGGAGAGCACAGTAGTGTTCATGGTTTCATGGCCCACAACGAGAAACTACCTCTTGGATCCTCTTTACCATTTAATAAAATCATGACTGATATTTTACCTCACCATTTCTTGACTTGTTATAATCCCATATCTCTTACTTCTAATAATCCCCAAAACCTACCAACCACCACCCTCTCAGAGGCTGAGAAGGAAGCCAGCAAAGGCAACTCGGAATACTTCACCTCAATCATGTTTAAATTTCTTATTCAATCCTATATATACCCAAGTTTACAAATATTGTTAAAGAGGACAATGATAGGGAGAATTCATTGTGAAAGGGGTGACGTAGGGTCGGAAGGTGTTGAATCGTAGTGGTAGATCAAAAGAAGTAAAGTATATAAAGATGCCAATGGGAGTTATATACAGAGCCCCCCAAACAGTAGTAAGGATGTAGTTTAAAAATTACAATGGGAGATAGAAAATGTATGCCAAAAGCACAACGTTACAATCCTTGTGCGGGATTCCCTAAAGGCTAATTTGAAGGTTGATTTTGCGTTGAGGAAGGCTATTGCAATGTTAGGATTCATGTCAAGGGGAATGGAATATAAAAGCAAAGGTAGAATGTTGAGGTTTTATAAAGCACTGGTAAAGCCTCACTTGGAGTATTGTGAGCAGCTTTGGGCCCCTTATTGAAGAAGGGGTGTGCTGACACTGGAGAGGGCTCTAAGGAGGTTCACAAAAATGATTCCAGGGTTGAACGGCTTGTCATACGAAGAGCGTTCGATGGCTCTGGGCCTGTATTCACTGGAACTCAGTAGAATCAGGGGTGGCCTAACTGAAACCTACCAAATGTTCAAAGGCCTCAATAGAACGGATATGGAGGGGATGTTTCCTACGGTGGGAGAGTCTAAGATCAGAGGACACAGCCTCAGAATAGAGGACATCCTTTTAGAATGGAGATGGAGAGGTACTTGTTTAGCCAGAGAGTGGTGAATCCATGGAATTCATTGTCACAGGCGGCCGTGGAGGCCAAATGTTTAGGTATATTTAAGCCAGAAGTTAATAAATTCTTGATAAGTCAGAGCATGAAGGATCTGGGGAGAAGGCAGGAGATTGAGGGATTGAGGGATCTGAGAAGGAAAATGGATCAGCCATGATGAAATGGCAGAGCAGATTCAATGGGCCAGATGGCCTAATTCTGCTCCTATATCTTATGGTCTTATACTTAAAGTGGAGATAGAGAGGTTTTTGATTAGTGAGGGCATTAAGAGTCATAAGGAGAAGACAGGTGAATGGAGTTGAGAGGGATAATAAATCATCTATGATGGAAAAGCGGAGAAATTTGATGGCTCGAATGGCCTAATACTGCTCTTATGTCTTATGGAAATTACAAATGATTAATTCCACTGAAGTCACAATTCTGTTCCCATTTTTCAACTGAACCAGTTTTACTTCCATGAATAATTATTTTGATAAAATGCAGTGATATGAAAGATGCTAAAAATAAAAAGAAGTAACAGTATTAAAAGCAAAGAAGAAGTTTGCCACACAGCCAAATGGCAATGAGATTTCCTCCCCACGTCACAACTGAGTTTCTGAAATGACATTCAAAAGGCTGATTGAAAGGTATATGAAGGCCAAGCACCCACCACAATCAACAGCACACCGACGATGTCTCCTCACGAGGTGACGAAACGTTGGCAAGTAAATTGCTAAATTAGAGAAAAGCTCAATCCAACCATCAACCATCCGAGCTACACGTTTTCCAAATTATTTCCAGCAAATGGTCAACATGTGAATTTACAATAATACAATAAAAGGACTGATATCATTGATCCTAGCTAAACTAGGTCATGTTGTTTAAAATGGTTTGGCAAAGGATGAGGAACTAATTTTCCTATAATAATATCCTGTTGGGAAAAATCCTTTGATGTGATTACTCTGAATGTGTGGTTGATTTTCTACACAAACAAAAGCATATACCGTACTGATATTTAATTGACTCAAATTGAATCAATGCGCAAAATGTACATTGCTTCAGAAAAATTAAGGAAAATATTGAAAAACTCATCCTAGTCAACGCAGTTGGCAAAACTTTCAATTTCTGAATATAAAATTTTCTGGTCTTAAGCAAGTGCTAGCCAAAGGGAAATAGATACATTTTTGTCATTTTAAGGCCTAGAAATATTAGATTTCTACATGTGCAAGACTGACCCTCTTTATCAATTGCAGGCATGGGGTTAATGAATTCCAGTTCATTAACTAAATCAAGATCTCTCTGTAACAGGAACAACGTCAAACTATTCTGCTTTTCTTGATTAATAAAACTAGGCAACAAAGATTTTGCTTCCTGAATACTTTTGGGTGAATCTTGTGGATTTTGGACTGCTGATCATGAAAATCACCATGAAATTTCCTTATCACACACCATTTTTGTAAAAAATCACCTGTATTTGTTATATCAGTTCATAATTCAAGTCAATTAAGATGTTGCCCACAATGTAAAGCTGAAGCTACAAAGTGCAACATGTCACTAAAGATTCATTTTCTGGATTCCCATTTAGACTTCTTCCCTGCAAATCTTGGTGCTGTCGGTGACGATCATGGTGAAAGGTTTCACCAGGACATTGTGGTCATGGAGAAATGGTATCAGGGGAACTGGAATCCATCAGAGCTGGCTGATTATTGTTGGACACTTAAGCGAGAAGCTCCAGACACTGAGTACAAATGAAAATCATCAACAAAACACTTTTAGCTTAGTTGCAGAGTGTCAGCACTGTTATGTAATTAAATGAATTACACTCAATAAAAGCTAATTTCTTGTTTCTCCAATTTCCTACATGACACAAGTAGTCTGAAATTGTATTTGTGCTCAGATTCAAGAGGTCTATCGTAACAACAGAATATTTCCGAGGAAGTAAAAAATTCAAAATATTTGTTGTCCAGTGTAATCCACTAACATTCAATAAATTTAATCAACACCACTAGTTTTAATAAACTAAAGAAGGCAATTCTGCCATCTAGTGGAGTTTCTCGAATGTTTTTAATACATCTACTGTTTCCATGGAGCTTCAGTTGTATTTCTTCCTCAAATGACTGCAATATGAAAGGCATTTTTACACGGATGAGTATGTGGGTCTGTGTGTGAGTGGAAGGATTCCAATATATAAAACTACGGGCTGTCCCAAATCCCACACATTCAGGTTTTATTCCGCATTAACATTGGCTGATGGGGCGTGACGTTGGATAACTCGAGCTGCTATCTAACACAAAGGGCACTGCAGATGCTGGGGTCAAAGCAACACGTACAACACACTGGAGGAACTCAGCAGGTCGGGCAGGGTCCGTGGAAACGAGCAGTCAACGTTTCGGGCCGAGACGTTGACTGCTCGTTTCCACGGATGCTGCCAGACCTGCTGAGATTCCTCCAGTGTGTTGCTCAAGCTGCTATCTTCTTGTGCTTGGCTTCAAAGCTAGCAGTGACAATTCTGCAATAGATAGACCACATACTTCTGGTGTCATCATGAAGGCCACACCCTCTGCATTTGGTGCATCATGAGGAGGAATTGCTTTTCCCAGAGGGGGATGAATCTGTGGAATTCTCTGCCCAATGAAGCAGAGGAGGCTACCTCAGTAAATATATTTAAGACAGGGTTGGATAGGTTTTTGCATAGTTGGGGAATTAAGGGTTATGGGGAAAAGGCAGGTAGGTGGAGATTAGTTCATGGTCAGATCGGCCATGATCTTACTGAATGGCGGGGCAGGCTCGATGGGCCAGATGGCCGACTCCTGCTCCTATTTCTTATGTTTTTATGTTCTTATGCTCTAATGGCCTGAGTAGATGATACGAATCATGCCTGTCAGTCGAATCTCCCCCGGATGGCGATTGTCTCACTCAGTCCGAGAACTAACAGACTGCACCTCTTCATCTCACTTGGTGTGACACTGGATTTCCCTGCCTGGTACATGATTCTCACATTCCCAGGTACCCAAGGCAGACATGGACTTTGGTGACAGAAGTGTTGTCAGCTTTGCCGGATCCTCATGACTGGCCCTGTGCTCTCTTGATGATAGAAACGTAGAAAACCTACAGCACAATACAGGCCCTTCAGACCACAAAGCTGTGCCGAACATGTCCCTACCTTAGAACTACCTAGGCTTACCCATACCCCCTCTATTTTTCTAAGCTCCATGTACCCATCCAGGAGTCTGTTAAAAGACCCTATTGTTTCCACCTCCACCGGCAGCCCATTCCACACACTCACCACTCTTTGTGTAAAAAACTTACCCCTGACATCTCCTCTGTACCTACTCCCCAGCACCCTAAAACTGTGCTGTCTCGTGTTAGCCACTTCAGCCCTGGGAAAAAGCCTCTGACTATCCACACGATCAATGCCTCTCATCATCTTGCACACCTCTATCAGGTCACCTCTCATCCTCCGTCGCTCCTCCATCCTGAGCCTCTTCTCACAAAGTTGATGGTCTGGTTGGAGTTCAGCAATGTTACTGCTGAAATTGTATCCACTGTACAGGGGACTGGCCGATACAGCTTCACCAGAGCCCTGTTGGCCGGTCTGACCCATTTTCACTTCTCACAATGGGGACATAGGGTTGAATTTTGAGAGGTAGGTTTTAGTATATAAAACTTCTCCTCGCCGTGGATTGTCACCTTGTCGTGGTGGAGAAGCTTGTGTGGTCCCGAGATCCCATGAGAGATGCCGTCTGGAGCTATGCTCCTGGTAGGGTCACCCATTGGCGGTGAGGTCGAGGGCGAGGTCCCTGACAAAGAACAATCCAACCAAGACCTCAACGGTGGAACAGGCGGACGAAGTTACTTCGAACTCAACGGCTGTGAAGACGGATGAAGGCTGCGACAAATCCATCAGCTCCAGTCGTCGTGGTTTCCATGCCATTGGAATCGGTTGGTTTGTGAAGTATCGTGTGCTTCTTGGAGTGCAACATCAAGTACACGCACAGGCGTCTTCGCTCTGTGGAAACGGAACGAAGACCATCAGCCTCGACCTCGAGGGATAGCCACGACAAGTAGATAGAAATATAGGCTAAATTGCCCACGTTCTGGATTTACACAGGATTTATTCAGGATAAGGGGTGATCAGCCTAAGGAGACTTGTCATGTTAAATATTACAATGTGAGTATTATACACGCAAAATGCTGGAGGAGCTCAGCAGGCCAGGTCACACCTGCGGGAAAAAATAAACAGTCAAAGTTTCGGGATGAGACACTCCTTCAGTCCTGCTGAAAGGTCTCGGCTCAGAATATCGACTGTTTACTCTTTGTCCATGGATTCTGCCTGGCCTGCTGGGTTCCTCCAGCGTTTTGTGTGTGTTGCTCGGATTTCCAGCACCTGTGGACTTTCCCTTGCTTACAACCAGAGAGGCAGCTGTGATGCCAGAAATCCACAGCAACGCACACAAAATCCGGGGGAATCCAGCAGGTCAGGCAGCATCTACGGAGGGGAATAAACAGTCGACATTTTGGGCATCATTTCCTTCATCAGGAAATATTCATCAGAATGCATTCATTTGAAGAGCAGCCTTTACTTTCGATAAAAATACATACAAAATAATAACGCACTCCAAAGCTCTTTAGATTCTCGTATTGCTTTTAACCTGATTTGCATGTTTAACGGTAGTAAACAGGTTTCTCTCGCTTTAGAAAACACGGCAGCTGAAAGAGAAAAATGAGGACTGCAGGAGAGCAGGAGAAATTACTGTGCTTTCTCCCACCCCTGCATAAAAGCCGGGCTCCAGATAAGAGAACTCCTACGGTTTGGGGTGGGATGTATCTGGTGCTCTGCAGTGTTCCGTAATCTTCTCCATCTGACTTCCAGATCTCCCAGCTGAGACACAACCTCTTCCCTACGAAACCCACTGCAGCAACAACCTAAGCCCCTCAGAGGATTTAACATACCACAGGACTAACGTGGGTGAACTTCTGTTCCAATTATAGCACACATTTTGTTGTTTTGCTGATTAGATCCAATTAATTTAATTTATCTGCCTTCACCTGCCCTCTCTCTACCTAATAAAAACTGAAATTCAAAAGATCTAATCACTGCAAATCTAACTGATAACATAAATATCTTTGACTAGAAATTGGAGCACATCTTCTGAATTTCAATAGAAATCCAGACTTATGACATCTTTCACTTTGATTATTTGTTGATGTAAATAAGGCTTATGAGAAAATTCAGCACAAAACATGTCTGTAAGTGCAAACGTATTCATACCCTGTCTACCTCACTCTTATTAGACCTAAGAGCTGAAGACATAGGGGCAGAATTAGGCCAATCGACCCATCGAGTCTGCTCTGACATCTATTACGGCTGTTGTATTAACCCTCTCAACCCCATCCTCCTGCCTTCTACCCTGAACCTTTGACACCCTGTCTAACCAAGAACCTGTCAACCTCTAATTTATATATCCCTCTATTCTGGTCCAAGACTCACCCACATCCTCTCCACATCCACTCTGTCTAGGCCTTTCGATATTTAATATGTTTCAATATGATCTCCCCTCATTCCTCTAAACTTCAGCAAGTACAGGGCCTCAGGACCATCGAACCACCCTCACGCATTAAGCCTTTCATTCCTGGAATCATTCTGGTGAACCTCCTCTGGATTCTCTCCAACGTCGACATATCTTTCCATAGATCGGGGCCCAAAACAAGGGAGACTGATTGATAAGTTTGTGACCTAAGGTAGAAGGTGATGAGTTATTAACTTCAAATTTTCTGCATAATCACTCAGAGTTGATCTGCATGTGCATGTAACAAGAGCTGTATAACTCATCTCCTTCTACCTTGGGCCACGAACTTATCAATCACCCCTGCTGTGGACACTTTCCGGAGGTCCAAGATCCGTATGCTCCACGACGGCTGGACTAAGTGTGTAAATGTAGGAGGGAACTATGTTGAAAAATAAATGTGCTAGGTTTTCTAAAATTGACTCCTTCTACCTTAGGCCATGAACTTATCAATCACCCCTTGTACATGGAGTTCGGATTCTCTGTACTACAGAAAAAAATGAGATTAAGCTGGAGAGGGAACAGAAAAGGTTCATGAGGATGTTGCCCAGGTTCGAGTGTTTAAGATATTCGGAGAGATTGGATAGGCTGGACCTGTTTTCATGGGAGCAAAAGAGGATATGGAGTGACATGAGAGAGTCAGATCTGTTTGCCATGGTAGACGTTCTGCCTCTAGGGGCACTGCTCTTCGTTATGCAGTTCAGTTTATACAAACGTCACTTCCTCCTTGTGAGCTTTTTGTTACATCATTTCCTGCGCAGGTTAATTTGAAATTTCGACCCGGAGCCCATCCATCTCCACCCACTCCTTACTTGCCTTTGAAACAGAAATATCTTTTCACAAAAGTTTTCTCGTTAAAAACCCTCATTAAAATCCGGCTTGGGCGATTTTTTTGAGAAGGTGTTTAACTCCCCGCCTAGCTTTGCACGCCACGCATTCCGAGGGCAGTAGAGTGAAAAGGTAAGTCGTCTTCAAAGGCATCGCCACGGACTGGAGAGGCATCTGAACTCCTCACACTACAACGCCAGCTTGCAACCCCAACAACATCGATCGCCAAGCCTTGGAAGTCAGGGCAGAAGGTGGCACATCAGAATCATGCAATACCCAACAAATATAGAAAAACAAACTGAATTACAGTAAGTATTTATATCTATATTAATTAGTTAAATTAAAATAATTAGTGCAAAAATGTAAATATTTTTTAATCACTAATATTTATTGCAACACCAACAAATTACATTCAATACAACCAGTTGCTGATTACATTTTGACTGTTAAACCCAGCCACCCCACAACCCTTATCCCCACCCCCCTCTTTGCCCCTCCCCCATCCACCCCTCTCTCTCCCCTCCACCAACAAACTGAATAGTAGTGCATACACAGACAGAGCATTCCTATTTTAAAAGAAGTGTTGGCGCGTGGCCAAGTGGTTAAGGCGTTCGTCTAGTTATCTGAAGGTTGCTAGTTCGAGCCTTGGCTGAGGCAGCGTGTTGTGTCCTTGAGCAAGGCACTTAACCACACATTGCTCTGCGACGACACCGGTGCCAAGCTGTATGGGTTCTAAAGCCCTTCCCTTGGACAACGTCGGTGGCGTGGAGAGGGGTGACTTGCAGCTTGGGCAACTGCTGGTCTTCCATTAAAAAAAAACCCTGCCCAGGCTTGCATCCTGGAAACTTTCCAAGGTGTAAATCCATGGTCTATCAAGACTAACGGAGGCCTACTACTACATTTAACAGAAGATCTTTTGTTAGATATCAAATTTGTCCACATTAAGATTGTGTTTGGTCATGCATCATTTATTCTTGCTGATGATAACTCCAGGTAAGAAATGTCCAAAAATCTCCGAAGCCAGTGAGTACTTGAAATATCATGGGGAGGTTTCCAATGCTGGACTACAATCTTCTTAGCTGCAGTCAAGCCTGCCAGCAGGATTTTGTGTGTTTTTTTCCATAAGGGAAAGGTGGGAATCATCATTTAGAAGATGTACAGTGGGGTCCATTGGTAATTGTACCCCCGTTAGTTCTGATAACCTTCCCCCACAAACCAAAAACCCCTGGACATTCCCATACAACATGTATAAAAGAGCCAACGGTTCTGTGGGGGCAAAATGTTCAATATGGGTCAGGAACCAGTCCCATGTTTTTGTTTAATTCTTGGTGTTAGATATGCTTTATGACAACATTTCAAGTGTATATACCGATGATTTGGGTTTTTCAAAGCACCACAGCATTATTCCAAATCGCATCCCAGTCTAAGTCTTGTCCCAATTCAGGTATTGTCCCTATCCCAGGCTTTCATTCCTGATGTGGGCAGATACTTCTGGGAGTTTAATTTATCATAGAAATATGACACTATCTTGGAATAAATTTTTAAAAAGTAGCGAAGTAGTGTTCTTAGGTTCAATGTCCATTCAGAAATTAGATGGCAGAGGGGAAGAAGCTGTTCCTGAATTGATGAGTGTGTGCGTTCAGGCTCCTGTACCTCTTTCCCAACAATAACAATGAGAAGAGGGCATGTCCTGAGTGGTGGGGCTCCTTAATGGTGGACATCACTTTCCTACAGCACCGCTCCTTGAAGATGTCCTGGATACTACAGAGGCTAGTACCCATGATGGAGCTGACTAATTTTACAACTTCCTGCAACCTACTTTGACCTTGTGCAGTAGGACCACCCCCCCCCCCCCCTCATACCAGACCATCGATCAGTCCTTTGCAATGCTCAAGCAAAACCATAATTAGCATAGCGGCGGCACAAGCCCGCGCCGAAACTGAGGCCGGAGGACTGAGAGCAGCATCTGCTAAGTGTGAAGCTGAAATACGAATGGAAAAATCTTTTTTTTAAACACTGAAAAAAAACACACACAAACACGGGGAAGACTCGTGCAGAAGCCACTTTGGGTGCACTCAAGGAGGAGCGTGACACTAAGGCTGCCTTAGCAGAGGCAAAGATGTATGAAGCAGCAGCTGACTTAGACAGTGGTGGGCACCTCTCTAGGAAGGAGACTCAAGAACCAACCATTGGTGCAAGACCTCTAATAACAGAAGAACATAAGAAATAGGAGCAGGAGTTCGTAGAACATAGAACGTAGATATCCACAGCACATTACAGGCCCTTTGGACCACAATGACGTGCCGACCATGTAACTACTCTCGAAATTTGGCCCAGAATTTCCTAGCGCACAGACCATCTGACCATCTGGCCCATCGAGCCTGCTCCACCATTCAATAAGATCATGGCTGAACTGGCCATGGACTCATCTCCACCTACCTGCCTTTTCCCCACAACCTTTATTTCCCCTACAGTGCAAAAATCTATCCAACCTTGTCTTCAATATATATATATATCGAGGTAGCCTCCACTGCTTCATTGGGCAGAGAATTCCACAGATGAATGGTCTGTCCAAAGTGGCAGATAAAGATAGGGGCCAGCTTCCTGTCATACTTCACACCAAATTTTTACCCAGTCCTCCCCCTGAGTTTGCATCCTCTGCTTCAGGTTCAAACCCAAAGGAAAATGAGCCCTCATTTAAGGTAGAAAACGAGAAGTGCCCAAGGTCACCCAACTTGGAAGCAGATAGGGTGTTCACCACTTAATAAGAGGAGACAAGGTCTGACTGGAACACCCAGTATATCAGTGGCTCTCCTTTCAACCAACTGCACATCCCTCACTGGCTGCACCAGGCTGGGGTGAAGAATCACCATTGGGCCATAGCTTGAGTGAAACGCTGAGCCAGGGCAGAGAAGCCCTAAGATAGAGTCAGTCCAAATGTGGACAAGACAGTCATCTGGAGAGTGGTGGAGAATCTAGGGAGGGTAGTGAGGAGACCTGGAGAAACAGTAACAATATATTGCAGAACACAGATGGATACATACGCAACGAGTACCAGTTGCCTCCAGGAAACTGGACCAAGAACCTATCGCCACTTCAGAAGAATTAGACCCAGATATGGTGGTAAATTCAGGGCCAGCACCTTGGGCTACTGGTTCCAGCACACCCGGAGCAGGGAACGGCAGGGACCAGCTGAGAATCCATGAGACGTAGCTACTTCTCCGAACGCGCTAAAGGCACGTTCTGAAACATCAAAAGTTACCGTAAGCAGTCGGTACATTCGTCGCGGAGTGAATAGAAGGGAAGGTCTGCTTGACCCTGACGGCTCACGACAACAGGGACGAAATCCCAACCCTGAAGCTGAATGCAGTCATCCACATCATAAGGACATAGCTGACGAGTTTCCCAAGTTTTGGCGGAGGTACGAGCCGGCCGTCTAGCTGTGGCCAAGGTAAAAGCATTGGGGCCAAGCTTTGTCTGGTGGCAGCTTGCCATGGACTGTTCAGGATTCCAACATGCCCAGAAGAGCAGTGTCCAGGGCAGTCAGAATTAATTCCTGCAGTCCCAGAGTCAACTCCTACAACCACCATAGAGGAGGCCCCCAGAATCTGAGAAAGAACAGCCCCCCTCCCCATCGCCACGTGTCAGGAAAGATGTTATCCCACCAGAGTAAAAAATCCTCCACTGTGATGGAATCTTTGGGCCTGAATGGGACAACTACGGCTGATATAAAGTAGGTGAATGGCTTACGTTATCACACCACCATGTCATCAGCGCACACCTCACTCAAAGTAAAAGTGAAGTTTACACACACACACCTCTCAGGCTCTCTTATACTTATCCTTCAATTAGTTTTATGTTACAAGATATAACAACTGCCTCTTCGAGGAAGGGTTGGCAGGGCCAGAGGCTGCCTCCGAATGGCGTTCAGCCGTGGGCTACATGCATTCTCAGAAAGTATGAGGCAGTATGCTTCATTTCAATGTGCTCTGTGACCTTTCAAATAATCACCCCTATAAAACTGGATTGATGCTTGTCCTGCGCATTCATTTGCTGGGCACTTCAATATTAGGATTTTGAAGAGATACGGGAACATTTTCTGCAGTGTAAATGCAGCGGGAGGCTTTGTCACAAACCTAAGCGTGTGATCCGCAGTGGTGCTCCACTGCAACCTCACAGAAGCGATGCAGTCCCCGAGATACGCTTTTCCGTTGTTACCATACGGCAACAATGAATATAGAATCGAGTCCAGTTTTATAAACAAATGAACATTTATTAAAACTCTGCTCAAAAAAAAAAGTAAACCAACGACTAACTTAACCGGAAGTTACTGCTATACGGCAACTCGAACAGTTCTTCAAGCGATAAATGCGAATACAGTTTTTGAAGTGGTAAATGCGAAAGTCCAAGTGATTTATACAGTCAATTAGGAGAGACTTTCCTGAAGTAACGAATTCCTCGACGACGTGACGTTACTGCTGATCCCAGCCAAAATAAGCCTTGCCCGAAGGATTTACAACAAAGGAAATAAAAACGGCTTAAAGGAACTGACCTTTTCCTTGGTGAATAACGCTGCGCCCAACCCTTTCTGCTCTTAGAGCAGGGATTATCTCGGATGCAGGTTACTATTTCTTTTAACGAAGATCCAATAAGGTCGATCCTGTTTTACCGCCGACGACACCAACTTTACTCGATCCTTCAGGTTCCCACACTTGGGCAAATCTTCACTCTCCAATAATTAGACTTTAAAATTAAAATCGAAAATACATCAGACATAACTGGCAGTGATTTTAAAAACTGCCGGCACAACTTACAGTAGAAAGTAAAGCTCCACTTTAAAACGAAACTGCGTCATGAGACGAATACGCAGCATAACGGAGTAACTGACGAATTAAACAATGAATTAACCTGCGTCACAGCAAGGCTTTCCCGTTTTATACCTGTTGGAACAGGCCATCACATGTGGGGAAATTACATCATGTGACCTCACACTGGCTGGAGATTGCATCACCCACCATCACAGGACCATTACATCATGCTCACCAGATATTCAATGACATCATGGTCATAAGACAGTCACAAGATACGCATGGGGTATGTAACACCATGAGGTGTTAAACTGAAGGGCCTGTTTGAAGTGGCTGAAGCAAAAAGTCCTTATTTCCTTTCCAATTTCCAGGGCAATTTCATTCCTCAGACAAAATCATGGAAGAGTTTAGCTGGGCATTACCAGAGAGGGATTGGGGATGCACAGCAGTGTAGTGGTTAGCAAAACACTTTACAGTGCCAACGACCCTGGTTCACCTCCTGCCGCTGCCTGTCCTGCTGAAGGGCCTCGGCCTGAAACATTGACCCTGTACATTTTTCCGTAGATGCTGCCTGGCCAGCTGAGCTCCCCCAGCATTTTGTGTGTGTTGCTGTCTGTAAAAGGTTTGTATGTTCTCCCCGTGACTGTGTGGGTTTTCTCCAGGCACTCTGGTTTCCTCCCACAGTCAAAAGACGTACTCTTTGATAGGTTAATCAGTCATTGTAAAGTGCCCCGTGATTAGGCTAGGGCTAAATCAGGGGATTGCTGGGTGGCGCAGGTCAAAGGGCTGGAAGGGCCTATTCTGCACCGTCTCTCGATCAATAAATAGATAAATAAAAGAGTTAGTGGTTCAGCATCCTTCATCGGAGATAGGAAAATGAGAAGACAACTGAGGTTTAAATTGCAGAGAAGGTAAGGGACTGATCAAAGCACAAAGGGAATCTCTGTTACAGGGTTGGCAAATTAATTCTATTGCCTAAAAAACTGACTAAATGAGTCCACATAACATATCGGATGATATTTGAGGAATATCAAACTTACATTGGGTCTGATTAGAACAGTACAGGATGGTCAAAATAAGAATGGCAGGGAAAATTAAATGACTGACAGCTGGAGGGTCAGGATCACCCCTCTGGAAAGGACCAAGATTCTCCACCGAGCAGTCATCTAATCCGTTCCGGTTTCAAAGGTACATTTAATGTCAGAGAAATGTATACAATATACATCCTGAAACGCTTTTTCATCGCAACCATCCACAGAAACAGAGGAGTCCCCCCAAAAGAATGAACAACAGTTAGAACTGTTGGAACCCCAAAGTCCCCCCAGCTCCCCTCCCTCCTGTGCGAAAGTGGCAGCGAGCAACAATCCCCCCCCTCACCCCCACTGGCAAAAAAAAGCATCGGCACCCACCACCAAGCCTTCAAGCGTGAGCAAAGCAACAGCAAAGACCCAGACTTGCAGTTACCCCAAAGGCTACTCGTTCACCCGGTATTCGACATACCACAGGCTCTCTCTCTCTCTCTCCCTAATAAGGGAGAAAGAGGTGACTCCGTTTCACAGCGAGAGGGGAGACATAACAAACAACTCGCTGGTTCACGATGTTAAAAGTCCGTTGTGTCGCTTTTTCCGAGCTCTGGACCCAAAGATCGCGGGTGTCTGGGCCCACAGCCGGAGATCTTCCATCTGCCACATCACATCGGTCCTCTGCTCAGACACAGACCTCCGATCCCCCTGACCCAGCTCCACAAAAACTCGGTTCTCTGAAGGCAAGCAGAGCTCTCAGGCGGAGCCCTCGGCGTGCCGAATGACGGCCAGTCGTGAAACACCAAGAGCGGGTCCCATTCCCAGAAAGAACCGTAGTCAGCGTGTAACCTCCAGGTCAGGGTCTTCAAAGGAACCCTGAAAGGGAAAAATAGAGATATTAAAGATGGAACTAATGTACTACAAAGGATACACTAAATCAGAAATGCAAATGAATTGCTGCTTCACGCTGAAGACCTCGTTGGTTGCTCGGGAAACGGATGGGCAGATGCAATTCTTGTGATTGTGTGGGATAACGCCAAGGGAAGGGGGAGTGATTGCCTGGTGATGAGCAGAGCAGGCCGGTGTGAAAAGAATGCTGCCTTCAGAACGCGAAGAGGAGGAAACGGTGTGGTGGGATTTCAGTGATGGTGGCCGAAATTGAATGCAGAGGCACGTTGGATGTAATGCAAACAGAAGAGACCCTGAAAATATTGGAAATCCAGAACAACGTCCACAAAATTCTGGGGAGGGGGGGGGGAGGTCAGTAGATCAGGCAATATCTATGGAGAGGAATAAACAGCTGAAGTTTCAGGCCAAGAGTTTTCATCGGGACTGGAAAGGAAGGAGAAAGATGCCAGAGTAAGAAGGTGGAAGGAGGAGAAGAGGGACAAGTTAGAAGGTGATAGGTGAAGCCTGGTGGGTGGGGGAGGAGGGATGAAGAAGCTGGGAGATGATAAGTGAAAAAAAGCAAAGGGCTGGAGCAGGAAGAATCTGACAGGAGAGGAGGGTTGATCGTTGGAGAAAGAAAAGGAGGAGGGGCACCGGGGGGAGGTAATAGGCAGATGAGGAGAAGAGGTAAAAATCCGGAGTGGGGAACTAAAAAAAGATGAAAGGGGGAAGGGGAAAATTTACTGGAAATTGGAAGAATCGATATTCATGCCATCAGACTGGAAGCTAACTAGATGGAATATGAGGTGTTGCTCCTCCAACCTGAGAGTGGCCTCATCGTGGCAAAAGAGGATGCTATGGACTAACATGTAGGAATGGGAATGGAGCTAGGAATTGAAATAGTTGGCCACCGAGAAATCCTGCTTTTTTGTGGACGGAGCTGTGATGCCCAACAACGTGGTCCCCCAAATCTGCTCCAAGGCAACGCTTCACCTGCAAGTCTGTCAAGGTTGTCCACTGCATTCAGTGCTCCCAATGTGGCCTCCTCTACGCTGGCGAGACTCGGCGTAGATCGCGGAACCACTTTGTCGAGCTCCTCAGTTCCATATGCAAAAAATGCAGGATTTCCCAGAGGCCAGCCATTTCAAATCCTATCCCCCTTCCTGCTCTGACGTGTTAGTCCATGGCCTCCTCTTTTGCCGCAACGAGGCCACTGTCGGTTTGGAGAAGCAGCACTTCATATTCCATCTGAAGTCATGAAGATCAATCTCGCACATTGGCCTCTTTTCTCCTTGCCCATCTATCCTCCTCCTTCCCTTTCGCTCATGATCCATGCTCCTCTCCTATCACATTCCTTCTTCTTCCTTTGCCATTTTCACTTACAACCTCCCAGCTTCTTACCTCATCCCCCCCTCCTCACCCACCTGACTTCACCTATCACCTTCTAGCATGTCCTCTTTCCCCTCCCCCACCTTCTAATTCTGGCATTTTACCTTTCCTTTCCAGTCCTGATGAAAAGTCAGTCTGAAACGTCGACTTCCATAGATTCTGCTAGATTTGCAGAGGTCCTCCAGCATTTTGGATGGAATGTGTTGGCCAGGATAACTTCATCCTTTGGCCTGGAGGAGAAGAGAGAAGACCAGAGGTGCAAGAACTGGTTGTAAGAGCAGGGTATTCCTCTCAATGATTAAGAAAAATGGGGGACCATCAAGCTCTTGAACCAGTGGGGATAAATTCTCACGTTCAGTTGCCCCATCACTGAACTGTTTCCAGAACCTATGGACTCACTTACAAGGACTCTTCATCTCATGTTATTTATATTTATTGCTTATTTATTTATTATTATTATTATTTAGTCTCTTTCTTTTTGTAATTGCGCTTTTTTTTTTTGCACATTGGTTGTTGTCCATCCTGTTGGGTGTGGTCTTTCATTGATTTCTATTGTGTTTCTTGTATTTACTGTGATTTCCCATAAGAAAATTAATCTCAGGGTCGTATATGATGACATGTATGTACTTGTACAATAAATTTACTTTTAACTTTGAACTTTGAAAACACTTGTGAAACATCTCATCATCAGCACCGATACAACGAGGAGAATGCTTACAAGAGGCAAGACACGAGGGAGCATAGTCAAGCTAGTTTGTAATTAATTCATTCTGGTTACTAATCAGAATCAGAATCAGGTTTATTATCACCGGCATATGTCGTGAAATTTGTTAACTTAGCGGCAGCAGTTCAATGCAATACATAATATAGAAGAACAAAAATAAAGAGGGGAAGAAGCTGTTCCTGAATCACTGAGTGTGTACCTTCCGGCTTCTGTTTCTCCTACCTGAATAAATAAGTTGACCAATTACAGTATACGTATATTGAATCGGTTAAAAATTGTGCAAAAACAGAAATAATATATATTTAAAAACTGAGGTAGTGTTCATGGGTTCAATGTCAGATGGCAGAATCTGACTGTTCCTGAATCGCTGAGTGTGTGCCTTCAGGCTTCTGTACCTCCTACTTGATGGTAACAGTGAGAAAAGGGCGTGCCCTCGGTGCTGGAGGTCCTTAATAATGGATGCTGCCTTTCTGAGACACCACTCCCTGAAGATGTCCTGGGTGCTTTGTAAGCTAGTACCCAAGATGGAGCCGACTAAATTTATGACCCTCTGAAGCTTCTTCTGTTCAGTATTCCCCCCCGCCCCCCCCCCCCCCACCACACCAGACAGTGATGCAGCCTGTCAGAATGCTCTGCACGGGTCATCTATAGAAGCGTTTTTGTTGACATACCAAGTCTCTTCAAACTCCTAATGAAGTATAGTCGCTGTCTTGCTTTCTTTATAGCTGCATAAATGCATCAGTATGTTGGGACTAGGTTAGATCCTCAGAGATCTTGACACCCTGAGGTGGGGACGGGGTAATCAAACTGTAATAGCATCGCGGCAGCAAGGTGGAAATTGGCACTTAAAGAGTTAAAACTTTTTTTAACTTCTGTATGGATGTAAGCAGTAGCACTAATGTAGGCAATAGAATGTATGAAAAAGCTGAAGGTTAGTCTGAATAGACTGTTCCAAACATCCTACAAAGAGATAGGAACACCTTTAATTGCAGCCCATGAATTTGAGGGTACCTCGTGTCACACGGGCCTGTGTGCATCAGACACAAGAAGGATCTAGACAGTATGTGCATAAAGAGGCTAACTATATATCGGTGAGACCTGCCGTAGATTGGGAGACCGCTTTGCTGAGCATCAGAAAAAATGGGATCTCCCACTGGCCACCCATTTTAATTCCACTTCCCATTCCCATTCCGACATGTGAATCCGTGGCCTCCTCCACTGTTGCGAAGAGGCCAAACTCAGTGATGCACCATCAATAACTCTCGGAGACTGGAAGTGAACGGTAGGCTTCGATAGCGAAAAGGGAGCACGACACGTCGAAGACTGAGGGAGGAGCAGTGTCCCGATCGCCTTTATACAGGGGTCTGTGGGAGGAGCCACAGGAGCAGTCATCAGAGGGGCGTGTTCAGACAGGTATACATGGTTTACCACACTCAGGTTGGAGGAACACCTTATATTCCATCTGGGTATGATGGCATGAAGATCAATTTCTCAAAGTCCTGGTAACACCCTCCCCCCTTCACCATTCCCCATCCCCTTTTCCCTCTCTCACCTTATCTCCTTGCCTACCCATCACCTCCATCTTGTGCTCCACCCTCTTTTCTTTCTTCCATGGTCTTCTGTCCTCTTCTATTAGATCCCCCTTCTCCAGCTCTGTATCTCTTTCTCTAATGAACTTCCCAGCTCTTAACTTCACCCTTCCCCCCCCCAGTTCCTCCTATCATCTTGTGTTTCTTCCTCGCCTCCCCCCCCCCCCCCCAACTCTGACTCCTCATTCCTATTTCTCCAGTCCTGACGAAGGGTCTCGGCCTGAGACATCAATTGTACTCTTTTCCAGAGATGCTGCCTGGCCTGCTGAGTTCCTCCAGCACTTTGTGTGCATTGCTTGGGTTTCCAGCATATGCAGACTTTACCTTGCATATAACTGCAGCTATGACGTTCTAGATAAAATGCACCTCACACGGAGTTTTATAAAAAAGAATTTCCACTTACCCAAAATTCACATGATTTGGACTTTTTCTTCATGTCGTTGACATAAGGAAGTGTAACTTGATCAGAGATATATACTCAGTGCCCACTTAATTAACTACCTTTTCTACTGAGTGTATGTTCAATGTCTTCTGCTGCTGTAGCCCATCCACTTCCAGGTGATCAATGATCTTTTTCTGCACACCAGTGTTGCAATATGTGGTTATTTGAGTTACTGTCGCCTTCCTGTCAGCTCGAGCCAGTCTGGCCACTCTCCTCTGACCTCTCTCATTAACGAGGTGCTTTCGCCCACAGAACTACCGTTCACTAGATTTTTTTAAAAAATTTTTGCACCATTCTATGTGAAATCTAGACGCCATTGTGCGTGAAAATCCCAGGAGGTCAGCAGCTTTTTTTGTGAGGAGCTCAAACTACCCTGTCTGGCACCAACAATGATTGCGCAATCATGGTCTCTAAGATCACGTTTCTTCCCCCCATTCTGAAGTTTGGTCTGAACAGCAACTGAACCTCTTGACCGGGCCTGCGTGCTTTTATGCGTTGGGTTGCTGCCACATGATTGGCTGATGAGATATTTGCATCAGCAAGCTGTAGCTAATAAAGAAACCACTGAGTGCATAATCATTTACCCATGCTTCTGACCGAAAAAGCATGGTGTCTGCTAGAGATTAATTGAATCAAGCTATATGAATGACCTAGAGGAGCCCAGCATGCGATAGCACTCGCGAGAAAAAGGCTACTTAAATTAACTGCTATTTTGCCTCCTGGTGATCTTTAAAGCCTGGCTTTATTAGCTGGCAACTTCCAGCTTGATATCAAAATGGTTTAATTAACACATTGGACAAGTGATAAAATCCATAACGCCTGTGCATCTAAGCTTCTGTCTTATCTTTGTCAGCCATGCCTCTGGCCTTCATCTATTTCGGGATTTCTGCCAATCGATGCGAGATCCGTTCCCTTCCGCTAGAATTCTCCGCGTCCTGTTGACTGCGCCTCCGCACTTTGCTCTCTCGTGATCAGTCTTACTAGCCCGCGGTGGGAATATTTTCTGAATGACGTTCATGGGTGCCAGTGCTTTGAATAATCAAGAGTGACAAATCTAATTGATTTCTCCTTTGTCTCTTCACTCCAACCCTCCAAGGGTTTTGAAGGTAGTACTTCCATGAGTTATAGCTAATTCAGCATAGGAGTTCAGCAACCTGTACAAACTGTATACAGTACTCACAATTGATTTCACAATCCTGGAGTATAAGAGCTTTCGGAATTGTGTAAGATTCCTCATCAGCTCCAACTATCAGAACAATACTGAGATGCACAGTAACAGCTGTTACCAACATCCTTAATCCAGGACTAATCCAAATCGTTTAAACTGACACGATTTAAATTAGTTTCATGCACGCCATGAATTTTCCTTGCTGCAGCAGAGGACAATAATTTAAAAACAAGTAAATAAGAAATTATCTCAGAGCTACATGCTAGGCAAAGTAAAGCAGCTTTAGAAGAGAAGATTTATTGAGGCCCCTCGATGGTTCAGCAGTTAATACACTCTCCAGTGATCCTTGTAGCACCAGGAATATATCAATTTTGATCCTCAGTTGTGTTCAGTAATAAAATTCACATGAGTACTGGAAGCAGATGCAGCAGGCTCTCGAGAAAGCATGTACAACACGCTGGAGGAACTCAGCAGGCCGGGCAGTATCCATGAAAACGAACAGTCAACGTTTCGGGCCGAGACCCTTCGTCAGGACTCAAGAAGGCAAATGGAATGTTGGTCTTCATTGCTAGGGGGACTGAATTTAAGAACAGGGAGGTTATGCTGCAACTGTACAGGGTGCGAGTGAGGCCGCACCTGGGGTACTGCGTGCAGTTCTGGTCTCGTCACTTGAAGAAGGATATACTGGCTTTGGAGGCGGTGTGGAGGAGGTTCACCAGGTTGATTCCAGAGATGAGGAGGTTAGAGTAGGAAGAGAGGTTGAGTTGCCTGGGACTGTCGTCGCTGAAATCAGAAAAATGACAGGAGATCTTATAGAGACATATAAAATGATGAAAGGGATAGATAAAACAGAGGCAGAAAAGTTGTTTCCACTGGTAGGCAAGTGGAATCTACACTGAGAATCTACTCTCCGTCTGCCAGAACAAGCTCGAACTCCCAGTGGCCACTCATTTTAATTCCACTTCCCATTCCCATTCCAATATGTCTATCCGTGGTCTCCTCCACTGTTGTGTTAAGGCCATACTTAGGTTGGAGGAACAACACCTTATATTCCGTTTGGGTAGCCTCCAACCTGATGGCATGAACATCGATTTCTCCATCTTCCAGTAATGCCCCTCAAACAATCCCTCCTCCCCACTTCCACTAGAGCTAAGGGACATAGCCTCAAGATTCAGGGGAGTAGATTTAGGACGGAGATGAGGAGGGACTGCTTTTCCCAGAGAGTGGTGAATTTGTGGAATTTTCTGCCCAATGAAGCAGTGGAGGCTACCTCAGTAAATATATTTAAGACAAGCTTGGGTAGATTTTTGTATAGGAGGGGAATTAAGGGTTATGGGGAAAAGATGGAGATGAGTCCATGGACAGATCAGCCATGATCTTATTGAATGGCGGAGCAGGCTCGATGGGCCGGATGGCCGACTCCTGCTCCTGTTTCTTATGCTCTTATGTAATGTTGCAACTGACATGCAGAATTTTCTGTAAAGGCAAAATTAGCTAGGATTCTTGCTTTAAGGGGATACCTGCTAGATGATGAATATATGCATTTGGCATTAGATAGATAGATAGATAGATAGATAGATAGATAGATAGATAGATAGATAGATAGATAGATAGATAGATAGATACTTTATTCATCCCCATGGGGAAATACAACTTTTTTTCCAATGTCCCATACACTTGTTGTAGCAAAACTAATTACATACAATACTTAACTCAGTAAAAAATATGATATGCATCTAAATCACTATCTCAAAAAGCATTAATAATAGCTTTTAAAAAGTTCTTAAGTCCTGGCGGTTGAATTGTAAAGCCTAATGGCATTGGGGAGTATTGACCTCTTCATCCTGTCTGAGGAGCATTGCATCGATAGTAACCTGTCGCTGAAACTGCTTCTCTGTCTCTGGATGGTGCTATGTAGAGGATGTTCATAGTTTTCCATAATTGACCGTAGCCAACTCAGCGCCCTTCGCTCAGCTACCGATGTTAAACTCTCCAGTACTTTGCCCACGACAGAGCCCGCCTTCCTTACCAGCTTATTAAGACGTGAGGCGTCCCTCTTCTTAATGCTTCCTCCCCAACACGCCACCACAAAGAAGAGGGCGCTCTCCACAACTGACCTATAGAACATCTTCAGCATCTCACTACAGACATTGAATGACGCCAACCTTCTAAGGAAGTACAGTCGACTCTGTGCCTTCCTGCACAAGGACTAGATAGATTAGAGGACTAGATAGGGCATATCTGTAATGCACATTTGATTCGTTGCTTGTACTCATTGTTAAAATGCTAAGCTGATTGAGGTGTTCAGCCTACACATGCAAACTCCACACAGTCAGCACATAAGCTCAGGACCGATGTTCAGTCACTGAAGCCATACAGCTTTAATATCTGCTGTTCACATGCCACCTAGAATGTATTAATGAATTCACAGATTTCTTCTAGCATTTACCAAGCGAAACTTTAAAATTGTGCATCGTAAGTGTTATTGTTGTTTTACACCGAGTGACACAAGCCCATTCTTCATATACATTGGATCCCAAGAGAGGGAATTTGTGGAATACCTATGAGATGGCTTTTTAGAGCAGGTTATGGTTGAGTCCCCTTAGGGAAAGACAATTCTGGATTGGGTGTTGTGTAATGAACCAGACTTGATTAGGGAGCTTAAGGTAAAGGAACCCTAAGGAGGCAGTGACCATAATATGACAGATTTCACCCTGCAGATTGAGAGGGAGAAGATAGAGTCAGAAGTATCAGCATTACAGTGAAGTAAAGGGAATTCCAGAGGCATGAGAGAGGAGCTGTCCAAAGTTGGTTGGAAAGGGACAATAGCAGGGAATGGTGGCAGAACAGCAATAGCCGGAGTTCCTGCAGGAAATTTGGAAGGCACAACATAGATACATCCCAAAGATGAAAAAGTATTCTAAAGGGAGGATGAGGCAGCCACGGCTGACAACAGAAGTCAAACACAGCGTAAAAGCAAAAGAGGAGACATATTATAGCAAAAATTAGTGGGAAGGTAGAGGTTTGGGAATCTTTGAAAAAACAACAGAAACCAACTAAGAATTCCATAAGGAGACAAAAGAAGAAAAATGAAGGTAAGCTGCTCAGTAATATCAAAGAATATAACAAGATATTTTTCAGATTTATAAAGAGTAAATAAGAGGCGAGAGTAGATATTGGACCACTGGAAAATGACACAGGAGAGATAGAAATGAGGGTCCAAAACTTGGCAACAAACTTACTAAGTATTTTGCATCAGTCTTTGCTATGGAAGATGCTAGCAGTATGCTAGAAAGTCAAGAGAATCAGGGAGTAGAAGGGAGTGCAGTTACTATTACTAAGGAGAAAGTGCTTGGGAAGCGGGAAGGTCTGAAGGTAGATAAGTGACATGGACCAGATTGACCAGATTCTGGAATGGTTCCAGAGGACCAAATCAATTGCAAATGGCACTCCACTCTTTAAAAAGGGAGGGAAGCAGAAGAAAGGAAATTATAGGCGAGTTAGCCTAACTTCAGTGCATTGGGAAGATGTTGGAGTCCATCATTAAGATGAGGAGATGCATGATACAGTAGGCCAAAGTCAGCATGGTTTCCTTAAGGGGAAATCGTGCCTGACAAATCTGTTGGAATTCTTTGAGGAAATAACAGAAAGGATAGAGAAAGGAACATCAGTGCATGTTGTTTACTTGAATTTTCAGAAGGCCTTTGACAATATGCCACACATGAGGGTCCTTGAGAGCCCATGGTTTTACGGGAAAGGCACTAGCATGAATTAGTTGGCTGGCAGGAGGCAAAGAACAGGAAGAAAAGGAGCCTTTCTAGTCTGTTGCTGGTGACTAGTGGTGTTCTGCAGAGACAGCTTCTTTTCATTTTATATGCCAACGATTTAAATGATGGAATTGATGGCTTTGAGGCCAAGTTTGCAGACGATACAGAGAAAGGTGGAGGGACAGGCAGTGTTGAGGAAGAAGGAAGTCTGCAGAAGTACTTGGAAAAATAGACAAAGAAGCAGTGGAAGGAATATAATGTATTGAAGTGTATGGTCATGCACTTTTGTGGAAGGAATAAAGAGTAGACTATTTTCTAAGTGGGGAGAAAATTGAAACATCAGAAGTGCAAGGAGATTTAGGAGTCCTTGAACAGGATTCCCAATAAGTTATCTTGCAGTGGCAAGAAAGGTAAATACAATGTTAGCCCTCATTTCAAGAGGACTAGAATATAACAGCACAGACATGATGCTGATGTTTTATAAGACACTGGTCAGACTGCACTTGGAGGATTGTGAGCAGTTTTGGGCTCCTTGTTTGAAAAAAGGATGCGCTGACATTGAGAGAGTCCAGGGGAGGTTCACGAGAATGATTCCGGGAATGAAAGGGTTGATGTCTTGATGCCTCTGGGCCTGTACTCATTGGAGTTTAGAAGAATGGGAAGGGATCACATGGAAACCTATTGAATATTGAAAGGCCTATATCAGGGGTTCCCAACTTCTTTTTATGCCATGGACCAATACCGTTAAGCAAGGGGCCCATGGACCCCCCCTGTCTGGGAGCTCCTGGCCCAGATAGAGTGGAGGTAAAGAGGATGCTTCCTATCGTAGGTGAGTCTATGAACAGAGGGCACAGCCTCAGAACAGAGGGACATCCATTTACAACCGAGATGAGAAGAGATTTCTTTAGCCAGAGGGGTACTGAATCTGGAATTCACTGCCACAGACAGTCATGGAAGTCAAGTCATTGAGTATATTTAAAGTGGAGGATAATAGGTCAGAGTGTCAAAGGTGATGGGAAGAAGGCAGGAGAATTGGGTTGAGAGGGATAATAATAATGGAATGATGAAGCAGACTCTAAGACCTGCTTAGTCTAATTCTGCTTCTATGTCTCATGGTCTAAATTCTGCATGTATTGTAAATATATGTGTACGTTGTTCAAATGGTTTCCAGTAAGTATTATCAACAAAATGCATCAGCAATTCCTGACATGCTAGCATATTAAACTGCAGCACAGGAAGGCCGAAGATGTAGAGAGATTTTTCCACAATTACAGCCGTTTGGTTACATAGTATAGAGGCGGTGTTTCACATGGCAGGAATATATTCAGCAGGTTAGATCTGAATTTCTTTGCGTTAGACTCAAAACCATTTTAAGAAAAGAATGGCAGATCTTACCAAAACAACTTGCCATCTAGATGGATGGATTCGAACACACTGTAGTTCCAGCTCTAAAGGTGGAGCTTTGCATTAATTGCCCCACAAAACAATGAACTGCTCCCTTCATTGCTGTTAATTTCATAGCGTGAATATACAGATACAACGTTCCTAGAAAAGTACTCCTGCTTAGATACAATTCTTTCAAGATCTACAAAAACTGAGCATTAGTTTGGATAAACCACTGCTTCTCTCCGTGCTATTCCTCAATAATTTAGAAGAAATTTGTTTTATGATAAACTGTATATATATATATTCCAAGTTAGGGGGCAGAAAATATTAATATAGAGAATGTGCTGCATCGGTACTCACCAACACCCAACACTTGATTCAGCAAAAGTCATCACGTCTCACCAACAAACATACAAGCTGGCGATGTTGCTATAAGTAGCAAAATGATAATTTCAGGATCTATAGAGGGGCTGAGTTCTCATTTTCCGAGCAGAGGCTATTGACGAATGCACTCAGGTTTTAATGAAAGTGAATTGTAAATTTTGCCAGGTCCGTAGCCATTCAAAATCAGAATCAGGTTTAATATCACTGGCATATATTGTGAAATTTGTTGTCTTGTGGCACTGGTATAATGCAATACATTATAATAAAAACTATAAGTTACAATACTAAGTATATATAAAAAAGGAGAAAGTTAAATTAAATGAGCAGTGCAAAAAGAGAGGGAAAAAACTGAAGTAGTTTTCATTGTCCAGTTGGAAATCTGATGGTGGAGGGGAAGAAGCAGTTCCTAAATCGTTGAGTGTGTGCCTTCAGGCTCCTGTACCTCCCTCCTGATGGCAGCAATGGAAAGTGGGGGTGATGGGGGCCCTTAATGGTGTATACCGCATTTTTGAGGTATCACCTTTCGAAGCTGTCCTGAATGCTGCGGTAACTGATCCTTAACCTGGTGGTGCGGGTCCTGAGGCTCCTGTACCTTCTTCCTGATGGCAGCAGCGAGAAGAGAGCGTGGCCTGGGTGGTGGGGGCCCCGGATAACAGAAGCTGCTTTCCTGCATCAGCACTTAATTGTGTGCTCAATTATGGGGAAGATTTTATTCCCCGTGATGTACCGGGACGTATCCACTACCTCTTGCAGGATTTTCCATTCAAGAGCATTGGTATTTCCAGACCCAGCTGTGATGCAGCCAGTCAATATACTCTCCACCACACATCAATAGAAGTTTGTCAAAGCTTTAGATGTCAAGCCGAGCCTTTGCAGGAAGTCGAGACACTGCCACGCTTTCTTCGTAATTGTACTTACGTGCCTGGACGAGGACTGGTCCTCTGAAATGATAACACTGAGGAATTTAAAGCCGGTGACCCTCTCCACCTCTGACCCGAAGCTCCTGTTTCTCTGCTCTATGTCTCTATGACTCCACCTGGGAGGTGTTGGACCAACTATTTCCAGCTAGCACCCATTTGTGTGAACTGTCATTGTCGTCCAG
Organism: Hemitrygon akajei; assembly: GCF_048418815.1. Lineage (NCBI taxonomy): Eukaryota > Metazoa > Chordata > Chondrichthyes > Myliobatiformes > Dasyatidae > Hemitrygon > Hemitrygon akajei. Next base: position 18,725,360 of record NC_133147.1, on the reverse strand, counting down.
CTTCGTGCTTAATAGCTGCACTAGATTCAAAATGATATGCAAATCAGTATCACTTAGAAACGTAGAAACATAGAAAATAGGTTCAGGAGTAGGCCATTCGGCCCTTCGAGCCTGCACCGCCATTCAGTATGATCATGGCTGATCATCCAACTCAGAACCCTGTACCTGCTTTCTCTCCATACCCCCGATCCCTTTAGCCACAAGGGCCATATCTAACTTCCTCTTAAATATAGTCAATGAACTGGCCTCAACTGTTTCCTGTGGCAGAGAATTCCACAGATTCACCACTCTCTGTGTGAAGAAGTTTTTCCTCATCTCGGTCCTAAAAGGCTTCCCCTTTATCCTTAAACTGTGACCCCTCATTCTGGACTTCCCCAACATCGGAAACAATCTTCCTGCATCTAGCCTGTCCAATCCCTTTAGAATTTTATATGTTTCAATAAGATCCCCCCTCAATCTTCTAAATTCCAGTGAGTATAAGCCTAGTCGATCTAGTCTTTCTTCATGTGAAGTCCTGCTATCCCAGGAATCAATCTGGTGAACCTTCTCTGTACTCCCTCTATGGCAAGAATGTCTTTCCTCAGATTAGGGGACCAAAACTGCACAGAAAATTCTAGGTGCAGTCTCACCAAGGCCTTGTACAACTGCAGTAGAACCTCCCTGCTCCTGTACTCAAATCCTTTTGCTATGAATGCCAACATACCATTTGCCTTTTTCACCGCCTGCTGTACCTGCATGCCCACCTTCAATGACTGGTGTACAATGACACCCAGGTCTTGTTGCATCTCCCCTTTTCCTAATCGGCCACCGTTCAGATAATAATCTGTTTCCCTGTTCTTGAAACCAAAGTGGATAACCTCACATTTATCCACATTAAATTGCATCTGCCATGAATTTGCCCACTCACCTAACCTATCCAAGTCACCCTGCATTACCTTAGCATCCTCCTCACAGCTAACACCGCCGCCCAGCTTCGTGTCATCCGCAAACTTGGAGATGCTGCATTTAATTCCCTCGTCTAAATCATTAATATATATTGTAAACAACTGGGGTCCCAGCACTGAGCCTTGCGCTACCCCACTAGTCACTGCCTGCCATTCTGAAAAGGTCCCGTTTACTCCCACTCTTTGCTTCCTGTCTGCCAACCAATTCTCTATCCACATCAATACCATACCCCCAATACCGTGTGCTTTAAGTTTGCACACTAATCTCCTGTGTGGGACCTTGTCAAAAGCCTTTTGAAAATCTAAATATACCACATCCACTGGCTCTCCCCTATCCACTCTACTGGTTACATCTTCAAAAAATTCTATAAGATTCGTCAGACATGATTTTCCTTTCACAAATCCATGCTGACTTTGTCCGATGATTTCACCTCTTTCCAAATGTGCTGTTATCACATCTTTGATAACCGACTCTAGCATTTTCCCCACCGCCGATGTCAGACTAACCGGTCTATAATTCCCCAGTTTCTCTCTCCCTCCTTTTTTAAAAAGTGGGGTTTCATTAGCCACCCTCCAATCCTCAGGAACTAATCCAGAATCTAAGGAGTTTTGAAAAATTATCACTAATGCATCCACTATTTCTTGGGCGACTTCCTTAAGCACTCTGGGATGCAGACCATCTGGCCCTGGGGATTTATCTGCCTTTAATCCCTTCAATTTACCTAACACCGCTTCCCTACTAACATGTATTTCCCTCAGTTCCTCCATCTCCCTAGACCATTTGAGGACTGGAACTAACTGACATGGAATCAGTCAGTGCTTTGTGGTGGATTAAAATGAGCTCCATTTTAATAGAATGGAAAAGGCTCTGGGGAGTGAGGTGAACTGGAGGACGGAATGTAGACAATTCCCCACAGCAATTGTTTGAGTTTTCTCGAGGCCATTTTTCAAAATTTGTCAAATAATTTCCAAGATGTTTTATTGCTGCATTGGAACTTGGCAATGACTTTATGGTTAAGGGAATCCATGAATGCCGTTGGACTTAAAATATTATTTTCCTTTATTCCACCTCATCTAACTCTGCGCAAGTCTATAATGAGACATTATGCATAATGCTCTGGTTTAATAAAGGATTGCAAGGATTTTAAAAATAACTGGGACACATCTTTGCCTCTGAACACACAAGCTTATTTCTTGATCTGGAGTGAATGCACACAAGTACCACCACTCACAAAATGCTGGAGGAACTGAGTCAGGCAGCGTCTATGGAGGGAAATAAACACGTTTTGGGCCGAGAACCTTCACCAATAACGGCTCTGTGGCGCTCTGCTTATTACTGACCACTGTTGAAAAACTACTGTTTTTAATCATACTTTTTATAAGACTCTTACCCTTTCAGAAACTCGTGTATTTTTCACAGTATGTGGTGGTTCATCCCCACTCACAGGCAGAAAGTGGTATAGCAGCTAAACTAACGGTTTATCACCTTTCTCATTTTTCGTTGGTTAAGTATTAGCACATTTCCCACGTGATATATTTGTTTTAATTATGTAGCCTATTGACTAGTTTACTCCTATCTAAGGAATTTTGATTATCTGGGTTATAAAAGGAGATGGATTTTTCAAAGGTGCCGTCTTTTATTCTTTATTCTTTTGTCATCATTCATTTACCTCTTAGCATCATTTTATTTAGTTTGCTTAGTATTCATATATCTGTTTGTACTTTAAAATAAACTGAGATCTTAGAATCAAGACTACTCATCTTTTCTGACTCCTGGAAGAAGACCAAGGATCAGAAAATACACAGCAATCCAACACCACTAACGAGAGAAACACCCATTTATCCCAATTCTCTGCCTTCTCTTGGTTAACCAATTCTTTATCCATACTAATACATTATCCCCCCGCTCCAGGCATCCTTATATCCTCAAAGAACTTCAGTAGGTTCAGGCAACTTTGTGTGTATGAGCTTTTTGTTTTCAGCTAAACATCAGAAAGTATCTGATTTGGATTACATAAGTCGACCATTTTGGCAACTGCCACACATGTATCTGTTTACTTGCCCTGATAGTAATATTTAAAACACAATGCATCCAGAAATTGGACCATAACTCAACAGCCATCGTTGTGTTTACCACCAATGCTGACTAAAAGTATTCTCGTGTTTCCCTGAAGACCGTCTTTGCTATGGAGCCACAGGTAGAGTGAGTATGGAGTGTTTTGACAATGAACAAAGTCACCGGAGAGTCAGTGAAGCTGGTTGATAAGGTAGTCTGACTCCCCCCACGCCCCGCCCTTCCTTTCCAGTCCTGATGAAGGGTCTTGGCTTGAAATGTCGACTGTTTCCTTTTCTCCATGGATTCTGCCTGACATGCTGAGTTCCTCCAGCTTTGGATTTCCAGCAACTCCAGGTTTCCTTGTGTGGTGGATATAAAAGTCTTTAGTCAGCCAAACAAGCAGGAAACGTACTGGAGACACTCTTGAAAGAAGAGGCCTGCCTGACCCAATATTGCATGACAAAGATCACAGATAACAGCACGACGATCTATAGTCACAGTGTACCTACAATGCTTCCTTTGAATTACATATAATTTTAAAACAACTCCATATTCACACCAACACCTGGACACCCAAAATGAATGTTAACTCCCACTGACTCTGGGTTGCATTCATGCATATGCAGACATCTCAGGTGAAATCGAGTGCTTCTTTGTTTGCAATGAACCCCCGTCTGCAGCTTCCAGAACACCATTGTTCAGAGCTGTATTTTAAATTCAGTCCAAAGTTCATGTTCAGCTTTGAAGATTGGTTGCTGTTGTAATTAATATTTGCTATTTACCAAAATCCAGAATATGCCCTGATAATATTGGGGCGTTCCCTGGCTTGCAATTGACCCCAGTCGGCAGCTCCAAGAACACCATTGTTCGGAGCTGCATTTTAAATTCAATCTACAATCCACATTCATGTCTGAAGACTCGTTGCTGTTGAAGTTAATATTTTCTGTATTCCCTAAATCCAGAATATGACCTAACAGAGTTTGTGGGTTGTAAATGTCAACGGGACGAATTGCCACTAATGCTTAATTACCAATTATGCTAGGAATATATCCAAAAATATATGCATAAGAATATTATGCCAAGAATATATCTAAAACATTAATTAGTATCCCTGATAAAATTATGCAGAGGCCACACCCTGGTGATGAAATCTCAAACAAGGGACCATTTATTTACAAACAGTAAAACATTCATTCGAACATCTAAGCCACCCTAAGTTGCAAAAGTTATGGACTCTAAGCATTCAGTAACACTTCAAACTCAACAGGCACCTCATTAAGTTCCCCCAGGTTACATGGTTACAAAACTAAACATTCAACTGATGCTCAGCTAAGAATGCACATGGGCACTCCTGTATATGCAGCCCATTTTCCCAATGGTCAGTCTGCACTGGTCGTAACTTCAGCCTGATGCAGGCCGTGGGGATGGAAGAAGGAGGCCGAGCCTCCTGCACGTGCTATTCTTATACCCCTCAAGGCGCCTGTAACCAGATGCCGGTAGGTAGGTAGGCCTCCGTTAGTCTCGATAGACCATGGATTTGCACCTTGGAAAGTTTCCAGGGCGCAAGCCTGGGCAGGGTTTTTTTTTAATGGAAGACCGGCAGTTGCCCAAACTGCAAGCCTTCCCCTCTCCACACCACCGATGTTGTCCGAGGGAAGGGCATCAGAATGAGGTTCAAGGCAACCAATGAGAAAGGACTGCAGCATCCTTCAAACAGCCCAGTCGATGAGTGGCACGGTAGAGGTGGCCTTCGATCGCCTAACCCTCCATGTGACAATATTAGATGATGGGGCAGGTTTGAAGGATCTTTTGGCTTACTCCTGCAATTGCTGCTTGCTCCTGAGTTCTAGTCTCCTCCCCATACTAAGCTCAGCAATCGACTATAAATGTACTACGCAATAGTCCTGACAAGAGATTGGGAAAGGTCACTGGTCAACAAATGAAAAATCAGTAGTGATACATCTTGGAAGGCTCTTTACAAGTTATTGCACTTCTTGGGTCTGTAGAACATCACATCCTTTGTCTCCGGAGGTGGGCACAGAGCACTGATCGTTTGAGTCTCTTACCAATATCCTCACTCCTGGTGGGGGTTGCTGGATAATAAATAGGGCTTGATTTATTTCACTTACATAATGGCTCAGAGAGTAGCCTGATGATCACCATTTCCACCACACTTAAACTAGGTCCAGACTATGAAAAGGAAAATGCTGAAGCAGATAACCATTTTATACATCCACACAGTAGACCTTGTGTAATGTTTCAACATTATCTGCTCAATGTTAGTGATGCACCATCAATAACTCACTCTGAGACGTAAATGCGAGATATCGGCTTTTATTGACTGGAAGAAGGAACAAGCAGTGAGTGACCACCATACTACATCCTGGAGACTGAGAGGCCGGGCTCAGACCTCCATCACCTTTATACGGGGGTCTGTGGGAGGAGCCACAGGAGCAGTCATCAGGGGGTGTGTCCAGACAGGTATATGTAGTTCACCACAGTTAGCAAGACCAAGGAGCTGATTATTGACTTCTGGAGGTGGAAACCAGAGGTCTATGGGCCAGATCTCACTGGAGAATCAGAGGTGAAGAGGATCAGCAACATTAAATTCCTCAGTGTTATTATTTCAGAGAATTTGTCCTGGACCCAGCACGTACGTTAAGTGCAATTATGAATTAGCAGTTCTACTTCCTTCGGGGTCTGCAAAGATTTGGCATGACATCTAAAACTTTGACAAACTTCTATAGATGTGTGGTGGAGAGTACATTGACTGGCTGCATCACAGTCTGATATGGAAACATCAATGCCCTTGAATGGAAAATCCCACAAAAGCTAATGGATACAGCCCAGTCCATCATGTGTAAGGCCTACCTCACCACTGAGAACATCTATACAAAATGTTGTCGCAGGAAAGCAGCATCCATCATCAGGACCCCCACCACCCCACATGCTCTCTTCTCACTGCTCCCATCAAGAAGAAGGTACAGGAACCTCAGGACTCACACCTCCAAGTTCAGGAACAGTTATTACCCCCTCAATCGTCAGGCTCTTGAACCAAATTTCACTCACCCCCATCATTGAAATGTTCCTTCGATCTATGGACTCACTTTCAAGGACTCTTCATCTCATGTTCTTGATATTTATTGCTTATTAATTTATTATGGTTATTATTTATTTTTGTATTTGCACAGTTTTGTTGTCTTTTGCACTCTGGTTGATCACCCAAGTTGGTAGGATTTTCATTGACTCTATTATGGTTATTATTCTAATATGGATTTATTGAGCATGCCTGCAAGAAAAACAATCTCAGGGTTGCATATGGTGCCATATATGTACCTGTTAGTAAGTTTACTTTGAACTTTGAACATTAGGAATGTTGCCTATACTAAAGAGATTTTTTTTAATACTTACTGTGTTTTAGAGTCTGGGCATCTCAGTCAATCTCAGCATCTATTGTCCATCCTATTTGCTCTTCATTTGAAAGCTTGTCTGACTATGTCGGATTCAATCATATGGTGATTGCCTGGAGCTACCTACAGGCCAGATCAGATACATTTGGCAGATTTCCTGCCTGGAAATGATGTTAGTGAACAAATTGAGTTTTTACAACAATCCTGTAGATTTTGTAGTCAGGGTCATGAAGATCAAGGATTTTTTTTGTTGTTTCGGAATCTGACTGAATTTAAAGTTACTGTAATAGCTGCCAAAGTGAGATTTGAACTCAGAACTCAGGATTACAAGCCCAATGATTTATCTGCCATGCCATGATCAAACCATAAATGATTACTTGATCTCCTATTGCAGCAAGTGGCAACTTCTTCAGGATAGGAGATAATTCCAAAAAGAAAAAAATTGTAGTAAAATAGCTACTTTAACTTGACGATATGTCAATATTGTATTGTGTAATATCTGATTTAAAGATGCTGTGATCAAATAATATAAAGTTACCTTTCCGGCTGTCTAAGAGGTCATTAACAATGGAACAATTTAACACACAGATTTGAAGGACTTTCAGTCATTTTTAATTATAGAATTTAGAAGAGACACACCATGGAACATTAGATTATTTAATATGTTCCCCCACAGCTTCTCTGATTTTTGATGGTAAATTTAATTTTAAAAAAACACAACAAGCCAGCCTGTAATTTTAATCGGACCGTGAAAATTACCAAATGTCTTTTAAATTGCATTGTAAAAAAATGAGTGGTGTTTGCAAATGCTACCAGTGTTTGTAGAACTGTGATTTTGGGGCCTTTATCTACTCATTAAAATTTACACATAAAATAGAAATAGATGATTTCTGACTGTTTAACTTCAGTGCTTGTATAAATTTAAATGTTCCGTTTATTCGTAGATATTATTTTTTCCATTGAAAGGTACAGGAGACAATTGCACAGAGCCCAGGCATAGAATAAATATTGGATAGAACATGAGATATAAAGAAAACTATTAATTATTTTCCAATGGATGATAAAAGACAATTAAACAACAGTGAGGACAGGGTGCATATAAACAAGTTAACTGAACATTTCAAGTTGACATAAATCTTCAGTGTCCAGGTAATTGACTGAGGCTGTCGGTGTGAAAACAGGAATCAAATGAATTGAATAGAAAGAAAATCTGGTTAAATCTTTTGATGCCCTCCATTGGTCGAGGTCAACCATAGATGGTGCTTCCTAGCTGTTTACGTTGCATACCCGAGCCAGGGCAGTACGATATGGAGAGTAAGCTGTTGCCCATGCAACAGGCTCCCTACCTCCATGCAGTTGATGAATCCAAAGGAGCGACAGGGATTGATACAGTGGCATCGCAGGAGTTTCCAGTCAGCGTTGAACTCAACATAGGACTGCCTCGGGGACTCCAGCTCCAGATTTTTCCCTCGGGGGTTTACTCCTGAAGCCTTCCCCATGAGTGGGTGTATGTGCAGGGCAGCGGAGGTTTGAGATCAGAGTTTTCCTCCTCCTAGGTGAGTGGCCAACCATGATGAGCCCCACCTTACCAAAGTGACTGGTTTTAAGGCACCAGTAACCCACCTTTGCCCCTTCTGTTAGTAGAAACAGTTCTGCCGAGCTTAGTAGTTAAGCCATACCTGAAGGCCAGGAGCTGGACTTGGTTGTCAGAGGCTATTTGAGATGCACACTATTGGGAGAATTTAATAGATAGTGGCAGTTCATCTCCACTATTTTCCCCAGCTACAACAACTTTAAGGAACCAGTTAAATCCAGTAATAGATCACTTATTTAAATAGATCACACTAGAGGCGGGAAACATGTTCCCGATGTTGGGGGAGTCCAGAACCAGAGGCCACAGTTTAAGAATAAGGGGTAGGCCATTTAGAATGGAGTTCAGGAAAAACTTTTTTCACCCAGACAGTTGTAGATCTATGGAATCTATGGAAGGCAGTGGAAGCCAATTCTCTGGATGCTTTCAAGAAAGAGTTAGATAGAGCTCTTAAAGATAGCGGAGTCAAGGGATATGAGGAGAAGGCAGGAATGGGGTACTGATTGTGGATGATCAGCCATGATCACATTGAATGGTGGTGCTGGCTTGAAGGGCCGAATGGCCTACTCTTGCACCTATTGTCTATTGTCTACTTATACTTTTCAAGATAAAGAAAGGTACATGTCGCCAATAATCATAACAGAAGTTTAAATAAGATCAAATAATATAAGCTTTATTTGTCACATGTGCATCGAAACATACAGCAAAATGCATCATCGACATCAACGACCAACACAGCCCGTAGATGTGCTGGGGGCAGCCCGCAAGTGTCGCATGATTCCAGTGAAAACATTTCATGCCTACAACTTACTAATCCTGACCCCTACATCTTTTTGGAGCATGGGAGGAAACCGGGGCACCCGGAGGAAGCCCATGCAGACGGATGGAGAAAGTACAAACTCCTTACGGACAGGAACCTTGCCCTGATTTTCAGTTTTCTGGCGCCAACCATTACGCTACGGTGTCGCACGTGGTACAGATGCGACGGATGTCATGAGACTGTTCGATATTTCTTTCTATTTTGCATCCTTTAATTCAGATTTAATGCAGGGTTCTTTCTCTGACTTTCAGTGACGTCATAGTAAAACAGGTTTGAAGACTGGCTTGAACCGAGCATAACGAGCATCAGACATGGGTCTCAACGTTCGTAAGCTAGGCAAGAAGAGAATGTCTCAAAATGCCTGCTCTGTATACATTTCAAACAGGCTAGCTGATAATTTGGTAGCTCTTTAATGTAAATATTCCTTCCTGTCATAGCCTTGACATTTGATTGCTGACGTGTTTCCAAATAAGAGAGAGAGATAATGATAATCTAATGAAAAACACAGTAAAAAAAGATGGTACCTTTGATCCCTCAGTTAAATTTGAAGAAACTTGGAGGCCTTTTATTCAATACTTTCACAGAATATAATTTGACCTTTTCCGATTCCTTTGTATTATTCATTAATTTGAGCAGAGGAGCGGAGTTGACGACACTAAAGATTTTTTTCTTGATGTAATAGAATAGCCCAGCTTTGTTAGCTTAGTTTAGTTTTAGTTGTGTTTAGTTTATTTTGTTCTTGATTTTTCAATTTGGGGTTTTTTTTTTCCATTTTTTTTTGTATCTTGTTTATATCAAGGGTTTGGGAGGTCTATTATATTGGTGTTACCTATAGTTTTTACCCATGTGTTAATTGCCAACAATGTAATCTCACTCCCTTTGTACTATTATGACCATTAATGTATCTGTTTTGGAAAAATTCAATAAAAAGATTGAAAAAGAAAGAAAGAAAGAAAGAAAGAAAGAAAGAAAGAAAGAAAGAAAGAAAGAAAGAAAGAAAGAAAGAAAGAAAGAAAGAAAGAAAGAAAGAAAGGAAGAAAGAAAGAAATATTTTTATGAGGCAAGAGCCCAACAAGTCTGTGTCTTGCTTGCAGTATATGTCTGAATGTCACAAATTACTATACCAAATAGTCCAAAAATCCCTTCTCTTCTTAAGAATACATCTGTTTTTTTTAACTTTTTATAACTTTTCTGTCCAATGTCTAAGAATAGAAACATGTAAAAAGTTTGAACTAATATTGAGTCCTGACTAGCTCTTTTCAACAAGACACAAGCAAATGCAGATGCTGTAATCTGGAGTGACCCCTACGTTTAATTCCGCCGCTATCTGTAAGGAGACTCTGTGTTTTCCCCGTGACCGTGCGGGTTTCCTCTGCGTGCTCCAGTTTCCTCCCACGGTCCGAAGACATATGTCCGAGTTAGTCAATTGGTCACATGGGCATAATTGTGTGGCACGTTGGGCCTCCAAATAAGATAAATCAAGTCAAATAAATTCAGTAGGTCCTGAGGAGGCAAGGAGATTGTCAATGCATCAGGTTGAGACGCTGACCCTGAGTGTCAACCATGCCTTTTCTTCCTCGAGTTCCTCCAACGGTTGATTTTGTTTTTGCTTCCTATTCTTTCTGTCTTGTATTGTTCAATATATTCACATTGCCATGACTGTTTTATTCCCCACACGAATTATTAACTGTTTCCGTCATCTCTCCGTCACCACAGATCAATGTTAATCCATGACTTTGATATTTGCGCCCAGTTTCTCAACCATTCTCTTTATCAGGTTTCCACAAGTATTAGCTCAAAACTCCAGATGTGAATCTCTTCCATATTGGCCTCTTATGACCCAACGGAAAACTCATTAGCTGTAATATCATATCCTCATATCCAATTCCCACAATCACCTTGTTTCGCCCCGATCATTTGTCTGCCTCTATTTTAGTTATCACTGGTTCAACACTGGTGCACCTCAGGGGTGTGTGCTTAGCCCACTGCTCTGCTCTCTCTATACACATGACTGTGTGGCTGGGCATAGCTCAAATACCATCTATAAATTTGCTGATGATACAACCATTGTTGGTAGAATCTCAGCTGGCAACAAGAGGGCGTACAGGAGTGAGATATGCCAACTAGCGGAGTGGTGTCACAGCAACAACCTCGCACTCAACGTCAGTAAGACGAAAGAGATGATTGTGGACTTCAGGAAGGGTAAGGCGAAGGAACACATACCAATCCTCATAGAGGGATCAGAAGTGGAGAGAGTGAGCAGTTTCAAGTTCCTGGGTGTCGAAATCTTTGAGGACCTAACCTATCGATGCAGTTATAAAGAAGGCAAGACAGCAACTATACTTAATTAGGAGTTTGAAGAAATTTGATATGTCAACAAATACACTCAAAAACTTCTATAGATATACCATGGAGAGCTTTCTGACAGGTTGCGTCACTGTCTGGTATGGGTGGGGGGTGGGGGCTACTGCACAGGACCGAAAGAAGCTGCAGAGGGTTGTAAATTTAGTGGGCTCCATCTTGGGCACTAACCTACAAAGTACCCAGGACATCTTCAAGGAGCGGTGTCTCATTATTAAGGACCCCCAGCACCCAGGGCATGCCCTTTTCTCACTGTTACCATCAGGTATGAGGTACAGGAGCCTGAAGGCACATACTCAATGATTCAGGAACAGCTTCTTCCCCTCTGCCATCCGATTCCTAAATGGACATTGAACCCTTGAACACTACCTCACTTAGTTAATATATATTATTTCTGTTTTTGCTGGACTTTTAATCTATTCAACATATATATACTGTAATTGATTTACTTATTTATTTTTTTCTTCTATATTATGTATTGTATTGAACTACTGCTGCTAAGTTAACAAATTTCACAACACACGCCGGTGATAACAAACCTGATTCTGATTCTGAGTTAGATACATCTCCCAGTATGCATCTTACCTATTTATCTTTACCCAAACCTTCTCTTTCATTACTGAAGTTGATTGGCTAGACATTTTTCTGTCTTCGTCTAGAAAGTCATCAGTTACATTTTACATGTTTTGTTTTTAGGAAAGTTTTAATCATCTTCCATATTCCTCCATATTTTCATAATAAGAATTGGATGTGTTAATCAAGTTTGAAGTCTGAGACAAGCCAATTAGCACAATTAAAGCAGCATATAAAACCATTTGCAAATTGTTGTCACATATGAATTCCATGCAGTTTGAAATCCTTTGATTGTTGTTGAATTGACTTTATTTTTTACGTCCTTCACATACATGAGGAGGAACAATCTTTATGTGCAACTTATAGTAATTTTGTATAAATAGTATGTACAGCAGGACAGTCAATATAACATAGAAATACAATTGTATCAGCATGAATTAATCAGTCTGATGGCCTGGTGGAAGAAGCTGTCCCAGAGCCTGTTGGTCCTGGCTTTTATGCTGCGGTACCGTTTCCCAGATGGTAGCAGCTGGGACAGTTTGTGGTTGGGGTGACTCAGGTTCCCAATAATCCTTATCCTTAATTAAAAATTAGAATGGTTCTTGTAATTTAAAAAGTCCATTTGCAGTTTAAACCTTCTGCTTTCAAGACAGACTGGGAACTCAACTCTGCCAATGAACTTACGAAGTGGATAATTAAGCCAATGCAAATTCAAATTTTCCTGTCATGATGTATCTGACCATTGGCTTTTGGGGGTCATTTACTGTATCTGGTGCTCCCTGTGTGGCCTCCTGTATATTGGCAAGACTCAATGTAGATTGGGAGACCGCTTCGCCGAGCACCTACACTCCATCCACCACAGAAAGCAGGATTTCCCAGTAGCCACCCATTTCAATTCTACTTCCCATTCCCATTCCAACATGGCTTCCTCTACTGTCGCAATGAGGTCACACTTGGGTTGGAGGAGAAACACCTTATATTCTGTCTGGGTAGCCTCCAACTTGATGGCATGAACATCAATTCTCAAACTTCCAGTAATCCCCCCCCCCCATTCCCATTTCCCTCTCTCACCTTATCTCCTTACTTGCCCATCACCTCCCTCTGGTGCTCCTCCCCCTTCCCTTTCTTCCATGGCCTTCTGCACTCTCCTATCAGATACCCCCTTTCTCCAGCCATTTATCTCTTTCACCAATCAACTTCCGAGCTCGTTACTTCACCCCTCCGCCTCTCCTGGTTTCACCTATCACCTGACACCTTGTACTCCTTCCTCCCCTCTCCCACCTTCTTACTCTGAATTCTCATCATTCTCCAGTCCTGATGAAGGGTCTCGGCCCGAAATGTTGACTGTTTACTCCTTTCCATAGATACTCCCTGATCTGCTGAGTTCCTCCAGTATTTTGTAGGTCTTGCTTTTTGGCCTTGTACAACCTTTCAGTACACACTCGGAAGTGAAAACAATACCTTCCTTTTTACCACAGCAAGTGGTGGAAACCCGGTGGGTCAGAGGAACACAGAAGTGCATGTCCACAGATTCTTGAAGATAGCTGGATAAGGAGATAATGTTGCTACAAAAGCTCTGTGATAGTTTTCCTTATTGACCGAGACAAACAGTATGGTGTCAAACTGGATTTGCAAAGATGTCTATAACCAGATGGCATAGAAGGATTAGAAAGAACTGAAGAAAAGATATTCAGATAGAGAGGCAGGGGTCTGGAATTCACTATCCAAAATAGAGGCTGAAGTAGAAAAATTATCAGCCACAAACGTAAAGGATCCATACCTAGAGGTACAAAGTGGGATGAGTCTCAATAACTCTTTTGTGGCTGGGAAGAACACACAAAGCCAAATAATGTAATTCCTCTGGGGAAATTTCTCTCATCCTGTTTGCTGTCAGGTATTTAATTAATCACTTGTAAAATGGCACTCCAGTAATCTACAGAAATGCAACTTATACAGAAATGCTGCCAAAAAGTTCTATTTTAACTTCATCAGTCCACAGGACTTGTTTCCAAAATGCATCAGGTTTGTTCCTTTGAACCTTTTGAATAGAACTTTTTGAACGCAATGAGCAAAGGTATGTTTGTAGAAAAAAGAGTGCAGAATTTCATGAAAATAACCCCTCTCCAACTGTTAAGCACAGGGGTGGATCGATCATGCTTTGGGCTTGTGTTGAAGCCAATGGCATGGGGAACATTTACTGGCAGATGGAAGAATGAATTCAATTAAATACCAACAAATTCTGGAAGCAAACATCACACCGTCTGTAAAAAAAGCTGAAGATGAAAAGAGGATGGCTTCTACAACAGGATAATAATCCGAAACACACCTCAAAATCCACAATGGACTACCTCAAGAGGCACAAGCTGAAGATTTTGTCATGGCCCTACAGTCCCCTGACCTAAACATCATCGAAAATCTGTGGATAGACCTCAAAAGAGCAGTGCATGCAAGACGCCCCAAGAATCTCACAGAACTAGAAGGCTTTTGCAAGGAAGAATGGGCGAAAATCCCCCAAACAAGAATTGAAAGACTCTTAGCTGGCTACAGAAAGCGTTTACAAGCTGTGATACTTGCCAAAGGGGGTGTTACTAAGTACTGACCATGCAGGGTGCCCAAACTTTTGCTTCGGGCCCTTTTCCCTTTTCGTCATTTTGAAACTGTAAAAGATGGAAATAAAAAAGTTTTCCTGTTTAAGATATTAAAGAGATGTGTCATCTTTAACTTTATGCCTTTTGGAAATCAGGTCATCTTTTACTCGCTTAGTTATTCACAGTAACAGAAATTTTGACCAGAGGTGCCCAAACTTTTGCATGCCACCGTATATACAAACAAGGCCTCGTGTGTTAATTTTGATCTGTGATGACCTTAGAGGGGAAGGTGTAATTTTCCTTAGCATCTCTGGATCAGGGAGGTTTGTGGGTTGAGGTGGCTGCTGGTGGAGAATGAGACGGATTCCACGTTCCTGAACTCTAGTGCATAGTTGTTACTATGTAATTTGTTACTCATTTGCAGGACATGGGTGTCACTGGCAAGGCCAGACTCTAGTGTCCATCTCTGATTGCCCTTTGCAAGTCCCCTGGCTTCTTCGATTGCTGCGGTCCTTCAGGTGAAGGGATTCCCTCAAAGTTCAAAGTAAATGTATTGTCAAAGTACGTTCATGTCATCATACACAACCCTGAGGTTTATTTACTTGTGGGCATACTTGATAAATCTATAGAATAATAACAATAACAGGATCAATGAAAGACCACATCAACTTGGACATTCATCCAGTGTGTGAAAGACAACAAACTGCACAAATACAAAAACATAATAATAATAATAATAATAATAATAAATAAGCAACAAATATTGAAAACATGAAATAAAGAGTTCTTGAAAGTGAGTCCATTGGTTGTGGAAACATTTCAATGATGGGGCAAGTGAAGTTGAGTGAAGTTATCCCCTTTGGTTCAACAGCCAGATGGTTGATGGGTAGTAACTGCTCCTGAACCTGGTGGTGTGAGTCCTGAGGCTCCTGTGACTTCTTCCTGATGGCAGCAGCGAGAAGAGATCATGTCCTGAGTGGAGGGGGTCCCGGGTGATGGTGATGCTTTCCTGCGATAGTGTTTCACGTACTTACTGCCTGTTACACCGCTGGCATTTAGGGCAGCACGGAGGTCTTCCATCTCCGGCAGTGTTCAGGGCTTCCTTCATCGTGCCAGTAGTTTCCTTTTGGTTTTCACTACTGTCAGTCATGCAAGTTCTGTGTGGAGACTCAGGAATGCCATTGCACTCAGATGTAGGAGGAATATTCATTGCTGTTTCCACAGCAATTTTGCTTTATCAGTCAGGGTTGTTAGCACTGAGTTGAACCCCTAAACCTGGAGGACCAGTGGACCACTCATAGTCTGTCCTCTACCTTTTGACCTGTTTGGCATGGGTGACCCTACCAAGATCCAAAGCATAAAGCCAACGTAGTTCTCCAGGTCATTGAGGCACACAAGCCTCCAAGGCCTACAACAAGGCCCTGGTCATTTTGGAGCAGCTTTTCATGTAGATGTGCTCAATGGTGTGGAGGGCTTTACCGGTGATGGACTGGGCCAGATCCACTACTTTTTGTCGGATTTTCCATTCAACGGCACTGGTGTTTCCATACTAGGCTGTGATGCAGCCAGACAATATACTCTCCAATACACGTCTATAGAAGTTTGTCAAAGATTTAGCTGTCATACCAAATCTCCACAGACTCCTAAGGAAGTAGAGCCACTGCTTTCTTCGTAATTGTACTTACGTGCTGGGCCCAGGCCAGGTCCTGTTTAGGGAGCCCCAGGAAACCCAGCAACAGTGACTAACAGATGAACTTGACTGTGATTGCGTGGTCAACCCGTCTGCAAACCACCAGATCTAAATGAACACAGAATGGTCATCCTGTGAAGGAGCTGCAAGGCAACTCTGAAACAGTCAATAGCACCTGCAAAGGACCAGGAACAGCATCTTTAAAAGGGACAAGCAGCTCTGAATTACTTCACATCCCTATCTATTTGTTTATATTGCCAAGATTCACAACAAACATAGACGTGGTTAAATAGTGATAATGCAATTTAAATCTGATGCTGTTCCTTTATGTCCTCTTATCTATTAATTTCTACTTATTTATTAAAAAGCCCCAAAGCACAACACCTGTAGTCAATCACTAATTCAATCCTGCAATATAAATAATTTCCTTAAAGGTTCAAACCAATTAAAGAAAATAAAATCAGCAAAAAAAGCAAAGTTTGGTGTTGAGGTGTAGGGAGCTGAAAGACTTTGTCTACATGGTTGACAATACTCTAGGAAGTGGGGCTAGGAAAGATGGCACCTAAGATTTTTTGCAGACCCATGTGACTTCTTCCTGTTCATCCATGAATCACTTTATTCTTCTTCTCTTATATCTTTCTTTTCTTTTCAAGGTGGCTGTGCTTCTTTCCAGCCCGTGAGCTACAGCTCAGGCTACAGTCATTCGCAAGTGGTGGGTCGTCGAACTGCTGTAAGGCCAGGAAGACATGCGCCTGGGGGGAGCGTGAATAATGCGGCTCCTCACCAATTTCGCTAACTGAGGCATCGCGGGAGACTGAAACATGGGGACAACAGGCGGTGCGCGCTACTGTGGGGAGAAGGCCCCTGTACTCGAGGGATCCATCTATCCCTTTCGCTCTTTTGATGGTGAGCGAGAGCTTGTTGGTCCTTCAATCGGGGGGCTTAGAGAAGCAACGTGGAGGATTGTAACATCGGAACAGTGAGCTGCTGGTCTCCCGCTCTTGTTGCAGGAGCAATCTCTCACTCCCTTGATGGAGAGAGAGAGAGAGAGAGAGCCCGTCTGAGATACCGAAATGTCGGGTTATGGACTGTAGTTTTTGATGGACTCGAGTTCAAGGTCCCTTTGGGGGGGCTCTTGCTATTGCTTGTATGGTGGGGGGAGGGGTCAGTGCTTTTGCTGGCACAGGTGGGGGAATGTTGATGCGTCAGGTGATGCCTGTGCATGGGGCGGGGGGAAGCTTTGGGTTTCTGATGTTTCTATCATTCATTCTTCGGGGTTTCTTGTTTCATGGATGTCTGTGAAGAGTGAGAATTTCCGGTGGCATACTGTATGCATTCTCTGATATTAAATTCAAAGATTTGATACAGAAAAAAGCAGAAGCTTGTAGTTCTACATTAGCGATAATGTTCAGTTTTTTTCCATTATCGGTATGTTTAGATATAACTGTGTCAAGCAACAAAGGCTCCATGATTCTAAACACCATCCCTTGTTGCTATGGGCTACTTTTTTCTCATTTGAGGAACTCCCCGTTCAATCTGCAGAAATAACCCTGAATGTCAAGTCACCTGACAATATAATTTTCCATTCCACTCCCATTCTGACCTATCTGTACTTGGCTTCATACACTATTCCTCAGAAGTCCTCTGTAACCCTAAGGAATAGTTTCTCATCTCCTAATTCAGAATGCTCTAACCCCCTGGACTCAACACTGAATTCCTTTTAAGTTCCTGTCAGAACCAACCAGTCTTTGGAAGGCTCAGTCAGTCTTCAAATCTCAGACTTCTGTGAATTTCTAGAATTCTTTTATTTTGATTATTTCAGTGCCTACAGTGTTTGATTTAACACTGTTCCAGCAGCATTTTCTCTCTTTCCCTGCCCTCATTATCTCAGTTCCAACCTGTTATGGTTTGTAACTTCAAACCATTAAACTAATTCAAATCAAGACATGGGAGTACAAAAATGTGGGTCTTACTATGAGTTTACTTTAAACAAGGCCCAGATGTATCACCGTGGTAGTATAACTGTAGTATGCAATTCACGCATTTATACATATAACCCACGGTGAATTATTTAAACAAAGAAGAATGCTTAGCCAACCTATATATATATGTATAAACAAGATAACTCAAATATTACATAAATATTAAATATACAATACAACCAATAAGCCTTGTACAATGAGAACCACCACCATTTGCATCATTCAGTCTATCAGTCACACCCCTTGCCTTCCTGTGCAGCTTATGTTAACTTTTTATGAATCTGATGGGAAGTTAAACTTAACTTCCTCTCTCTATTGATCTGGTGCCTATTTCCTGCATTTTTGATATTATTTCAGCTTCAAATATATGTGTTTCATTTTGCTTTTTTGTCAAGCTCTTCTAACAGGCTAACAATTCCAGTGAAAATATATACCAGTAGCTGATAATGATCAACAATTATTAAAATGCCTAGCAGGTCAGATTTCCATAGAGGTATAGTGGAAAATGTAAGATAATATAGTTATCTGTTATACACTATTGATATAGAAAGAATTCTCTTTTTCAGTACATAAGTATATAACAACCCTATTAAAAAGGCTTTAAAATATTAATATGTTCAGATTTCTCTGGTGTTCAGAGGCCAGAAGGTATAATATATGAGAGTAACAGATTAATGAGGTAGTCAATTATTCTGCACGGTGGTGTAGTGGTTAGCACAGCGTTTTACAGTGTAAGATCGGAGTTCGAGTCCAGCCGCTGTCTGTAAGGAGTTTATACATTCCCCCCACGACTGCATGGGTTTCCTCCTTGACCTTCGGTTTTCTCCCACATACCAAAGAGACGTGGTTAGGGTTAGAGAGTTGTGGGGATGCTATTATGGTGCTAGAAACATGGAGAGACTCATGGGATGACCAGCAGAAACCTCATTGATTTGATCTGATACAAAAAGAAATGCATCTCACTGTATGCTTCGATGTACATGTGACAAATAAAGCTAACAGTCTTGGTGATGTTGTATTTTTTTAATATTTCAGTAATATTTGAGTAATATTGTAAATACATTGTTTCATTAAGCATTCTTTGTTGTTTATCTAATATTCACTACGAGTTATACTTACGGCAAAGTTCGGGAACGGCATAAGTCATTACGCCGTCAGGTCATACACGCACACCTCATTAAAACAAAAAGAACTAAGAGTGAACATTTGTCTTGTGTTTTTCTTTCGATTGGTTTTACATTTTGGAGTAACAAAACATAATACTGACAATGAGGAAGTTTTCAGTGAATGTAAGACGACCACTTACCTGTTGAAACACAGCGAGATGTGCAAATTAAAGTAAAAGCAGGAAACAGATGAAGTTCTCAGGTTCTTAAACAGTGAATAAACGGTGATAATAATATTAATAAATAAACAAATAAAAGAGCAGAATCAGCTGGCTACACGGACAGATAGACGCACTCGATTGCACAACGGATAACTGGCTAATGTGTACTGAGAAAACGAGTGGTATTTTGAACCAAATGAGAAACCAGTGCCAGTTTTGCTGAGGTAATTTAGTGGAAAGGCATACAGCTTGCTTCGACGTTTGACTGCTCCAACCAAACCAGCAGAAATAAGCATTGCTGATATCATGAAAGTAGGAACATTTAGAACCAAAAACACTGTTGATTGCATAACACTTCAGGTCTCATAAGCGGAATCGAAAGGAAGGGGAGTACTTCTCAGTGTAGGAGGATGAATTGAAGAAATTGCCTGAGCATTGGACCAGAAGAGTGATTTTAGGGAGCTTGGTGGAAAGCTGAAAAGCAGGACTGCCAGGGTAGTAATCTCTGGATACTGCCTGTGGCATGCACCAGTGAGGGTAAGAATAGGAGCATTTGGCGGATAAATGTGTGAATGAGGAACTGGTGCAGGTCCAGGGGTTCAGATTTCTGGATCATTGTGATCTCTTCTGGGGAAAGTATGACTTGTAGAAAAGGGATAAGTTACACCTGAACCCAAGAGGGACCAATATCCTCGTGGGCAGGTTTGCTAGAACTGTTTGGGAAGGTCTAAACTAATCTGGGAGAGTGATAAGGCTGAGAAGGGGGCAGTTGGTATACAAGTAGATGCAGTGTGTAATGAGACCATGAGGAAGGACAGGCTGATGATAAGGCAAAACTGAGAGTCAGCAGGATGAGTTGCAATGAGAAAGGGGGGCAAAATTGAAACAGGTGATGTATGTAGGACTGAAGGTGTTATATTTGAAAGCACGCAGTACACAGAATAGGGAAAAGATGAAATTGTAGCACAGATAGAGGCTGGCGGCAGGAGTTTGTCATCATCACTGAGTCAGGGCTGAGGGGAGATTATAGCTGGGAGCTAAACAGTCAAGGACACTCATTGTATCAAAAGGACAGGGAGGTAGGCGGAGGGGGTGGGGTGGATCGGTTGGCAAAAAATGAAATCAAATCCATAAAAAGAGGTGACATAACATCAGAAGAATTGTTGTGGGTAGAGCGAAGAAACTGCAAAAGTAAAAAGGCCTTGATGGGAGTCATATACAGAGCTCTGCACAATAGCAAAGAAAGAGCATGTCAACATTTCACAGAAGATAGCAAGGGCATGTCAAAAGGACAATGCAGGTAGATTGGAAAAACCAGGTTGGTGCTGGATCCCAAGAGGAAAAGCCTATAGAGTGCCTACAAGATGGCCTTTTAGAGCAGCTTGGTGGCTGAGCCCACTAGGGCATCAGCTATTCGAGATTGGGTGTTGTGCAATGAACCAGAACTGATTAGAGAACTTCAGGTAAAGGAACACATTTATGAGGCAGTGATCATATTATGATAGACTTCACTCTACAGTTTGAGAGGCAGAAGATAAAGTCAGATATATCAATATTACAGTGAAGTAAAGGGAATTACAGAGGCATGAGAGAAGAGCTGGACAAAGTTGATTGGAAGGGAACACTAGCAGGGATGATGGCAGAGCAGCAATGGCTGAGATTTCTGGGAGCAAGGTGGAAGGAGCAATATAGATATATCCCAAAGAAGAAGAAGTATTCTAAAGGCAGGATGATACAACCACACCTTAACAAGAGAAGTCAAAACCAACATAAAAGCCAAAGAGAGCAAAAATTAGTGGGAAGTTAGAGAACTGGAAAGCTTTTAAAAACCAACAGAAGGCAACTAAAAAACATCAAAAAGAGGCAAAAGTTGGAATACAAAAGGTAAGCCAGCCAATAATATTAAAGAGGATACCCAAAGTTCCTTCAGATATATAAAGAGGGAAAAAAGGCAAGACCAGATATTGGATCACTGGAAAATGATTTTGAAGAGGTAGTAATGGTGGACAAGGAATTGGCAGATAAACTGAATAAGAATTTTGCAATCAGTTGTAGAAGACACAAGCAATATGCTAGATGTTTGAGAGGGTCGAGGGGCAGGAGAGAGTGAAGTTGCCAGTTCTAAAGAGAGCATTTTTGGAAAAGCTCAAGGTCTAAAGGTAGATAAATCATCTGACCATCTGGACCAGATGGTCTGCACCCCAGGGTTCTGAAAGAGGAGGCTGAAGATATTGTGAAGGTATTAGTAATGATCTTTCAAGAATCAATGGATTCTGGCATGGTTCCAGAGGACTGGAAAATTGCAAACTCTTCAAGAAGGCAGAGAGGAAGAAGAACTGAAATTACAGGTCAGTTAGTCTGAACTCAATAGTTGGGAAAAAGTTGGAGTTAATTATTAAGGATGTGGTTTTGTGATAGTTGAAGGCACATGATAAAATAGGCTAAATTCAGCATGGGTTGCTTAATGGAAAATCTTGCCTGTCAAATCCATTTGAATTCTTCGAAGAAATAACATGCAGGATAGACAAAAGAGAACTGGTTGTTTTCTGTGCTTGGATTTTCAGAAGGCCTTGGACAGCTGCTGCACATGGGGCTGCTTAACAAGTTAAGAGCCTGTGGTATTGTAGGAAACACATTAAAGGAGCCTTTTCTGGCTGGCTGCCAGCGACTAGTGGTGTTCCACAGGGGTCTGTGTTGGGACCATTTCTTTTTACATTATACATTAATGATTCGGATGACAGAATTGATGGCTTTGTGATCAAGTTTGTGGATGATATGAAGATAGGTGGCGAGACAGGTAGTGTTGAGGAAGCAGGGAGGTTCCAGAAGGACTGAGACAGATTAGAAGAATGGGCAGATGGAATACCGTGTCGGGAAGTGTATGGTCATCCACTTTGGTAGGAGAAATTAAAGCATAAATTATTTTCTAAATGGGGACGAAATACAAAACTCCAAGATACAAAGGGACTTGCGAGTCCTCGTGCAGGATTCCCTAAAGGTTAACTTGCAGGCTGAGTCAGTGGTGAGGAAGGGAAATGCAATGTTAGCATTCATTTCAATGAATGTTGGCACTTTATAAGGCTCTTCTAAGGCCTCACTTGGAGGATTGTGAGCAGTTTTGGCCCTTTATCTAAGAAAGGATGTGCTTACATTGGATACAGTTCAGAGAAGTTTCACAAGAATGATTCCAGGAATGAAACGGTTACCATATGGCGACCAATTGATGGCTCTGGGCCTGTACTCACTGTAATTCAGAAGAATGGTGGGGGGGGGTGGAGCTCACTGAAACTTATCAAATCTTGAAAGGTCTCAATAGAGTGGATGTGGAGAGGATGTTTCTTATAGTGGCGGAGTCGAGAACCAGAGGGTACAGCCTCAAAATAGAGGGTCGTCCATTTAGAACTGAGAAGAGGAGGAATGCTTTTAGCCAGAGAGTGGTGAATCTGTGGAATTTGTTCCCACAGGTGGCTGTGGAGGTCAAGGCAGTGGTTGTTAAGTTCTTGGTTGGTCAGGGTCTGAAGGGTTATGGGGAGAAGGCAGGAGACTGGGGCTGTAGAGGAAATTGATCAGCCATGATGAAATGGCAGAGCAAACTTGATGGACCAGGTGAACTAATTCTGCTCCTATATCCTATGGTCTTATGGTTTTGTTGCCAGTCCAGTACTATGTTTAATTATGCAATGAGAGATTGTTTAGTTTATGGAATCTTACAAGAAAGCATTCAAAAATGGCTTCTAGCTGAAGCGCAACTGATATTTAACAGAGCAGTTGAAATTGCCATGTCAAAGGGAACAGCAGACAGAGAAGCAATTAATTTGCAGTCAGGAATGAAAATGAGGATGCACAAAATCGCAACGTCTAAACAGAAGTGTGCCTGACCAAATAAATTGTGTGAGTGTTGTGGCCGGGGTCACATACACCACACCAATGCAGGCTTAAAGGCATAACTTGCAGAAAATTGCAACAAAGTAGGGTGCCTGCAAACAGCACGTCAGGCAGACAAAAGTAGATGGACTGCACCGTGAAAAGAAAAAGATAAAAAGCCAAAGTGCGATTTCAAAATGAGCACTAATCTTCATGCTTTTGATGGAAAAATCTAAGAACGACGAGAGTGACACAGGACAGGGTAGCTTTGAGATTTACAATTGAAAACCAACAATAGACAAGCAATATGGCTGACACCAGAAGTGAACAGCAAATTAATTAAAATGGAATTGGACACTGGCTTGGCTGTTTACTCCACAAAATGAGCTTGAACGGCATTTCAGAGATACTGAACTAAAGCCTGCAGATATCCAACTAAGAACTTATACTGGAGAAAACTAACTCCCGTGGGAATGACATTCCTAATACTGAAACACAACAACCAACAAACCATATCGGACTTGTATCATTGTGAGGCTGTGATTGGCTGAGACAATTACAACTTGATTGGAGATGCATGCCACATCCCCTGCAATAGAGTCAACTGAAAGCAAATTAAGAAAGCTACTAGATAATGCCAGAGCAGTGTTCAAGGATAGCACTGGAAAACTCTAAGGGTAAAGGTAAGGTATTGTTAAGTGACAATGCCATACGTAAGGTTTACAAATCCTGTCCAGTTCCCTATACCATCTGTGATAAAGTAGCGAGTGTTTCTCACCATAAGCACTCTCAAAAGGCTTCATCACTATAATATTTTGAAGCGGCACCTGCACCTGCATTCTGCCAGAAAACTATGAACCAGGTGCTGCAAAGCTGCCTAAGCACTTAGTGTTACCTGAATCACATCATTGTTACTGATAAAGATGAGAAGGAACATCTCCAAACTCTCAAGCCAGTGTTAAAATGATTGGAAGATTATGGGCTCAGAGCACAATGCAACAATTGTGAATTCTTTAAACCAAGCATCACTTAATGTGGTCACACCATTGACACACAAGGATTAAACTAGTGTGCTGATAAAATTCAAGCAACGGTGGATTCCTCAAGGCTAAAAGACATGTCACCATTGCAATCTTTTTTAGTATCTGTTAATTACTATAACAGATTCCAGACAAAACTGGCTAAGGGTTTCCACCCCTTACGTTCATTACTACAGATCAGAAAGAAATGGCAATGGACAAAGCAGTGAGAGGTGGCTTTCCACAAGGCAAAAGAAATGGTGACAGCAGATGCTGTACTCATATATTATGATCTACATCATCCGTAAAGCTATGGTATAGGTGCAGTCACATCTTATGAGCGATAGAAGTGACCACCACGTAGTCTTTGCATCACATTCCCTTACCGTGACAGAAATAAATCATGCACAGATTGACAGAGAGGCCTTGAGATTAGTTTGGGGTGGAAAACATTTCAACCAATATTTGTATGGGGGAGAGTTTACCCTCATCATCAACAATAGTGTCCATTTTCAATTGACAGGAGGATGTTCTACTAACAACAGCAGCACAAATGCAGAATTGGGCTTTATTTCTTAGAGGACACAATTACAAGATTGAATTCAAGAGGACAATTAATCATGGAAATACTGTCCCATTTACCTTTGGGAAAGGAAATACCTGAAACATTTACAAAAGAGAACACTACTGTCGACGTATTGCCCCTAATGCAAATCAAAAGTCTGCCTGTCACAGCAGAAATGATCAAAAAGGGAACTAGAAAAGACCCCACACTGTCTCAGGTCTACATGGCCACCCAAAATGGCTGGAATGTGCTGCAGAATTCCCAAATCCCCCATTTTTACCTGCACCAGGATAACTTTGCCCTAGATGGGGGTTGCCTTATGTGCAGATTTGGAGCTGTTGCACCATAAAAGCTGAAAACGAAAGTGATCTAGAAGTAATCAAAATGAAAACATTGTCTTGAATCTTTGCCTGCTGGCTTGGGATAGATAAGCAGATCGAACATCTTGCCACACAAGATGCCAACAAGTCCAGGAGATGCCAAGAACAGTACCTCTGCATCCCTGGGAATGGCCTGCATTGCCCCGGCAGAGGATTCATGTGGGTTTTTCCATCCCATTGGTGGGCACAAATCTCTTGGTAATAGTGGATGCAGCTACAAAGTGGCCAGAATTGTCCCAATAGTCTCCACTCCAGCCTCTCACACTGCTGACGCGTTGAGAAGCCTCTTCTCAAGGACTGGTGTTCCAGAATTCTTAATGTGTGACCATGGACCACAGTTTGTTACGGAACATTTTCAGTCATTCCTGAAAATGAATGGAATAAGATGTATTACATCTGTACCGTACCACCCAGCTACAACTGGCTGGTCCAGAGTCTAAAGACCACACTGTGAGTAATGTCTTTTTGAGCAGAGCACACTATACTTACACCAAATCAGAAACTCACCCATTTCCTCCTTGCATATCACAATGCAGCACACTCCACAACCAGCAACTCGCCTGCTACGCTGTTCCTGGGTTGTCCCTCGCATTCACGCTTGGATTTCCTCAAGCCCAATCTCAGAAGGAGGGTGCAGGACAAACTGAAGACTCCTCAGACAAGGAGGTTCGGTTCTTCATTCCGGGGCAAGGGACTACAGAGGTGATCAAAAGTCGGTGCTCGGAAAGATTAGGGACAGAGCTGGTGGAGATTATGCCTGATGTTATCTGGAGACGGCATGTCAATCAGTTGAGGAGAACAGTGTCAATTGGAAGCTCGGTGATCAACCAAACTTCCAAAGAGCCAACCTGAGCTGCCCTTATTCCACAATATTTCAAAGCAGTGCCAGTTGTTAGAGAAGAAAGGAGCCCAGAGCTGTCAGAACACCTTCCTGCAGTCCCAGAGTCAACTCCTACAACCAGCACAGAGGAGACACCAGAACTGGGATTGTTCCACAGCACGACTCGCCTGCCAAACAGAGTGACCACCCCAGCCCACCCCCTTGCCATGCAAGATGTTATTCCACAAGAGTAAGAGATCTTCCACAGCGATTAAATCTTTAGGCCTGAGTGGGGCAATTTAAAGCTCACTATGCTGTGGATGTGTACGCAGAGAGCAGTGCGTTACATATTTGAATTGAGATGCATTCTATCTTGAGGTGGAGTTTATAGCTAAGCAGGGAGGAGAGTTGTGTACTTAATATTTCAGTAATGTTCAGTAATGTAAACATATTGTTTTATTAAGCACTCTTTGATGTTTGCCTAATTGATAACAGGTTATAAGACCATAAGACATAGGAGCAGAATTTAGGCCATTCAGCTCATCGAGTCTGCTCCCCATTTCATCATGGCTCATCCATTTCTCACACAACCCCAATCTTCTGCCTTCTCCCCATAACCTTTCACACCCTGACAAATCAAGAACCTATCAACCTCCACCTTAAACACCCAAGTGACCCAGCCTCCACAGATTCATCACCCTCAGGCTAATGAAATTCCTCCGCATCTCCGTTCCAAATGGATGTCCCTCTAACCTGAAGCGGTGCCCTCTAGTCCTAGACTCCCCCGCCATAGCAAGCATCCTCTCTACATCCACTCTATCTGGGCCTTTCAATGTTCAATAGATTTCAATGAGAATCCCCCTCATGCTTCTGAATTCCAGTGAATGAAAGCCCAAAGCCATCAACCTCTCCTCATACGAGAAGCCCTTCTTTCCTCGAATCATTCTCATGAACCTCCTCTGAACCTTCTCCAACATCAGGATACCCTTTCTAAAATAAGGGGCTTAAAATTGCACACAGTAGTCCAAGCGAGACCTCAGCAGTGCCTTATAAAGTGACAGCATTATTGGACGTCTAAATGAGGAACACTACCAGTCCTCTTATTCTTTTCTTCATGGGGAGTGGGTGGCCCTTTGTTATTAGCTTTTGATGAAGACCAAGTTAGGTAGCGCAAATATTTGATTTTGAAGTGCGGTAATAAAAAAAAATATAGCTTACATTTATGAACCGGAATTTGTTTCAAAGCACTAAAGTCCTTTAAAGTCATGTAAGCTTTTGAATATTAGATTTCTGAAGACAAATGGGGCTTTTTAAGTCATTCATCAAACAAATATTATGTTCAGTTCAATCATTTCTAGCAGAGGGGAAAAAATTATTTACTCTTTGCAATGTATAAACTTAAAGCTTAATCACATTATTTATTCTGTAAATGTCATAGCTGCCTGTCCTTTGACGGCCATTAATTCATACCACTTATGCTGTTCAAAAGATGCCTAGCAATAAGGGAGTCTTGCTTCATGTGCCTGCTTATGGTTCTGATCTCTGAGTATTAGCAGACATGTCCATTTTTATACAATGCAAGATTTTCCCTGTCTATCTAGGTTACCCTATCGAGGTTCTTGATTAGTAAAGGCATCAAAGCTGAAGGAGAGAAGGCAGGAGAAACGGGGCTGAGAGAGGTAATAAGTCTGCCATTATGAAATGGCGGAGCAGACTCCATTAGCCGAATGACCTAATTCTTCCCCTATATCTTATGGCCTCATGGTTTTAAGCAATTGTCTGCTGAACTGCAACCCCAAAAGCCCTGCTGTTCTAGAAAGACAGGATATTTTCATCCCTTTAACCCAATTCAGCCATGATAGTGTACAGTCGACCCTCCTAATCCATGGGGGATTGGTTCCGGGACCCCCCCCCCGCCCCCGCAGATACCAAAAAACGCAGATGCTTAAGTCCCTTATATAAAATGGCATAGTATTTGCATATAACCTACGTACATCCTCCCGTATACATTAAATCATCTCTAGATTACTTATAATAATACAATGTAAATAGTTATTATATTGTATTGTTTAGGGAATAATGACAAGAAAAATGTTCAGTACAGACGCAACCATCGTAGCTCTTCTGGGAACGCTGATGCCGCCTCGGCATCGGCCGATCCCGATTCTCCCGTGATCTTTAAGTTCTTGAGGCTGTAGCGCTTTACATAGCTAGACAGCCATCCCTTACTAGCCTTAAACTCCTGCCTCTCAGTCACAACACAAGTAGCGAACGAACGAGACGCGAGGCGAACAATGCTCATTTTCCAGGTTTTCCCGATCCGCGGCTGGTTGAATCGGCCCATGCAGAACCCGCAGGTAAGGAGGACCGACTGCATTACAAAATAAAGTTTGGAACTCTGGCTCATTGGTTCATTATGTGCCCCGTGGCACAGGACTCATTATCATCATTATATGCCGTGTCGTATGACATCATCATGTGCCACGTTGTATGTCATGGGCGGTCATGGTCTTTTCATGACCATGATTGTTCTTGGCAAACTTTTCTACCAGAGTGGTTTGTCACTGCCTTCTTCTGGGGCAGTGTCTTTACAAGATGGGTGACCCCAGCCATGATCGATACTCTTCAGAGATTGTCTGCCTGGCGTCAGTGGTCGCATAACTGGGGCTTGTGACAGGTGCCCTCCAGCAAACCCCTTAAAATGAAAAGGATGGCAGCCATCACATGAGGCGAGAAAAATGGCCGAGTGCCAAGCACAACAGCCCATTTCCATTGATCAGAGGCATTTGCAGTCAAACCGAGAGAATGTTTGAAAGGCCTGTGATGAGAAGAGGTAGGGATTTAGGACTGCCTAAAGTTTCAGGTAGCAGGTGCCCACAATTGTGAGGCATTTTCTCATCATCAGTATCCAGCAGCCCACCAGTCCTGTTTTAATTTCATTTATGTCTCAGTCGGGTTGCAACGCCTGATTAGTCTTTGGATTGCATTTCATTTCTTTGTATTTTCCTCAGCGTGACCACCATACTTTACAGCAGGGATGGAGTTACCTCGCTGGTGTGCAGTATTAGATTGACACCACGTGTACCACTTAATGTCGAGGCCAAAGGAGTTTCACTTTAGTCTCATCCGACCACATATTTACAGTATCTTCTAAGTGACACTTTGCAAAGCCTTTTCGGGCAAGGATATGCTTTTTTTTATAAGCATCGCCTGCACGCAGCCATCCAGGCCAGAAAGCGCCAGAGGCAGAGCGGGAGAAAACAGAGGCACAGCGGGCATTCTGGAATCCGTGCTGGGCTGGGGGCTGGCACCTGTGGGCCAGCTCTCCAGCGGGAGAGAAGCTGGACTGCCTTCGTCTGCGAGTGACCCAGCACAAGATGAGGAACTGCTGTGTGCTTGTCCTTAAGGAAACATGGCTCCAAGAGAACATCCTGTGCACTATCAGTCACCAGGCCATGTCATTCAAGGAATTGTGCAAATATTATTTTGCATCTCTATATACTGTTGTAACTGCAGTACTTGTGCAAAAGTCATATATATGGGGATATAGATATAGTTAGGGAGCCTAAGACTTTTACACAGTATAGTAGTAATGTTATATATCGCACTGTACTGCTGCCACACAAAGAAAAACAAATTGCATGACAGACATAAGTGATGATAAACATGATTCTGATATGGGTCTGAGAGTGGGAAGAGGACAGGGAGAGGGGAATCTTGGCCGAGAAAGGGGGAAGGGGAACCACTAGGGCGACATTCTGTAATGATCAATAAACCAATTGGAATCAAATTACTTTGCCTGGTGTCGCAGGGTTGGGTGTGTCTGCACCCCCCACCCGCCCCAGCATTCCTTCTCTCCTGCCACCTGTCCCACAGCCCTCCCACAACACTCCACCCTCAATTATCCCAACATCCTTTGCTCCCACCAGATTGACAAAATCACTCTCTGCTCCACATTAACAAATACAGTAATGTGCAAAACATAGAAAACCTACAGCACAATACAGGCCCTTCGGCCCATAATGCTGTGCCGAACATGTACTTACTTCAGAAATTACCTGGGGTTACCCATAGCCCTCTATTTTTTCTGAGCTCCATGTACCTGTCCAAAAGTCTCTATCGTATCCACCACCGTCGCCGGCAGCCCATTCCACGCACTCACCACTCTGCGTAAAAAAACTTACCCCTGACATCTCCTCTGTAGCTACTTTCAAGCACCTTAAAACTGTGCCTCTCTTGTTAGCCATTTCAGCCCTGGGAAAAAAACCTCAATGCCTCTCATCATCTTATACACCTCTATCAGGTCAACTCTCATCCTCCGTTGCTCCAAGGAGAAAAGGTCGAGTTCACTCAAACTATTCTCATAAGGCATGCTCCCCAATCCAGGCAACATCCTTGTAAATCTGCTCTGCACCCTTTCTATGGTTTCCACATCCGTCCTGTAGTGAGGTGACCAGAATTGAGCACAGTACTCCAAGTGGGGTCTGACCAGGGTCCTATATAGCTGCAACATTACCTCTCGGCTCTTAAGCTCAATCCTATGGTTGATGAAGGCCAATGCACCATATGCTTTCTTAACCATAGAGTCAACTTGCACAGTAGCTTTGAGTGTCCTATGTACTCGGACCCCAAGATCCCTCAAGGTCAAAGGCACCCTCATTCTACCTATATGCCTAATACTTTTACACAGTATTGCATATATTCTATGTGCTATGTACTGTGCTTTGCACCTTGGTCTCAGAGGTGTGATGTTTTGTGTGGCTGTATTCAGGTGTATGGTTGTATGACAATTAAACTTAAACTTCAACTTAAATTCAGCCCGTAATTTAAACAAGTGTGATATGTACACGGATTGCTTTATCTTAATCAAAATGGAGTGGCATTTTCAATGTTTTATGCTTCTCCAAAGGAATGTGTGAACACTGAGTCGTAATCATGATCATGATTGCCTTCTGTTAGATCTTTTTCTGAAATCAGTAATGAAAAACAGTCTGAATGAGTTCATGCCTACAGTCTACAGAGAACCCATTGCATTCTAATAGGTTCAAATGCTTCCTTTGATTTCAAACGTTATTTGATGTGGGAATGGTCTTGCCTTCTGACAAATATGTGATTTGTTTTTCCAAAATAAGTTGCCCGTCATTAATTAGAACTCAATGTAAGTTTAAATCATCATCTTTTATGTATGAAAAATACCACCATTAAAAAAAGGAGAATCATTGATGATTTCTTTCTTGTAGTTTACAGAAACTTAATAAAATGCAACTTTCTCTTAAGTTCTGTAGAGATGCCGTTTTAGTTTATGAAAATGGCAACATGAGATGGATTGCCAGCACAACTGAAATATTGCAGCACATTTATTTAATGGCCTGCAAACTCTGCCAGGGTTGATATGCATCCAATTTCACCTCCAACCTCGTTCAGAATTGTTCCTTTGCTCTTGAGATAGCCCTTCGCAAGTCATACCTGGGTTTTGTTTTCATCAACCTGGGTCGCCCGGCAACATCAAAGTGAGATTCAGTGAAGAAGTTTGTTGTAACAATACTGTAATGTGGACTTTCCCATTTTCATTTCCATTCACTTCCCTGTTGAAGATATTCATTCTTAGTGGAGTACTGTTTCCAGGGTGCTGATCTCTTGCGTGCATAGGTTGTTCCAATTCACCCTTACCCAACACCTATACTTGTATACTATCAATGAGTGGTATTGAATATCAGACAGAAGCAGAACCCCAGGCAAATTTTCACACCTCAAGCTCTCCGATGTTGAGGGAAAATATTGCAGGCTATAAATGTGTTGCCAATAATATTGACTTTACAACATAATTAGTTTAACTTTTTTAAATATTACAAAGCCTTTAATAAAATTATATTGATTCTGTTTTCAACAGGTTAATTTATTGTAATGGTATTTCGATACTAATAAAGAACAATTAAACTTTGCAATCATTTTTGTTTTTTATTCATTTTCAGAGCCACTGCCGAGGTCAGTTTATCGTTTATTTCCCTTGAGAAGGTGGTCGTGAGCTAGCTTCTTGAGCCGCTGTGGCCTTCCGTTGAAGATGCTCCCACAGTGACGGTGGATAGGAAGTTCCAGGTTTCGGATCCTGAGACAATCTGCAACTTGTAGGAAGACCCACAGGTGCTGGTGCTTCCACTTAGCCGTTGCCCTTGGCGCTCCTCAGCATTGGCGGTAGTTGTCTACCGCGTCCAACGATGACAGGAAACCTGTGTGGGAGAGTTTTTAAAGTGGAAAAACCATTGCACTGGGGCAGTTCCACTCTCTCAACTTCAGAAGTTCGAGTCCAGTGGTACGAACAAGCATCACAAACTGGGGTCTCCCTTGGTTGCAGCAGATGACCATGAGATCTTCTATGCTTTGTCATGCCCCTTGCTCTCCATGGAGCATTGCAAACCACCTTCCTGATCACTGGATCTCATCTGCCCAGTCCACCAGAACAAACTTCGCATGCTGGGTCAGGCATGTCCCTATCTCACCTGAGCATTAGCAACTATTAAAATAGCACTAAAAATAAAATATTTTTAAATTCTTTACAAGTTATTTAGACTCAAGGAGTGAAAATAAAACCATTCGAAAATACTCAAAAATCAATTTGTTAAATTAAAAATATGTAATATTACCATTCTCCTTTATAGCCATTCCTCTCCATTCAAATGATTCTGGTCACAGCGTCTAATCTGGTGAAAGATTGACAGGTAGGTTCTCTGTCAATCTTTCTCAGAAGTCAGACTGTGCTTCTCCCTATAGATGCTGCCTGGCCTGCTGCATTCCACCAGCATTTTGTGTGTGTTGCAATACCTAGGGACATTTTTTGACTACTGTCAGATCTTCTCATGGCATCTTGGCAAGGGTTCAAAAGTAAAAAAAAAAACACAAAACTATCAAAAATCATTATTTTTTGAATCTGTATCGAGATACCTTGATGAGGATGGTTAGACGATGAGACCATAAGATATAGGAGAAGAATTAGGCCATTTGGCCCATCAAGTCTGCTCTGCCATTTCATCATGGCTGATCCAATATTCCTCTCAGATCCAGTCTCCTGCCTTCTCCCCGTATCCCTTCATGCCCTGATCAATCAATAATCTATCAACCTCTGCCTTAAATGTACGTAAAGAATTGGCCTCCACAGCTGCTTGTGACAATGAATTCCAGAGATCCAACAGACTTTCTCCTCATCTCCGTTCTAAAAGGACGCCCCTCTATTTTGAGGCGGTGTCCTCTGGTCTTAGACACTCCCACCATAGGAAACATCCTCTCCACATCCATTCTATCAAGGCCTTCCACCTTGATAGAATGAATAGGTTTCAATTAGGTCACCCCTCATTCTTCTAAATTCCAGTGAATACCGGCCCAAAGCCATCAAACACTCTTCATATGACAAGCCATTTAATTCTGGAATCATTTTGAACCTTCTCCAGTTTCAGCATATCCTTTCTAAGATAAGGGGCCAAAAGCTGCACACAATTCTCCAAGTGAGGCCTCACCAGTGCTTTACAAATCTCAACATTACATCCTTGCTTTTATATTCTGGTTCAAACTGGACATATAATTGACCCCATGGAGGATGAGTACCAGGTAGCAGGTCTATAGTATGGTCGTTGGGTTAGTATGAAGAAAGAACCAAGGCCTTGTCCTGGTTGAAGGCCTCTCCAAGTCCTTGTGAACAGAAGGAACTTCATCCAGTCTGGGTGTTTCAAGTCCCTCGGAACATTCCTTCAAGGATGATTCCTGATGCTTCTTAAGAGGCATGGGTGATTCGACAGACCTCAGGATCTCCTCCCTAGATTTATTAGACACCTTCATTGAAACAGTGGCCAAATCAGAGTCCAAATCTTCGTATGTATCCTCAGGTGTGGGCATCAAGGTGTTACAGATGGTCCTTGTGCCCCAGAGTCCGAGAGTCTGTGTTTAGGGGTCTTTCCTTTAGTCGCCACCTAGTGGCTGGATTCCTTAGATTTAGCTGCAGGACTTCCCGACTGCTTAGACAGCTCCTAGGTCTTCAGCTGAACTAGAGATTCCCTCTCTCCAACTCCAGTGCGCCCCCATTGAGACAGGGCTGGGACTCTCACAGTCATGTTGGCCGGGCCCAGCACGTCAGTGTTTGAGTTCAGGTGTAGGTCTCCAGAAGGCTTGTTGGACGCTGGTCTCGCGAGAGTCTGGGGGCCAGATCTCCACACTGCTAATGTTCCCTCCTAAAATGACTGGACCAAGAAATGATTCTCCTTTCCTTCGAGTTCCCTGGAGAGGCAGGGGTATGAGCGGAGAGTCAATGACGTAGAAACTAATGTCTTCCACATGGTCCTCAATCCTCATCCACAAGACGGCTGCTGGATCTGCCCAGAACCTAGCGGGCAGCTGTCCGAGAATGGCGCGGGCATGGACTGGCTCAACTCTCACAGCGCTATGTTGAGCTGACGGTGGAGGGGGGCGGGGGCGGGTGCCCAAGTCCAGGAAATTACCAGCTGACCCAGAGTCCACAAAAGCCTTCACCTCTTTTCGGTTCTTACCCCGGAAGATCTCCACCTTAGGGTTGGGTGTGGTATCCCAGCACAGGATGGTCTTTACAGTTCTCCCGACCATGCAGCCTGCAGGTGACCTGTTACCCACGGTCATAGCAGCAACCTTGACTCTGTGACGCTAGGAACTCTCTTCAGCAGAGAGCCTTGTGTAACCGATCTACATGGGTTCGACTGAGCTCTGAACAGGTGACAGGCAGGTCATGGTCTAAGACCCTTAGCAGGGTGAGGGTTGAACAGTGACGCGTTGAGGCCAAGCTTCAACCTCTTGATGCAGTACCACTTCCGCTAGATGATTATCAAGGCGGATGCACTGGCTGATCAGGACCGTTAAATGCCCTGCTGGCTCTCCCAAGAAGAGGGCATCCTTTAGTTCATCCCGGAGTCTGGGGCAATACATAGGCTTTCCTGTTCCTGCCAAAGTCCTGGACTTGATGGCGTAGTTGGCCGCTGACCGACTGCCCTGAAGCACCTTCATCAGACGGTCCGAGACTCTATTTGCTCTGGCGGGATGAAATACTCTTCTCATGGCGGTCGTGAATTCATCTGAACCAGCACAAATCTCCGACCTTCATTCCCGATGTGTGGTGGCTCAGGACAGGGCTCTCCAGTCAGGAGAGAGATCATAAAGGACACTTTTCTGCGCTCTGAAGAGAACCGGGACAGCTGGGGTTTGAACACTGGAGTGAGGAAACCCTGGCATGAGCCCAGGTCACTATCGAATCTCTCCGGGGTCGGAAGATTTACCGGATCCACAGAGCAATCGACAGCCGAGCGTCTCTGGCTTCCCCCTTGCGAAAGTTGACGCACAGTGATCCCGAAGTCGTGTATCTCCGGGCTCTGTTCGGAAATTCTCCACAGCGGGGGAAAGACTCTGATACCCCTCTGGGTCCATGCTTGGCTCTATCGTACTGTGATGAGAGACCATGACAAGGATGGTTAGGACCCAAGTGGTGAAGTATCCGAGGCTAGGGTTGAGATGCGGTACGAAACTGGAGCGAGAACTGAGCACTAAACAAGATGCTAGACAATATCCCTGGTTGAACTTACAAATGAGCACTGAATCTCTACTCAGAAGCTCCTTAAATGCTGAAATCCTCATGCCAAAACATGGCCGCCCATTAGCGGGGCGGCCTGAATCCTTAAAGGGACTGCGCCAGCTATCCGTACTCTGGAGAGTCAGAGCACCGGAATTCCGGAAGCTGGCACAGTTGGGTGCATATCATAACAGAATCAGCTAGTTAGCCAGAGAGCTGCAGGACTTTGACCCAATGGCAGTGAAGGAACGGCGATACACTTCCAAGTCAATATGGCGTGCGGTTTGGAGGCCAACTTCCAGGTGATAGTGGTGCAATTGTGCTTCTAGCTGGCAGAGGTTGTGGGTTTTGAAGGTGCTGTCTCTAGTTCAATATCAGCAAAGGTATTATGTTACAGTTTCAAGTTCCTAGGTGTCAAGATCTCTGAGGATCTAACCTGGTCCCAACATATCGATGCAGTTATAAAGAAGGCAAAACAGCAGCTATACTTCATTAGGAGTTTCAAGAGATTTGATATGTCAACAAATACACTCAAAGACTTCTATTGATGTACTGTGGAGAGCATTCTGACAGGCTGCATCACTGTCTGGTATGGGGGGTGGGGGGGGCTACTGCACAGGACCAAAAGAAGCTGCGGAAGGTTGTAAATTTATTTGGCTCCATCTTGGGTACTAGCCTACAAAGTACCCAGGACATCTTCAAGGAGCAGTGTCTCAGAAAGGCAGAGTCCATTATTAAGAACCTCCAGCACCCAGGGCATCTTGTATTCTCACTGTTACCATCAGGTAGGAGGTACAGGAGCCTGAAGACACACACTCAATGATTCAGGAACAGCTTCTTCCCCTCTGCCATCAGGGAGGAGGTACAGGAGCCTGAAGGCACACACTCAGCGATTCAGGAACAGCTTCTTCCCCTCTGCCATCCGATTCCTAAATGGACATTGAACCCTTGGACACTACCTCACTTTTTTAATATATATTATTTCTGTTTTTGCATGATTTTTAATCAATTCAATATACATATACTGTAATTTATTTATTTATTTATTCATTATTTGGGGGGGGGGTTTCTTCTATATTACGTATTGCACTGAACTGTCGCTGCTGAGTTAACAAATTTCACGACACATGCCGGTGATAATAAACCTGATTCTGATTCCAAATCCACACACGATGCCTGACAGGGTTTTTCCTCTGTCCTGTATTGCACAGCTGCTCTGGGCATTAGTACCTGCAGACCTCAGCAAATTGTCTGTAAGAGGAAGACTTGTGTATTTGTCCTTCCAGCTCTGCAGAGATTTCCCACACAACCTCTCGGCGCGTTTTTGATATCCGGGCTGCGGCACAACGTGTCAATTCCTGACACAGCAGTGTGAAATAGCCTTCCCTCCTCCTCCACCGCAACGGGGTCTTGGACCTCGATGGCAACTGATGTTGTCGGGTACCAGCGCACGCGGACACGAACGCAGCAACGAGCCTCTGAGCAAGCTCCAGCTCGAACGCGACAGCAGCTTTTACAGAGGTCTGAATATTCAGTCTATTCACAACGTAGTAAGGTTGAATCAAGGTTAAAATTGACCTCTACCACACACAGGCAAACAGCTCAGCAGCTGGCATGTTGTCCATTGCAAATCGTCTTTTCTCTTTTAGGCAGCTAAGTTTTCTTGTCACTTTTCCTATCAGGACTAAATAATGCAGAACAAATTTGCTGGTACACTATTACCAGTAAAGACCGTGTTTGGTTTCTTTACAAGAAAGAGCATGAGGTAAAAGCTTTCGCGCATTTTTTTTAATGTCTTACAGTAAAGCTGGAAAGAAGGAACTTAAGCAATGAGAATTGCAGCCCTGGCTTCTTCTGCGAAAGTTGTCAGCTCATGCTGGGGAAGCAGATGCCAGACGCGCGTTGATATCCGATGCAAGTGAACGCAATGGCTGTGTGAGCCCAAACAACCAAGCTATTTATTGCACGCTGCCCACCAGAGGCCTGAGCGCGCAACGCAGGTTGAAGCGTCTCCATGTTGAGATGCCAAACTGAGCTACCTCAGCTTCGGTTTACCATACCCACTTTGGCAAAACTGTCAAAGAGGAGTTGCCTACACTTGTGTAACCACAGCCGGCAAAGATTGAAAAGGATGAGGCTATGTTCAAAGTTGAAGTTTAAAAAAAAATGTCAAATGAGTAAAGAGATTTCATAATTTTTCCAACAGATGCTGGAGGAACTTAGCAGGCCAGGCAGCATCTATGGAAAAGAGTGAACAGTTGACGTTTCGGGCTGAAGTCCTTTAGCAGGACTCTTTTCCATCGATGCTGCCTGGCCTGCTGAGCTCCTCCAGCATTTTGTCTGTGTTGCTTGGATTTCCAGCTTCCGTAGATTTTCTCTTGTACATCATTTTTCCACTGAGGTTGGGTGGGATTAGAACTAGAAGCCATGGGTGAAAGGTGAACTGTTTCAGGGGAGCATGAGGAAGAACTTCTTCACTCAGAGGGTGGTGAGAATGTGGAGCGATGTCAGCAGATTAAGGTTCCATTTCAACATTTAAGAGAAATTTGGAGAGGTACATGGATGGAAGGGGTATGGATGGTCTGGGTGCAGCTCAATGGAAAGTCAAAGTACATCTATTAACAAAGTAAGTTACAAACTTGAGATTTGTCTCCTTACAGACAGCCACAAAACAAAGAAACCCAATAGAACTCATTAAAAAAAAAACAGATTGCCAAGCAACCAGTGCGCTGGGGAAAAAACAGATCATGCAGACATCTGAAACTCACAAAAGTGAGTCCAGATCCATGAAGCAGTCATCACCACAGTCTTAGTTCAGCGCAGAGATGAGGAAGCTTCATAGAGCAGCGAGCTGAACTGGCCCAATCTGCACCTCTGGCTCCGACACGCCAACCTTTGCAAGTTGGCCGGGCGCTTAAATCGTCCAAACCTCGGATCGTTCCTTATTCTTGGATCCGGGCCTTGCTGCTTCGATACGCTCTCGGACTGTGGCCCCATCGCCTCAATTCAGCCTGCACCCGACCCTTCTAACTCACTTTAATCGATCAAACCTCAGTTCTTCTCTCATTCTCAGGCCCCCACCGCCTCGACTCTGCCTCACTTCCGCTCGCCTCGCCGCGGCTCAGCCGCATCGAATTATCTCCTTGCCACTCCAGCTCTGGCCAAACATTGGCTCACGGGGCCGTGTCCTGCCGCCTCAATTCACGCCGTACACCCTTCGCCACAACCGTCACGCGCCTTCGAGACTTCAGTTCGCACCACAAAAATCCCGGGCAGTACAGGCGGTTCAAAACCTCAGCTCCGAAAGGGAAGTTGCAGGCTATTGATTGCATTTATCGTTTACCAGTGATGAGTAAACTAGTTTGTGTTTCTCCTTGTTTTGTTTGCCACCATTGAGTGGTCACTGAACTTCACCAGCACCATCTTAAACCGGAACAGTTCAGCACAGACTAGATGGGCCAAAGGTCCATCATACCATGATAAGGAATGCCCAGACCACATTTCAGTAAACCTGATCACTTTGCTGCCCTCAGAAACATAGAAAACCTACAGCACAATACAGGCCCTTTGGCCCACAATGCTGTGCCGAATATGTCCCTACCTTAGAACTACCTAGGCTTTACCCATTGCCCTCTATTCTTCTAAGCACCATGTAGTCATCCAGGAGTCTCTTAAAAGACCCTATCGTTTCCGCCTCCACCAGCCCATTCCACACACTCACCACTCTCTGTGTAAAAACCTTACCCCTGACATCTCTTCTGTACCTAAATTCCAAGCACCTTAATACTATGCCCTCTCGTGCTAGCCATTTCAGCCCTGGGCAAAAGCCTCTGGCTATCTCCCACCTATATACAGGCAGAGGACAAAGACTGAAGCTCCAGAGATTAGGACAATAAAGAGGTGCTTTGAGTCAGTGGACTCATCTGAGGATCTGAATGAATACACCACTGGGTCATGAACTTTATTAAAACAGTTGTAGATAAGCATGTCCCCACAAGATCTTTCAGAGTCTTCCCCAGCCAGGAGCTCTGGATGAACCATGAGATCTGCAGTCTGCTGAGGGCCAGGTCAGAGGCCAAGAAAGTCACAAGACATCCAGGTACAATCTCTGAAAAGCCATGGCAACTCTGAACTAAACTTCAATCTACGAAGGATGCTTGATAGTTATGGCAGGGGCTTGAATGCTATCACCTCTTGTAAAGTAAGACCAAGTGACACAGACAACAACAGTGATTCACTTCCAGAAGAGCTCAGTGCCTTCTATGTTCATTTTGATCGTCAGAACATGGTGGAACCATACAAACTCCCAGAGATCCTGTGATTTCAGTCTCTGAAGCCAAAGTGTGAGCAGCCTTCAGGAGGATGAACCCACAAAAAATATCCAGCCCAACCAAACAGGGTATCTGGCCTAAAGTACTAAAGTTCTGTGTTGATCAACTGGCTGGAGTGTTCACTGAGATCTTTAACCTCTTGCTTCAGCAGTCTGAAGTGCCCACCTTCTTCAAGCAGGTTTCAATTATACTGGTGCAGAAGAACATGATAACCTGCCTCATATTATCATCCAGTAGCACTTACGTCCACAGTGATGAAGTGTTTTGAGAGGTTGATGATGAAACACATCAACTGCCTGAGAAGCGACTTGGATCTGCTCCAATTTGCCTTCTGGAGCAACAGGTCCACAGCAGATGCCATCTCATTGGCTCTTCACTCAACCCTGGAACATCAGGACAACAAAGGTGCATACATCAGGATGCTCTTTATCAACTACAGCTCAATATTCAATACCATCAACCCCTCAAAACTAATCAATAAGCTCCAAGACTTGGCCTCAATACCTCTTTGTGCAATTAGATCCTGGATTTCCTCACTTGCAGACCCCAGTCAGTTTGGATTGGCAACATCTTCTCCTCCATGATCTCCATCAGCACAGGCCCACCACAAGGCTGTGTGCTTAGCCCACCAACCCCTCCCCCCCCCCGCCCCCCACCCCCCCCGGCTCTACTCATTTCATACTCTATGACTGTGGAGAACAAGTTATTGGGTATATTTAAGGTAGGGTTTGATTGATTCTTGATTAGTCAGGGCAGGAGAGGTTAGGGAGAAGGCAGAAGACTGGGGCTGAGGGGTAGATGGATCAGCCGTGATGAAATGGTACAGACGTGTTGGGCAAATGGCCTAATTCTACTTCTACATCTTATGAAAACAGCATCCATCACTGGGGACACTCTACCACCCAGATAATGCTCTCTTCTCACTGCTGCTAGGTATAGGAGCTTCAGGACTCACATCACCAGGTCCAGGAACAGTCAGACTCTGGAACCAAAGGGGATAACTTCACTTCACTTGCGCCATCATTCAAATGTTCTCACAAACTATAGACTCACTTACAAGGATTCTTCATCTCATGTTCTTGATATATATTGTTCATTTATTTATCATTATTTCTTTCTTTCGGTATTTGCACAGCTTGTTGTCTTTTGCACACAGGTTGAACACACAAGTCTGTGTGGTCCATCATTGATTCTGTTACGGCTATTATTCCATTATAGATTTATTGAATATGTCGACAAAAATGAATTTTAGGATTATATATGTACTTTGATAATAAATTTACTTTGAACTTTGACCCTATGACTCTATAATTGGTTTCTCTTGATTTGTCTGTACGGAAACTGTTGAGCTGCTGTGAACTGTTTATCCCCTATCAACTTAATAAACTAACAAAGGTTGAAAAGCTGATATCGCTGGAGAGCAGACAAGAGATATGTCTTTCAAATTCCCTTTGTACTGAACCCAACCTAAAATTTCAATCTCCCGATAGCTATAAAACTGTTGTTCTGTTAAATTTCAAGCTCAAAAGGTACAAGTATGTTCATAAAGCACAAAGAATATTCATTTCTGAGTTACATGCATAACCTAATAGTTATTCATCAGCAGTACACCATAGGGAAAAGCCATTTCCAAAATAATTAAAATATTGAATTTAT
Source organism: Hemitrygon akajei (assembly GCF_048418815.1). Classification (NCBI taxonomy): domain Eukaryota; kingdom Metazoa; phylum Chordata; class Chondrichthyes; order Myliobatiformes; family Dasyatidae; genus Hemitrygon; species Hemitrygon akajei. Next base: position 18,683,806 of record NC_133147.1, on the reverse strand, counting down.
TGTGTCTCTTAATCATCTGAAACGCTTAATATTCTGCTTAATGGATCAGATGAATATATGATGGTATTAATATCAAATATTAATGTTATGGTATCATCTTACAGATAATAAATACCTAATGAAATATGTAAATTATCCTTCAGATTATACAAAATGTGACTGTTACTTATATCACTTAATGTAAGAGGCTATTTGGTCAATCAGACTCACATAAGCTTATTCCTGAAAGTGCTATATTCAGTATGAAAGTAATCTTGATGTGCATCACTGGTATAGATTCATATTGATTTTGAAATAGATGATGGGAGCATGTTCACTAAGGGCTTTACCAGAATGACATACTTTTGGTTAAAATCCAAATTGTTTAATTGCTCATAGCTGCAGGCTTATTTTAATAAATTAACAGCCGCTCCACAAGCATGCAACGAGACCTTGTGCCATCCTGTGTTTCACATGACCATCCGAACTTAACACCTTTCCCAGGGTGCAAAAGTGATAAATAGATGGAGACACAAATTAAGAAACAGATAAGACAAGTCAGTGAATTATATAGTAGTCAAGTAGAGTGAATTATATTAGAGAGGACACAGTTTTAAGGTGTTCGGAAGTAGGTATAGAGGAGATGTCAGGGGTAAGTTTTTACGCAGGCAGTGGTGAGTGCGTGGAATGGGCTGCCGTTGGAGGTGGAAACGATAGGGTCTTTTAAGAGACTCTTGGATGGGTACATGGAGCTTAGAAAAATAGAGGGCTATGGGTAAGCCTAGGTAGTTCTAAGGTAAGGACATGTTCGGCACAGCTTTGTGGGCTGAAGGGCCTGTATTGTGCTGTAGGCTTTCTATGTTTCTATAGAGTTGAATTATATAAATGTTCACCTGGCATACTGAGAAATCACACAGAAATGGAGAGTGTCGTTGATTGTTTTGACCTTTGCATCAACCTCTTGAAATGATATTTGAACTTTTACCTTGGAACATAGAAGACTTATAACATTTGTTGCATAGCTTTAATATCTGAGCTCCACTCCTGATCGAATTAATTCGGTCAAAGGTCATTTCCAACTCGGAGTTTTAGGGACCTGAGGGCACAAACCATTTCAGCCATCCGAACCCGCACTCCAAGATCCAAGATTGCTCAATGTTACTTCCTGTACACAAGCCTAAGGAGAACGAAATAATTGTTACTCCAGATCTGGTGCAGCATAAAAATAAACAAAAGAAAACAAAGAACACTAACGATAATAATACAACCTCGTAAGTGAAATCCCACCTTACTATAAATACAAGCATGATCCTGTTTTAGAGTCAGAATCCCACAAGTTATATAATGACCGTTACTACAGATAGGACAATCCATAATAACTGTCCGGATATAATAAAAAAGGATAAACAAGCAAGAAGAGCTTACTTAATAAATGTAGCATCAAGGCCTCAGGTCTCACCCCACCAGGCTCAGGAACAGTTATTACCCCTCAACCATCAGGCTCTTGAACCAGAAGGGAAAACTTCACTCAACATCACTTGCTCCATCACTGAACTGTTTCCACAACCTACAGGCTCACTTTCAAGGATTCTTCATCACATCTTCTCGATATTTATTGCTTTTTTAAATTTCCTTCTGTATTTGCACAGTTTGTTGTTTTTTTCTTGCACATTGGTCGTTGCCTGTCCTGTTGGGAGCTGTCTTTCATTGATTCTGTCACGCTTATATGTCACATGGTGGGGGAAGGATGCTGGGAGAGGACCCACACGCAGGACACAAACACGTCTTTCTTAGGTACAATAAAATAGCGTTTATTACTCGCTACACAGAAGATCGGGAAATCAAGGAGGACAAAGAGGAACACGAACCTCAGACTAGGGACGTGGATCACCGCGGACCTGGGACTTGGACAGTGGGAACCTGGACAGCCGTGGACCTTGGACTTGGACAGTGGGAACATGGACAGCAGCAGACCTTGGACTTGGACAGTGGGAACCTGGACAGTCGCGGACCTTGGACTTGGACAGTGGGAACATGGACAGCCGCGGACCTTGGACTTGGACAAGGGGAACATGGACAGCCGCGGACCTTGGACTTGGACAGTGGGAACATGGACAGCCGCGGACCTTGGACTTGGACAGTGGGAACATGGACAGCCGCGGACCTTGGACTTGGACAGTGGGAACATGGACAGCCGCGGACCTTGGACTTGGACAAGGGGAACATGGACAGCAGCGGACCTTGGACTTGGACAAGGGGAACATGGACAGCCGTGGCCCTTGGACTTGGACAGTGGGAACCTGGACAGCCGCGGACCTTGGACTTGGACAGTGGGAACATGGACAGCCACGGACCTTGGACTTGGACAGTGGGAACCTGGACAGCCGCGGACCTTGGACTTGGACAGTGGGAACATGGACAGCCACGGACCTTGGACTTGGACAGTGGGAACCTGGACAGCCGCGGACCTTGGACTTGGACAGTGGGAACCTGGACAGCCGCGGACCTTGGACTTGGACAGTGGGAACATGGACAGCCGTGGCCCTTGGACTTGGACAGTGGGAACATGGACAGTCGTGGACCTTGGACTTGGACAGTGGGAACATGGACAGTCGCGGACCTTGGACTTGGACAGCGGGAACAGGGACAGCCGCGGACCTTGGACTTGGACAGTGGGAACCTGGACAGCCGCGGCCCTTGGACTTGGACAGTGGGAACATGGACAGCCGCGGACCTTGGACTTGGACAGCGGGAACATGGACAGTCGCAGACCTTGGACTTGGACAGCGGGAACAGGGACAGTCGCAGCCCTTGGACTTGGACAGTGGGAACATGGACAGCCGCGGACCTTGGACTTGGACAGTGGGAACATGGACAGTCGCGGACCTTGGACTTGGACAGTGGGAACATGGACAGTCGTGGACCTTGGACTTGGACAGTGGGAACATGGACAGCCGCGGACCTTGGACTTGGACAGTGGGAACATGGACAGCCGCGGACCTTGGACTTGGACAGCGGGAACATGGACAGTCGCGGACCTTGGACTTGGACAGTGGGAACATGGACAGCCGCGGACCTTGGACTTGGACAGCGGGAACATGGACAGTCGCGGACCTTGGACTTGGACAGTGGGAACATGGACAGCCGCGGACCTTGGACTTGGACAGTGGGAACATGGACAGTCGCGGACCTTGGACTTGGACAGCGGGAACATGGACAGCCGTGGACCTTGGACTTGGACAGTGGGAACATGGACAGTCGCGGACCTTGGACTAGGACAGTGGGAACATGGACAGCCGTGGACCTTGGACTTGGACAGTGGGAACATGGACAGTCGCGGCCCTTGGACTTGGACAGCGGGAACATGGACAGCCGCGGACCTTGGACAGTGGGAACATGGACAGTCGCGGACCTTGGACTTGGACAGCGGGAACAGGGACAGTCGTGGCCCTTGGACTTGGACAGGGGGAACATGGACAGCCGCGGACCTTGGACTTGGACAGCGGGAACAGGGACAGCTGCAGACCTTGGACTTGGACAGCGGGAACAGGGACAGCCGCGGACCTTGGACAGTGGGAACCTGGACAGCCGCGGACCTTGGACTTGGACAGCGGGAACAGGGACAGCCGCGGCCATGACTGGCACACCATGGATCGCCACGGCCAGAAAGGGGGAGACCATAGATCACCGCAGCCGGGAATAGGGAACTTGGATCATCGCGAACCCCTGGACTAGGAGACTAGGACCTTGATTCACCGCAGCCAGAAACGTGAACACCATGGATCACCGCAGCCAGAAATGTGGAGACCAAAACACAGGACAAGGAACCTTGAGCCAGCACTCCTCCTTCAGATCAGGCAGCAGACTCTTCTTCAAGGGGTCAGATGCGGACACAGGGCATGAACATCCAGCCAGGACTCTGCCTTCAGATCAGGCATCGAGCCGGGACTCTTCTTCGAGGGGTAGACATGGACAATGGGCGTGAACATCCAGCCAGGACTCTACCTTCAGATCAGGCATCGAGCCAGGACTCTTCTTCGAGGGGTAGACATGGACAATGGGCATGAACGTCGAGCCAGGACTCCACCTTCCACTCAGGCACCAAGCCGGGACTCTTCGAGGGGTAGACATGGACAAGGGGCATGAACGTTGAATCAGGACTCCGCCTTCAACTCAGCCCTGGGAGATTGACCTTGCCTGGCCCCACTCTGGTGCCGGAAGGTGAATTGCTGGTACTCCGATGTGGGCTGGGTCACTCTGGTGACGGAAGGTGAATTGCTGGTACTCCGATGTGGGCTGGGTCACTCTGGTGACGGAAGGTGAATTGCTTGTACTCCGATGCGGGCTGGATCACTCTGGTGACGGAAGGTGAATTGCTGGTACTCCGATGCGGGCTGGATCACTCTGGCGACGGAAGGTGAATTGCTGGTACTCCGATGCGGGCTGGATCACTCTGGCGACGGAAGGCGAACTGCTGGTACTCCGATGCGGGCTGGATCACTCTGGCTTGTGGTAGCAACTACGACTTGCGAAGGCTTCTTAACACTCTCACCCTGAATGGCTAAAGCCAGGGGCTTATAAGCTGCCAGTTCAGGTCGAGAGTAGATCGCCTTAATTGCCAAGCTCAAGGGACACGTGAAACGGAATTAGAAGGGAACAAAGAGTCAATGGTCCGGATCATAACGTAACCTAACTAAATTTAAAGGGGAACCGATCCGGACCATGACATTATAACCATACCATATAACAATTACAGCACGGAAACAGGCCATCTCGGCCCTTCTAGTCCGTGCCGAATGCTTACTCTCACCTAGTCCCACTGACCTGCACTCAGCCCATAACCCTCCATTCCTTTCCTGTCCATTTTTTTATACCTATCCAATTTTACTTTAAATGACAATACTGAACCTGCCTCTACCACTTCTACTAGAAGCTCATTCCACACAGCTATCACTCTCTGAATAAAGAAATTCCCCCACGTGTTACCCTTAAACTTTTGCCCCCTAACTCTCAACTCACGTCCTCTTGCTTGAATCTCCCCCACTCTCAATGGAAAAAGCCTATCCACGTCAACTCTATCTATCCCCCTCATAATTTTAAATACCTCTATCAAGTCCCCCCTCAACCTTCTATGCTCCAAAGAATAAAGACCTAACTTGTTCAACCTTTCCCTGTAACTTAGGTGCTGAAACCCAGGTAACATTCTAATAAATCTTCTCTGTACTCTCTCTATTTTATTGACATCTTTCCTATAATTTGGTGACCAGAACTGTACACAATACTCCAAATTTGGCCTTACCAATGCCTTGTACAATTTTAACATTACACCCCATAGTTTCTCGTAGTTACTGTGATTGCTCACAAGAAAATGAAACTCAGGGTTGTATATTTTGAGATATGTCTATACTTCGATAATAAATTTACTTTGAGCATCAACTCTGAGACCCACACCATCCTGACTTGGCTGTGTATCCTTACCCCCTTCATCATCAATGGATCAAAGTTTTAGAATTTATCATCTAATGACTTCAGGATCAACACGTCAGCAAGAATTGCAGAAGTTCCAAGGTGAGAACAAAAAAAATGCTTCAACATCATCTCAGTAATTCAGACTCACTAAACACTTTGTACCTGCGAATGTGATGCCCTCAACATTACAAAGTATAACAACGCACATCACTAAAATAAACCTTTTCTCCTGAAAGTGTTTTTATGTCCATGTGTTGAAAGGTTAAAATCCACACACTAGAGTAATGATGTTTGCTGCACTTTCACATAGACCATGTTGTCGTCATGTTCTCCTGTTAAGTTAATGCTCTTATTCTCCATGGGAAGATCTAGGCCTGGTATTCTCTAAAAACTGATTACGTAGTGTACTCTTGTCTGATATCAAGGTCACAGAGTCATAGAAAATTACAGCACAGAAATAGACCTTTCGGCCCATTTCATCTGTGCTGGACCATTTAAACTGCATAGTCCCTTTGACCAGCATCTGGATCATAGCCCTTCACACCTCCCCCATCCCTGTACCTATCCAAACTTCTCTTAAACGTTGAGATCAAAATCACATCCACCACTTACACAGGCAGTTCATTCCACACTCTCACCACCCTCTGAGTGAAGAAGATTCCCTTCATGTTCCCCTTAAACATTTCACCTCTCACCCTTAACCCTTAACCTCTAGTTGTCATTTCACCCAACCTCAGTGGAAAAAGGCTGCTTGCATTTATCCTATCTATACCCCTCGTAACTTTGTATATCTCTATCAAATCTCCTCTCAATTTCCTACATTCCAATGAATAAAGTCCTAACCTGTTCAATCTTTCCTTAAAACTCAGGCCCTTCAGACCTGGCAAAACCCTTGTAAATTTTCTCTGCGCTTTTTCAACCTTATTTACATCTTTCCTTTAGGTAGGTGACCAAAACTGCACACAATACTCCAAATTAGGCCTCACCGATGTCTTATACAACATCAATACAACATCCCATCTCCTGTGCTCAATACTTTAGGACCCTATCTACCTGTGATGCCACTTTCAACAAATTATGGGCCTGTATTCCCAGATCACCTTGTTCTACCCGACTCCTCAGTGCCCTACCGCTCACTGTGTAAAACCTACCCTGGTTGATCCTCCCAAAGTGCAACACCTCACACTTGTCTACATTAAATTCCATCTTCCATTTTTTAGCCCATTTTTCCAGCCGATCCAATTCCCACTGCAAGCTCTAATTAGTCTTCCTCACTGTCCACTACACCCCGAATCTTGGTGTCATCCGCAAGTTTGCAGATCCAGTCTACCACATTATCATCCAGATCATTGCTATAAATAACAAACAACAATGGGCCCAGCACTGATCCCTGTGGCACTCCACTAGTCACAGGCCTGAAGTCAGAGAGGCGACCATCTACTACAACACACTGGCTTCTCCCACAAAGCCAATATCTGATCCAATTTGCTACCTCATCTTGAATGTCAAGCAACTGAACCTTCTTGGCCAACCTCCCAAGCAGGACCCTGTCAAATGCTGAAGTCCATGTAGACAACATCAACTGCCTTGTCTACATCATCTTTCTTGGTAAGCAGGGGTTCCCAACCTGGGGTCCACAGAGCCCTCGGTTAATGGTAGAAAAAGGTTGGTAACATCCATGAAAAACTCTGTAAGATTGGTAAGATATAAATTGGTTAGATATAAATCTTCACAGTGGTACATCAAATCAGTTGAATGTTATGAAGGACTTGTTAGCAAATGGTTTAAAGTTGATGTTGCCTCTGTGGAAGCCCGTTCTATCATGAATCACTCTACCACGGTGAGAAAGGATTCATCTGTACTTCAACAGTACAAAATGGTCATGGCTGAACACAAGTGCACACCATTCAAAAATATTTATTGCCAAGAGATTTATTTCAACATCTAAGAGAAGTTTGGATAGGTAGACGGATGGGAGGGGTATGGAGGGCTATGGTCCCGGTGCAGGTCGATGGGAGTAGGCAGCTTAAATGGTTCTGGCATGGACTAGATGGGCTGAAGGGCCCGTTTCTGTGCTGTATTTTTCAAGATTCTAAGAGGAGGACTAAACTTGAGGAAATTTATCTGACCCCGCATTCTAATTTTATCCATCAGCTTGCATGCGGAAAAGCAACAGCATAAAAGTTGGCTGGAATCAAAGTATTCATCAAAATCTGCTTGCGATATAAATATCAGTTCACATTGAACAGTGTCCGAATAGGACACCAGAGGTGGAAAATGGTGAATTACAGACTCAGCAGACTGTATATGCAGCAGTGTGGCAGTTCTAAAAGAACCCAAATAGATAACTAGGAACTGCCAATAATGCTGGCCTTGGCGTGAGGCCAGATGGTTCAGAATGAACAAATTATTTTAGCTATTAAAGATAATCAACAGCACATCAGAGGGCATAATTGTTTCTGTGATGTTGATATGGAAGGTGAGGGATAAAATTAAAAATTAAAAATTGCACAAGGATAGTGGATAATATTTGGAGTTCAGGGAATATTAATGCAAAATTTAACCTCGGTAAATTAAATATTTGGGCAGTGTATAAAATAGCAATGCAAAAATCGACAGAGCCACCAATGGGTTCGGTTGGTTTTCATTATTTTACGCTCTCTGTTTTAAAATCTTACCATTGTGTCTCATTGTAATCAGCCATGTGGAACTTGCCCTCTGAAGCAGGTGAGCGAATAGATTGCACTTTTATATGGAACGGGTGGCTGGGCGATGAAACAAGGGAGAAGGGAAATGAGATTATATCGAATAATATGGATGAGGAAAGATAGGAGTGAAGTATGCACCATTTCCCTTACACAGACGTATATCACAATATTTACATAATTTAATATTCATAAGCATAAACTCTCAAAAGTTGCAAAATACGACGTTACTGGCCATTGCCACTCTCTGCTTCCCAGTAAACTAAATTACTAAATACCCCACTGATCTGATGTCTCTTCATTAAGTGATTATGCCTGTGAATTACACATATTGTCTTGAGTGTCTCTAATGTCGGATAAACTGCCTCCAGGAAACAGGGTTTACTTAGCAGTCAGCTAATAATGATTAGGTCATTTTCTCTGAGAACCAACTGGAGGATATCTATGAGGATGATGTCAGAAAGGTTCAGTGTAATCAGGGAAACAGAAATTGGTGTTTCCCTCTATACTTCACACTGATGGCAGTCTCCTTTATTTTCTAGGTGGGTTTCCAAGCCGGGCTCATCCTCGAGCTTTTCTCTTCTGGTGGCAAGTGCTCTGAAGGAAGCCACGGCCCAGGTGCTAGTGGTGAGGCTGCTTCTTCTGGAGGCTTATCATCTTTGATAACAGATATTATCCAATATAGTTGAAAGGGGTGGAGAGGAGGTGACTGAGGGCAGGGAGGAACACCTTCTCCTCCTGGTTTACAACAGCACTATAAAAGACAGCTACCCTTTCCACCAAAAAGTTCTCAACTTTCCTAATCTGGCAGGGTTCCTTGGACACAAGAAGTCTAGCCTCAGGGAAGAAAATAACAAGGCACAGGACACTATAATAATATTTAAAATATACTGTACATCCAGATTCCTAACCGGTTTGGATCTATTTAACACTGTTCCCATCTGCATTCCACCATCCCTCCACCTCCCTCCACCTCCCTCCATATGAACCTCCCTCTCCTGCCCCCACCCCCAGCCCCCAACCTACTCTGTTGAAGTAGCAAATGATCATGATTGGTTGAAAATTCCAAAGCAACACAGAGACACAATGTTGGAGAGATTCAGCAGGTCAGGCAGAATCTATGGAGGGGAAATTCCAAAGTTACACCTGACCAAAGTCCCCCTGATTTTGTAGATTGAAACTTTATCCCCGTTCTTATGTTCGCTGATAAATGATTCTTTTGCAAACATCATCTCAGGACATTGTTGGTGTCAGTATGGCAAGGCATTCCCTCTTAACCATCCTATACATAACTGAAGGAAAATAGCTGAAAGTGAAAGAGATGGGCATCAGAACAAAGGAAATGTGCTTCTGGGTGAATCTTAAGAAAAGAGATTCAAAGATGCAAGATTCAAAGTACGTATGCAGTAAATAACCCTGGGATTCGTCTTCTGCACAGACAGCCAGGAAACAAAGAAAAACATGGAACCCATTCAAAGAAAAACATCAAACCCCAATGCACAAAAAAAATGGCAAAAACTAGAGAGAAGATCACAGAATATAAAATATCCAACTGCAAAGTCATCGAAACAGTCCAGAGATGTTTAGTTCAGAGAAGTAGGAAATGTAGAAGAGTTTAAGAACTGGACAATATAATAGTGAGGTCCACAACTTATTTACTGCCCTTTACACCACTAGCATTTAGGACTGCAATGAAGGTCCTTCATCTCTGTCTGTCCATACAGTCACACGCAGATATGGAAGGATTTTTCATTGCTCTTTGCGTCACATTTTTTTAATCAGTCAGGGTTTTTAGCCCTGAGCTGAACCCCCAAACCTGGAGGACCAGTGGACCACTCTTAGTCTGGCCTCTACCCTTTGACCTGTTTGGCATGGGTGACCCTACCAAAAGCCAAAGCACAAGGCCTTGACTCTAACCCACATAGCACTCCAGGTCATTGAGGCAAAGAAGCCTCCAAACCCTCTTGGAGCAGTGGGCTGCACAAGTGCTCAGAAAAATGAGGACTGTAGGAATGAAGTGTAGAGATAGGGAAGATATGACTAAAATGTTGACGTAGAATGAGCCTACTAAAGTTGCAGTATTGGGAAACAATCTAACCTTGCTGGGGTAGTGATGATAGGTTGGTGGTACATGGTGTAGATGTGGATATGGATGAAGATGGGACGTTCAACCTTAGAGCTATTCCAAATAGCTTAAGCAATTCCAAACTTGGAGAGTAATAAAGCAAGCCAGTTTCCTATTCTTAACAGGGACAGATATTGTAGTCATTTACACTCAGTGTAGTAAGATGTCACAAAATAGCTGGCAGATTTAGTTCACCGGTCACTTAATCCCAGATGACATCACCCCATAACAGATCAGGAACTGAACCTAGTCACAACTCTGTTTCAAACCGCAGTGCAACAACTTTTCAGTTGAGCCATTTCCATTGACTTAATGTTTTTTGAATGAATGAAGTTCTTGACCAATGTTAATTAGCTTATGAGCCTAAGAAACCATAAGCTAGAACTTTGATTACATGTCTACAAAAAATAGTGCTATTAAAATTAATCTGGACATTCCTGAGAGTTTTTGTAAACATCATGTAATGCCCTGGTTCATAATTTTACTGTTGTGCTGTATGTATTTCATTTAGCAGTTCTATAAGAGCAGTCTGCGCTGTTTTCAGCTTGTTTGGGCTATTGTTGAAGATAAATGTGTGCCATCCAATTCGGATGGTGGAATTAAGGGGAGGTTTCTCTGGTGAGGGACACTACGGCTGGGCTTGGGGCTTTTGTTTGAGAGGAGAGAAGAGGTCGTAGAAAGAAACCATGATTCGATGAAGCCAGGGGCAAGATCGATTGAGGATCGGTGACTATGGAGAAACTTTGAGCTCCAACCTGTGCACATATGACTGTTTAATTAAAATGGGCCCTCGTCCCTTTTTTTTTGTTCTTTTCTTAACTAACCCTTTAGTCAAATTAAGATTCATAAATATAAACTTTTAATCGTGTGCGGAATACTGTCTGTTATTTCGTGGCACTGATTTGTAACAGGGTGGCAAATTACACAGCATCCACACAAACAGGGGTTTGGATGGGGAGCGCGTCTCAGTCTCATGGCTTTGGTGGGGCAGGGGGTTGACTTCTCTAGACGTACGCAGACAAGGAAACCAGGGGATTTCATCAGGAACAAGGAGAAGGTAGAAGGACGTCTAAAAGCAGTAACAGGCAAGGCCAGATAAATGAACATGGCAGGACTGATGGTTCGAAGTGTATTCATTTTAATGCAAGGAGTATAACAGGTAAGGCGGGTGATCTTGGAGTCAGGATTAGCATATGGAACTACAATGTTATAGCCACTATAGAAACCTGGTTGAGAATGATCACTCAACGCTCTGTTTCAAAATCATAGAAAGGGATCTAAAAGAGGTGAGAGAGTTGCATTACTGAATACAGAAAATGTCACAGCCACATTCAGAGAGGACACCTTGGTGGGCTCATCCCATTGAGTCCATATGGGTAGATCAGAGAACTATAGCTCATAACATTATAGGTCTTCTATAATGATTTGAACAGAAATATAGGTGGACTAATTAGTACATTTGGCGACAACATGTAAAATGGCAGGTAGTGAGGAAGGATGTCAAATAATATACCAGGATAGAGTTCTGTTGACAATATGGGCAGAGGAATGGCAGATGGAGTTTAATCCTGACAAGTGTGGGGTGTTGCACTTTGGGAGGTTACTCCTCCTACAGTGTGGAGACAAGAATAGTACGCAGTACTTCAGCTGTGCCCAAACTATTCTTTGATAAAGTTACCTTATGGCTTTCCAGTTCCTTTACTCTTTGCACAGCTGACAAAGGCAAGTATGACATGTAAGAGAAAGTCTGCTGATGCTGGAATTTCTCGGCGTTCACCTGGCGGAGAATCTCACCTGGTCCCTCAACACCAGCTCCATAGCAAAGAAAGCCCAGCAGCGTCTCTACTTTCTGCGAAGGCTGAGGAAAGTCCATCTCCCACCCCCCCCATCCTCATCACATTCTACAGGGGTTGTATTGAGAGCATCCTGAGCAGCTGCATCACTGCCTGGTTCAGAAATTGCACCATCTCGGATCGCAAGACCCTGCAGCGGATAGTGAGGTCAGTTGAGAAGATCATCGGGGTCTCTCTTCCCGCCATCACGGACATTTACACTACACGCTGCATCTGCAAAGCAAACAGCATTATGAAGGACCCCACGCACCCCTCATACAAACTCTTCTCCCTCGTGCCGTCTGGGAAAAGGCACCGAAGCATTTGGGATCTCACGTCCAGACTATGTAACAGTTTCTTCCCCCAAGCTAGCAGACTCCTCAATACCCAGAGCCTGGACTGACACCTAACTGCCCTATTGTCCTGTATATTATTTATTGTAATGCCTGCACTGTTCTGTGCATTTTATGCAGTCCTGGGTAGGTCTGTAGTCTAGTGTAGTTTTTGTGTTGTTTTACGTAGTTCAGTGTAGTTTTTATATTGTTTCATGTAGCACCATGGTCCTGAAAAGCATTGTCTCATTTTTACTATGTACTGTACCAGCAGTTATGGTTGAAATGACAATAAAAGTGACTTGACTTGAAATCGAAGCAACACACACAAAATGCTGGAGGAACTCAGCAGGCCAGGCAGCATCTGTGGAAAAGAGTCCAGCTGAGACTCTTCAGGAGGACTCCCATGTGTTTTCTTGATCACCTCGTGCTGCCCTCTTCAGAGATCTTTATAACCAAGATCCTTCCATTCCTCAATAGTTCCTGGCACTCCACTTTTCAGTAGACTTATTAATCCTTCCTAATTGCATCTCCTCCTAGTTGTAATGCTGTTTAAGGAAACCATAGACCAAAGGTTTGAACAAATAATTTAGTTATACCATACTTTTTGAAAAATAAATATTCAGCGCATATGTATTATTAACATAATCATTTGATTTACATATTGAGGCTCAGCATGGATACCGAAACCAGGAGCGATGGCCTTAAAATTGTTTTACATTCCGGTGCAATGGACTAGGCAAATCTCAGTGACCACATAATCAATGGATCAGGTGGAGCTACTAATCCTGCTACATCTAATCATAGCCAGCTGGTGGTGTTGTGGCATCTGCTCCAGATTTTGAGGTGAGTGGTCCTGGGTTCGAATCCGGCCGGCTCCTTGCACGCTTTTTACCTGTGCTGGGTTGAGTGCCGAGCTAGCAACTCAGCCTCGTAAAAAAATCAGACAAGAATGCTAAAGAAATGGCAAGTTGCCGCCTGATCCACCACAACGTGCAGAAAGGAATAGCAACATCTAATTATGAGTTGTATGACTAGATTCCAAGAATGTTCAATCATGGACTAAGTTCAGCTGCACACAATTATCAGGCATCGGCCATCTTGATCGAGAGAGTCTAACCTCTTGCCTTTGAAATTCAGTTCCATCAGCATTGCTGACACTCCCACCTGGAGATCACTGCTGACCTTTTGGTCTAATCCCATATATGAGCAGATGAGAGACAGGTTATCCTGTGAAGAGTGACTCATGTCCTGGCTCTCTAAAACCTTTTCTCATCCAGAAGCCTACAGATCAGGAGTGTAATAGAAACCCTCCACTTGGCTGAGTGAGTACTGCTACAAGCCATTCAGTAAGCTCAATTCTATGTAGATCAGGGCAGCCTACTTGACTGGCACCTAAACCTTAACGTTTTAGATTCCAATTCAGATTAACTTATTTATCACGTGTGCATCTAAGTATAGTGAAATACATTGTTAGCATTTACAGGCAACACAACCGAGGGATATGCTGGGGCAGCCCACAAGAGTTGCCACATGTTCCGGGTGCCAAAGTAGCAGAACAACACAAGCAACAACTGAACAACAGAAACAAAATAACAGCAAAACGATCTTACTCCCTCCCACCCACCCACGCTGTCTCGGGGCCTTCTGCCTCACAGACATTGAGCCTCCGACTTCCCAGCAGACTCGCAGACCCAGAGTTTGACTACTGGCTCTGGACTTCTGGACTTCTGATCAATCTTCAGACTTTGAACTTCGGTAACGATGTCGGGACTCGCCGATGGCAGGATCCTGATCTGCAGGCTTCGAACTCCAGACTCTCCACTGACAGGATCCCAAACTCTCCAGACTGATGACGGGACTCTGAACTCCAGGCCTCGATCTCTAAGTTCTACTACAGGTGTACTTCAGTCACAGAGTGTACTATCTACAAAATGCTCTGTGGTAATACACCCAGAACAGTTAGGCATCAACTCCTAATGCCCTCCTTCTGTAACCAAGGACATGGGCGGCTGATGCAAGGGAAAACCACCACTTCATTCTCCCCTCCAAGCCAGACACAGACCTCACTCACCTGGGAATACATTATTCATTCGGCGCGATTTGTTAGTTTTTTTTTTGTTTGGGGTTTGATGTTTTTGCCCTATGCACTATTTGATTTTCTGTGTGGACAGGGATTGACATTCTTGTTGCCGTTTGCGTGACTTTTTTTGCGTGGGGGGGGTTGATGATTGTGTTGCCGTTTGCATGATTTATTTCTTTTTATGAGGGGGTGGTTGATGCTTTTCTTCGAACGATTTCCATGGTTTTCTTCATTCCGTGGCTATCGAGAGAAGATGAATCTCAATGTTGGATACTGCAGGCATACTTGGATAATAAGTGAACCTTTGAAATTTGGATCACCGCTGGATCTACATCCTGGAGCTGTCTTCACAACAGCGTTGTGGGAGTACTAGAAGGAACTACAGTGATTCAGGGAAGCAGGTCACCATCTGCTCAAGAGCAATTAGGGATGACCCTGCTAATGATGCCCAGTCCCAAAAATGAATACAATGTGACAAACAAGAAGCACTGCAATTAATCTAATTGGCAAGATAAAGTTGAGCTTGTGACGTCGTTAGAACTTGACCTGTTAATCAGGGTTAACCTGAAACCTAGGTGTAAAGATGATCAGGGTTAACCTAGGTGTAAAGATGATCTGCGAGCAGATCAGGGCAGCCTACTTGACTTAAACCAGCACCTTAAATATTTAGATTTAGGTTTACACATCAAAGCAGCATTGTCTAGAAAACATGGAGCTGATAATTGTGTATCGTGACCCGCCATTATAATTCAGAAACAGAACAAAGCAACACACACACACACAATGCTGGAGGAATTCCGCAGGTCAGGCAGCGGCCATGGAAAGGAGTGAGCAGCCGAGACCCTTCTTCAGGACTGGAAAGGAAGGGAGAAGAAGTGAGGGTAAGAAGGTCGGGGGGGGAGGGGAGAAAGAAGTACAAGGCGGCAGGTGATGGGTGAGGGGCTGAAGTAAAGAGCTGGAAAGCGGATTGGTGGAAGATCTAAAGGGCTGGAGAAAAGGGGTAATCTGAAAAAAGGAAAGGGGAGAAAGGGAAGGGGAGAAAGAGGGGGAGAAAGGAAAGGGGAGAAAGGGAAGGGG
Organism: Hemitrygon akajei; assembly: GCF_048418815.1. NCBI lineage: Eukaryota > Metazoa > Chordata > Chondrichthyes > Myliobatiformes > Dasyatidae > Hemitrygon > Hemitrygon akajei. The sequence continues at coordinate 18,668,204 of NC_133147.1, read as the reverse complement.
AGAAAGAGAAGGGGAGAAAGGGAAGGGGAGAAAGAGAAGGGGAGAAAGGAAAAGGGAGAAAGAGAAGGGGAGAAAGGGAAGGGGAGAAAGAGAAGGGGAGGAGCACCAGAGGGAGAAGATGGACAGGTAAGGAGATAAGGTGAGAGAGGGAAACAGAAAAGCTGAAGTTAAATAGGGATGACTGTTATCTACTTAGTACAGCCCCGGCAGCCTCTTTAAAGGTGTCGATTTTGTTTCTGCTTGTCTGAACAATCCCTGGAGTGCATCAAGCGTAGCTCATGTTGCAGTCAAGCCTGAATCTATTTTGGAACGGGGCTCAAAAATTGGCAGTCTGAACGGGTCTAGTCCCTTCTTCAGATGGTCACTCTGCAAACCACAGGATATTCTAACCAACACGATATGCAAAGTCCTCTTGCTGCAGGATGAGACCAGACAAAACAATTTGGATCGATGCAGGATTAGTCTGAATAGGTGGCTATTGATCAGCAGGAATCAGTGGGTCAAAGAGCCGGCTTCTCTCTATGACGATGAATTTTTGATAAGGTGGCAAGACAACGTGAGGTACCTCAGCAAGATAAGGTATTGGTCATTGAAATGGATTTCAAAATGAAGCTTAAAGCAGAAGGGAGATAGAGGGATTTAGGGAACCAATAACAAGAGTGTCAGAAATAGATTCACCGATATATTTCAGGTGCTATGTACTCATCTACTTAAATTCTGTGAAATCTCATGAGAAGCAGAACCTTTTCCATTTGGCATGCGCAGTATCACAAACAACAACTTGCTTCGATATATCTTCAAGCACTGCCAGGTAAGAGGAACTCCAGAGGGAAGTCCTGCTTAATCAGAAAATATACAGCAACTCAAAGACCTAACTATATAGCATGGAAGTAAGGAATCTTCAATCCATGCTGATCAAATTGCCTAAATGAGCTAAATCCCATTCATCTTCATTTGGCCATGTCCCTCTAAATCAGGGGTTTCCAACAGTCTTTATGCCCCGGACCAATACCATTAAGCAAGGGGTCTGTGGAACCCCTGCTCTCAACCTTCCCACTCCATGTACCTGTCCCAATACCTTTTAAACACAGTGATTGTAACTGTTTCTAACACTTCCTCTTGCAGTCTATTCCATATTCTCACCACCCTCTGTGTGAAAAGGTTGCTCCTTGGGTCCCGTTTAAACTTTTGCCCTGTAGTTTTGGACTCCCTTGCCCTGGGAAAACACTGTGACAATTCATCTTATCTACATCCCTCATGATATCAATGAACAGCAATTTTTTTGAACGTATTGCTTCCACAGAATTTTTAATTGTTTATGATAGACCATTTGAAGCTGAACACAAATATAATTGCAGATTACTTGTATCAAGTAGGAATTTGGAGAAACAGGAAGAGAACTTTTATTGAATATAACGTGTTTAATTGCATAACTGTGCTGATGTTTAGCAATAGTTCAACAAAGCTAAAAAAAAATGTTGTGTTGATAATTTTCACTTGTACTCAGTATCTGAGGCTTCTTTCTTAAGAGTCCAACAATAATCAGTCAGCATTGATGGGTTCCGGTTCCCCTGATACTGTTTCTCCTTGACTGCAATGTCCTGGTGAAACCTTTCACCACGCTCGTCACCGACAGTGCCAAGATTTGCAGGGAAGAAGTCTAAGTTGGAATGCAGAAAGATTAATCTTTAGTGACATGTTGCACTTCAGGGTTTTGTATGCCTGAAGAGTGTTGTCAACCAGCTGCATGTAGTTTAGCGCTTTGTAGTTGCCACAAAAATTTGCAATAATGCCTTCCATGTGATTTTCTCAGGTCCCACTATCAGTTCTTCGAATTGCCTGTCATTCATGACCTGTTTGATTTATGAACCGAAAAAATGCTTTCCTTAATCTTGGCATCAGTTATTCTGGGAAACATCTGTCTCAACTATCAAAACTCTTCCTGGAAATTTATAGCCTTTCTAAATCCTGTCCTGCCTAAGCGTGCCTGGACAAGATAGAAAACTTTTCAGCTTACATTGTGGGCAATATTTTAATTGGCTTGAATTATTAATTGAAATAACAAACGAGGCAATTTTATTTTTTAAATGGTGCGTGATAGGGAAATTTCGTGGTGATTTTCATGATCAAAAGGATCAAGGATTAAGGATAAAATACCTTAAGATACACTCAAAAGTATTCAGGAAGCAATATCTTTGTAGTCCAGTGTATTATAAACCTCTACAAATATAAGTTCTCAGCCTCCTACGTGCCATCTCCCAATATCAGCTTAACCAATTTTAATATAGTGTTAGGATGTTGTGGTAATGTGACACCTGTTTGCTATATTTCTCATTTCCTATATGAATGCAACCTTTTATTGAGAAGGATATACGCACCACTTGTGCAGTAAAGCAGATAATCTCATGGAGGGAACGGGCAGGAAGAAACACAGCATCTCTCTTCTACTTAAGAATTAATTGCTAAAATAGGCCGGTGAACAGGAAAGCTCCTATTAATAAAGCAGTTGGTGATTAAATGGAAAGATTATATTCTTTTAACATTTGCCCCTCTTTTTTCCCGATGTTTGTGAATGACACATGCATGAGCGGTTGGTTAATTGCTTTTTACAGCCAGAGAGGTGTTCTTGAGTTCCATCTGCTCCTTTAAATCAAACTGGGATGCAGCAGCTCTATCTTACTTAGACGTAATGAGTTGTAAAATGGATTCTGCAAAATCGTGCAGGCTGACTCGGGTCATTAGATGAAGCAATGACCTGATTCGAACCGGCCCTATTTTCCTTCCCCCCACCAAATTCATTTCATCGCCTTACCTCGAAAGGGTGATCCATACAGGGCTTTACCTCTGCAGGCGCTGGCAGCCCTTTCGTACTTTACCTCAGGGATCGCTTTTTAAATGTCGGCTCACATAATGAATGCTGGGAAGCTTGTGCACTGTGTGTGCCAACCTTGTGCTTCACTCTGCAACTTTCAAGATATTGCTTTTGAATTCATAAGTCACAAAATGTTAGGGACTTTGCAAAGTTAAGTAGGCACTTATTTTTAAACTTCGTCTACCTTCCCATTCCACACACATTCTTCGTAACTTCATCCCACCCCTCTCCAAATCGCTCTGTCCTCTCTAGCCTGACGCCCAATCCCCAACGTGGTCCTGCCAATCTACTCTCCCTTCCTACAGCTCAAAGTTCAAAGTACACTTGTTATCAAATCTCAGGGATCGCAGGACCACACAAGCTTCTCTGTGAATTGTCACCTTGTCGTGGTGGAGAAGCCTGTGTGGTCCTGAGATCCCGAGAGCGATGCTGTCTGGAGCTATGCTCCTGGTAGGGTCACCCCTGGCGGTAAGGTCGAGGGTGAGGTCCCTGACAAAGAACAATCCAGCCAAGACCTCAACGGTGGAACAGGCGGATGAAGTTACTTCGAACGCAACAGCTGTGAAGGCGGATGAAGGCTGCGACAAATCCATCAGCTCCAGTCGTCGTGGTTTCCATGCCATTGGAATCAGTTGGTTGCTTTGTGAAGTACCGTGTGCTTCTTGGAGTGCAACAGCAAGTACACATTAAACAAATACACGCACAGGCATCTCCGCTCTGTGAGAGATCAACGGAACGAAGATCATCATCCTCGACCTCGAGGGATAGCCACGACGACGACGATTATCGAAGTATCTAAGCATTATACAACCTTGAGATTCATCTCCTTACTGTCAGCCACTAAACAAAGAAACTCAAAAGGACCCTTTGAAATAAATGACCATCAAACACCCAATGTGCAGAGAGAGAAAAAAAAACAAATCATGCAAGCAATAAAAGAAAGCAAATAGCATTCAGAACAAAAGTGAGTCCTCAGACATGAAGGCCAGAGCAGTGGGAGCTGGCCACAGCCTCAGCCTCAGTTCAGTGCAGAGCTGAGTAAACAACGCAGAGCCCTCAGACACAGAACCTGAATCTGCCGGAGCAGGCCACAACCTCAGCCTCAGTTCAGTGCAGAGCTGAGTAAACAACGCGGAGCTCTCAGACGCAGAACCTGAATCTGCCGGAGCAGGCCACAACCTCAGCCTCAGTTCAGTGCAGAGCTGAGTAAACAACGCAGAGCCCTCAGACACAGAACCTGGATCTGCCGGAGCAGGCCACAACCTCAGCCTCAGTTCAGTGCAGAGCTGAGTAAACAATGCAGAGCCTTCAGACACAGAACCTGAATCTGCCGGAGCAGGCCACAACCTCAGCCTCAGTTCAGTGCAGAGCTGAGTAAACAACGCAGAGCCCTCAGACACAGAACCCGGGTCTGCCGGAGCAGGCCACAGCCTCATTTCACCGAAGAGCTGAGTAAATGTCGCAGGGCAGGGAGCAGTGAACCCTTGTCTCTTCGCCCAACACCCTGCCTTTTCAATCTATCTGGTCCAGCGCTTAAATTGTCCAAGCATTGAGTTGTTCCCCGCTCTTGGACCCAGCCCTGTTGCATCAATATGCTGTAGGTCTGGACGCCGCTGCCAGGTTTCGGCCCGTACCCAACCTTTCCAAATTGGCCTTTCCTACTCCCAGCCCCAATAGTAAGAAAGCTATTAAATGTAGAGGAATTTGTAAATCACTGATACATTCAGAAGGAAAATTTGGGTGGCACTGCAGAGAGCAAAGAAAACTTGGTGACTACTTGATTAAAACAGAATCAAAGTATGAATAAGTCAAGAGCATCAGAAACAACTAAATCTAAAGAGCTATAACAGAAATGTAATTATCTGGTTGTCTGTTATACTGAGCTTTCTCTGCATTAGAACGTTAATAATTTATCATGCAACTCTTGCAATATTTAGTACATTAATACTGGGAAAAAAATGTGTTCATTCTTATAGAATTGTAGAAACTTACAGTGCAGAAGAAACCATTCAGCCCTTCCCGCATGAACTGGCCAAGAGAGAATCTGTTCAATCTAAAACCACTCTGGACCGTAGATGTGGAGTTTTTAACTGGTTATCAAAATATGTCATTGACGTACCATGGAGCGTATTCTAGCTGGTTACATCGCCATCCCGTACGGAGGGGCCAGTGCACAGGATCGGAAAAAGCCACGGAAAGTTGTGAACTCAGCCAGCTCCATCGTGGGCACTGGCCTCCCCAGCATGGAGGACACCTTCAAAAGGTGATGACTCAAAAAGGTGGCGTCCTTCATTCAGGACACCCACCACCCAGAACATGCCCTCTTCTCATTGCCACCGTCAAGGAGGAGGTACAGGAGCCTGAAGACGCATTCTCAATGTTTCAGGAACAGCTGCTTCCCCTCCACTATTGGATTTCCGAATGGACAATGAACCTGTGAATGCCACCTCTCTATTTTTTGTTTCTCCTTTCTTTGTGCATTACTTATTTCATTTAATATTTTTAACTACATATTGTAATTTGCAGCTACTTTATTATTATGTGTTGCAATGTACTGTTGTTGCAAAACAATAAACTTCACGACCTCTGCCAGTGATATTAAACCTGATTCTAATATTTCTTCAATGTGATAGGGCTTTTTGACCCCAATTCCTTTTCAAGCAATTCTAGATAGATACTTCATTGATCCCAAAGGAAATCACAGCATCACAGTAGCATTACAAGTGCACAGATATAAATATTAGAAGAGAAGTAAGAAAGAATAAAAAATAAGTTACCTCGAACAGTGCCAGTGCCAGGTACAGCAGTCAGCCGCCTTCGGGACTCCGACTCCAGATTTTTCATCGGGTTTACTCCCAAAGCCTTTCCCGTGAGCGGGTACAGCCGCAAGGCAGCGGAGGTTTGAAATCAGAGTTTTCCCTCTCCGAGATGAGCTACCATCTGTGGTTAACAAGCTCATCTGCCCGGAGCAACTGGTTTTAAGGCGCCAGTGGTCCGCCTTTGCCCCTTCTCTTGTCAGTGAGAGCCGCTCCACCGGGCATAAGAACTATGCCACACGTGAAGGCCGGGAGTTGGACTTGGTTGTCAGAGGCTGTTTGAGACGCACGCCATGAAGAGCATTTGTTTAGCAGTGGGAGCTCGTCCCCACTACCACCCTTCAACTAGACTACCCTGAAAACTAAAAACTGGCTGCTGTTGAAATTAATATCTGCTCTAGTCCATGACTCCAGAATACGCCACAACACTTATAATCATTGCACTGTATACAGTTTGAGAAATGATTGTCTGTTTTAGTACCAGTACATCTTGGTTTTAATATAAATGTTCTTATCTAGTCATCCCCTGAGAAGACTCTAGCTGCCAGGCCGTAAAATATTGTCGTGATTTGTAATGGAGCCAAGGATTGAACTTGGATTGAAACACGAGAGACTGCAGATGCTAGAATCTGGAGCAAACACTAGAATTGCTGGAGGATGATGGATGGCATCCGCTAGTCTCGCGAGACCATGGACCTGCGCCTGGAAAGTCATCTCCAGGGCGCTGGCCTGGGCAAGGTCGTATGGAAGACTGGCAGTTGCCCAGGCAGCAAGTCTCCCCTCTCCACGACACCGATGTTGTCCAAGGGAAGGGCAAGGGCCGATACAGCTTGGCACCAGTGTCGTCGCAGGAGTTGCCAGAACGAGGTTGAAGGCAACGTCGGACTGCCTTAGGGACTCCAGCTCCGGATTTTTCCCCTGGGGTTTCCTCCCGAAGCCTTTCCCGTGAGTGGGTATGGCCGCAAGGCAGCGGAGGTTTGAGATCAGAGTTTTCCCTCTTTCAGATGGACTGCCTTCCCAGGCTGACGAGCTCCATCTACCGGAACTGCTGGAGGACAGGTCAGGTAACATCTCTGAAAGGAAGTGAACAGTCAGTATATCCCATTTAATTTAGAATCCGCATCAGGTTTAATGTCACCGGCATATGCCATGAAATTCGTTGTTATGCGGCAGCAGTACAGTGCAATTATGATCATTGAAAAAACTGTGAATTACAGTAAGTATTATATATTTATTTAAATTAAATAAGTAGTGCAAAAATAGAAATAAAAATGTAGTGAGGTAGTGTTCATGGGTTCATTGTCCAATCAGAAATCTGACGGCAGAAGGGAAGAAGCTATTCCTGAATTGTTGAGTTTGTGCCTTCAGGCTCCTGTACCTCCTTCCTGATGGTAGCAGTGAGAACAAGGCATAACTGGAGTGATGGGGGTTCTTAATGATGGATGCCGCGTTTTTGAGGCATTGCTCCTTGAAGATGTCCTGGATACTATGAAGGCTAGTGCTTATGATGGAGCTGACTGAGTTTACAATTCTCTGCGGCTTATTTCGATCCCGTGCAGCACCCCTCACCCCCACCATACCAGATGGTGATGTAGCCAGTTAGAAGGCTCCCTATGGTCCATCTGTAGAAATTTTCAAGGATCTTTGGTGACATACCAAATCTGGTATAGAATAGAGCAGGAAACATATTATGATTGTTCAGCTACTGGATTATCTTCTACTTTTAAGGATTTAACTAGGTCATTATTCATATGGCAAACAGCCCAGAAGTTTCAATATGTCAGAATTAATTCAAGCAATAAAATATCATAGACCCGTTTCAGGAAATAAATACTTCATCTGAAGTACATGAATATGTCTTGTTTTGCTGTAAAAGTAGTTTATCATTCTTTCATCCTTAACAGTTCGAAGGTGTCAGAACATAGGAGAGTCCCAGAGTTTTGTTTGGCCTGATTAAGTTCCTGCTTAGAACTTAAAACTGTAATCCAGCAAGCCCCACTTCACAACTCCCCCACAGCTCATAAACCACAGTGATTTTGACAAGGGCACTTGTCTCCCAAGGGTGATGGCAATAACCTGCACACCTAGAGTAAAATGCCTTTAACCTTCATTGACAACGAATGGATGGCCAAACATGTACTTATCCTGTCCAAATGACAACTAAATGCAGGCAGGATAAAGGCTGTGAGGAATTGTTCTGTCCTTGTCTGCAGAAACTGTAACCAACTGTATCATTCAAATTGAATTGAGCTGAAATAACATACAATGGGATTGTGCATAGGTTGTTTGTTTATAAAGAACAGCTTCTCAAGGTAATGGCTTTATCGACTGGGCCTGGAAATGTGCTATTGTTCAATTGAAAGATGATTTCTTTTTCCACAAGCTACTCTCCACATAACCTTCAGCTTTTATTTTAATAGAGTAACAATTATAAAATCAAAATATTACTTAATGCCTTGTTTGCACAAGGAGCATCATGAGTAACATCACTAAGTTGACAGTGTTGTTCCTTACTAAACAATACTGGTCAACTTTAAATCCAATTTAACACAATTAGACATTTGCAAATGCCATTCAGATCACTCTCCTCTTCTGAGCTCTGCTTTGTAATTTTCTCAGCCCCACACCCAGAGTTTAATTCCTCACTACCTATTCCACAGCATCGAGGGAGAGACCTGAAAGAAGTAGTTTTGTGAACCCAGCAGGCCAGGCAGCATCGATGGAAAAAAGCACAGTCGACGTTTTGTGTGTGTTGCCCGGATTCCCAGCATCTACACACTTTCTCTGGTTAGTTTTGTGAACCGTCTGGAGGATCAAAATCAAAAACCAAATTCTTAAACAACTACTCAAGAGTCTAAAGAACAATTATTCCAACAGCCATGCGCCCGTTTCCAATGTTCAAGGACCCGAAGCAAGCTGGAAGCCATGCTAATGCACTGTTTATTACAATGGGACATTGCCTCGCACGTCCATCAACTCAGACCATTGTGAAATAATTTGAATCATATTAACTTTAATAATGTATTTCCATATAACCGTATTCCTAAGATCTTACTTTTAATTCCTGGTCTCATGATTTTCTTCCATTGCAGAAGTCAAAGTACATAGTCCAAATATCCATCTGCTTCTTACTTCCCTTTCTTTCACTAACTAATTAATTTCTTGCATCCGTTTTCTATTTCAAAGTTTTCATAGGTTTCTAGGTACATTTAATGTCAGAGAAATGTATAAGATAGACATCCTGAAATGATTTTTCTTCGCAAACATCATGAAAACAGAGGAGTGCCCCGAAGAATGAATGACAGTTAAATGTTAGAACCCCAAAGTCCTCCCCAGTTCCCCTCCCTACCGCGCGTAAGCGGCAGAGAGCAACAATCCCACCTCCCCCCACCAGCAAAAAAAAAGCATCGGCACCCGCCACCGAGCACTCAAGTGTGCAGCAACGCAACAGCAAAGACACAGACTTGCAGTTCTCCAAAGGCTACGCGCACACCCAGTATTCGACATACCACAGGCTCTCTCTCCCTAGAAGGGGTGTCTCCATTTCACAGCGAGAGGGGAGACGTAACAAACAACTCCGTTTACAATGTTAAAAGTCTGTGGCGTTGCTTTCCCCGAGCTCTGTACCGGAAGATCTCAAGTCGCGGGGCCACACAGCCAAAGATCTTCTGGCTCCCACGGCACACCGGTCTTTTGGGAAACTGACCTTCGATCCACCCGTCTCCAGAACCCCAAGATCCTAGGTCTCCAAAGGTGAGCCGAGCTCTTAGGCCTTTGGCACGTCGGATAACAGCCAGTTGTGAAACCCCGAGAGCGGGTCCCATTCCCGCAAAAAACCGAAGTCAGCATGTAACTTCAGGTCAGGGTCTTCAAAAGAACCCTGAAAGGGAAAAACAGAGAGATTAAAGATGGAACTAGAGCTGTTTCTGAAGATGCAAGCAAAGGAGTCGCCATTTAGCGCCATCTTGACTCTCATAAAGAAATACGTTTTGAACAGAGGCTCAGAGCATTCAGTGGACAATCAACGACAACCACTCATTATATGGAGTGACCAATACATAACTCCACTGTTTACAATGGAAATGAATACTCCATGTTGCATTTAGCAGGTGGCTGATATTATCCTCCAGCATTTTGTGCGTGTTGCTTGGATTTCCAGCACTGCAGATTTTCTCATGATGATATTATCCTGTTATTTTTCTGGCATCCACTGAGGCAGATTTGTTTCCCACTGTGTTTTTCTGGTTAAAATTCCTGGGGAATGACCAGACCTCCGGCAACTTACCCAAGGATTTTGTCATTTTCTGAAATGGTTATTCTACTGCAAAAGGCATCTTAGTAAAGACCGTGCGTGCATTTATTCTTAACAAGAGGCCAGATAACCACTTTAAGGTTCAAATGCTGAATAGAGAACATTACAAATTTTTGTATACACATTTCCTGTGCTGTACTGTTCTATGTTCAAATAGCTCAAACAATATCGAAAACAGGAAATTACTTCCTGTCAGTCAAGAACATGGTATCATCATGACAGTAGATTGGTAAGGAATCCATAGATGGTCAAGTGAGAGTGAGTCTCGTCGGGAACACATAGAAGAAACATAGAAATCTTAAGCATATCACAGGCCCTTTGGCCCACAATGCCTAGAATTTCCCTACCACATAGCTTTCTATTTGTCTAAGTTCCATGTACCTATCTAAGAGGCACTTAAAAGACCCTCTTAAGAATAAAGGGTAGGCCGTTTAGAACAGAGTTGAGGAAAAACTTTTTCACCCAGAGAGTTGTGGATCTGTGGAATGCTCTGCCTCAGAAGGCAGTGGAGGCCAATTCTCTGGATGCTTTCAAGAAAGAGTTAGATAGAGCTCTTAAAGATAGCGGAGTCAAGGGATATGGGGAGAAGGCAGGAACGGGATACTGATTGTGGATGATCAGCCATGATCACAGTGAATGGCGCCTGCACCTATTGTCTATTGTCTATTAACCCTATTATATCCACGTCTACCACCATCGCTGGCAGTGCATTCCACGCACCCACCATTCTCTGCGTGAAAATCTTACCTCTGACATCCCCCTTGCACCTACTTCCAAGTACCTTAAGACTGTGCCCCCTCATGTTACCAGTTCAGCCCTGGGAAAAAACCTCTGGCTATCCACACGATCAATGCTTCTCATCATTTTATTCAACTAGATGCAATACCTTGGACTTCATCCAAAAGGAACAGGCCAGCTCTGGCTACACTGACATTGCTAAATGCCAGTAAAGATCCCTCCGGAGGAGCTCACAAACCCGAAGTCTTGTCAGAAGGAGTAAAGGAAATGGTAAACAAGTTGTTAAATTTAGTTTAGCTGCCAACACTTTGACTTTATATTCCCATGTGATACAATGGTCAAAGGTAAATTCATCCAAAGTTGGATACAGAAGAAAGCTCATCATTTTTGAGATAACACTGAAATGTGCAAATGAGGAAACTTACAACTTAGCATTTTTGCTTTCGGGTTATTATTGTCACATGTACAAAGACAGAGTGAAAAGCTTCTCTTGCATTCTGTTTAAACAGATCATATCGTTACACAGTCTATTGAGCTAGAATAAGGTAAAGCAATAACAATGCGGAATGAAGTGTAAAAGCTATTGAAAAGTGCAGGGAAGCAATAAAGTGTAAGATCATAAGGAGGTAGGCTATAAGGCCAAGAGTTCATCTTATGACAATAGACAATAGGTGCAGGAGTAGGCCATTCGGCCCTTCGAGCCAGTACCGCCATTCACTGTGATCATGGCTGATTATCCACAATCAGTACCCCGTTCCTGCCTTCTCCTCATATCCCTTGACTCCACTATCTTTAAGAGCTCTATCTAACTCTTTCTTGAAAGCATCCAGAGAACTGGCCTCCACTGCCTTCTGGGGCAGAGCATTCCGTAGATCCACAACTCTCTGGGTGAAGAAGTTTTTCCTCAACTCCGTTCTAAATGGCCTACCCCTTATTCTTAAACTGTGGCCTCTGGTTCTGGACTCCGCAAACATCGGGAACATGTTTCCTGCCTCTAGCTTGTCCAATCCCTTGATAAGGGATGTCTTATCGTACAAGAGGTCTGATAACAGCAGGGTAGAAGCTGTCCTTGAGCCTGGAGGGATGTGCTTTCAGGCTTCTGTATCTTCTGCCTGATGGGAGAGGGGAGAAGAGGGAATGTCCAAGGTGGATGGGGTCTTTAACCGTGCTGCCTGCTTCACCTGAGGCAGCGAGAAGTATAAACAGAGCCCGCAGAGGGGAGGCTGGTTCCTGTGATCTGCCGAGCTGTGCCCACAGCTCTCTGTAGGTTCTTGTGGTTCCGCTAGATCAGCTCCGTTGTGGGCTATCCGTCTGGAATAGTAACTCAGTTTTTCTCTTCCCACGAATACGGCCTGGCCCACTACAGCTCCAACCTCCATTTCAAGGCCGTTATACTTTCCTTTGTGTTTTCCCTAAGCTGTCAAACGGTAAGCTTATCCCACGGCAACCCGGGCCGCATGCTATCAGTGACGGAGCTCCTTTCTCTCCTAGCTAGTTCTGATGAGGGAGCCTCTAACTGAAAGCATTTACTCTGTTTCTCGTTTGACGGACGCTACCCGATCAGCTGGGTGTTTCTGAGGTTGTCTGCTGTTAATCTGCGGAATCGCGCAGATTTAACACGGCGCCAAGCCCTGGGTTTTCTACGCTTGATTACACAGTGTTAATTGTGTCAGCACAGCCCGGTTCGGCAGGTTGGAATCAAATCGGTGTTGCACATGGACTAAGGTCACCCCCTGCCTTTGCCAAAGATTTATGCAACTGCATTATCCAATTTGACAAGTGGCATAAATTGCACTAGCAATCTGCAATGAAACTCCGAAGCTAATCAGTCCTGGTAGTGCCAAGCTGAAAAAATATGGCACAATTCAGCCGTTTTGTTTCATCACTCTGATCTACATTGCTTTTTTACTGGCGGTACTATAACCCCAGATATATTCCTACAGAGAAGACAACCTTGCTCTCTTCAATGCAGTCATCCTGTCGGTGAATACCCAGACCATATGCTCGTACCAGACTCAAATGAGTGGTCCCTAGGGGGCAACTGAGGCATCATAAGCCTCTAACACACCGTTGTAATGTAATGATCACAAATAAAACAGGTTGCATGTAACTCCAAAGATCAAGAGAGATAGAGATCAAAGCCTCGCTAACTGGCAGGTGACAGATGCTCCTGGCCACAGTCTATTTGAAATATGATCTCAGCAGACCTTGTCTTTTTTGTAAAGATTCCTGAAACAACCATTGAAGTTACTTCATTTCCAACAATTCTTTATTTTAAATTTAATTTCACCCTGCCGGCATAGTGAGGACTGTACTATTCCGCCAACTGTTCTTCCCACATGGAAGTTTACATAATGTCACAAACTACATTGTGTGCAAACAAGAGATTCTGCAGATGCCAAAAAATTCAGAGCAACGCTCAATACGCTGGAAAAATTCAGCAGCATCTTTTGAGGGGAATGAACAGTTCACATTCTCAGCCAACATCCCACCTCCGCAGCTTTTGTGGTTGCCTTCTGTTGATTTTTAAAATAATCCCAGTCCTCTGACGTCCCACTAATTTTTGCTCCATTTTATGCCCTCTCTTTAGCTTTTATGTTGGCTTTGATCCCCCTTGTCAGCCACGGTTGCATCATCCTGCCTTTAGAATACTTCTCTGATAATGTATCTACCCCGAACCTTCCGGCTTGTTCACAGAAACTCCACCCAATGCGGCTTTGCCGTCATCCCTGTACGCCCCCTTCCAGTCAACTTCGGCCAGCTCCTCTCTCATGCCTCTGTAATTCCCTTTAATCCACTGTAACACTGATACATCTGACTTCAGCTTCTCCTTCTCAAATTGCAGGGTGAATTCTATCATATTATGATCACTGGCCCCTAAGGGCTCCTTTAGAAATCCCTGATCAAGTCTGGTTCAGGACAAAGCACCCAATCCAGAATAACTGTCCAGATTAACCCTTGTAGGTTCAACCACAAACGGCTCTAAAAAGCCATCTTGTAGGCACTCTACAAGTTCCCTCTCTTGGGATACAGCACTGACCTGATTTTCCCAATCTACCTGCATATTGAAATCCCCCCATAACATTGTCCTTTTGACATGCCTTTTCTATCTGTCCTAGTAATAGGTAGACCACACCCTGGCTACTGTTCAGAGGACAGTATATAACTCCAATCAGGGCCTTTTTACTCTTGCAGTTCTTTAACTCTACCCACAAGGATTCTGCATCTTCAGCTCCTGTCACCTCTTTCTAAGGATTTGATTTTATTTTTTTACCAACAGAGCCACATCACCCCCACCCCCTGTCTATCTGCCTGTCCTTTTGACACAATGTGTATCCTTGAATGTCAAGCTCCCAACGATGATCTTCTTTCAGCCACAACTGAGTGATGCCCACAATGTCATACCTGCCAATATCTCTTCATATACTGCGTGCGTTCAAATAATTCACCTTCAGTCCTGTATCCGTCACCCTTTTCAACTTTGTCCACCTTTTACGCTGCAACTCATCCCACTGACTGCAATTTTGCCCTTTCCATTTGCCAGTCCTTCCTAACAATCTCACCACGCACTGCCTCTGCTTTAAACCAACAGCGTTATCACTCCAGTTCCCATCCTCCTGCCAAATTAGGTCAAAACCTCCCCAACAGCTGACGCAAACCTGCCCGCAAGGATATTGGTCCCCGTTGGGTTCATGTGCAACCCATCCCTTTTATACAGGTCATACCTTCCCCAATGACCCAGAAATCTGAATCCCTGCCCCCTTCACCAGTTTCTCAGCCATGCATTCATCTACCAACTCTTCTTATTCTTATAAACAACACACACAAGATGCTGGAGGAACTCAGCAGGCTGGGCAGGATCTATGGAAAAGAGTGAACAGTTGACGTTTCGGGCCGAGACCTATTCTTAGCCTCACTTGCACGTGTCACAGGCAGCAATCCAGATATTGCCACCCTGAAGGTCCTGCTTTTCAGCTTTCTACACAGCTCCCTAAATTCTCTCTTCAGGACCTCCTGCCTATGTCATTGATGCCAACGTGGGCCAAGACTGCCGCCTGCTCGCCCTCCCCCTTTAGAATGTCGTGGCGCCGATCCAAGATCTCCTTGACCCTGGCACCTGGGAGGCAACGTACCATCCAGATATCTCTATCAGATCCACAGAGTCTTGTGTCTACTCCTCGAACTATAGAATTTCCTGTCACTTCTGCAGTCCCTTTCCACCTCTCCCCCCTTCCTTTCTGAGCCACAGTGCCAGTCTCAGTCACTGCGTTCCCCTCCCCAGTGGGTCGTCCCCCTCAATAGAATCCAAAATGGTATGTTTATTATTGAGGGGAATGGATGCCAGAGTACTCTACACTGGCTGCCCGTTTCCTCCTGGCTCCTGACAGTCAATGATTTTCCTGCCTCCTGCAACACAGGAGTAACTACCTCCCTATAGCCTCTATCCATCATCTCCTCGGTTTCCTAAGGGTCATCGAGCTGCAGCTCCAGTTCTTTAACACATTCTCTGAGGAGTTGTGGCTTGGTGCACCCGGTTTTCCAGGAGGCTGCAGATCTCCCAGAATTCTCACATTTCATAACCCCTGGAGCCATTCTCACTGCTCTAACTGTGCATAAACAGATCAAGAATGATGAACGAATGAGAAGAAGACATTTACTAGACATGTACCTCGTCCAAGCCTGATGTCACCATTGCCTGATGCGCTAAAGCCTCTCCACTCTAACACAGGTCCATTCACACAATGGCCACTCTGTTTCCTAAAGGGGAAATCTTGTCTGACAAATCTGTTGGAAATCTTCGAGGAAGTAACAGGCAGGACAGACAAATGAGAGTTAGTGAATGTTGTTTACTTGATATCTCAGAAGCCCTTTGACAAGTTGCCTCACACGAAGCTGCTTAACAAGATAGGAGCCCATGGAATAAAGTACCAGCATGGACAGAAGTTTAGTTGACTGGCAGGAGGCAAAGAGTAGGAATAAAGGGGACATTTTCTGGCTGGCTGCTGGTGACTAGTGGTGTGCTACAGGGGTCAGCGTTGGGACCACTTCTTTTCATGCTAGATGAGTTTAGGTGAATGAACTGATGGTTCTTTTTGTCCAAGATTGCAGACCGTGTGAAGACAGGTGGAGGCACAGGTAGTGGTGAGGAAGCAGGGTGTCTGCAGAAGGACTGAGGCAGATTGGGGGAATGGTCAAAGAAGTGGCATGTGGAATATAGTGTAAGAATGCACGGTCGTGCACTTCGGCAGAAGGAATAGAGCGTGGACTGCTTTTTAAATCGGGAGAAAATTCAAAAATCAGACATGAAAGGGGTAAAAACACAAAATGCTGGCAGAACTCAGCGGGCCAGACAGCATCTATGGGAGGAGGTAGTGACGACATTTTGGGCCGAAACCCTTCATCAGGTGTGAAGTAACATGGGATGGTCGAGGGGGGATAAGAAGTGGGGGGAGGGATGAAGTAGAGAGCCGGGAAGTGAAAGGCTGGAGGGAAATGGGCTAGGGGGAAGGTGGAGAATTATGGGAAATAAAAGAGAAAGAAAGGTAGGGCTGGGGGGAGATTATAGTGAGGGGGGAAAAGAGAGAGAACCAGACTAAAATTATAGATAGGGATGGGGTAAGGAGGGGGCCAGGGGTCTCAACAGAGGTCTGTGAGTTGAATGTTCATGCCGGCAGGTAGGAGGCTACCTAGGCGGGAGATAAAGTGTTGTTCCATCAACCTGCGTGTGGCCTCATCTTGACGGTAGAGGAGGCCATGGACAGACATATCGGAGTGGGAGTGGACATGAAAGGGGACTTGGCAGTCCTCGTGCTGTATTACCTACAGGCTAACTTGCAGGTTGAGTTGATGTTAAGGAAGGCAAGTGTGATGTCAGCATTCATTTCGAGACAACTAGAATACAATTACTGAGGCTTTATAAGGCATTGGTCAGACCACATTTGGAGTACTGTGAGCAGACCTCGGCCCCTTATCTAAGAAAAGATGAGCTGGCATTGGAGAGAGTCCTGAGGAGATTCATGAGAATGGTCCCAGGAACGAAAGGGTTAACATATGAGGAGCTCTGGGGCTATACTCACCGGAGTTTAGAAGAATGGGGGGAGGATCTCACTGAAACCTGTTGAATATTGAAAGGCCTAAATAGAATGGATGTTGCGAGCATGTTTCTTATAGTGGGGGAGTCCAGGACCAAAGGGAAGTCCATTCAGAACAGATATGAGGAAAAGTTTGTTTAGCCAGAGGCTGTGAGTCTGTGGAAGTCATTGTCACAGACAGATGTGCGGGGCCAAGTCGATGGGAGAAGGCAGGAGACTCTCCTTGAGAGGGATAATAAATCAGCCATGATGGAAGGGTGGAGCAGACTCAATTGGCTGAATAACTTAATTCTGCTCCTATGTCTTATGGTCTAAAATTGAATAGAACAAAAATACTAAGGATTGTGTGGGAAATACAAATTCTTTTGGGATAGAAAATTTTAAAGTTAGGCTACTCTGCTCCTAACTACAAGCTTTGAACTATATCGGAAGGGGATCCATAATATATTTGCTGGTCTAGACAATATACACTTCTAAAAAATGAATACTTTAACAAACAGTGTAACACTCTCTGTTACCAGGTTCGGATATGGCCCAAGAGCGGAGTGAGAGACACTGAAGCAGGTCAATAGTTCACAAACTTTAATGCGAACGGTGTTCAAGGGGAAATAAAACAATAAACGCTGGGCCAAACAGGGCCATTAACTAAAACTCTGAAATGGAAAACGAAGCCAACACTGCAACTGAAAAGAAAATCTAAACATTAAACGAAAACCACTCTACTTCAGAGTCAGTTGACTCGAAAGTCCAATTTCTCAGCGAAGGCCAAAAGCAAACAGGCAGCGAAGCGATGCTGTGCTCTGTCCAAGTCTCAACAAGCACTACGATGACAAGTATGGAGTTAAATACTATCACGATTAAATAATAATTAGCAGAAACGCATATTCACAAGTGCAATTGCCGTATCTACTGCGCTGCCGAATCCGTGGTTGTGACACCTTCCCCCCAAGAAAGGCCATCATCACAATGGGAAATGTAAAATGATGCCTGATGATATTTTGTGACAACTCGCCGTGACACCTAAAACTTTGACAAATTTTATAGATGTGCAGTGGAGAGTATATTGTCAGGCTGCGTCACGGCCTGGTATGGAAACACCAATGCCTTTAAATGGAAAATCCTACAAAAGGTAGTGGATACAGCCCAGTCCAGCATGGGTATGTCCCTCCCCACCATTGAGCACACCTGCACGAAACATCGCAGGAAAGCAGCATCGATCATCGGGGTCCCCACCACCCAGACCACGCTCTCTTCTTGCTGCCGCCATCAGGAAGAAGGTACAGGGGCCTCAGGACCCTCATCACCAGGTTCAGGAACAGTTACTACCCCTCAACCATCAGGCTCCCGAACCAAAGGGAATAACTTCACTCAACTTTGCTTGCCCCATCATTGAAATGTTCCCACAACCTATGGACTCACTTTCAAGAACTTTTCTTCTCATGTTCTTTATATTTATTGCTTTTATTATTATTATTATTATTATTATTATTATTATTATTTTCTTTCTGCATTTGCAAAGTTTTTTGCTTTTGCACAGTGGTTGAACACCCAATTTGGTGTGGTCTTTTATTGATTCTGTTATGATTATTATTCCATTCTGGATTTATTGAGTATTCTTGAGAGAAAATGAATCTTGGGGCTGTGTATGGTGACATATATGTACTTAGATAATAAATTTACTTTGACCTTGGTCCATATCTCCGTTTCTGTTTTAAATATTAAGCAACCTAATGAAGTTGTAGCAGAAGTTGTGTGGCTGAGGCAACCTGTGTGAGAATAATGAATTAAACAAGCGCCTCATGATAATGGTAGGATAAATATTAATGGATTAAAAGGTAGCGAAGTGGTTAGTACATCGTTGTTCCATTTCAGGGCATTAGAGTTCAGAGTTCATTTCCAGCGTCATCTGTAAGGAATTTGTATGTTCTCCCATGGCCTCATGGAGTTTCTCCGTGAGCTCCGGTTTCTTCCCACTTTTCAAAGACAAAGGTAGGTTAATTGGTCGTTGTAAATTGTCACGTGATCAGGCGAGGGTTAAATTGGGGGTCGCTGGGTGGCACGACTCAAAGGGCCAGAAGGGCCTGTTCCGTGCTGTTAGCTCAATCAATCAATAAATAAAAAATCAAACAAACATCTCTGCAGACCTTACCCCAAGGAAAAGAAATGATTATGCAATCAAATGCTTACGTTAAACCTGACAGACTGAGTTCATAGACTTGGATATGATACTGACCTGTTTGAATTTGAAGTCCAGACTAAAATAACCAGCCTGCTAAGAATCATGAGCACATATTGCGGGAATTGAAGCAGAGACAGAATGAAGCAGGACAGAATTACTACATCATGGCAGCAAATACAGAATTGGGCAACAAAATTCGATACAAATCTTTTGGATGTGAAATGCGTCTTATGTTTGGTTGTAAGGGAGTTGGTCTTTGTCATCTGTTTTTCTACACCTGCCTTATAAGTAAAAAGAACAAAGAAAGAAGAAGCAGCAACATGAGTTAATGTATGAGGGTCCAACCTCATACACTTATTAGAAGTGACAAAGCTGTAAAGTATTAAGCCACTTCTCATTTAGAGGGAAGACTACTTCAACAAAAATGCTGAACCAATACTGACCAGAAATTGACTGAAATTCTTATTCCAAGATGTAGTGCAGAACCAAGCGTTGACGCTGAAAACTAAAAAAAAATAAAAATTCTTTCAGTACTAACATGTGCAAACACAGGCTTTTCCTCTGGACCCCTGTGATTTGACAATGTCATCAAAGACACGCGTCATTGCATAAATAAGGCGGCTCTGTCCTCAACAAGTACTTTCATGTGTAAATACTTGCCGAAAACTTCTAGACTGCTGATAAACTCACTTTTTTTCTTATCAAGATAACAATGTTCTGCTAATATTTGATCATCAAATATTCCTATATTGGACAAATAGAAAGGACATGTTACAATCATCAGGGAAGAGTATGTCAATCAAGCTGCAATGCTTCAGCGACTGCGAATAAAGAGTTTGTGGAACGGGAGGGAGAGCGAGAGAGAAAAACAACTGCCAGGAGTCATGGTTAAGGTGAAATCTGTGTAAGATACAGAATACATAAACACAATTACAGAATAATAATTTATATTATATCTTACCATTGGACGTTACTTGCAATATCTTATGAAACCCCTGGTTTCATTGACTGTGTAAGTCTAGGGAAGACACACTCTGGTCCCGCTAAGCTCGTGAGATTGAGACGGCTCTCCCACCCCAAACCCCGGTTTGTGTGGATGCTGTGTCATTTGCTACCCTGTTACAAATCAGTGCCACAAAATAACAGACAGGACAATGCGTACGATTAAGGGAATTATATTTATGAATCTTAACTGAAGGGTTAGTAAAGAATAACAAAAAGAACAGGGCCCATTCTAATTAAACAGTCAAATGTGCACAAGTTGGAGCTCATCTTGAACTTCTCTGTCACTCACGTGCCGGGCCCTCGGTCAACGTGAAGGCACACGCCACCTTCCGAACGTCGCTCGCAATCCGTCTCGAACAAACGGGTCTCCCACCGGATCGCGTACTACGACCGGTTCTCCTCAGCGTCTTCTCTCTTCATCTCCCACCAAACCAAAAAAAGACCCCAAGCCCAGCCTCATTGTCCCTCACCCAGAAAACCTTACCCTAATTCTACCATCCTGACTGGACGGCGCACGTTCCTCATCATCCTTATCTTCAACAATAACCCAAACAGGCCGACAGAAGAACAGAGTGCTCTTACTGAACTGCTAAATGAAAAACTTACAGCATAACAGTAAAAATATGAACCAGGGCATTGCACATATTATTTGTAGTGTCTGTTTATGCTACAGTATTTATGGTGTTTTAATAAACATTATTGTTTACTAATTGGTGGTGGGGTGGAGATACATCTGTACCAAAGGAGCTGTAAGGTGCTCCTTCCCTCCGCTAGCCCCTGCAGGTCACCCTTGGGCGAGGTGTAGCACCCACTGAACCCACCCCCCCCCCACCCGATCAGGGTCATGTGAAGCCATGGGAGCAGGTGGTGGATGGTCATTTGAGCAGCAGGTGTAGATCACAAATCCTGGTTATGTGACCAGGCCAGTCTCTTCAGGCTCCAGAGAGTATTGACAGAGGCTGGGGTCACCGGTCTTGTAAAGACACTGCCCAGAAGAAGGCAATGGAAACCCACTTCTGTAGGAAAACTTGCCAAGAACAATCATGGTCATGGAAAGACCGTGATCGCCCATATCACACGACACAGCACATAATGCTGATGTCATACGACACGGCACATAATGATGATGTCGTACGACACAGCACATAATGAATGAGCGAATTGTTTTCTAAACCTTTATTGAGTTTTCCCCATCCTGAGGGGTTCAGGCCAATCCCAGTGGGAAGGTTCAGGAGAAACTATATTCACCAATCTTTTCTTCAAAGGGTAGTGAAAACAGGATCTTTGAATATGTTTAAGAAAGAGTAGACAGATCCTTGATAAGCAAGAAGGTGAAAAGCAGATAGGAAAGCAAGATGAAGTTGCGTTCAGATCAGCCATGATTTAATTAACTTGGTCTGAGTAGCCAAGTGCTGCCAGATCATGTTCATGCCAGATCAATAATTGATTGAGGGTGTTTCTCTTTTTTTTAAAGTTAAAGATTTAAAGATTAGATTTATTTGCCACATGTACATTGAACCATCAAAACATACGGTGAAATGTGTCATTTGAGTCAACACAGACCGAAGATGTGCTGGGGGCAGCCCCAGGTGCCACTTGTTTCCGACGCCAACAAAGCATGCCCACAACTTACTAACCCTAATCTGTACGTCTTTAAAATGTGGGAGGAAACCAGAGCTCCCAGAAGAAACCTGATCACGGGGAGAACGTACGAACTCCTTAAAGGCGGCAGTAGGGATTAAACAAGGATTGTACAGCTGGTGCTGTAAAGCATTAAATTAAATGTTACACTACAATGCCACCCCATTCTCAATAAATATGAATAAATATGGTAGGTCAAATATGATGGCAGAATATAGTATTAATGGTAAGACTCTTGGCAGTGTGGAGGATCAGAGGGATCTTGGGGTCCGAGTCCATCGGACACAAAGCTGCTACGCAGGTTGACTCTGTGGTTAAGAAGGCGTACGGTGCATTGGGCTTCATCAATCATGGGATTGAGTTTAAGAGCCAAGAGGTAATGTTGCAGCTATATAGGACCCTGGTCAGACCCCACTTGGAGTACTGTGCTCAGTTCTGGTCACCTCACTACAGGAAGTATGTGGAGGCCATAGAAAGGGTGCAGAGGAGATTTACAAGGATGTTGCCTTATGAGAATAGGTTGAGTGAACTCAGCCTTTTCTCCTTGGAGCGAAGGAGGATGAGAGGTGACCTGATAGAGGTGTACAAGATGATGAGAGGCATTGATCGTGTGGATAGTCAGAGACTTTTCCCCCGGGCTGAAATGGTTGTCACAAGAGGACACAGTTTTAAGGTGCTTGGAAGTAGGTACAGAGGAGATGTCAGGGTTAAGTTTTTTACTCAAAGAGTGGTGAGTGTGTGGAATGGGCTGCTAGCAATGGTGGTAGAGTCGGATATGATAGGGTCTTTTAAGAGGCTTTTAGATAGGTACATGGAGCTTAGTAAAATAGAGGGCTAAAGGTAAGCCTAGTCATTTCTGAGGTAGGGATATGTTTGGCACAACTTTGTGGGTCGAAAGGCCTGTATTGTGCTGTAGGTTTTCTATATTCTATATTCTAAATACTTCCTCTTCCATATCTCTATCAAAAAAAGTGGATTTAATTTCAAAACAATATGATAAGTACAATTTTGTAACAAATGAAACTAACAACTTTGATTTTATCCTTATAAGCACTGAATAATTTCAGTGCTTTTGCAAGTCTAGAACTTTAATCTGCTCAGCCTTATTATGCAATATCTTACCCATCGTCATCGTCATTATGTGCTGTGTTGTATGACACAGGTGATCAGGGTCAGTGATCCTGATTGTTTTTTGGCAAATTTTTCAACAGAAGTGGTTTACCATTATCTTCTACTGGGCAGTGTCTTTAAAAGATGGGTGACTCCAGCCATTGTCAATACTCTTCAGAGATTGTCCGCCTGGTGTCAGTGGTGGCATAACCAGAACTTGTGATACGCGCCAGCCGCTCGTACGACCATCCACCACCTGCTCCCATGGCTTCACGTGACCCTGATCAGGGGCTAAGCAGGTGCTACACCTTGCCCAAGGGTGACCTGCAGGCTGGCAGAGGGAAGGGGCGCCTTACACCTCCTTTGGTAGAGACGTATCTTCACCCTGCCAACCACTCTTACCCACGTGTGGAGAAACTACATGTTAGATGAAAGAGAAAGCCTTGTAGGGTGAAAAATGCAAATGAGCATAGCAGTGATTACTAAAATACCAACAAACGATATTTCAACCGAAAGCAACAAGATAAAATTATGCCACCTGGGGAGTGTATCTGTATGTCTGCATCTGACATCTTTCACAACCTCAGAACATTCCAAAATGTTTTACAACTAATAAGTTATGTTTGAATTGCAGTCCCTGTTGGAAAGCATGAAGTATCCAGTCATTTTATGCATTGCAAATTCCCAAAGAATTGGTGATCAGACGTGTACCAACGTATAATTATTCTCTAGGAAGAAACACTGTGTTGTTGCCTTTCATGTGCAAGTACGAAGAAAAAAGTGGTGTCTCGTAAATTCCAAAGAACAGATGGCACATCTGAGGCAGCATTAATCAGCTGGGTATTTCTGTAGCACTATCACACGTCCTCAAAGCCGAGCGCATTTTGCTGTGTAGCAATCCACTGTTCTATTTGACAGTCTAGGGAATCTCTGTCCTCATGGAACAGTCATCCCAGGCAGCCATAACAGTAAACTGAGCAATCGTCAGAGGCATAAAGTGTTTGTTTCCGCACACCATACCCACCCTCTAAAAAGAAACGGTGTCCTTTCCCAACACTCAGCCTCACTACTGAATTTATTGACAGGAATAGTAAGAATATACGATGTGAAAGGAAACAGGAAGGGTTTAAAGAAAAGAAATGCTTGATTTATATTTCCTTAAAGTCATAAAAGCATTTTAAACCTCCAAGAAGTCCACATGCCTCAATGACCCGGAGAGCGATGTTGGCTGGAGTCAGGGCTTTATGCTTTGGCTCTTGGTAGGGTCACCTGTGTCAAGTAGGTCAAAGGGTAGAGGTCAGACTAAGAGTGGCCCACCAGACCTCCAGGTTCGGGATTTCAGCTCAGGGCTAACAGCCCTGACTGGTAAAACAAAATTGTTATGGAAACAGCAAGGAAGGATCCTTCTACCTTTGAGTGCGATGGTACACTCGACACTCCATCTGGGACTTGCATGTCTGACAGGAGCGAAAGCTGAGAGGAAACTACTGACACGATGAAGGGATCACTGAACACCACCAGAGATGGAGGACTTTCATTGTTGCCCTAAATGCCAGCGGTGTAACAGATCGTAAGTAACTCAAGCATTTTACCGTCTATGGCATACATCTCAAACACTCATACTCTTCTGAACAATCTTATGACAACCATCAATGTTAACTGAGATATAAATATTGGCCAAGTGATAAGGATAACAAATCGGGTGTTTCTTTTTGCAATTATGTCATAGAATCTGTTTTATTTAAGAGAACATATGGGGTCTCAGTTTAATATTGCAGTTGATAAATGATATCTCCAACTGTTCAACACGCCTTCGGATCTACACTGGATTGCTAGCATGGATCCTTGTGTTCTTGGCTCTGGAGTGGGGTCTGGAGCCACAAACTTCCTGACGGAGCTGTGAAACCAAAGCTGACTGTGGACGGCTTCTTTACTCTCCCGCCACCCAACCAAAAAACCTATGTGTCCTGTGGTGGCTCAGGAACAGAGTAGTGAGAAAGGAGTTGGATATAAGCAAAGAAAAAGAAACAGGTCAGCCCAGGACTTGAAGTGTCTAAAGCTTTACTCTAGACCTTTTTCCATTAACGGCAAGGCCAACATTGTTTTCCTATCTTTAGATGCTCTTAACAAGATGGTGGTGAGCCGCCTTCTTGTATCCTTTCAATATTTATAGTGAAGGTGTTCCCACAGTATTATTGGGTGTCAGGTTCTAAGATTCAGGCCTGTCAATATTGAAAGAATAGTCACAAACAAGAGACAATCTGCTGATGCTGGAAATCCAAGCAACACACACACAAAATGCTGGTGGAACACACCAGGCCAGGCAGCATCTATAGGAAGAAGCACTGTCGACGTTTCGGGCCGAGTCAGGACGAAGGGTCTCAGCCCGAAACATTGACAGCGCTTCTTCCTATAGATGCTGCCTGGCCTGCTGTGTTCCACCAGCATTTTGTGTAAGATAAAAATCACACCCACTTGAGACAAAATTATGTGAGAATATTGATGAAGCAGTTGTAGATGACTAGGCCTGACAAACTCCTGCAATGATATTCTGGGGTTGTATGATCGACCTATGTCAATCACAATCATCTTCCTCTGTGCAAGTTATGCGTCCAACCATTGGCACATTTTCCCGCTGACTTCAGATTTATTAGAGACCTTTGAAACTACACTTGGTCAAATGGTGCCCTTGTCATTCTCACCTCAGCTCTGGGAGTCAGAGCCTTGGTTCCTGGTTGAACTAAGGCTGTGATTCTGTCTGAACTCAAGTGATCCTGGCAAAACTGGAACTGACTATCTGTGTGTACGTTAGCAGTGATTAAATGCTGTTCGAACAGCACCTTCACTGACACTTCCTGTCACCTTGACAGTTCAGTATAGAACAATTTGGATTGGATCTGTCCTGCTTTATATACTCAGGAAATACATAAGGATGTTGCAAGGACATGGCTGGGGATGAACCCAAGTGCAGGACGCAGGCGCGAAGACAGAGTCGGGAGGCGTTAGCACCGTAGCGAGCGTGGAATGGGTATCCAGGACAGTCTTTACGCGGAAACCAGGTTCACGTAGTGAATCCAGGAAACGATGCGGAACTTAGAACTGACAGTCCTAAAGAACCATGAAACGAGGTTACTCATACATGAGTTGACAAACGAGCTGGCAACTCCTTGTTGTGGTTCCAGAGTTTTTATCCTGCAGTTACTGATGGGAAGCAGGTGTGTGTAATTAGTGGAACTGGGAATGATAGGAAATTAGATAGGGGGATTGAGGCCCAGTTACTGAGGTAATAGCAAGGTGGGGCATTGCCCGACGGGACCATGACAAAGGAATTTTCCACGTGGTCACGGATCTACTCTTGGACTGTTTGTCCCACTCCCATCAGGGAAGAAGTCATGTAGAATCCATGCCAGGACCACCAGACTCAAAAACAGTTACTTTCCCCAAGCAACATGAGTGAATCTGCAGATGCTGGAAATAAATAAAAACACAAAATGCTGGCAGAACTCAGCAGGCCAGACAGCATCTATGGGAGGAGGTAGTGACGACATTTTGGGCCAAAACCCTTCATCAGGAGCAAAGTAACATGGGATGGTCAAGGGGGGGATAAGAAGTGGGGGGGAGGGATAAAGTAGAGAGCTATGAAGTGATAGGTTGGAGAGAAATGGGCTAGGGGGAAGGTGGAGAATTATGGGAAGTAAAAGAGAAAGAAAGGTAGGGCTGGGGGGAGATTATAGTGAGGGGGGAAAAAGAGAGAGAAAGAGAACCTGACTGAAATAATAGATAGGGATGGGGGTAAGGGGGGGCAGGGGTATCAACAGAGGTCTGTGAGTTGAATGTTCATACCGGCAGGTAGGAGGCCACCCAGGCAGGAGATAAGGTATTGCTCCATCGACCTGCGTGTGGCCTCATCTTGACGGTAGATGAGGCCATGGACAGACATGTCGGAGTGGGAGTGGTCTGTGGAATTGAAGTGTGTGGCCACAGGGAGATCCCGCCACTGCTGGAGGACTGAGCGCCGGTGTTCGGCGAAACGGTCTCCCAGTCTGCGGCGGGTCTCCCCAATGTATAAATGGCCACATCGGGAGCACCAGATACAGTATATCACCCCAGCTGACTTGCAGGTGAAGTGGTGCCTCACCTGAAAGGACTGTCTGGGACCTGGGATGGTGGTGAGGGAAGAAGTGTGGGGGCAGGTGTAGCACTTCTTCCGTTTGCAGGGATGAGTGCCCGGAGGGAGGTCCATGGGGAGGGATGGGGGTATGAATGGACAAGGGAGTCGCGTAGGGAGTGATCCCTGCGGAAAGCCGAGAGTGGGGGGGAGGGGAAGATGTGGCTGGTGGTGGGATCACGTAGGAGGTGGCGGAAGTTACGGAGGATTATTCGTTGGATCTGTAGGCTGGTAGGGTGATAGGTGAGGACCAGGGGGACTCTATCCCTGGTGGGCTGGCGGGGGGGATGGGGTGACGGCAGAGGTGTGTGAAATACGGGAGACGCGATGGAGGGCAGAGTTGATAGTGGACAAAGGGAAGCCCCTTTCTTTAAAAAAGGAAGACATCTCCTTTGTCCTAGAATGAAAGGCCTCATCCTGAGAGCAGATGCGGCGGAGGCGGAGGAATTGAGAGAAAGGGATAGCATTTTTGCAGGACACAGGGTGGGAGGAATAGTCTAGGTAGCTGTGGGAGTTAGTAGGTTTGTAGTAGACATCGGTGGATAGGCTGTCTCCAGAGATAGAAACAGAAAGATCTAGAAAAGGGAGGGAGGTGTCAGAAATAGACCAGGTGAATTTGAGGGCGGGGTGAAAGTTGGAGGCGAAGTTAATGAAGTCGACGAGCTCAGCATGTGTGCAGGAAGCAGCACCGATGCAGTCGTCGATATAACGTAAGAGGACAGATACCGGTGTAGGCTTGGAACATAGATTGCTCCACATGGCCAACAAAAAGGCAGGCATAGCTAGGACCCATGCGGGTGCCCATGGCTACACCTTTAGTTTGGAGGAAGTGGGAGGAGCCAAAGGAGAAATTGTTAAGGGTGAGGACTAATTCCGCGAGGCGGAGAAGAGTGGTGGTAGAGGGTGACTGGCTGGGTCTGGAATCCAGGAAGAAACGGAGACTTTGGAGACCTTCCTGGTGGGGGATAGCGGTATATAGGGACTGGACGTCCATGGTGAAAATTAGGCGGTGGGGGCCAGGGAACTTGAAATCTTTGAAGAGATGTAAAGCATGGGAAGTATCACGGACATAGGTGGGAAGGGATTGAACAAGGGGAGATAAAACAGAGTCGAGATAGGCAGAAATAAGTTCAGTGGGGCAGGAACAAGCAAAGACAATGGGTCTGCCTGGACAGGCAGGTTTGTGAATCTTAGGTAGGAGGTAGAAACGGGAAGTGCGGGGTGTGGGAACTATAAGTTTGGTGGCCGTGGAAGGGAGATCTCCCAAGCTGATGAGATCGGAAATGGTTTGGGAGACAATGGACTGGTGCTCCCTAGTGGGGTCATTGTCCGGGGTAGATAAGAGGAGGTGTCAGCGAGTTTCCCCAAGCAGTAAGGCTGATCAACACCTCTGGCCACTAACCCACCCCTCCACACCCCCAACCACCACTAGTTTATCATTTCCCATCAGTCACCTTATGTTCAGTCAATCTGAGCCTAACATCTCATTCTGGACACACAATCAATATGTGTATATAAGCTATCTTATGTATTTATCTTTATTGTGTGTTTTCTTTCTATTATTATGCTCTTTGTCTTATTTTATTGGCTTTTGAGCTGTGTTGGATTTGTCGTCGTCGTTAGGTTGCATCTGGAATTTCCAGTTGGCGGACGATTTCCCTCTGACGTGTTGGGAAATTGTGTTCGTGGCAGGTTACAGCAGTGGTTTGCTTTTGCCTTCTGCCGGGTGAGTTTAAAAGGCTCACCACCTCTTGTGGTGGATGACCAGGACATCTCGGTGCCTTGTCGCGCTCTTCGCGCTCCACAAGCGCCTGCTGGCCTGCCTCCTTGACCGTTGGACCATTAATCGGTCTCCTCCGCTCAATCCGCCAGGGCCAGACTTCACACGCTGGGACAGACAAACCCCCCACCTCACCGAAGGTCGAAGACCCATCGGCTACTCTCACCTGGTTTGACTCGTCTGCCGAGACGGTTTACCGGGGTGTGGCCGCTGCACGTGTTACAGCTACTTGGAGCCGCAGGAGAGAGCTGAGCGCCAGGCAGGGACCAAAGGTGGACGAGCTGCCCTGAAAAAGGGCATGGCAGGCCCCCAACCAGAGGTGCTACCCCTCCCTAGACACCCCGTTGGATCTGTAGTAATGAATATTTAATTCTCCTTTACTGAAAATGACATTAAACAATCTTGAATTGAAATAACAGTTTAATTAGAACCTTTGCTAGTTCTGGAGCAAAGATCTACCTTTGGGAATGCTGTCTCAAAGTTCAAAGTATATTTATTATCGAAGTATGTATACGTTATACAACCTTGAGATTCATCTCCTAACAGTGCACACTGGAGCCTGGTTCTGTACTCAACCTTTCCAATTTGGCCCAGTACTTACATCATCATCCAAACATCAGGTTCAGTCAATCGACAATAGACAATAGGTGCAGGAGTAGGCCATTTGGCCCTTTGAGCCAGCACAGCCATTCAGTGTGGTCATGGCTGATCATCCACAATCAGTACCCCGTTCCTGCCTTCTCTCCATATCCCTTGACTCCGCTATCTTTAAGAGCTCTACCTAACTCTTTCTTGAAAGCATCCAGAGAATTGGCCTCCACTGCCTTCTGAGGCAGAGCATTCCATAGATCCACAACTCTCTGGGTGAAAAAAGTTTTTCCTCAACTCCATTCTAAATAGCCTACCCCTTTTTCTTAAACTGTGGCCTCTGGTTCTGGGCTCCCCCAACGTGGGGAACATGTTTCCTGCCTCTAGTGTGTCCAATCCCTTAATAATCTTATATGTTTCAATCAGATCCCCTCTCATCCTTCTAATTCCAGTGTATACAAGCCCAGTCACTCCAATCTTTCAACATACGACAGTCCCGCCATCCCGGGAATCAACCTCGTGAACCTACGCTGCACTCCCTCAATAGCAAGAATGTCCTTCCTCAAATTTGGAGACCAAAACTGAACGCAATACTCCAGCTGTGGTCTCACCAGGGCCCTGTACAACTGCAGAAGGACCTCTTTGGTCCTATACTCAACTCCCCTTGTTATGAAGGCCAACATGCCTTTAGCTTTCTTCACTGCCTGCTGTACCTGCATGCTTACCTGCAGTCACCTTGGTAGGCTCTGGGGCCTGGACCCCACTGCTTCGGTAGGCCTCTACCCAACCTTTCCAATTCAGCCTGGTGCTTAAAATCGATCGAGCCTCGGGCCTTCCTCAATCTCGGCGATGCTGCCCACTGCCCGCCTTCACCTCAGCTCTGGCCACATTGAGTCCAAAGAGAAGTTACAGGGCTATGGCTTGCGATGATTGTTTCCCAGAGAAAAAAGAGTGATTAACAAAGTATTCAGTCACTTTCCTTGTTTCATTAGCCACCAGCCAGAAGTCACTGAGAATCTCCGGCTTCACCATGTCCCATAGTCTTTGAAATATGCAATGCTTTCAGTCATTTCCCAATCTCATGTTATAGTGAGTTACTGTGTACAATGTGAATGCTTGTAAAATGTGAATCGAATTGAATTGACTTTATTACTTACATCCTTCATATACATGAGGAGTAAAAAGCTTTACATCATGCCTCCATCTAAATGTGCAGTGTGCAATTTATAGTAATTTTTGATAAATAGTATATACAACAGGACAGTCAATATAAAATAGAAATACAGTAATGTTCACGTGAGTTAATCAGTCTGATGGCCTGGTGGAAGAAGCTGTCCCGGAGCCTGTTGGTCCTGGCTTTTATGCTGCGGTACCGTTTCCTGGATGGTAGCAGCTGGAACAGTTTGTGGTTGGGGTGACTCAGGTCCCCAGTGATCCTCCAGGCCCTTTTTACACACCTGTCTTTGTAAATGTCCTGAATCGTGGGAAGTTCATACCCACGGATGCGCTGGGCTGTCCGCACCACTCTCTGCAGAGTCCTGTGATTGGGGGAAGTACAGTTCCCATACCAGGCAGTGATGCAGCCAGTCAGGGTGCTCTCAATTGTGTCCCTGTAGAAAGTCCTTAGGATTTGGGGGCCCGTACCAAACTTCCTCAACCATCTGAGGTGAAAAATTCAGGCAACTTAGAACAGTAAAATAAAACTGAAAGAAAAACTAGTAATCAGAACAAGAGACTTGAAGTGTTACTTAGCTTATCAATTCCTTCCCAGTCATTGCATTTATTTTAATCTGATATGGATGCCATTGGTTGTTTCCTGCTCCATGGATGACAATCCTGCACCAGATGGGTTTACTTCCGCCTCGGGTTGTCAGCTGTATTCAGATCTAATCCTGCAGATACTGTGATGCTAAGTCCAATGCTAAGCACAGCCCAATCCCAGCATGCCATTCTCTTGGTCTACAGTTCATTGGAAAGCTCAGGCACTGTGACCTGATTGGTTCATTCCTCACCACCAGATTCTATTTTTTCAGCTCCAAGTGATGAAGAGATCTTTTTTTTTTGGATACATCTGAATTTATTCCTGGATTAACTGAAGAAACTTGGCGTCTATGGGAGGAAATGGAGAGCTGACGTTTCAGATCAAGACCATTCATCAGGAGTCGAAGGGAAGAGGGGGGAGATAGCCCGGGTAAAAGGTGGGGGGGAGGGGTGGAGCTAGAGTAAACAAATGGACTAGGTAAGGGGAAGGGGCATGATCAGTTTGTGAGGGAGGGGGAGTGCGGACTGAGGTGCGAAATTGGGAGGTGATGGAATATGAAGGAGATGGACTCAAATAGGAGAGGATAGTGGAATAAAGGGAAGGAAGTGAAGAGGGGAAGGTGAGGAAGAATGTGTGGTGATGGGCAGAATGAGAGAGTGAGGAGGGGAGAGAGATGGAATGATGGAGGGGAGCGGTGAGGTAAGGACAAATAAATGCAGCAAGCAAGGACAAACCCTTAATTCCAAGGAATTTCGGGGCAATCACAGTAGGTCAGAAACCTTACAATGGGCTAGGTGATGCCTTTGCATCTTTTTGGAACAATATTTGTAAATTTTTGCACCCTGACCGTTCCGCTTGTTCCTCAAATCTCTAATGAAAACTCTTGAGTTACTAGCTAACTTATGTTATGAATATACTCACTACTAGCTTTTTAAGGAAATTTAAAACAGTAATAAATACTAGCCATGTCTGTGATGTCTCGATTCCAATAAATGCACAAATGGAAAAAAAATTAAAAGCCTAACAGTATCCCTTCCCACACATCCTCAACTCCCATTTCCCTTAACAGCTAATTTTCACCAAAGTGATTAACACTGGACAGTTTAAATCCCACTAAAAAAAAGTAATTATAAAATCAAACCAGTTTCCCATTAAAATTAGGCAGCCTTTTTTTATGTCAGCACCAAAGCGCAAGATATTTCCTGCATAAGTTCCAGGCTAATCATGCAGCACTACAGCATAGAGCCAGGCCTTTCAGCCCATCTAGTCCGTGCTGAACTATTATTCTGCCTAGTCCCTTCAACCTGCACACAGCCCTCCAACCCCCTTCCCACCCAAGTATGTAAACTTCTTTTAAGTGTTGAAGTCAAATCTGCACCAGCTACTTCCACTGGCAGCTCGTTCCACAGAATTCCACAGAGCAATTAGTATTACAAGTAAAGAGATATGAATTAATTCTAGGCTCCTACAATGTGTTTTGGTCTGCGCAGTCTAGAAGTTGGCAATGTTGCGAGACCCAATGGTGTTAACCACAATCTGCCCCCAAAAAGCTTCATTTCTATTTACACCGCAATGTGTAAGAGGAATATTTAGACCAATATTATTTATAGATCAATAATATCAGAAAGCATAATTTAAGTTCAGCACATGGACTATGTCAGGAAGTCATCAGCACTATAGGGAAACCAAATGATAACCTACGCACACAGTCAGGGGTTTCAATTAAGTGATGGCAGCAATAAAGAAGTTGTGCACGAAGAGTTTGTTATTGCAGTTTTAGAATTAACTTTCCTCATGTGGTATATCTAAAGGGTTAGGGAGTTGTCAAGCACAGAGACAGCTCTCTAAATGATGGCCTTAATGTGATGTCCAGATTATTTTATGACCATGTGAAGATGAAGCACTTGCATTAAGTGTAAAGATTGGAGAAGCTGACATTATTCTCCTTGGAGCAGTAATAGTTAAGGTAGATTTATAAGAGATGTTCTAATAAAGATAAATTGTTTCCCAGCAAGCAGAGAGCAGAGATTTAAGATTACTGATAAAATAATCACAGGGAAATAGAATCCTTCAGTGCACTGAATAGTTCTGGTATGGAATGCACTATCAAAATGAGAGTGAAAGAGGGAGTAACAACTTTCAAAAGAAACTTGATATGTAAATTCCTGGGTGAGGGTGTCTGAAGTCGAAAGACCCGAAACACCCGATGACCCCAGGTTGCATCACTGATGATGCATGTCAAAGTTCAAGGTTCAATGTGCATTTATTATCAAAGTATGTGTATTTTATATAACCTTGAGATTTGTTTCCTTACAGGCAGCCACAAAACAAAGAGACCCAATAGACCAAAAGAAGACCGTCGAACACCCAATGTGCAAAGTGAAATAAAAACAAATCGTGCAAACAATGAAAGGAAGCTAGTAGAGTTCAGAACTGAAGTTCACAAAGGGGAGTCCAGGCCACAGTCTCAGTTCAGCGCAGAGACGAGCAAACCTCGCGCTGCAGCAAACTGAACTGGCCCACCCTGACACCTTAACTGGCCCCAATCTGGCCTGGCACTTAAATCGTCCAAAGCTTGGGTCGCTCCTTGCTCTTGAACCGGGCCCTGCCACTTCGATACGCTCTCGGGACATGAGCCCCACCGCCTCGATTCAGCCCATACCAGGCCTTTCCGATTTGGATTGGCACCTAAATCAATCAAATGCTGGACCTATCCTCACTGTCCTCGCTCTCAGGCCCATGCTCCACCATGACTCCGCCTCCCCTCCATTTGCCTCACCTCAGCTCTGCCACATCAAATTGCCTCTGAATCCACTCCAGCAAGGGGCACACACTGGCTCATTTCCCACCGCTTCGATTCGGCCTATACACCCTGCGCCATAACCATCCTGCACCTGATCGTGTCTCAGCATCGAAAGGAAGCGATAAAGTACGATAAGTGAAGAGCTGAGATAAGAGGAATTCATCAGGTTGCTCTTTCATAAAAGTCACATGAGGCAAAATGCCTTTCTCCTGAGTTCTGTCATTCCCACAGACACAACAAAATGAAGTCCAAATGAGCTTACAAGATTGAAGTCTCCCTACTCCAGATCAAACATTTTCTAAAGGCTGCTTGTTAACGTTCTAAGGACTTGTTCATCTCATCTACATGTGATGAACTTGCTCGTATTTATCGCTTGATGGTGGACCACTGGGTTCGGTGCTAGAGTTCCGCTACCTTGCTCTAAAGTAAGAGTCCAGAAGCGATCTGAGAGCACTGTCACTAAATCTCAGCGTGGGTTATTCAGCTGTGGAAGGGCATCACCTAAACACCACAGCACAGTCATTGAACTGTAGTCAGAAGCCATGATCCTGATGGTTTATTTCCTTACTTATGGCAAGCTAACAAAAAGCAATTGCAGAATACCAACAGAACGTAGACAACTTGGTTAGGTGGTTTAGAAATGCAGAGGGTAGAATACTGCTCACACATTAAGGAAGGCATAATTCTTGTTTCTATGTTTGATACATTGGCCTTTATAAATCAAAGTATTGAGTATAAGAGTTGGAATGTAATGGTGAGGTTGTATAAGGCATTGGTGAGGCCGAATTTGGAGTATTGTGTGCAGTTTTGGTCACCTAATTACAGGAAGGATATTAATAAGGTTGAAAGAGTGAAGAGAAGGTTTACAAGGATGTTGCTGGGACTTGAGAAACTGATTTACGGAGAAAGGTTGAATAGGTTAGGACTTTATTCTCTGGAGCATAGGAGAATGAGGGGTGATTTGATAGAGGTGTACAAAATTATGATGGGTATAGATAGAGTGAATGCAAGCAGGCTTTTTCCACTGAGGCCAGGGGAGAAAAAAAAACAGAAGTCTTGAGTTAAGGGTGAAGGGGGAAAAGTTTCAAGGGAACATTGGGGGGGGGGGCTTCTTCACACAGAGAGTGGTGGGAGTGTGGAATGAGCTGCCAGATGAAGTGGTAAATGCGGGCTCACTTTTAACATTTAAGAAAAACTTGGACAGGTACATGGATGAGAGGGGTTTGGAGGGATATGGTCCAGGTGCAGGTCAGTGGGACTAGGCAGAAAAATGGTTCAGCACAGGCAAGAAGGGCCAAAAGGCCTGTTTCTGTACTGTAATGTTCTATGGTTCTATGGCCCCATACAAATAAATTGAAATTGAATGTCTAAAGGAACATTATTCAGTACACAGTATCACAAACAAATTGCTGGGGGCTCTGAGCTGTTCAGGTAGTAATCTATGGGAATGAATAAACAGTCAACATATAGGGCCAAGACCCTTCTTCAGGACTGAAAAGGAAGTGGGAAGACATCAGAATAAAAATTTAGGTGATAGGTGAAGGCAGGGGCACGGGAAAGGTCAAGGGCTGGAAAAGAAGGAATCTGATAGGAGAGGAAAGCGGACCATAAGACAAAAGAGGAGGGGGACCCGGGGAAAATGATAGGCAGATGAGAAGAGGTAAAAGGTCAGAGTGGGGGAATATGGGAAGGGGGAAGGGAAATTTTTTATCAGGAGAAATTGATATTCATGCAATCAGATGGAATACGAAGTGTTGCTCTTCCACAGTGAGGCCATGGATCGATATGTCGGAATGGGAATGAGTATCGGATTTAAAACGTTTAGCCACAGGGTAGTTCTGCTTGCAGTAGTTGGAGCGGAAATACCCAATGAATATACAGTGTACAGTTTACAGTAGTTGTCATGAATTAGCCTTTTAAAAGATGCATCAAAATATATTGAACAGAGAATTTCCACTTAACTATTGGAATACTTATTTAAAATGTAAGCAGTGTCCCTGTAACAAAAATTGTGCTTCTGTGTCGAATAGTTCCAGTTTAATTTTCCTTTTCATATACTTGAGCAAAAACACTTGGTTGATGGTATATAAAATATATCTTGAAGTATGTACCATAAGGTAGGTAAAATCATGAGAGGTACAGACAAGGAAGACTATCCCAACAGCTTTTAAATCATTGCCGAGACTCCAGTCAAGCTTGCTTGAAGAAATCTCTGCCCAATTATCATCAGCATATCACCTGCAGCACCAGGGGTCCCAACACATTCGACCACTCCTAATCAATGCCTACCACTCCTTCCCTAGACGGCATTTTGGGAAATCTCATCACCCGGCTGTCCTCCTCTTACCTGCATTCAGGCAGAGGAGCAAGGCTCCGGAAGTGAGGACAATGAAGAGGTGGTAGAGGAGTGGCAGTGGAACTGCTCGAACCAGTGGACTAGGTCACGTCCAAGGACTCAGAGGATTCGAACGAATATGCCACGGTTGTCACTGACTTCATAAAAGCAGTCGTGGATGAGTGTCCCCCTCACAAATCCATTCAGAGCCTTCCCCAACCAGAAGCCCCGGCTGAACCAAGAGTTCCACAGTCTGCTGAAGGCCAGATTAGTGGCATTCAGGTCTGGAGGCCAAGTAAAATACATGAGGTCCAAGTAAAGCCATTTTACCTACAAAGTGGAATGCCGTTCCAAACTCGAATCACAGAAGGATGACCACCAGCTATGGCGGCGCTTGAATACTATCACCTCCTATAAAGTAAAATCAAGTGGCATATGTGACAGCAAGGTTTTACTTCCAGATGAGCTCCATTCCAAAATGCAGCACCTCACTCCTGCCCAGATAAAACTTAATTTGCTATTTTCTGCCTGTATTTCCAACTAGTCTGTAGATAGATAGATAGATAGATAGATAGATACTTTATTCATCCCCATGGGGAAATACAGGAAGTACAGTCGACTCTGTGCCTTCCTGCACAAGGCATCTGTGTTGGCAGTCCAGTCTAGCTTCTCGTCTAACTGTACTCCCAGATACTTGTAGGTCTTAACCTGCTCCACACATTCTCCATTAATGATCACTGGCTCCATATGAGGCCTAGATCTCCTAAAGTCCACCACCATCTCCTTGGTCTTGGTGGTATTGAGTCTGTAGCCTCTGACGATGCATTTCACTGTATGTTTTGATGTACGTATGAGAAATAATGCCAGTCTTTATCTTCTCCCCTTTGTCTTCAATCGCCAAGACGTTTCGTGTTCCACGAGTATGGCGGTGGACAAACCCAAGTGCAGAACACGGGCGCGGAGGCAGAGTCGGGAGGCGTTATTGACGTAGCAAGTGTGGGATCGGTATCCAGGAGCAATGCTGGACTTAGAACTGGCAGTCCTAAGAACCATGAAACGAGGTTACTCACACCGGAGTCGACCAACGAACTGGCAGCTCCTTGTTGTGATCACAGGGTCTTTATCCTGCATTTTCTGAAGGAAAGCAGGTGTGTGTAGTTAGTGGAACCTGGGAATGATTGGAAACTAAATGAGGGGATTGAAGCCCAATTCCTGAGGTAAACAGCCAGGTGGGGGATTGCCAGAAGGAACCATGACATTTTGAGTCTATCTACAGAGTCCCCATGGATCGCATGTGCTAAGTGCCAAGCCTTAGGCCTCAAAACCTATTTGTGCAAATGATTCCTCACTTTCCTCACTTACAGACCCCAGATTGGCAGCATCATCTCCTCCACAATCACCATCAGTGCAGGCTGTGTGCTTAGTCCCCTGCTCTACTCACTTTATACCTATGACTATGTGGCTAATTATAGCTCCAAGGCCATACTTAACTTTGATGACACCAATGTTCTTGGCCGAATCAAAGGTGGTGACAAAATCCACTGGATAAAGGCTTAATATCCTTTATCCGTGATAAATTAGTATCCTTACGGCGTGCCCCTGTGGATAAAATTAGAATGGCTTGGGAGCATGACTTAAATATCCTTTTATCTGATGAGATTTGGGATTCGATTCTCAAATCGGTTAATTCAACCTCTCTCTGTGCTCGCCACTGCCTTTTACAGTTTAAGATTGTTCATAGAGCCCATATGTCCAAATCTAAATTATCTCGATTTTACTCTAATATTAGTCCTCTTTGTGATAAATGCAAAAGTGGCGAGGCCTCTCTTATTCATATGTATTGGACCTGTCCTAGTCTAGAGAAATTTTGGAAAGATGTTTTTATAACTTTATCCTGTATTCTGAATCATCATTTAGAACCTAACCCTTTAATTGCTCTGTTTGGTTTTTTGGGTGAGACAGATATACGCTTGAGTTCGACTAAATGTCGAATATTATCTTTTGCTTCTGTCCTGGCTAGACGTCTAATCCTCCTTAGATGGAGAGATGTTGCCCCGCCCACGCATGCTCAATGGCTTAACGATATCATGTCCTGTTTAGACCTTGAAAAAATTCATTATTCAATTCTTAATTCAGATATAAAGTTTCATTAGGTCTGGGGACCTTTTATTGAGTATTTTCATAATTTTCCTCTTAATTAAGTTTTTTTTTCAGTCCCTTGCTTTCAGCTTTTTTTTTGGTAGTAGGCATTATTATCTTCTGTTTTCAAGTGTATTTACAGTTTTGGGGGTTTGAATGTTCTGATTTATATTTTCTACATTTTGTTTTGGTTGGTCTGGAGTTTTTTTTTTCGTTGTGGGGCTTGGGGAAGACACTCAACTTGAGTGCTTTCTCAATTATCTTATTTTGCATTATATTACTATTGTATGTTTATCTTGCACTGTACTAATTTTCTGCTTTGTTTTGTGGTTTTTTTTATTTGTAGTGTTGTAGAAAATGCATTTAAAAAATCAATTTTAAAAAAAGGTGGTGACAAATGGGCATATAGGAGGGAGATTGAAAATTGGGTTGAATGGTGCCACAACAGCAAAGTCTCACTCAATGTCAGCAAAGCTAACTATCGACTACAGGAGGAGGAAAATGGAGGTCCACGAGACAGTCCCCATCAGAGGATCGGAGGTGGAGAGGGTCAGCAGCCTTAAATTCCTCAACATTATCATTTCAAAGGATCTGTCCTGAACCCAGCAAGGCAGCGCCCCTACTTTCTTCGAAGTTTGCTAAGATTCAACATGTAAACTAAAACTTTGACAAACTTCTATAGATGTGTGGTGGAGAGTATATTGACTGGCTGCATCACAGCCTGGGATGGAAACAACAATTCTTTTGAATGGAAATGGGATGGTATACTTAACTTCAGCTTACTCTCTCATACATACATCACCCCATACAGATGAGTCTGCTCAAATCTTTGACCGACATATTCTCCAAATTAATGTCACTAACACGGTTTATTTATTCTTCTTTAAATTGTTGTTTCTGGAACACAGCTGAACATAAATCAGCTGTCATGTTCCCTCTCTCATAACCATGACTACACTTTGAAAGTACTTTAGTTTGTTGTGAAGAACTGTGAATGACCCGGGGACATAAAAGGCGCCGTTTAACTACAATTCCCACTTTCTACGCTGACGTAAATTATTGACTAAACATAATCACACACCAAGAGCCTGAGGCGGACCTCTGGTCTGGACACCTGCTGCCATCATTTGTGCAGGAACATGAATCCAAGTAAGTAAAATGTTCAAAGTGCAAGGGAATATTTTAATCATTTGTCGTGATGTGTTACTTGCCCAGACCAACCTCCCTCTCCCTTGAGAGAATGGCATAAC
Source organism: Hemitrygon akajei (assembly GCF_048418815.1). Classification (NCBI taxonomy): domain Eukaryota; kingdom Metazoa; phylum Chordata; class Chondrichthyes; order Myliobatiformes; family Dasyatidae; genus Hemitrygon; species Hemitrygon akajei. The sequence continues at coordinate 18,628,614 of NC_133147.1, read as the reverse complement.
AGCTTCTACCCCGCAGTTGTAAGTTCAAAGCAAGTTTATTATCAAAACACATATATGTCATCATATTCGACTCTGACATTCATTTTATGTGGGAGTACTCAGTAAATCCAATAATCATAATAGAATCAATGAAAGGCCACACCTTCGGGGCAGATAAATATCGAGAACATGAGATGAAGAGTTCTTGAAAGTGAGTCCATTGGTTGTGGGACATTTCAGTGATAGGGCAAGTGAAGTTATCCCTTTTGGTTCAAGAGCTTGATGGCTGAGGGGTAGTAACTGTTCCTGAACCTGGTGGTGTGAGCCCTGAGGCTCCTGATGGTAGCAGCAAGAAAAGAGCATGTCCCTGGATGGTGGAAGTTCTTGATGATGAATGTGGCTTTTCTAGAAACACAGTTCCTCCAGCAGAGTGTGAGTGTGTGTGTGTGTGTGTGTGTGTGTGTGTGTGTGTGTGTGTGTGTGTGTGTGTGTGTGTGTGTGTGTGTGTGTGTGTGTGTGTGTGTGTGTGTGTGTGTGTGTGTGTGTGTGTGTGTGTGTGTGTTTTGGTTGAATACCATGTGATCACAAGTGAACATTCACACTTCAGACCTCGGGTTTACTGATGAGAAGCTCAGGTGAGCCAGGCCAGGATTCTGCCCCAGTGTCCTGGTGTTTGAATGGTTAACCTCCGATGATCACAACAATCTTCCTTTGTAGCATGACTCTGACCATTGGAAAGTCAGCTCTTTGAAGGCCATTGAGTTCCTCGATGCCAGACTTGGTCAGATACTGCCCTGACATCAAGGACAGTTACCCTCATGTTGGGCATTTGGAATTGAACTCTTTGGTTTATATTGTATTAACTGTTTTAAGGTACATGCCCTGTATCTATGGAAAAGAGTATATTTGATGCTACAGCAGGACTGGAGAAAAGAAGATGAGGAGTCAGAGTTAGAAGGTGGGGGAGGGGAGGAAGAATCACAAGGTGAAAGGTGAAACCAGGAAGGAGGGGAGGGATGAAATAAAGAGCTGGGAAGTTGACTGGTGAAAGAGAGACTGGGCTGGAGAAGGAGGAGTCTGATAGGAGAGGACAGAAGGCCATGGAAGAAAGAAGAGGGGGGAGGAGTGCCAGAGGGAGGCAAGGAGATAGGTGAGAGCAGGAAAAGGGAATGAGGAATGGTGGAAGTTCAAGAAGTCAATGTTCATGCCATCAGGTTGGAGGCTACCCAGGTGGAATATGAGGAGTTACTCATCCAACCTGAGTGAGGCCTCCTCGCGACCGTAGAGGCCTTGGATTGACTTGTCAGAATGGGAATGGGAAGTGGAACTAAACCGGGTGGCCACTGGGAGATCCTGCTTGTTCTGGCAGACGGAGTGTATTTGCTCAGTGAAGCGGTCTCCCGATCTAGGTGGGGTCTCACCAATATACAGGAGGCCACACTGGGAGCACCGGACACAGTGTATGACCCCAAAGGACTCACAGGTGAAATGTCTCCACAAGACTCCACAATATAAGGCCTTGTACAAAAAGGGTATTTATGGAAGAGTAGCAAGGAAAGGCCCTAGCAAAAAAAAATATATATATATATTCTTGCCTGTAAAAGCTTTGCAAAGTGTCACTTAGAAGATACTGTAAAGATGTGGAAAAGGGTCTTGGGGTTGGATGAGACTAAAATGGAACTTCTGACCTCTAAGTGGTACATACAGTGTAAGTCTAATACTGCGCATCAGCCAGGTAACACCATCTCTACTGTAAAGTGTGGTGGAGGTAGCATCACGCTATGGGGAGGCTTTTCAGCAGCATGGACTGGAAATCTGGTCAGGATTGGCAGATAGAAAGCAAAGGGTAACGGTGAATGGGTGTTTCTCGGAATGGCAGGTGGTGACTAGTGGGGTGCCACAGGGCTCGGTATTGGGACAACAGCTGTTTACGATTTACATCAACGATTTAGATGAAGGCATTGAAAATAACATCAGCAAGTTTGCTGATGATACTAAACTGGGTGGCAGTGTGACATGTGATGAGGATGTTAGGAGAATTCAGGGTGACTTGGATAGGCTGGGTGACAGGGCTGGGTGATAGGGCAGATACTTGGCAGATGACGTTTAATGTGAATAAGTGTGAGGTTATCCACTTCGGGAGTAAGAACAGGAAGGCAGATTATTATCTGAACAGTGTAGAGTTAGGTAAGGGATTAATACAAAGAGATCTAGGAGTCCTTGTTCATCAGTCACTGAAGGTGAATGAGCAAGTGCAGCAGGCAGTGAAGAAGGCTAATGGAATGTTGGCCTTTATTACAAAGGGAATTGAGTACAAGAGCAAGGAAATCCTTTTGCATTTGTACAGGGCCCTGGTGAGACCACACCTGGAGTATTGTGTACAGCCTGATGGGCTTCAGGGCCCAATGCACTCCACTAGAGGTGGCATGGTGCTCAGCGGGAGGTGGGCTTTATCGTGGCTGACTGATGTTTTCAGTGGGCTCGGGGGTCTAGACTATATACATGCATATTCTGCGCTGTTGTATTTTACTGTTATTCTACATGCGCTTGTTGTTTTGTATGTGCAAAGACTAGGCCTCAGGCCGCAGTGTCACCTGGGAGGTTTGTCTGGGCCGGTGTGGCACTGTGCTCAAGCTGAGGTTGGTGCTGCCCCCTAGTGTTCACTCGGTGGGAGATGGGCTCTATTGTGGTCGACTGTGGATTAATGGTGTGAATTTTGGGATTCTTTTATTGCGTGATTGTGATAGCATTTGTGCTTGCTACCTTGAGTGACTTCGTGCTGGATGTGACTGTTGGTATTGTGTTTTGCGCCTCGACCCCAGAGTAACGCTGTCTCATTTGGATGTATTCATGAGTATTCTTTCTTTATTTTTTTTCAGAAAACTTGTGCTCACAAATTTGTGCCAAACATTTTCCTACCTTAGAAATTGCTAGGCTTACTTATAGCCCTTTATTTTTCTAAGCTCCATGTACCTATCCAAAAGTCTCTTAAAAGACCCTATCATATCCGCCTCCACCACCGTTACCGGCAGCCCATTGCATGCATTCACCACTCTTCGGAGTAAAAAACTTACCCCTAACATCTCCTCTGTACCTACTCCCCAGCACCTTAAACCTGTGTCCTCTTGTGGCAACCATTTCAGCCCTGGGAAAAAGCCTCTGACTATCCACACGATCAATGCCTCTCATCATCTTGTACACCTCTATCAGGTCACCTCTCATCCTCCGTTGCTCCAAGGAGAAAAGGGCAAGTTCATTCATGCATGGTTGAATGACAATTGAATTGAAGTTTGTCTTTCAGTAGGACAACGATGCAAACCACACTGCCAGAGCAACCACGGAATGGTGTCAAATGAAGAAAATTCATGCCTTTTGGTGGCCCAGTCACAGCCCTAACCTTAACCCGATCAAACATCTCCAGCAAGATCTCAAGACTGCTGTCCACCACTCCCCAACTAACCTAGCACAGCTTGAGCAGCTCTGCAAGGAAGAATAGGCAGAGTTTGCTCCATCCCTTGTGCAAAGCTAATAGAATCTTATCCAAAGAGACTACCGGCTGCAGCTGTGAGGGATGGTTCAACTAAGAACTGAGCAAAGGAGGATGAATTATTCATCCAAGATGGCGGCACGACGCAGCTTGCAGCAGCCACTCCGGAGCTGATAACTGTTATTTGTTAAGCGGGGTGCCGTGTGCAATCCTAATCTGATGAAAAACGGACATGGGAGCACGGAGGAACATCTGAAAATCTCCAGGAAGGCCTTCTTCATTGCTGCTGCTGCTGTGAGGTCTGGGTCTCTGCTAGGAAGAACAGGCCCCCAGTCCTCGGGGTCGCGTTGCCAATGGCGGGGGTGTTTTAATACGCTCGGCAGAGGGTGGTGCTCAGAGAAGCTGTGCCGGAGGGAATGGGTGGAGGCTCGGAGGTTCGACTGACTCGGAGTCCACTGCAGTCAGATCACTTTCAGTGTCTGCAAGGCTGGGTTCGACGGAGCTTTCATTGTGTGCTGCATCTGCGAGGCTGAGTCGGGCGGCGCCGTGGAAGTCCATAGTGGAGGTGTTCCCTTCTGCCGCTGGCATGGGATGACAAGTCTGTTGGGACCCTGAGGACTTGTGGAAACTGTGCGGTGGTTTCTTTTGAACTTACAGTCTTTTAACATCTTTGGACTATTTTTACTGTGCCCATGGTCTGTTTTTTATCAATTATGCTATTGTTTGCACTGTTGTAACTATGTGGTTTTGTGCAGGTCTTGTAGCTTTAGTTTTTGGTCTTGTTTTGTCTGGTGGATTTGGAGCTCCTTTCCGGGAAACGCGCTAAGATGGTAGTGTGATATTAATACGCAGCAGCCTCTCCGGACTCTGGACTGGGGATTGCCAAATGTTATGTGGATTTTCTGGTGTAGTCTGCTTTGTCGTGTGCTTTTATGATATCATTCTGGAGGAACGTTGTCTCATTTTTTAACTGCATTGCATTTGTGGTTTCTGAATGACAATAAACTGAATCTGAATCTGAATTCAAATCTGAATACATTTGAACTGCTGACATATCAGTTTTTGAATTTTTAGCTTTTCTTGCTTTACAATTTTCCCTGTACCTTGGGCTCCACTGTGAAAATGGAGCATATGACCCACAAATAAAACTTCTCAGTTAAATCGATCAATATCCCTGATCATTCATGTGAACAAACGGTTGGGGGTTGAATATTTTTTTGCAAGGCACAGTTACTGGTGTTGGTGTTACAAAATCTAAAATTTCATACTTCATTGCTTGAGGACTAATTGTGTTTTTAATGATGCAGTAAGCCATTATTGCATTATATGCAAAAATTCAAATCCTAAAAAAAACTATTTTGGTGTACTGTAGTGTCTGTATGTTAATACTTTAGATAAAAGCATTTTAAAAGAATATTGATTTTTCTATAATATCTGTGGGGATATTGTGAGTCACTGTTCAGCTAGGTTAATGATATCACAGCAACACACAAAATGCTGGAGAGACTCAGCAGGTCAGGCGCATCAATGGAGGGAAGTGAGCAGTCAACGTTTCGGAACGGGCTCCTTCATTAAGATTCAGGTCTCAGCCCGAAATGTTGACTGTTCATTTCCCTCCATAAATACTGAGGCGGGCCTCAACTTTATGAATGCTGAGTGGAACCTGCTGAGCTCCTCCTGAATTTTGTGTGATTACCAGCACCTGCAGACTTGGGTCTCCTCGTGAAATCACACATTCCGGATGCTAGGAATGCTTTTTGAACTAACACCCAGTAGCAACTGACTTTGGGAAAGCCTATTCCACAGGGTTAATCTTTCAGCTTGATGGTCTTTCATTAGAGTTGATGAACTGAAGCATTAACTGTTTCTCTCATCACAGAATTTGCTTGATCTGCTAAGCGGCTCTTGCTTCCTCACCTCATTTCATCCAGTACCTGCGGTGTGTCATTTCTTAGGCCTCCGTTAGTCTCGAGAGACCATGGATTTGCGCCTTGGAAAGTTTCCAGGGCGCAGGCCTGGGCAGGGTTGTATGGGAGACCGGCAGTTGCCCAAGCTGCAAGCCTTCCCCTCTCCACGCCACCGATGTTGTCCAAGGGAAGGGCACTAGGACCCAAGCAGCTTGGCACCGGTGTCATCGCAGAGCAATGTGTGGATAAGTACCTTGCTCAAGGACTCAACAAACTGCCTTAGCTGAGGCTCGAACTAGCGACCTTCAGATCACTAGACCAATGCCTTAACCAATGCCACGTCATTTAGGATGAGCTAAATAGGTGTATGCTTAAAATTAAACTAATACCCTTCCCTTGGACAACATCGGTGGCGCGGAGAGGGGAGACTTGCAGCTTGGGCAACTGCCAGTCTTCCATAAAAAAATCTTGCCCAGGCTTGCGCCCTGGAAACTTTCCAAGGCGCAAATCCATGGTCTATCGAGACTAACGGAGGCCTACTACACTTAAAAGGTTAGTATCAAAGTTTATTGACACAGATAGCAAGTGGGCAATTAATACTCTTCCATGACTTTCACTCCTGCAGGTTGATTGCAAATCCCACTTCACCAAGATGATGCACCTATTTTGGTTAGTTCCACCAGCTTGTTCTTTAATCAGGCCACCCTCAGCCCAATGGTGCATCAATCAGTGTGGCAATGTCAATGTCAAAAAGTGTCTTGAGTTCCCGAACTATGACAGCAGATCTGGGTTCTGCCCTGATGAGGATGTCTGTGAGGGTCCTGGTGTCCCAGAGGCCAAATTTCAGATGAGTCTGTTTCAGTTTTATTTAACTCCTGTATATTGAAACACAGTGAAGTGCATCATTTACATTAAGCTGCCTGCATGTGGTTTCTTTAACCTGGGTAGCCATTGCCCACCAAACTGAACAAAATTCACAGATCAAGCCCTTGATCCAGTGACAAGGGAACTAAGACAACTGAAGACCAGGCTCTGATGCAGGAGATTGTATAGTGGTACATACATTATTTTTATAACATATAAATACAATTGACTTTTTAAATATGTTTGCAATTTCTTGAGAGAGCAGAGAATTATCTGAGTAAATTTCAGCTAAGTCACGGATTTTATAGAAAAAGCAGCTTGTATTATAAACACGCAATTCCAATAAGATTCGCAACCCGTAGAATATAAGGTGCATCAATATATCAACTCTTGTAAATTATTTCTTTCTAAAACATCAATTGCTTTCTAAAACATTAAATAATCTTTCTCACGGGGCCAGGAGTGGCTAATGTGAGGAGGCGTAATTTTAAGGTGATTGTTGGGAAGTATAAGGGGTGGTGTCAGAGGTAGTTTTTTTTTACGTCGAGAGTGGTGGGTGCGTGTACCGCGCTGCCAGGGATGGTGGCAGGGGCAGTTACATTACAAGGCTCTTCGATCGGCACGTGGATGAGAGAAAAGTGGAGGGCTGTGTGCGAGGGAAGTGTTAGATTAATCGTGAAGTAGGTTAAAAGGTCGGCACAACATTGTGGGCCGAATGGTCTGTACGGTTATATATTCTATGTCCTATGTTCTATGATATGAGACGATGAACAGGAAGGCTAAAATAAGTACTTTCAGATATACAGTACTGTGGAAAAGTCTTATGCACATATATATAGAGCGAGGGAGCCTAAGACTTTTGCACGGTGCTGTATTTGTCAACGTGGAGCGGAGAGCGAGGTTGTAAATCTGGCGGGAGCAGAGGATGCTGGGAATGGTGAGGGTGGAGCGCCGCGGGAGGAGCTGGGGGGGGGGGGGGTTGATGACACGGGTGCAGACACACCCAGCTCCTGAGACACCAGACAAGGTCACTTGATTCCAAACAGTCGGTTTATTGATCTCTACAGATAGTCTCTCGGGTGCCTCCCACTCCCTCCCTCGCCCTTCCCCTTTTCCATGCCATGATTCCCCTCTCCCTGCCCCACTTCCCACTCTCAGTCCACAACAGAGACCCATATCACAATTACGTTTATCGTCACTCACACATATCATGAAATTTGGGTTTTTTTGAGGCAGCAGTACAGTTCAACACATAAACTTACTACAAACACTGTGCAAACGTCTTTGGCTCCCTATCTCTATATATATGTGCCTAAGACTTTTGCACAGTACTGTACTAAGATTCACAAATTCATTATTTAAAACTACTAAATAGTTCTTCCTGATCCAAGTACTGATAGTCTAAATAAGTTTTGAAATATGTTTGGACAATTCATGCTTAAAGAGCTGGTTAATAAATTCTAACTCAATAGTGCCACCTGTTGGGCCTAAATCACAAGTGCAGCCTGTTTGAATATTGGAACTGTTTGGACATATCTCGGTATCTAATTTGGGAACAGCACGAGGTGTACCTGAAAATGATAAGGTACCAGCCCGGTAAAGTTGCAGAAGAGGAAGATGCAGGCGAAAGAGTAAATGCAGCCTTCTAAGCGAATTCACAACCAGGTCAAAGTTACTAAATCTGTTGATGGCTGGAGGTTAGTCTCCATAAATATACCCATCTCAGTGATACTGGCACTGCATGCGAGTATTAAAGGCCAATGCATTTGAAATCATGCTCGTCTAGAAGTGAATAAACAGATGATCCCTCTCAGCTTCCTGCTGGGAGCTCCACCATCTCAAAAACGGTCCAGCCAATTTCAAGATCAAGTTTAATTATCATTGAATTGAATTGACTTTATTTCTTACATCCTTCACATACGTGAGTAGAAAAAAATCTTTGCATTACGTTTCCGTCTAAATGTGCAATGTGCAATTTACAGTAATTTGTAACAAATAGTATGTACAACAGGACAGTCAGTACAGCGTAGAAATACAAATGTATCACTGTGAATTACTCAGTCTGATGGCCTGGTGGAAGAAACTGTCCCAGAGCCTGTTGGTCCTGGCTTTTATGCTGCGGTACCATTTCCCGGATGGTAGCAGCTGGAACAGTTTGTGGTTGGGGTGACTCGGGTCCCCAATGATCCTTCAGGCCCTTTTTATCTGTTACTGTAAATGTCCTGAATCATGGGAAGTTCACATCTATAGATGCTCTGGGCTGTCCACAGCACTCTCTGCAGAGTCCTGTGATTGAAGGAAGTACAGTTCCCTTACCAGGCAGTGATGCAGCCAGTCAGGATGCTCTCAATTGTGCCCCTGGAGAAAGTCCTTAGGATTTGGGGACTCATGCCAAACTTCTTCAACCGTCCGAGGTGAAAGAGGCGCTGTTGGCTTTTTTCACCACACAGCCGGTACGTACAGACTACGTGAGATCCTTGGTGATGTTTCTGCCGAAGAACTTGAAGCTGTTTACCCTCTCAACCCCAGACCCATTGATGTCAATAGGGGTTAGCCCGTCTCCATTCCTCCTGTAGTCCACAACCAGCTCCTTTGTTTCTGCGTCATTGAGGAAGGGGTTGTTTTCTGTGTTAGGGTGATGGCTTCAACCATACATGAACACCCATGAATACAACTAAACAAAACCGTGTTCCTCCTGTGCCAAGGTGCAAAACACAGTACCAACAATCACATAGAAACCTGACAGCACAATACAGGCCCTTCAGCCCACAAAGTTGTGCCGAACATGTCCCTACCTCAGAAACTACTGGGTTTACCTATAGCCCTCTATTTTACTAAGCTCCATGTACCTATCTAAAAGCCTCTTAAAAGACCCTATCGTATCCGCCTCCACCACCGTTGCCGGCAGCCCATTCCACGCACTCACCACTCTCTCGAGTAAAAAACATCTCCTCTGTACCTACTTCCAAGCACCTTAAAACTGTGCCCTCTCTTGTGAGCCATTTCAGCCCTGGCAAAAAGCCTCTGACTATCCACACGATCAATGCCTCTCATCATCTTATACACCGCTCACGCTCTGTCGCTCCAAGGAGAAAAGGCCGAGTTCACTCAACCTATCCTCATAAGGCATGCTCCCCAATCCAGGCAACATCCTTGTAAATCTCCTCTGCACCCTTTCTATGGTTTCCACATCCTTCCTGTAGAGAGGCGACCAGAACTGAGCACAGTACGCCAAGTGGGGTCTGACCAGGGTCCTATATAGCTGCAACATTACATCTCGGCTCTTGAACTCAATCCCACCGTTGATGAAGACCAATGCACTGTATGCCTTCTTAACCACAGAATCAACCTGTGCAGCTGCTTTGAGTGTCTTATGGACTCGGACCCCAAGATCCCTCTGATCCTCCACACTGCCAAGAGTCTTACCATTAATACTATATTCTGCCATCATATTTGACCTACCAAAATGAACCACCTCACACTTATCTGGGTTGAACTCCATCTGCCACTTCTCAGCCCAGCTTTGCATCCTATCAATGTCCTGCTGTAACCTCTGACAGCCCTCCACACTATCCACAACACCCCCAGTCACGTACACAACAGAGGGCACATATAGTTCATATAAGATATCAATAAAATATAGTCACATTTAAAATATATGGTCCAAGACCCGCAGTCCACGAATGTTGTAGCAGTCTGCAGTTGAGCACAGTACGGCTTGTTTTCTGCTGAGTAAACACTAGGGGGCAGCACCAACACCAGCTTGGATCTACACCACACCGCCCCGGCACTCCAATGAAGGGCAATACCTCTCTACTGGGCAGCTGTAAGAAGGCAACACCACGGTTTAAGACCTAGTTATCACTGTAACTGAAGCCGCACAGTTCTCCCACCACGAACTCCCAGCTTCAGCTAAGGTAGAAAAATCAGCTCCAGATTTTATCACAATTTTGGTCCAGACATATATTGCCCTGAACATAAAGACAGCAATTGATCAAATGTGTCATCAAGGCAACTTGTTAAGTGAATTACACACATTTGCTTTCAAATTTGTTTTTATTATAGTGATTGTTTCATTGACTTCGGCGTCGAGTCTTTCAGAACAGGAGCCTTCGCCCCTCCACAAGGGTCACCCTATACCAAGCGGTCTGTGTAACCACCCTCCTTTATAGCCGTGAAGCTTGGGTAACCTACAGCCATCACATCAAGTCCTTGGAGCGCTTCCACATAAGCTGCCTCCAGCACATCCTGGGAATTACCTGCCCTGAGCGGGTGCCTCACACTGAAATACTTGTAAAGACCAACTGCAGAAGTATTGAGGCCATGATCACCCAGCGTCAGTTGCCGTGGCTGGGTCACGTGATAAGGATGCCCCCATGTCGGCTACCCCGCAGAGTGTTACGCGGCCAGCTACATCATGGTCGACGCTCAGCTGGAGGGCCGAGGAGGCGCTATAAGGATCAGATGAAGAATGCTTTAAGGAAGTGCAAGATCAGACCGGAGGACCTGGAGGATGTTGCTGCTGACAGTATCACTTGGCGACAGCTGTGTAGGGACGGGGTTCGTATTCTGGAGATGGAAAGAACAACCAGAAGAGAGCCAGGAGAAATGCAGCCATGGTTGCCATCACTACCAGCACTACCACATATACATGTCCCACCCGCAATAGAGCTCGTGGGTCCAAGATAGGACTGTATAGTTATCAAAGATCTCACCGTTAAAGGAGTGGACGTTGTCATTAGATTCTGATGGACAACCGAAGAAGAAGATAAAGGATAGTTTGAATTCTCCCATGAGTGTGCAAGGACCTCCTCTACACTGGTGAGACCCAGAAATGGAATTTCCTAGTGGCCAACCATTTTAATTTCTATCCCCATTCCTATTCCGACATGTCAGTCCATGGCCTCCTCTTTTGCCACCCTCAGAGTGGAGGAGCAATACTATGTATTCTGTCTGGATAGCCCCCAACCTGATGACATGAACATTGATTTCTCCTTCATTAAGAGAATGATTTATTTCCGGTAATTTCCCCCAACCCCACTTCCTTCTTCTTCCATTCCCCACTCTAGCCTCTTAGCTCTTTTCCTCACATGCCTATCACCTACCCCTGGTGTCCCTCATTCTTCCCCTTTCTCCCATCATCCACCCCCCCCCCATCAGATTCCTTCTTCTCCAGCCCTTTACCTTTCCCACATAGCTGGCTTCTAGCTATTCTCTTTTCCCTCCACCCACCTTTTTATTCTGGTATCTTCCCCTTTCCTTTCCATCCCCAATGAAGGGTCTTGACCCAAAACATAAACTGTTTATTCATTTCCATCGATGTAGCCTGAAATGCTGAATTCCTCCAGCATTTTGTGTATGTTACTCTGTATAAGTGGAAGTTTCTTTTTCCTTTTTGCAGAAAGAACACAAATTCATAAATATAAATACTACCACTCTCATTTCTTGACCTGACTAAAGCAGACAAATAATTAAAATATGACTTTGCTTAGATAAATATCATTAGGATTTCTTTTCTGCAATGTGCATGCCATTTGTTGACTTTATTGCCTGATTGCAACTATGACTGTAGATCGCTTTATTTCACAAGTGCTTGCCAAGTGACTGATGAATTACTGATACTAAAAGAAGCTTGGTGATGCCATTTCATGGGCTTCCTCCATTTTCTGCTTGTTTGTCCTCATCCTCACTCTGCAAACCGAACAGCAATGGAGATCTCTTGGTCCTCACCATTCAATCCAACGGCTTCCACATCCAAAGTATCATATGCTCCAACATTCCCACCAGCTCAATTGTGATCCCACCTCCAGATACATCTTCCACTCTATCTGTGATTTGCTGGTCCACTCATCCCTTCCCTCTCACACCCCTCCCTCAACCCCTGGCAACTTACCCTGTAATTAGAGGAGGTAAAAAATCTGTCCTTCCACCTCCATGCTCACTATCATCCAGGGACCTAACCAACCCTTCCAGGCGAGGCAGAGGTTTCCCTGATCCTCTCAACCTGATCTACTGCATTCAGTGTTGACAAAATGGCCTCTGCATTGGTGAAAATGAGCATCGACTACGCAAGCGTTCTGCAGAGCACCCGCACACTGTCCACGATGGCCATCTCGAGGTTCTGGTTCCATGTCATTCAACTCCCCTGCCCATTTCAACACTGGCCTACGGTATCTGTCTTTGGTTTTCTTCATTGCTACACAAATTGAAAATAAGACCACATCTCACATTCTTTGTGGGTAGCTTGCGACTCAATGGTACAGAGTCACAGAAAAGTACAACACAGAAACAGGCCCCTAGGCTCATCTAATCCATGTCAAAACCTCTTAAACTGCCTACTCCCATCAATCTGCACCGTGACCATAGGCCTCCATACCCCTACAATCCACATATCCATCCAAACTTCATTTAAACATTGAAATCAAGCTCACATGCGCTACCTGTGCTGGCAGTTTGTCCACACGCTCATGACCTTCTGAGTGAAGAAGTTTTCCCTCTTGTTCCCCTTAAACTTTTCACCTTTCCCCCTTAACCCATGACCTCTGGTTATAGTCCCACCCAACCTCAGTGGAAAAGCCTACTTGCTTGTTCTACTCAATCTATCTACCCTATTTACTCTTTTTTAAATTGCTCTGTATTTGATAAATCTGCATTCAAATTCTCTGGGATTCATTTATTCCATAACCTCTCTTTTCTCTCTTAAGGCAATCCTTAAAACCTCACTTATCTACCCTAACATTTTGCAATGGGGTTTGACGTTAAATTTTGCCAATTTCTCCTTTAGGAAGATTGACTATACTGTATTTTAAAAAACGCACCAATTATTTCTCCTCCCGAAAACAGAGACGCAGTTGCAACACCCTACCGGCTCTCCAACCACAGTCAGTAGCTTAACACAGAACAGACATTAAATCTACGACCTTTCTGTTCTGGAAGGCTTACACGTTGCTGGGAGGAAGGAAATATAAAAATCAAAATTTAAAGAAAAGTTCATATTAGTAAACTAACAGTACGTTCCTACTTCGCTCCACAAATACAAACGTACTTTCTGAGCTCGCCAGACATATGTTTATTGAAAATATCCACAAAGTATACATGTTTTTAATAAGTAGAGTATTGCTGAACCAAGACTTTCTGATCTTCTCAGGTGGATAGAAATGCACCTAGCCTTCCAAGAAACACATCGTTACAGCAGAGATGTTCTTAAATTCATGTTTACTCCACTAGCATAGAAGTATACTTTCATACTTAAGTATAGATCGTTGGAAGAACAAAATTTTCAGCTGTATTCCACTTGAAAAAATTACTTATAATTTAAGAGATAAATATGAAACATTTCTGAAAATTTGGCGCCCTTATTTACAAAAGACAGGATTAAATATATAGGTGCTCCGAAGATAAAATTATTGGTTATTCGGGGAAAGAAAGAAATATATATACTAAAGCTATTATGAACTCCGTGGAGCATGTGGGGATCTTCCGATATCCAGGCATTCATTCTTTCTTTCTTTCTTTCTTTCTTTCTTTCTTTCTTTCTTTCTTCTTCTCTTTCTTTTTCTTTCTTTCTATAGATATATGTTAGGGGGAGGGGTTAAGGGGAGGGGGAAAGGTTGATAACTTGTTTTTCTTTCTTTCTGTAATCATTTGAAAACTCAATAAAAAAAATTTAAAATAAAAAGAAGTATACTTGTGAACCAAAATTACGAAAACAAGTTGGTGTTTTTCCAGTGAAGTAACTTGACTGATCTAATCGAATGGCACTGGGGGTTCAGGAAAACCGATTTGATAATATTTACAATAAAGGCCAAGGGATTCTTTATCTGTTCACTATAATCCTTTTTTTGGATGATATCTGGAGTATACATAGTATGAAATATATTTAGGCATCATTCATAGTTTCAAAATGGAATGAAAAGAACTGTTTTCAGTGAAAACACTTATAGCCTTTCCGTACATTCAATGAATAGCCCAAAGGTCAGTGTTGTATTTCTTGGCAATACAGATGTATATATGAACAAACAAGTAAGCAGGAACTACTCTGTGAATCAAAATGCCAAGAGATATGAAAATTAACTGTGCAGCCAAGGAAGCTTCCAATCAACACTGGCGCACCATGGGGGTGTGTGCTTAGCCCACTGCTCGTTTCTCTCTACACCCACGGCTGTGTGGCTAGACATGGCTCAAATGCCATCTGTAAATTTGCTGAATATACAACTGTTGTCGGCAGAACTTCAGGTGGTGACGAGAGGGCGTACAGGAGCGAGATTTATCAGCTGGTTGAGTGGTGTCGCAGCAACAACCTTGCACTCACCGTCAGTAGGACCAGAGGATTGATTGTGGACTTCAGAAAGGGTGAGACACACCAGTCCTCATAGAGGGATCAGAGGTGGATAGGGTAAACAATTTCAAATTCCTGGGTGTCAATATCTCTGAGGATCTATCCTGGGCCCATCAATGCAGTTACAAAGAAGGAGCGACAGTGGCTGTATTTCATTAGGAGTTTGATGAGATTTGGTACGTTGCCAAAGACATTTGTAAATTTCTACAGATGTACCATGGAGAGCATTCTAACTGGCCTCATAAGTATTTGGGGAAAGACTGCACAGGATCAAAGTAAGCTGCAGAAAGTTGTAAACTCAGTCAGCTCCATCATGGACTCTAGCCTCCATAGTATCCAGGACACCTTCAAGGAGCGATGCCTCAGAAAAACAGTATCCATCATTAAGGACCTCCATCACCCAGGATGTGCCCTCTTCTCCATCAGGGAGGAGGTACAGGAGCCTGTAGGCACACACTCAACAACGCAGGAACAGCTTCTTCCTCTCTTCCATCAGATTTCTGAATTGAACCCATGAACATTACCTCACTACTTTTTTATGTTTCTGCACTACTTACTTAAGTTAACTTTTTAAAATATGTATGTAAACTTCTTACTGTAATTTACAGTTTTTTCTACTAAGTATTGCAACGTACTCCCGCTGCGTAAGAACAGATTTCACGACATCTGCCAGTGATATTAAACCTGATTCTGATTCTAATTCTGACATACAAGGGGGTAATTTTAATTTGGGGGAAACGTACATCAACAAATAATTGAATTAGTGGTGCATTAAACACTTCATTTTCTATTTCATTGAATACAGTGCCTATTGCTGAACCAATTTTGAAGCTACCATCAGGACAAGAAAGCATTGAAATGCTGTGTATGATAAGAAAAAGCACTGAAATTCCACAAAAGGATAGTTTTATTAGATAAAGTGACATAATTGATTAACCGGATTCTGACAACTTGCACTCGCTCTTCAATCACACTTTATTTTCTTGTTCCACAAGAAGAACAGCCTGTCCCTTGATACCAAACTGATCTGAAGTTTGAGTGATAAGATGCCATTTTTGTACAGTAATTGACTCGTTGGATACAGATATTGATCTGATAGAAACTTTGTACACATCTGAATCCCATCTCTTGCACATGTGAGTATCAATCATAGTACATATTTCATATTGGCGCGTGGCCTAGTGGATAAGGCATCAGGTCCAGTGATCTGAAGGTCACTGGTTCGAGCCTCAGCTGAGGCAGTGTGTTGCGTCCTTGAGCAAGGCACTTAACAACACATTGCTCTGCGACGACACCGGTGCCAAGCTGCTTGGGTCCTAGTGCCCTTCCCTTGGACAACATCGGTGGCGTGGAGAGGGGAAGGCTTGCAGCTTGTGCAACTGCCGGTCTCCCATACAACCCTGCCCAGGCCTACGCCCTGCAAAAACCTTCCAAGGCACAAATCCATGGTCTCACAAGACTAACGGATGCCTATAAATTTCGGATGAGATGTTAATCTACATACTAAAGGCCCCTAATATTTGAGAATTAGTAAATTAATCATCCAATAGTAAGTGTTGCCCTAGACTCCTTTGTTTGCATCATTATATTGTTTTGGTAAGCTCGGTAACCTTGGTTACCAGGCTTGAGCAGAAAGGCTGTAATATAGGTGAGTTAGGCTTTCAAGGGCCGTGTTCAGCCTGGATAACTGCATTATGTCTGCATGCTGTCTCTATCAGATTATTATCGTGACTCTCGCTTTACTGGACTTCCACACGCTTGCAGTAAAAGGCTGTACGAAGTGTCTACACCTTGTTCTGTCAGCACCCCATTTGAGCGCTTGCCTTGTTGTAAACACCCACAGAAGAAACAAAAAGCTAGAAGGATTTAAAGAGCAAACACGAGGAAATCTGCAGATGCTGGAACACACAAAATGCTGGTGGAACGCAGCAGGCCAGGCAGCATCGATAGGGAGAAGCGCTGTCGACGTTTCAGGCCCGAGTCCTGGCGAAGGGTCTCAGCCCGAAACGTCAACAGCACTTCTCCCTGTCAATGCTGCCTGGCCTGCTGCATTCCACCAGCATTTTGTGTGTGTTGTAGCTAGTAGGATTGTAAAGTTCTCAAAAGTTCAAATAAAGGCTTGGAGAGAAGGCTGGGCAGAACTTTTACTTGAGGTGTGGTTGGTTACCGGGTTAAACAAATCACGGGTAGAAGCCGTTGACCAGGATTTTGACTAAAAGCTGTAGCTGGTTACTGGTAAATATTAAAAGCAGGTTTATAAATTAAATATTTGAACAGACTTGCACATTTTAAAAATGGCCTTTGTGCAGAGGTTACTTACAAACAAGCCAAAACCACTCAGACAAAACACGGGGAGCTGACCCTGTATAACGCATTCCACAAATAATACATGGCCTCCTCTACTGCCATGACGAGGCCAAACTCAGATTGGAGAAGCAACACCTCATATACCGTCTGGGTAGTCTCCAGCCCCTTGGTATGATCATCGAATTCTCCAACTTCCGGTAATTCCCTCCCTCTCCCTTCCCCAATCCCACTTTCACTCTGCCTCCTCCTCTAGCTGCCTATCACCTCTCTCATGACTCTGCCTTCTTCTACTACCCATAGTGCTTTCCCCTTACATTCCTTCTTCACCTCTCCGGCCTATCCCCTCCCTGCTTCCCCTCCCCTACCCCTTGATCTTTCCTCTGATTGGTTTTTCACCCTCCCCCCCACCTTCTTTATAGGGCCCCTGCCCCCTCCTTCTTCAGTCCTGACGAAGGGTCTCGGCCCAAAACATTGACTCTGCGTTTCCACGGATGCTGCCCGACCTGCTGAGTTCATCCAACTTGTTTGTACGTCTTGATTTGACCACAGCATCTGCAGTGTGCTTTGTGCTTACCACAAATAATGATGTTTTCTATGTCAAAGGAAGTATGTTCGATTCTTTATTAAGCAGCCAGCAAAGATGAACAATCTTGCAACAATAAAACTAATGAAACTAAAAATATCAATATAACAAGATAAACAGTCTAAGTGTATTCAAACGTACTTAAGCGTTAGCAGATTTAGACTAAGCATTCCTAAACGTGGTCAACAAAAAACTATCACTCCCCCTACTCTAATCGGCCTAAAAACTGAACTAAAGACAAAGTGTGAATACGTAACTCTACTCCTCATTTCTACCATGCCCCAACCCGTGTGACAAATTACCCATTACCAACGATCAACACAAAGTACAATACAGACAAAAATACAATAGATACATGGTTCACACACTATGTTTAAATTGGCTAATGTTTAGGAACTATTACCAAACAGTATGGCCACATTCGTTTAATTAGAGGACAAACCAGCAACCCAGAGAGTTCAATTAATAAACCAGAATGCCCATGTTGAAATTATTTCTTTATGCAAATTATGAATAAAATATGTTGCTATTATAGGTAACCAAAATGCCTCAATTTATCCTAAATGTTTACCTTGTTGCCCTTTGGAGGAGGAAACCCTCAATCCTCAACTGGTCTGGCATAAATGCAGTTCCCATCAAATGTGATGGATTCTGGATTGTCCTTAATGTGTAGTGTAGGCCTCCGTTAGTCTCGATAGACCACGGATTTGCGCCTTGGAAAGTTTCCAGGGCGCAGGCCTGGGCAAGGTTTTTTTTTATGGAAGACCGGCAGTTGCCCAAGCTGCAAGTCTCCCCTCTCCACGCCACTAATGTTGTCCAAGGGAAGGGCATTAGGACCCATACAGCTTGGCACCGGTGTCGTCGCAGAGCAATGTGTGGTTAAGTGCCTTGCTCAAGGACACACACGCAAGCCTCAACCAAGGCTCGAACTAGCGACCTTCAGATCACTAGACGAACGCCTTAACCACTTGACCACGCGCCAACATTGTCCTTAATATTGGCCTAATAAAGTATGCATACGCATCAGACTGAAACAAATAACCCTTGCTAAGGTGTTCTGGACCATACAGCAATTTCTCAGAGCGTGGCTATAAATACTAACCTTGTGAATGTTGCCCAATTTCATTGTCACCATTACTATTCACGGCTGTGGAAAGAATTCTTTCTAGATTCAAATGTGTTCATCATTATCACATTCCACCCATTACAGGGACACAACGATTTTAATCTGAAACTGAAAAAGTATTTATAAATCTTCTGTGAATGCTTCTGTTGCGATCACTAGAATGACAAATACATTGAATTCCCTGAGTAAACTATTAAAAAGGGAGCCACTTGTAATTATTATACTTTCTGAGCTTAAAGGGACTCAAAGGACAAAGCATACCTTCAACTTAGTATCAGGATATTGCATCAACTACACTAATACAACCTGATTCAAAAAAGAACCATTGAATTTTTTGCCCAAGATCAGTTAATGTTCATGAATGGCATTGCTGTATCATCTGTCCATCTGCAATTCTGTCCCCCTTTTCTGTAAAACAGTACTCCAGATAGTTAGGTAGATGATGTACTTGTGTATTCAAAGTTTGAAATAAATTGTATTATCGAAGTACATATATTTCTCCATAAACAACCCTGAGATTCATTTTCCTGCGGACATAGTCAGGAAATCTATAGAATAGTGACTATAACAGGATCAATGAAAGATCAACTAGAGTGCAGAAGACAATAAAATGTGTAAATCCAAATATAAATAAATTATGATAAATAACAAACACTTGAGATGAAGGGCCTATGAAAGTAAAATTGTTGGTTGTGGACCATTTATTTCAATGTGTGCAGTATACAGAATAAGATAGATGAACTCTAGCACATTTGCAGATTGCCATGTATGATGTTGTAGGCATCACTGAATCATGAATGAAAGATTATATCTGGGAGCTTCATGTCCAAGGATATATATTGAATCGAAAGAATAAGCAGGAAGGCAGAGGGAGCAGCAATGCTCTATTGATAAAAAATGAAATCAAATCATTAGAAAGAGGTGACATAGGGTTGGAAGATGTTCAATCATTATGGATAGAGCTAAGGAACTACAAGGGTAAAAAGACCCTGATGGGAGTTGTATCCAGACCCCCAGAGTGCCATTGCTGTTTGAGATTATTGTTATTGTCTACAAGTCAACAGTGATAATGTCAAAGAGTCATGGAATCAGTACAGAAATCCTCCAAGAGGACCACAACCTAGTCATTGGGTTTGGAGGCTTGAGTGCCTCAATGACCCAGAGAACTATTTTGGCTGGAGTCCAGGCTTTGTGCTTTGGCTCTTGGTGGGGGTCACCCATGCCAAACAGGTCAAAGGGTAGAGGCCAGACTAAGAGTGGTCCACCGGTCCTCCAGGTTCGGGGGTTCTGCTCAGGGCTAACGACCCTGACTGGTTCAAAATGAATTGTTACGGAAACAGTAATGAAGAATGCTTCTATACAGGCAGATATGAGGAACTTAATTGCTGTCCTAAACACCAGTGGCATAACGGGCAGTAAGTAAGCAAGTAAAGAAACGAGCTCTTTGGCCTAACCCATCCATGCCAGCCATGATGCCTATTGATATTATCCCATTTGTCTGCATTAAGCCCACTCTATTCCTTTCCTATCCATCTGCCCAAATGCCTTTGTGTCTCTAACAATTCATGAACAGCCAAGCATTTGGGGCAACCTAAAAAAACGCAAAGTGCTACAAAATAATATTTCTTTTAATAGATTTAAATTACCTGGAGCCATTTATCCTTCCTTCTATAAAATAATCTAACGTCTATTTGAAACCCTTCTTGTGCCCCAAACCATAATACTTTTGTCTCCAACCAAAATTGAAGAGAATATGGTAGGCTAGATCCCTCCCCTTTCAGCACAGTCTACTTTCCTTGTTCAGAAAGATTCTAGCGTAATTTTCAAGGTTTTAATGCAAACGTTAGCTATTTCTTCCTCCATAGTTGGTGCCAAATCTGATAAGCAGTTCCAGCATTTGTTCCTTTCCAGCAGTATGTACCTGATTTACTCATGAGAATTTTATTGGTCATGAGCTGTACTCTAGGAAGGTCAAGGACTGGAATTCACCAGTGTGTGGTATTCCATGTTCATTCATGAAATTTTCAACCTTGTCAGTTTCTTCGTCTCAGACCACAGTTGCAAGAAACAGGTCAAGCATTTGGCCACAAGATGGAATGGAGCCTAGAACACAAGTTACCTCAAGACTGCCCGATTCTGCACAATTACTCTTTGGTACAATGCAGAACTGGGAAAGCCTGGGGTAATTTATTCTCCGCTTGGCTACCAGTTTCTACTATTGATGGGAAAGTGTGATAATTTTGGGAAGCCGTAATATTTTAGTAAGTATGAAGTATTTACAGTAAATTAACAAAGTACAAACACACAGAGTTACATGTTACATTATACAGAAAGTCATAATGAGAAGCTTTATGGATGCAGAGTTAATAAACAAAAGAATTAAAGGATGGCATTTAGTCAATATAAAGATTTCAGTCTTCAAACTAGAAAGACTTTCCTGCTGCAATTAAACCTGCTGCAATAAGTCTCCAAAGTTCCCTGAATACAAGGGCTTACAGACTGAATGTTTAGCCAGACTGAGACCCGGTTGCTGCTGAAAGATTCTTTTAAGTTCCCGTATAATCCTGAGAAATTGCTGATCAGAACAATCATTACTCTTATATCTCGCAAAACAAACTGGGGACTGCAAGTTGTATCCCATCAATTTAAAATACACACCCCTGAAATCTAATCTATTAATCTTCCTGTTAATATAATCTACAATAAGAGTCAGTCTCCATTCTCCCAAAGGCCCTATAAAGAATGTGACCTGAGAACGTTGCTTTGCAATCCCTAATAACATCTTTAAGTGAAAGATTCCATTCTCCAGCATAAAGGTGGCCTTCTCTAATTTGTTTACATAATTATATGTAATGCTCTCTTTTATTTCATTTTCAAGAGGACCTTCTCAGGAGGACCTGCTGTATTTTCACTTCTGGTATTTTTTCAGTAGCAAAAGAGGAGAAACAGTTTCAACAGCTGAATTGCCGAAAATATTCAGAAAGCCCTATTCATTCAAGGTTGCAACTCAAAGCCCATGAAGTACTGGAAGGAATGTTTGGACTGGCACACAAGGTAAATGCTGGCAACTGAAGACTAGCTAAGATTTACTGCCCCTAGGTATTGACACAAAGCAGTAATTAAATTGGTGCAACTGACTGGGGCATGGTGTTCTTCCATGAATACAGCAAAACAGGTAAACTCTATCCCTACCAATTTCCTTCAATGAATGCCTTCCTACCCTATACTGTTCCCTAGATCCTTCTATGCAAAACTTGTACTGTTCTTTCCAGAGGTAGCTTCACTTCTACATCCAAGAAATTACAATCATTACTCTGGGGCAACCACTGCATTCTTTTCTGTTAACTCCAGCCGCCATTCCCAAGGAGCCAGCTTCTCTTCTAAGAACAAAGCCATCCTAATCCACCTCTACAAAAATAACTCTCAAAACTTTTGAAATTCAAGAAGATTCCCCACAGTCCTTTCCAAAAGGAGATTAGTTTGAACTAAATCAAGTGCACTGCAAACAGGAGACAGCTAGGGCACCGAGTCTGTGTAAATCAAAGAAAGATGCCACCTTTAATTAAATATTACTATTAGAAAAAATTAAGTTTTCCCACTGTTGACCCCGTCTAGAGAGGCTTAATCTGCACACAGCTCAAAGATGATAGATTTGATTAATAACGCACACTAGTTAAACTTCCTCAGTTTAGGAATATTTTTGTTTGACGAAAGATAACTGGAAGATAATAACTACAAAGAACAATGATTTTTGTGATTTCAGTGATCAGTGATAGAGAATATTTCATTTCAAATCCATCAACTATTCCAGTTTAACCATAAGAATTCCACGAGAATATCAAATCATTACTACTTTACCTTAAAAATGAAAACAGGGATCAATTTTGATTCCTTTTTTAAAAAAAATTTTCATGGTATCTGTTGGCCTTGGCAAAATAGATATCAAGATTCAGCTGTAATATTCTGCAATATCAAAAAAATTCCTGCCAAATGTCATGAGTCTAGCTGCAAAAATGGAAACCATCACCTTCCTGACCGATGATGTCCAGAAAACTATTATCTCTGAATGAGGCACTAGCTTCAG
The DNA here is from genome assembly GCF_048418815.1 of Hemitrygon akajei. Classification (NCBI taxonomy): domain Eukaryota; kingdom Metazoa; phylum Chordata; class Chondrichthyes; order Myliobatiformes; family Dasyatidae; genus Hemitrygon; species Hemitrygon akajei. Next base: position 18,605,939 of record NC_133147.1, on the reverse strand, counting down.
GACAGTAATAGAAAACACTGACAGAGAATTCATATTGTCATTGCAATAACTTGGGCATATTTGAAGTCAACCCCTGACTACATCTAAAGTGACATTGTATCATGGTATATGATAAAACCATATGACCAACACACAAACCATCAATGGCTCAGGCAGCATCTATGGAGGGAAATGAATTTGGTGTTTCAGGTCAAAACTCTTCCACAGGACAAAAATAATCTTTCAGAACTACTATTTGCAGCCTTACGGTGTATTTGTTCATTTCTTATGACACAGGCAAACATGGTCTTTCTACGACTATGATTGTTCTTGGCAAATTTTTCCTACAGAAGTGGTTTGCCATTGCCTTCTTCTGGGCAGTGTCTTTACAAGACGGGTGACCACAGCCATTATCAATACTCCTCAGAGATTTTCTGCCTGACGTCAGTGGTCGCGTAACCAGGACTTGTGATGTGCACCGGCTGCTCATACGACCGTCCACCACCTGCTCCCATGGCTTCATGTGACCCTGATCAGGGGCTGAGCAGGTGCGACACCTTGCCGAAGGGTGACCTGCAGGATAGTGGAGGGAAGGAACATCTTACGCCTCCTTTGGGAGAGGCACATCTCCACCCTGCCATCTTTAGGGTGCATTAAGGTGGAGAACCTAACCAAGTGCATCCTCGGACTTCGTGGGAAACTGGAGAGGAAATTTCAGAAGCACTTGCAGAGATATTTATTACATCACTAGCTACTGGTGAAGTTCCCTAAGACTGGAAGGTGGCTGATGTAATTCTATTACTTTAAAAGGATAGCAAGGACAAGTAAGGTAACTACAGGCTGGTCAGTCTGCCACCAGTAATGGGGAAGTTTCTGCAAGGGTTTCTGAGGGACAGGATCTAACAGCATTTGTGCGTGGGGTGTCACGCTTGACAAACTTTTAGAGTCCTTTGAAGAAGTAACCAAAAAGGGGTACGATGGTAGGACAGTGATTGTCGTCTATTTGAATTTTAGCAAGACCTTTGACAAGGTTCCCCCATGGTAGGCTGGTCTGGAAAGTTAAGACCCATGCAATCCAGGGAGAACTAGTCAAGTGGATTCAAAATTGGCTTGGAGGCAGGAAGCAGAAGCAACACCACCCCCTCTGCCTGTCCTTTCACCATAATGCACATCCATGGAAATTAAGCATCCAACTATGATCTTCTTTCAGCTACGACTCAGATGCCCACGACATCATGTCTGCCAATCTCCAACTGCGCTACAAGATTATCTACCATATTCCACATATTGTGTGCATTCAAATGCAACATCTTCAGTTCTGTAATCATCACCCTTTGTGATTTTGCTCCCCTGTTGCACATTAACTCACCCCACCGACAGCAATTTTGTCCTATCATCTGTCTGTCCTTCCTCACAGTCTCATTACACACTGCATCTACTTGTATACTAACTGCCTCAACCTCAGCCCTATCATTCCAGTTCCTACCCCCCTGCCAAATTATTTTAAACCTTCCCCAACAGCTCTAGCAAACCTGCCGGTGAGGGTATCAGTCCCCCTCGGGTTCAGTTGTAACCCACCGTTGTGAGCAGGTCAGACCTTCCCCAAAAGAGATCCCAATAATTCAGAAATCTGAAGCCCTACTCCGCACCAGTTCTTCAACCATGCATTCATCTGCCAAATCTTCCTTTCCTTACCCTCACTGGCACGTGCAGCAAACGAGATTACTACCCTGGAGGTCCTGCTCTTCATCTTTCTAACTGACCCCTTATATTCACTCTTCAGGACCTCTTCCATCTTCCTACTACGTCCTTGGTGCCAAAGTGTACCACAACTTCTGGTTGTTCCGCTCGAATGCCGTGGACTCAATCCATAACATCCCTGACCCTGGCACCTGGAAGGCCACATACCATCCGGGCGTCACTTTCATGGCAATGAATCTGCTTTCTGCTCCTCTACTTATGGAATCCCTCATCACTACTGCTCTCCTCTTCTCCCTCCTTCTCTCCTGAGCCACATGCTGCAGTTATTTAAGTCATTTGCTGAGGCCGCACTTGGAGTACTGCATAGTACTGTCACTCCGTTACAAGAGAGACGTGAGTGAACTGCAAAGAGTGGGAAAAAGGATGTTGCCAGGACTAAAGCGCCTAGGTTTTCAGGACAGGTTGGCCAGGCTAGGGCTTTATTCTTGACAATGAAGGGAATGAGGAACAACTTTAGAGAAACATACGGTTCTTGATGAGCCAAGGCGTCAAAGGGTATGGAGAGAAGGCAGGGGAGTTGGGATGACTGGAAGAATTGGATCAGCCATGATCGAATGGCGGAGCAGATTTGATGGGCCGGATGGCCTACTTCTGCTCCTATATCTTATGGTCCTATTGTCTTATAACATTTAAAATCATGAGAGGCATAGATAAGGTGAATGGTAATAGTCTTTTCCCTCAGGGTAAGGGAATCCAAAACTAGGGGGCATAGACTTAGGCCAAGAGGGGGAGATTTAAAAGGGAGCTGAGGGGCAACTTTTTCCACACACAGAATGGTGTATAAGAAGTTGTATCATTTAAGAAGCACGAGGATAGGTACATGGAGAGGCAGTGCTTCAAGGGCTATGTGGGAAAAGCAGGATATTGGGACTAGCTGGGTTGGCACCATGGTTGGCATGGACTTGTTGGGTCAACCACACTATTTTCATGCTCTCTGATTCTATTAACTGGAGAGATACTTCAATTTTTAAACACTTTAATGTTGTAACTGCTGTATTTTATAGTATATTCCGACGTCTATTAAAACTACGGAAGAATTTCACTTTCAAAGGTTTACAACTGCACCAGGAAAGGCAAAATAAAAACGGCATTCACATACACATATCAGTGCAATGTAGAAGGAATCCCTCAGGTCCCTTTTAAATCTTTCCCTCTCGCAGTAAATTTTGTACATACCGGTTTTCCTCCTGCGTTCTTTTGGTAAATCACCGTCATATTGGAAGCACGTAGGCAAATATCAATGACATTAAGAAATTTAATTGCATGATGCTGATGATGTAAGCAAAAATTTCTTTTTTTTTATTAAAGGCAAATACAAATACTTTGGGATTGTTTCCCACCAGTATAAAAAAAGGACTGAGCATTTCTAGGCATCACCACTACAATTTCTTTATCATGACACATAGAATTATATCATTTTGTCTTGAATAGTCCTTCTAGGGTAGGGTTAGGGTTAGGGTTTTTTATAGCATTGAACCTGACCATTGACCAAGGGGTCTGTGGACCCCAGGCTGAGAAGCTTAGTCTTAGGACAAGCTTGACCATTTTTCCACAGTCATGACATGAGCTTCCCAGTGCTGCAACAGAAAGGGCAGGTTATCAGGAAAGCAAATTACTTACCTTTCTCCTCTTCTTGCGCCCAATATCTATGCCTTACTTTCCCGCCACTCCAAACACCTGGACCCAGGCTTCAGTCTGTTTCCCCAACTCAGATCATAGAAGAGCGAGGTTTCTGTGTAGGTAGGGTCGCAGAGTCACTGGGACAACATGGGCTAGGCCAAGATGCTGCCAGGTTCTTGTCCATCCAGATGTTATAAATCCTTTGCCTGCAAGAGTCCATGCAAACCATGGATGGCCACACTTTCTGCAACGTTGCTCTGTCCTGTCGTGTGCTTAGAAGTGATCAGCTTTACCTGGAGCTGGCATGTCCCTCTCTCAGATGAACTCATTGCAGCAAGTCCCCATCAACTAATCTCCAGCCTCAGTCTGTTTCGAATCATTTCACTATCTGCACCTTCTTTCTCTGCGAAAGTCAGTGAGCCCTTGCCATTCAAATGCAGCTTCTCGTCCCACATCCACTACCAAGTCAAAGTCCATCTCCCCGCCCAATTCATCCAAATAAACCGTCAGATCGTCCATTCATACCCAATGCTGGAAACAGCAGAGGCTCAGTACTAACATCTAACAGTTCCCTCTTCTCCACACCTAGACCAAGCCTTTGAAGAAAATACCAGATGGCATATTTTTGGTTATGAAAGTAATCGATGCCAATCAGCCGCAGAGCTTCTGGAACAACAAAGGCATCAGCAGATAGCCAACAACTAAATTCTCTTTGGTCTCCTGTTCCTACATCAGCTGCTCCATCAGTTAGTGTGGAGGAGAATTTCCATGGATCAGTATTTTTATATTCTGTTGAAATGCTCAATTCTGCTTCTTAATCAATGATTACATCTTTTACTTCATTTACAAGACAAATCTTTATTAAATCAATGTTTCTTTTAATAGTCTAGCGCAGAAGAAAAGGGGTAGTGAGGTGGAAACACATCTCTACCAAAGGAGGTGTAAGATGCTCGTTCTCTCTTCTAGACTTGGGCAAGGTGTAGCACCTGTTTAGCCCCCCCCCCCCACCCCCAATCAGGGTCATATGAAGCCATGGGAGCAGCTGGTGCATATCATAAGTCCTGGTTATGTAATTACTGATGGCAGGCAAACAATCTCTGAAGCATACTGTATTGGCGATGGCTGGGGTCATCCATCTTGTAATGACATTGCCCAGAAGTAGGTAATGGCAAACCACTTCCTGGAAAAATTGGCCAAGAGCAACCATGGTTTTGAGACCACAATCACCTACATCATATGGCATGAAACATAATGATGATAATTGCAAAAGAAAAGCTTCAGTTTTGCAAGAAATATGTTACAAGATTGGGATTTCCAGCAAACAAAAATATTTGTGCAGTAATTAACAAAATAATTATAAATATTCTTGTATGATTTCTTATTACTGGGATAGTTGCTTTCATATGGAGTCTGTCAACAGAAATGTTTGAGATTCTGACTATATTCCAACAAAACCTCACACTAACCAAACCACATAATATCCTGAAAAGAATTTGACTAACAGATGGTCACGTCGGAAGAGTTAAATCATAAGCACTCAAGAGCAGAGAACCAACCAGAACAACTGGCCAGATGCAATAAACCAACAAGCGACCAAGTCGCCACATCTTACAGAGTTATCCAAATCACCGAATTTGGATCTTGTAGAGAATCTGACCACAGGGTGAGTAAAGCAGCAATTCAGAAAGCAAGCAACAAGTTCTATATCTACAGGCAATGGATATAATCTGAAATTGAATGGTAATTGAGAGCATCCTCTTTTGCTGTAAAGAATATATAAAATTATTTTATTGTGAAAATAAAATCATTTCACAATAAACTAACTTTATATGTTCTCAACAGCAAAAGTGCACACCATCAATTACTATTCAATTCCACTCCAGTCTTTTGTTTAAACTCCAATGAAATTCAACTATTGGGATAAATATTTTTAATTTTGAAATTTTACTTAATAAACAAAAATGTACAAATATGAATATGCCATTAATCCCTCAAGCCATTCCAACATTCCATAGTTCTGTGGTTTAACTTCGTAAACCCACTTTTTACCATTTTTAGCTAACAAAATAGCACATAGAAATAGAAATAGTAATTAATCCAACGTCTGTTATCACTTGTGGAAGAGAGTTCTAACTTTCTACCACCTCTTATGTGTAAGAGTTTCCTGAATGCACTAATGAAAGGTTTGACTCTGTGAAGATTACCCAATTATAATTTCTTTACCGAGGCAGAATGCTTATCCAAGTCTTGCTACGCGCAGATACGGGCTGCTGCATTTGCTACAGAGCTGAAAATGGATTTGCGCATTGTGGAATTTCCAGCGAGGATCCCCATTTCTGACCTTATGAAGCATGTAAATAGGTGCTTAGCCTGGCACCTACGCTCTATCTGCCAGAAGAAGTGGGATCTCCCAGTGGCTACCCCATTTTAATTCCCATTCCCATTCTGATATGTCTATCCATGGCCTCCACCACAGTCGTGATGAAGCCACACTCATGTTGGAGGAACAACATGTTATATTCCATCTGGGTAGCCTCCAACCTGATGGCATGAACATTGATTTCTCGAACTTCCAGTAATGCCACCCCCACTTCACCATTCCCCATCCCCTTTTCCCTCTCTCACCTTAACTCCTTGCCCACCCATCACCTCCCTCTGGTGCTCCTCCCTCTTTTTCTTTCTCCCACGGGCCTCTGTTCTTTCCTATTGGATTCCCCCTTCTCCAACCCTGTATCTCTTTTACCAATCAACTTCCCAGCTTTTTACCTCACCCTTCCCCTGCCGGTTTCGCTTATCACCATGTATTTCTCCCTCCCCTCCCCTCATCTTCCAAATCTACTCCTCATCTTTTTCTCTGCAGTCCTGCTGAAAGTTTTCATCTTGAAACGTTGACTGGACTCTTATCCATAGATGCTGCCTGGCCTGCTGAGTTCCTCCAGCATTTTGTGTGTGTCGCTTGGATTTCCAGCATCTGCAGATTTCCTCTTGTTTGTGGAAGCATGAAAATAGTTGGGCCCCACTGTCCTGAAGAATTCCTGCAGGATGGTACTCCATGGCCCGGATAATTGACTTCTGACAACTATAACATCTTCCTTTATTCTAGGTGTGACTACAGCCATTGAAATGTTACCCAAGACATTTTCTAGGTCGAATGCAGTCAAATGCTACCTTTAGTTCAAGGAGAGTCATTTTCACCACACCTCTAGGGTTCAGCTCTTTGACCTGCTTTTTTTTTTAGACAGAGGGTGGTGGGTGTCTGTGGTGGTGGTAGAGGCAGATATAATAAGGGTAATCAAATCAAGAGGCTTTAGATAGGCACATGAACGTGGAAATGGAAGGATTTGGACATTGTGTAGGCAGAGGAATTAGTTTAGTTTGCCATTTGATTACTAATTTAATTAGTTTGGCACAACATTGTGGGTTGAAAGGCCTTTTCCTGCTGTTCAATGTTCTATGTTGTTATGTGAGCAGATTATTGGAAAGTGATTGCCATTTGATAACACTTTTCACAACAGTTACCATCACCACATAGATGGATTGAACAGTAATTAGCTGGAATAAAGTTTATTTGCCTTTTGTGAACTGTATATATCTCGACAAATTTGCACATCATCAGGTAGATGCTAGTGGCCAAGTGGTTAAGGTGTTCGTCTAGTGATCTGAAGGTTGCTAGTTCGAGCCTTGGCTGAGGCTGCGTGTGTGTCCTTGAGCAAGGCACTTAACCATCACATTGCTCTGCAGTGACACTAGTGCCAAGCTGTATAGGTCCTAATGCCCTTCCCTTGGACAATATCGGTGGCGTGAAGAGGGGAGACTTGCAGCTTGGGCAACTACCAGTCTTCCATAAAAACTTCCCAAGGCGCAAATCCATGGTCTATCGAGACTAACAGAGGCCTACACACAGTGTTCTAACTGCAAAGGAACATCTTGCTAGAAGCACAGCTAGTCCTGGAGTTCAGGAGTTATAGTACTACAGCAGAAGGGCAAGCCTGTATCCATTTCTTGATATCAGGTAAAGTTAATTGATTTGACTGGAGTTTAGCTCATGTGACAGTGAGCTCTTTGGAAAAATCCGAGATACAAGGCTAAAATGAACCAGATTGATTATGGAGCTTAAGGTAAAGGAACCCCTAGGAGTCAATGATCATAGTATGATAGAATTCACCGTGCAATTTCAGAACAAGAAGCTAAAGACAGATGTATTATTATTACAGTAGAGTAAAGGGAATTACACAGACATGAGAGAAGAGCTGGCCAAAGTTGATTGGAAAGGGGCACTACCAGGGATGATGGCAGAGTGGCAATGGCTGGAGTTGCTGGAAGCAGTTTGGAAGGAGCAGGATAGATACATCCCAAGGAAGAAGTATTCTAAAGGTAAGATGACACAACCGTGGCTGACAAAGGAAGTCAAAGGCCAACATAAAGGACAAAGAGAGGGCGTATAATAGAACAAAACTTAGTCAGCTGTTTTTTTTCTGGTAGTGGGTTTAGATTTTTTTGTATAATAAAATTATTTCTTTTCAATTTTACATTTAAATTTAATCTATATGGATATGGGGTAATTACATTTCATCTGTGATTTCAATATATTGTAATTGATATATGTGTTGGTGCGTGGCCAAGTGGTTAAGGCGTTCGTCTAGTTATCTGAAGGTTCGAGCCTTGGCTGAGGCTGCGTGTGTGTCCTTGAGCAAGGCACTTAACCACACATTGCTCTGTGACGACACCGGTGCCAAGCTGTATGGGTCCTAATGCCCTTCCCTTGGACAACGTTGGTGGCGCAGAGAGGGGAGACTTGCAGCTTGGGCAACTGCCGGTCTTCCATAAAAAAACCTTGCCCAGGCTGGCACCCTGAGAACTTTCCAAGGTGCAAATCCGTGGCCTATCGAGACTAACGGAGGCCTACAATTGATATATATTATATATCTTATATATATATATATATATATATAATATTTCTGTACCCTGCATTCTTTTATGTAAGAAATTAATCAAAATATTGAAAAAGAAAGAAAGAAAAAAATTAGTGGGAAGTTTGAGGTCTAGGAAGCTTTTAGAGCACCTGAAGGCAAAAAAAAGCAGCCATAAGGAGCAAAAAGATGAAATATAAGCTAGCCAATAATATCAAAAAGGATACCAAAGTTTTTTTTTCAGATGTATAGAGTGAAAGAGAGGGAAGAGTAGATATTGGACCAATGGAAAATGATGCTGGAGAGGTAGTAATGGGGAAAAGGAAATGGTGGATGAACTGCGTAAGTATTTTACAGCAGTCTTTACTGTGGGAGACACTAGCAGTATGCTATAGGTTCTATAGGTCACGGGCTGAAGAGAGTGCAGTTGCTATTACTAAGGAGAAGATGCTTGGGAAGCTGGAAAGTCTGAAGGTAGATAAGTCATCTGGACCAGATGGACTACACCCCAGGGCTCTGAAAGAGGTTGTAGATGGATTAGTAATTATCTTACAAGAATCACTAGATTCTGGAAGGGTTCCAGAGGATTGGAAAATTACAAATGTCACACCACTCTTCAAGAAAGGAGGGAGGCAGAAAGAAGGAAATTATAAGCCAGTTAGCCTAGCCTCAGATGTTGGGAAGATGTCCGAGTCGATTGTTTAGGATGCAGTTTCGCAGTACTTGGAATTCTCTAACAAAATAACAAGCAGGATAGACAAAGGAGAATTGGTGGATGCTGTGCATCAAAGGCCTTTGACAAGGTGCCACACATGAGGTGCTTAGCAAGGCAAGAGCCCATGGTATTACAGAAAAGATACTAGCATGGATAGAGCATTAGCTGATTGGCAGGAGGCCAAGAGTGGGAATAAAGGGAGCCTTTTCTGATTGGCTTCCAGCGACTAGTGGAGTTCTGCGGTGGTGGTTATTGGGACCTCTTCTTTTTACATTGTATGTCAATGATTTGGATAGCAAAATTGATGGCTTGTGGCCAAGTTTGTGGACAATAAGAAGATAGGTGTGGGACTAGGGTGTGTTGAGGAAGCAGGAGGCTGTGAAATGACTTAGTTTAGGAGAATGAGCAAACAAGTGGCAGATGGAATACGATGTCAGGAGGTGTATGGTCAGGCACTTTGATAGAAGGAATAAAAGCATAGACTATTTTCTAAATGGGTAGAAAATTCAGAAATCTGAGATGCAAAGGAAATTAGGAGTCCTCATGCAGAATTTCCTAAAGGTTAATTTGCAGGTTGAGTCAGTGGTGAGGAAAGCGAATGTGATGTTAGCATTCATATAGGAACAAGATTTAATGTTAAGGCTTTATAAGGCACTGGTAAAGCCTCACTTGGAGAATCGTGAGCCATCTTTCCCATCCCCCCAGTTTCTGCTTTCCACAGGGATCACTCCCAACATGATTCCCTTGTCCATTCATCCATCCCCACTGATCTCCTTCCTGGCTCCTATCCTTGCAAGCGGATTACGCCCTACATCTGCCCTACATCTCCTCCCTCACTACTATTCAAGGCCCCAATCAGTCTTTCCAGGTGAGGCAACACTTTACCTATGAGTCTGTTGGGTCATATGCTGTGTCTGGTGCTCCCTGTGTGGCTTCCTGTGTATCATTGAGACCCAACGTAGATTGGGAAACTGCCACACCGAGCACCTACACTCTGACCACCAGAACAAGCGGGATCTCCCAGTGGCCACCCATTTTAATTCCACTTCCCATTTCCATTCCGATATGTCTATCCATGGCCTCCTCCACTGTCGTGATGAGGCCACACATAGGTTGGAGGAACAACGCCTTATTTTCCATTTGGGTAGCCTCCAACCTGATGGCATGAACATCAATTTCTTGAACGTCTGGTAATACCCTTCCCCACCCTCCTCTCCTTCACCATTTCCCATCCTCTTTTCCCCCTCTCACCTTATCTCCTTGCCCGCCCTTCGGCACGCTCTGGTGCTCATCTCCCCTGGTCTTCTGTCTCTTTCACCTATCAACTTCCAAGCTCTTTGCTTCATCCCTCCCCCTTCAGATTTCACCTTTCACCTTGTGGTTCCCTCTTCCCTCCCACCACCTTTTAAAGCTACCCCTCAGCCTTTTTTCTCCAGTCCTGCCGAAGGATTTCTGCCGGAAACATTGACGATACTCTTTTCCATAGATGCTGCCTGGCCTGCTGAGTTCCTCCAGTATTTTGTGTGTGTTGCTCGGATTTCCAGCATCTGCAGTTTTCCTCTTGTTATGATCGAATAATAATCGGACTCCTGCCCAAAACTTCAGATGTCCAAATGTTGCATATTTTCAAAACTGGCCAGGCTTGGGAAGACCATGTCTGTTCTGTGTCCAGAGTTAACTAGGAAGAGCTTTTAAGAGTAATGGTGACGGGCAATGCTTGTGTGGTGATGGTTAGGGGTGGCAATTATTGAGGTAAAATATCATCAGTGCCTGGTGACATTGTGGGAAACAACAAAGGGGACTGGGTTGAAAATGTGGTACTGGGGCATCAGATGAGAATGTGGTGAGACTGAAGAATGAAGGTACACAATTCAATGAATTAGCATGTGTCCCAATCTGGTGTAGCAGTGGGAAAACTAGGCTGTGGTCCAAATTCTCCTTGTTGCAAACAGTTCTTCAGCAGTTGCGATGGGAAACAATGTTCTATGCATCCTTAGTGCAGAAAAATGATTAGGCCTCATGATCAGTAATAACCAATGGATATGGGACTCATATCCAGATGTGGCAGTTTGAATTTTTAGATGAATACAAAGAAATATGGAAACGGTCATTATTTAATTTCATTCCAGAAAAAGAAGACCTATTTTCAATTACACAATGCTGAAAACAACCCAACAGCATCATGGATGTCTGGGGAGCAACATTTTAAAATGGTGATGATCAGCAGCAAATGGAATGACATTTGCGTATACGTATGTGAAACCTGCAGGAGAACTGAGCTGGTATCTGGCTAGAGATGCAAGCGAAGAAGAAATGGAATAAAACGTAGGTCAAGGAAAGGAAGTCATAAATACGTCTCTGTTCCCGTACAATTTCGGGGGTTTCACCTACAGGATGTATTTACGTTAAAAATTTACATAAATAAATGTTGTATCATTCTAACATACTTTTTATACTAACTAAATCGACACATATTTATGTACAGCACCATACAAAGATCGTAGCTATGGCGCCTAAGGCTTTCACACAGTACTGTATTTGTCAGCGTCAAGTGGAGAGCAAGTTTGCAAACCTGGCAGGAGCAAAGGACGTTGGGAATGGCGAGGGTGAAGCCCCGCGGAAGAGGTGTGGGACGGGTGGCGGAGAAGGAGTGATGGGGGCAAGGGGTTGGCATGTGTGCAGACATAGTGTGTGAGACCCCAGGCAAGGTCATTTGATTCCAAACAATCGGTTTATTGATCATTACAGGATGTTTCTCTGGTGTTTTTTTTTACTTCATCCCCTTGCCTTTCCCCTTTTCCCAACCATGATTCCCCTCTTCCTGCCCCCTTCCCACTCTCAGTCCACAATAAAGACCCATATCAGAATCAGTCACACATGCCAAGTCGGGGATTGCATACTTATGCATATCTACTGGAGCTGAAGAGAATAGATGTGGTTTGATTGAAACCTAAATGGATCGTGAAAAGAAGGATGTGAAAAAGATGTTTCCTTGTGGGAGAACATAAAACTAAAGGTTACTGTTTAAAAATTAGGCATCACCCATTTAAGACAACGACGAGGCAAAATATTTTCCCTGAGTTCGTGAGCCTTCAGAACTTCCTTCCTCAAAGGCTGGCGGAAGCAGTGTTTGAATATTTCTAAGGTAGAGGCAGATAGAAACTTGATAAACAAAGGGGTGAAATGTTATCACAAGAGACAGACACACTGAGTTGAGGTTACAGTCAAATCAGTCACAATCTGCTTATTAAAGGCAGAACAACTTTGAGAGGACATGTGACCTACTCCTGATTTATATGTTCATGCATCCTCTGGCGTAATGTCCAATGCAAGACCAAAGTCATTGAGGAGCTTAGAGTGATACCTGATCTTTAATCTACTGAGTGTGCCGATGGGTTTTAGGCACATGAAGTACAGTCGGCCCTCCGTATCCGCGGATTCAATCAACCGCAGATCGAAAATATTCGAAAAAAAATTCCAGCAAGTTCCAAAACGTTAAACTTGAAATTGCCGCGTGCCGAGCACTACACTGAATCCACGCGAATGAAGTGATGTGGAGGCATACCCTGCTGTAGCCTCCCGCCATTTCACAGATCCTCAGTCTCTCTCCAGCACTCTTTGCTTGAGCATTGTTTGCCTCGCGTCTAGCTCGTTCACTACTTGTGAGCGAGAGGAAGGAGTTTAAGGCTAGTAAGGGATGGCTGGCTAACTATGTAAAGTGCTGCAGCCTCATGAACTTAAAGATCACGGGAGAATCTGGATCGGCTGATGGCCAAGGCAGCATCAGCGTTCCCAGAAAAGCTACAATGGTTGCGTCTGTAAACATGTACACAGTTTTTTTTCTTGTCAATATTCCCTAAACAATACAGTATAACAACTATTTACATAGCATTTACATTGTATTACCAGTACTTATCAATGGATTCAGTGTAGTGCTTGGCACGCGGCAATTTCAAGTTTAACTTTTTGGAACTTTCTGGAATTTTTTTTCTAGATTATAAGTAATCTAGAGATGATTTAAAGTACACAGGATGATGTGCGCAGATTATATGCAAATACTACGCCATTTTATATAAGGGTCTTGTGCATCCACGTTTTTTGATATCCACGGGGTGTCCCGGAACCAATCCCCCACGGATACTGAGGGACAACTGTAATCCAGTTATGGTTGATTCTTTTTTTTATATGGAGTTTCGCTTAAGTTCTGGGGCTTGAAATTACCCAGTACCTCTCCTCACAAGTTGGCAGTATGTCTTGCATTGGACTCTGTTTAGAAGTTTTTCCTGAATTGGGCTTTCCTGATCATATTTTCTATTTCAACACCTTTGCCTCTTTTTTCCAGACATAAAGTTGTCATTTTATCTGTTGGGGCCAGGAGAACATCAGAATCTTTTTTCCATTTCATTTTTGTTGGATGGGGGAGTTTAGGGCAGTAAGTTTAAGCAGATTCAAAGACTCCCAGACAGGGTGCATTGTCTGTGACTTATAGAGTCCTTATCTGCTATACAGGGGACTACATTCATTATTTAAAGGTTCTGCACCTGAAACTACAGTAACATTTCAGTTCCACACTCTAATCTTTAGATACTCTATGCAAAGGATCTCAAAGTTCGAAGGATCACCTTCTGGGACTGTCCCCATGCTTTCTTAGGCCAACAAGCAGTTGCTTTCAGCTAAGTCTCCAGCCTTTCTTCCCGAATTAGATTTCAACTTGGGTGTTCCTCGCTCCTGAGATCTTGCGGAACCAGAGGCATCTGGAACGTCTCACCAAATCCAAGAATCACATTTCAGTTTAATTTTGATCAAAGCTTTTAATATAACTTAAATAAACACAGGCTACAAGTTAATTGATAGCAACCGGCATTGTTAATTATATATGAAAAATTAACTGATGTATTTTTGTTAGTAACTAACAAAATATATCAGTTAGTTAACTTGGTGCCAGTAAGATTAGGGTTATTGGTACAAAATAGAAAATGGAAGCTACACTATATCCAATTCATGTACAACATTAAAAACACAGTAATCACCACCAACTGTCTTGATTGGTGCATTTGGGTAATACAGTTTCATCAATCAATACTTAATTCAGGGGCCCCCAAACTGCTTTATGCCATCAAGCAAGGGGTCAGTGCCAGGTTTGGGACCCCTGAACTAATTAAAGAAACAGTCATCTTTTTTTACGATAAAGAGCATATAATTCTCAAAATAAATTAAACATCATCCTTTTGCCAGTGACGTGCTGCAGTTCACTGGTGTCCACCAAATGTAAGTTGCCCTCCCTTCTAACAGACTAGTTGGTACACAGCTGTAAGGGGCAAACAGAGAATTCAGGAAAATACTCTGCAGGGTTCACCTACTAGTGCTTACCCTGGGGGCACACCCACGAGGAAATCTCACACTGGTTGCAGGCAAGTCGTTAACAACGGAGGGAAGTACAGCCAAAAGGTGGAGGAGTGGAGGATGAGATGCAAGGGGTGATCCATTTCACCCGAATTCCACACAAAGTTTCTTTCTTTAACTTGCTTTGCTTGCTCATTCTTCCAAGAACATAGGTCAACGACAAAATGCAATATAAATTTGCCAAGTACTTAAGATAACTGCGTATACTAATAGCTGCTCATATTTATCAAAGCTTAAACGCACATATGGCAGCCATATATATACACTTTGCTTCATGTGAAGATTTTAAGCTGCATTCCTCTAAGATCTCAATAGATAGAATACTTAGAGTACCAGAATCTATTCAACACCAAAGAAATCTCAGAGCTTATTTCTATGTGACCAATACCCCATGAAAGAAAATGTTAATTAGCAGAAATGAATTACCAGTTGATTATTTGTTTCAAGTCAGAAAAACGTAAATTATCAAATCACAACACCCACGCCTTGTGCTTTCCATCTTCATTCTTAGCACCATTCCACTATTTTTCTAACACATTTTTTAATGGCAGCATACCATAATGGTGCTCTTCAAAGAAGTTTAGATAAGCAACCACATTATTTCAAATAAGCCAGAATTCAGCGTCTGTGTTATTAATGGTCCTTCGTACACTCCCTTATTCACAATTTAGTTTTCCCACAAATATCTAAGTAATTTATACGTGTGTATATAGCAGAATATCTTTACTTTGGGTACAGTATGAAAGCAGCGATCATGAAACATATAAACTCAAATTTCCGAAAAGATTCTCTGAACCCAGGCCGTTAGCAGGTTCTTAAATGAAAGCAGTGTTTGTTTGATGTTTTGTGTTACTACCAATTAAATTTGCATGGAAAAAAGATTTCTAAAATCTTGTTATGTTACCTTTAGTATGTCATAGACGAATATGGAGCAGGTGACTGAATACATAATAAAATTTATTTATTTTGAAGGTTCGACTTCAGAATTTTACAACTCTCCACTTTACTAAAATATGTTATTTTTTAGAAATTTCTTGGGGAAAAATCTGTAATTTGGAACTATCAATCATACTAATTTTAATTCCTATATCACAGAAGTCAAAGATGTTGATAGCATTTACCACACAGTGAGCCAATGGATAAGTATGTGTGAACCACAATTTAGGGACAACCAATCAAACAACCGATTTCATCAAAAAATATACGCAAAGGTGAACAAGGCCATTTAAATTAACAAAGCAGTGCAAAACATTTTGCAAAGGAGAAAATGTAAATGAGCCACATGGGATTGATATCTTTCGTCCCTGCATATTAGGCTAACAACGAACCGAGTAAAAGTAGGGATCACTAATTAGATGATACCGTATACAATGCATTTCCCTCACTGAAGAAAGATCACTTGATGTGGACACTCCTACGATTATAAAGCTTCCTTATTTCATGCCTTAATATTGAGCAGCTGAATCACTGCCTGTTTCGGAAATTGCACCATCTCAGATCGCAAGACCCTGCAGCAGATAGTGAGGTCAGCTGAGAAGATCATCGGGGTCTCTCTTCCTGCCATCACGGACATTTACACTACGCGCTGCATCCGCAAAGGAAACAGCATTATGAAGGACCCTATGCACCCCTGATACAATCTCTTCTCCCTCCTGCCGTCTGGGAAAAGACTCTGAAGCATTCAGGCTCTCACGACCAGATTATATAACAGTTTCTTCCCCCAAGCTATCAGACTCCTCAATACCCAGATCTGGCAAGTTGGGACAAGTTGTACTGTGTCATGTAACACCACGGTCCTGAAAAACGTTTTCTCACTTTTACTATGCATTGTACCAGCAGTTATGGTCAAAATGACAATAAAAGTTTTCTTGACTTGAATATTAAGCATGCAATTACATTTTTCTGGATGATTTTTTTTATTTAGAGGATCGTCACGGTAACAGGACCTTCCAGCCCAACAGGCCTGCACTGGCCATGTGACCAAGTGAGCTGCACTAGGCCAACTAAGCTGTATGTCTTTGGAATGTGGGAAGAAACCGCAGCACCCCGAGGAAACTCACACGGTCACAGGGAGAAGGTACAAACTCCCTTCAGGTAGTGTGCAGGAACGGGACAAAAAAATCCACCTTCTGGAATTATTAGTGTTGCTGAAGAAGTTTAAAACATGGAAGCAGGTTGGCGGGCTTGATAAGTGAGATAGAAGATACCAGGTACCAATAAACATATTCATCATTTATTTACAAAGAGTAAAAGATTCGACCAATCATCTAAGTCCCCCCCCCCCAAGTTACACAAACTGACAAACTAAATATTTAACAAACAGATACTTAACTAAGAGTGCGTGCAGGCCTTCTGAGTCTGGAGCGAACTTTCCCAGTGGTTCTGTGAACGGGCTCTGGGGACAGAGGGAAGAGGCCAAGCCTCCCACATGTGCTACTCTCGAAACTGAACACCATGTCATGGTACACAAAGCAACCAATGGGAAAGAGCAGCTGCATGCTGCAAACTTGCCAATCAATGACCGGCATGATGGAAGTGTGGTGAACTACATATACCTGTCTGGACTGCTCCTGTGGCTCGTCCCACAGACCCCCGCTGACTGCTCCTGTGGCTCCTCCCACAGACCCCTGCTGACTGCTCCTGTGGCTCCTCCCACAGACCCCCTGCTGACTGCTCCTGTGGCTCCTCCCACTGACCCCCTGCTGACTGCTCCTGTGGCTCCTCCCACTGACCCCTGCTGACTGCTCCTGTGACTCCTCCCACAGACCCCCCCCCGCTGACTGCTCCTGTGGCTCCTCCCACAGACCCCCCCCCGCTGACTGCTCCTGTGACTCCTCCCACAGACCCCTGCTGACTGCTCCTGTGGCCCCTCCCACATACCCCCTGCTGACTGCTCCTGTGGCCCCTCCCACAGACCCCCTGCTGACTGCTCCTGTGGCCCCTCCCACATACCCCCTGCTGACTGCTCCTGTGGCCCCTCCCACATACCCCCTGCTGACTGCTCCTGTGGCCCCTCCCACATACCCCCTGCTGACTGCTCCTGTGGCCCCTCCCACAGACCCCCCGCTGACTGCTCCTGTGGCTCCTCCCACAGACCCCCCCCGCTGATTGCTCCTGTGACTCCTCCCACAGACCCCTGCTGACTGCTCCTGTGGCCCCTCCCACATACCCCCTGCTGACTGCTCCTGTGGCCCCTCCCACATACCCCCTGCTGACTGCTCCTGTGGCCCCTCCCACATACCCCCTGCTGACTGCTCCTGTGGCCCCTCCCACAGACCCCCTGCTGACTGCTCCTGTGACTCCTCCCACAGACCCCTGCTGACTGCTCCTGTGGCTCCTCCCACAGACCCTTGTATAAAGGCGATTGAGGCCTGAGCCCGGCCTCATTCTCCAGGATGTAGTGTTGTTCATTCTTCCAGTCAATAAAAGCCGATATCCCGTTTCTTACATCTCAGAGTGAGTTATTGATGGTGCATCAGGAAGCAGTTTTCAGCCGACAAGTAAACTAACCCCCACATAACAACGTGCAAACAAAAACCAGTAAAAAAAAAACAGGATGGCTGATCAATCATTTCCAACTGAGGCACACGTGAGCTCACAACTTACTTAACTGCCTTGGTCCAAGTAAGGAAAGTGAGCTGAGTTCCAGAACTGAACTGAGGGTGACAGCCTCTGACATAAAGACCATATCAGATCAGTTACAACATCAAGGATCCCAAGAAAAAAATGAAAATAGGAATCAAAGAGAAAATCTTCCACTGGCTGGAACTAGACAACAGCAAGACAGTTAGTTGTGTCCTGACGAAGGGTCTCGGCCCGAAACGTTGACTGCTTGTCTCCACGGATGCTGCCCGACCTGCTGAGTTCATCCAGCTTGTTTTTACGTGTTGATTTGACCACGGCATCTGTAGTGTACTTTGTGTTTACTTTTAGTTCTGTTTGTGCTGTTTTCACTTTCAGGACAGTGTCCTCAACCAAAATGCAGGTGCAAAAAAACCATTTAAGATACCTTTGTCTCTTTTGGCTGCACACATGGGTTACCATTCTGATCTTCCTGAGGACCAATTTTGAGCCTCGCAATCCTTTCGTTCTTAACATATCTGTAGAATCCTTTAGGATTCTCCTTCATCTTGTCTGCTAAAGCAAATTCATGCCTTCTTTTAATCTTCCTGATTTCCTCCCTAAGTGTTGCTTGCACTTCTTATATTCCTCAAGTACTTCATTTGTTCCTCCCTGACTATACTTACTATGCACCTCCTTCGTTTACTTACCCAGGGGCCTCAAAATCAAAGTTACCCAAACCTGTTATCCTTGCCTTTTATTCTGATATGAACATACAAACTCTGGACTCTCAAAACTTCACTTTTTGAAGGCCTCCCACTTACCAAGTATACCTTTGCCAGAAAACAACTTGTCCCAACTTGCCAGATCCTTTCGAATACCGTCAAAATTGGCATTTCTTCAATTTATAATCTCAAATTGAAGACTAGTCTGATCCTTTCCATTAATAACATGAAACAAACGGTAACACGATCACCAGATGCAAAGTGTTTCCCTGCACCAACTCCTGTCACCTGGTCCGTCTCGTTCCCTAACAGGAGATCTGGTATCACATTCTCTCCAGTTGGGACCACTATATACCGATTAAGAAAATTTTCCAGAACAAAATCGACAAACTCCTTCCCATCCAGCCCTCTTACAGTACGGGAGCCTCAGTTAATATGCGGAAAGTTAAAATCTCCTGCTATCATAACTTTAGTCTGGGATCACCTTACAAATTTGTTCCTCTAAATCCTGTGGACAGTCAATATTATAGTCCTATTAATGTGGTCATCTTTTCTTATTCTCAGTTCCATCCATATAGCCTCAGTAGATGAGCTCTCCTATCTGTCCTGATTGAACAGTGCTGTGGCATTTTCTCTTACTAGTAATGTCACCACTCCCATTCTATCACATCTAAAACAACAGTACCCTGGACCATTAAGCTGCCATTCCTGCCCCTCCAGCAACCAAGTCTCACTAATGGCTCCATTGTCATAATTCCACATGCTGGTCCATTCCCTAAGCTGCTCTGCCGTTCCTACAATACTCCTTGCATTGAAGTACCCCCAGCTCAGAACGTTAGTCCCACCATGCACATTTTGTGTTGCAGGCTTAGCAATATCTTTTTCTGCAACTGCTCCACTACCTGCTCTGGCACTCCGGCTCCCATTCCCCTGCAGCTCTAGTTTTACACTCCCCCCCCCCACCCCGTGCAGCAATGGCAGACCTTCCTGCAAGGATATTAGTCCCCCTCCAGTTCACGTGCCAAAATGTTCCTTCTGCACAGCTTCCGCCTGGAAGAGCGCCCAAAGATCCAAAAAGCTGAAGCCCTCCCTCCTGCACCATCTCCCTAATCATGTGTAAAATTGTTACTGGCTTCACTAGCACGTGGGACGGGTAACAATCCTGAGACCACAGCCTACTTCAAGTGCAGTCTGACCAATGCCTTATAAAGTCTCAGCAACCATCCTTGCTCTAAGGACACCTAAAGGTTAGGTGTTCTTTACTCAGCACCTAGATAGATAGATAGATAGATAGATAGATACTTTATTCATCCCCATGGGGAAATTCAACTTTTTTCCAATGTCCCATACACTTGTTGTAGCAAAACTAATTACATACAATACTTAACTCAGTAAAAAATCTGATATGTATCTAAATCTCTATCTCAAAAAGCATTAATAATAGCTTTTAAAAAGTTCTTAAGTCCTGGCGGTAGAATTGTAAAGCCTAATGGCATTGGGGAGTATTGACCTCTTCATCCTGTCTGAGGAGCATTGCATCGATAGTAACCTGTCGCTGAAACTGCTTCTCTGTCTCTGGATGGTGCTATGTAGAGGATGTTCAGAGTTTTCCATAATTGACCTAACCCTCTGAACTCACTTTGCAGGGCCTTGTCACCCTTCCTACCCGTGCCATTGGCCCTGACATGGACCACAACCTCTGGCAGCTCACTCTCCCATTTAAGAATCTTGTGGACTCGATCCGTTATCCCTGACACTGGCACCGGGAGGCAACATACCATCACGGAATAGACATAGAGCATAGAATAGTACAGCGCACTACAGGTCCTTCGGCCCACAATGCTGTGCTGACCCTTAAACCCTGCTCCCCATATAACCCCCTCATCCCGGTCCACGGAAGCTCCTGTCTGTTCCCCAAATGGACAAATCCTCTATGGGCACAGCTTTCCTCTTTGTCCCCACCCCCTTCCCTTCTGAGCCACAGAGCCAAACTCTGTGACAGAGTGGTTTTCCTCCGCTGGGTCATTCCCCCACCCAAAAATACCAAAGTTGTATACCTGTGGTTGAGGGGAACAGCCACAGGGGTACTCTGCACAAGGTGCCTATCCCCTTGCCCCCTCCTGATTGTCACCCATTTACTTGTGTCCTGCACCTTGGGTGTAACTACCTCCCTATATGTCCTGTCTATCAACCCCTCAGCCTCCCAAGTAGTTTAGTGTTCATCCAGTTCCAGCTCTAACTCCTTAACACTGTCTGAAAGAAACTTCAGCTGGATGCAATGCTTGCCGTGTAGTCGTCAGGTCTCCCTGTGGGATGAGCATTCCACTGTCCTGCCTGGCATCCTCACTGTTTCAACAGTACAATAAGAAAGAAAGAAAGAAAGAAAGAAAGAAAGAAAGAAAGAAAGAAAGAAAGAAAGAAAGAAAGAAAGAAAGAAAGAAAGAAAGAAAGAAAGAAAGAAAGAAAGAAAAAGAAAGATTGATTAAAGGAAAAAAAATCCTCTGTGGTGGTAGACCTTCCATCTGGCTGATTGCTGGCAAAGCCAGATTCTCCACACTTTTCATGCACTGGGTATGAAGAATATTTCATCTTTTGCAATATCAAATTCTAGTGGCAGACCTCTAGACACCACTGCAGGTTTTTTTTTAATGCACTTAGCTACCAGGAGGCACTTGGTTGACTCAGAGCCTGAGGAAAAATGGCTTCTAATTTTATTATTTTACTTCAAGGGTCTTGGGCCTGAAACATCAACTGCTTTTTGCTCTCCGTGGATGCTGCCTGAGCTGCTGAGTTCCTCCAACATTTGTGCATGTTGCTTTGGATTTCCAGCGTCTCCAGAACCTCTTGTGTCATATAGTCCAAGATCTATTTGCCAGGGGGTTTGCTCCTCTGCTCCCCTGCCATTCTCTGAGTGTCCTACTTGTCTGAGAGGGATATACTCAAAACAATAAGTAAGGTCTAAGAGAGAAAGGAGGCACCATTTGAACTAAGGACTCTTTAGTCTCCGTAATGGGACAATGCAATGCATTAACTGGCATTCTACGCTATGTATAGTGTTACAGAATTATACAGCATGGACTCATGCCATTGAGCCCAACTGGTCAATGCCAACTAAGATGCCTCATCCAAGCAAGTTCCATATGCCAATGCTTGGTCAAGGATCTTTTAAACCTTGCCAACACAAGTACCTGTCGAACTCTTTTAGAAGTTACTGCACCTACCTCAAGCAGCTCATTCCACATAGAGCTCAACATATCAGCTGAATGTCCTTCCAATGGCAGTGCATCCCCTAATGCTCGTTCATTAATTACCCAGTTGAATGACATGGGCTTTCCATGACCATGATTGTTCCTGGCAAACTTTTCTACAGAAATGGTTTGCCATCACCTTCTTCTGGGCGGTGTCTTAACAATTTGGGCGACACCAGCCATTGTCAATCCTCTTCAGAGAATGTCTGCCTGGCGTCAATGGTTGCATAACCAGGATTCGTAATCTGCACCGGCTGCTCATACGACCGTCCACCACCTGCTCACATGGCTTCACGTGACCCTGATTGGGGGGTGTTAAGCAGGTGTTTCACCTTCCTCTTCCTCCTCTTCCACTGGGCAGCTTGAAAGCATCTACCACCAGGCTCAGGATAGCTTCTACCTCACTGTTATCGACCATTAGTCCTTTGGTATGATAAGCTGAACTCTTGGCCTCACAGTTGTGATTTTGCAACTGTTTGCCTGCACTGAACTTTCTCAGTAGCTGTTACGCTTTATTCTACATTGTCACGGCTTTATCTTCTTCTACCCCAATGCACTGTGCAATGATCTGATCTGTGTGAATAGTACACAAGCCAAACTTCTCACTGTATCTTGGTATTTCTGAGAATAATATACAGGTTCCACAATCCGGTTCCACATCTGACAGAACATAGGTTGCGGTTCAAGAAGAGATTTCACCTCCAGATTCCCAAAACCAACTCAGGATGGCATTCAGACCACAAACAAGAGAAAATCTGCCGACGCTGGAAATCCGAGCAGTCCTGCCGAAGGGTTTCGGCCCAAAACGTCGACTGTGCTCTTTTCCATAGATGCTGCCTGGCCTGCTGCGTTCCTCCAGCACTTTGTGTGAGTTGCTCAGGATAGAATTAAATGCAGCCTTTGCATGCTTTGTCAACTAACTTTAAAATTGTATAATTAAATGCTTCTGATTTCTTCCCTTTATCTGACAATTAATTTCATTAGAAATAAAAAGCAATACAATACTATTACTTCTGCAAGTCTTGTCAAAAATAAGTGTAACAACCTTAAACAACATAGGCATTGATTTACACAATGCCAAAAGTACTAATCCTAAATATTTTTTGCAATCTTGTGTTTTTTAAAAGTTGTACCTAGTCAAACTAATAAGCTCTGATGCCAAAGTTTGTGCTTAAATAGTAGCAATGTAGTAAATGTTATTTAAAGCTCCGCGGGGAATAAATTAGAATAAATATTTCCTGCTCCGTGTTATGGTGCCACTAAACACACAAACAAAACTAGTGAGGCCCATCTAATCTGTTAATTCCTGGTCATTTCCTTTTTACATTATTGATGGAACTTTAGCACCGGTTATGAAGAAAAGCTGTCCTGTTTAAAATAACTGCAATTAAATATTTATTGCTCCAGATGCCAACTTTTTAACGTAGTTCTGCAAGATTAGATGTTAACTTTGCTTTATTTTAATTCATTCATGAGATGGGGTTGTCACTTGAAAGGACAACAATCATTGGTCATAATTGTCCTTGGAAAAGTAATGTTGAACCCTTACATCCTTTGCCCTTGCTTAGATCTTCCCAAAGGACCACAACCTCGCTGCTGGATTTGGAGGCTTGCGTCCCTCAATGACCCAGAAAACTATGTTGGCTGGCGTCTGGGCTTTATGCTTTGGCTCTTGGTAGGGTCACCCATGCCAAACAGGTCAAAGGGTAGAGGCCATACTAAGAGTGACCCACCAGTCCTCCAGGTTTGGAGGTTCGACTCAGGGGTTAACAACCCTGGCTGGTAAGACAAAACTGCTATGGGAGTTTCAGTGAATAAGTCTTCAACACCTGAATGCATGGTATTCCTGAGTCTCCACCCGGGACTTGCATGACTCACAGTAGTGAAAACTGAGAGGAGGCTGCTGGACACTACCAGAGATGGAGGACCTTCATCGCTGCCCTAAACACCAACAGAGTAACAGGCAAGGTTCTTCTCTCTCCTTGCTTGGATATTGGATTCCAATGTACTGTTTCCTTAAAGCACTGGGATTCAAATTGTATTGGCAAGAGACAAAATGCTGTGATGTGATTAGCACTGCACTGGACAGTAGACCTAGAGTTAGTGCCTTTAATGGCTCAATGGTGGTAGTTATAGGAGGGATGGTAACATTTTCCATTTTACTGAACTCTAAATTTCAAGCAAAAGATACCTCACGCATTGTTTCACCACCTAGTTTTTACTGATAGTGATTTATTTCTTCTCGCAGGACAATGCTTTATTATTTCATGTCGTTGCTATTATCAAAGCCAGTCTCCTGCTACTGTTCAAAACCTGAAGGTACAGAACTGGGACTCAATACTCCACCTAAATGCCTGTGTCACTATAGAATACCTGCAAGATCTCACAAACTCAGGTGTGGAATTCCATCCTCCACCCTACCATCAACGATATCTTCAAAGGGTGGTGGTCCAAGAAGGTCATTCAGATTATTAAGGACTCTCATCTTTGGAAGCACGCCTTCTCTTGTTACTACAGAGGGGGTACAGGAACCTGAAGACCCACACTCAATCATTCAGAACAGTTATTTCCTGTCCATCCTCAGAATTGTTCATGAACCCACGAATGCTACCTTGTTACTCATTTACTTTGGCAATATTTATTTATTTTGCTATTTATAAGTAACTTAATATCGTTATATTGTACTGTGTCAGAAAACAACAAATTTCACACCACATAAGACAGTGATAATAAACATGGCTCTAATTCTCAGAAATTTGATAAGGGACAGGAACAGGACTACAAGGCTTCTCAGGATTCCTGATGACTCTCCTCAACAACCAACGTCAAATACAAATCTATAATTTCTGGTCTTTGAGTTCAAATCATAGCTTCTTCAATATGTAAGTGGATGGATGGGTTAATAAATTTGCTGATGACGCAAAGGTTGGGGGTGTTGTGGATAGTGTGGAGGGCTGTCAGAGGTTACAGCGGGACATTGATAGGATGCAAAACTGGGCTGAGAAGTGGCAGATGGAGTTCAACCCAGATAAGTGTGAAGTGGTTCATTTTGGAAGATCAAATATGATGGCAGAATATAGTACTAATGGTAAGACTCTTGGCAGAGTGGAGGATCAGAAGGATCTGGGGGTCTGAGTCCATAGGACGCCCAAAGCAGCTGCGCAGGTTGACTCTGTGGTTAAGAAAACATATGGTGCATTGGCCTTCATCAATCATGGGATTGAGTTCAAGAGCCGAGAGGTAATATTGCAGCTATATAGGACCCTGGTCAGACCCCACTTGGAGTACTGTGCTCAGTTCTGGTCGCCTCACTACAGGAAGGATGTGGAAACTATAGAAAGGGTGCAGAGGTGATTTACAAGGATGTTGCCTGGATTAGGGAGCATACCTTATAAGAATAAGTTGAGTGAACTCAGCCTTTTCTCCTTGGAGCGACGGAGGATGAGAGGTGATCTGATAGTGGTGTATAAGATTAGGAAAAGCTTTGATTGTGTGGATAGTCGGAGACTTTTTCCCAGGGCTGAAATGGCTAGCATGAGAGGCATAGTTTTAAGGTGCTTGGAACTAGGTACAGAGGAGATGTCAGGTGTAAGTTTTTTTAAGCAGAAAGTGCATAGAATGGGCTGCCGGCGTTTGTGGTGGAGGCGGATACGATAGGCTCTTTTAAGAGACTCTGGAGAGGTATATGGAGCTATGGGTAACCCTAGGTAATTTCTCAGGTAAGGCCTTGTTCGGCACAGCTTTGTGGGCCAAAGGGCCTGTATTGTGCTGTAGGTTTTCTATCACTGGCAAAGCCCTCCCCACCATTGAGCTCATTTCCAAGGAGCACAGTCTCAGGAAAGCAGTATCCACCATCAAGGACTGCCACAATCCAGGCTATGCCCTCTTCTCGCTGTTGCCTTCAGGAAGGTGGTCCAGGAGCCTCAAGTCCCACACCACCAGGTTCAGGAATAGTTATTACCTCTCAGCCTCTCAACACATGACATACAGAAATTTAAGAAGTGAAAAAACCCCAGAGGAATTTGTAAAATCAAGGAACATGAGCAGGAAGCTGTAATCTTACTCATTCTGCTTTTAATTCATCACATTTCTGGAGTTTTTCTACTTTTTTAATTTCTATATGTTATATGTTTTTGGAATGGCTATATCTATTAAGTAAATTGTTTATTCTGTTATATTATATCCAGACGCTTACTGTGGATTGTCCTATCTGTAATAATGGACCAGTCATAATGTAATTTGTCGGACTCTGACTCTAAAACTGGATCAGGTTTATATTTAAAGTAAGATATGGTGTCTTTTATGAGTTTGCATTTTAAAGAAGTATTTTTATGAGTTTGATGAATATATAAATTCATAGAAATATTTTGATGAACGATGTTTGTCACTTGATTGTGCCTGTGTAAGTAATCAGATTGAGTTAAACTGCTGCAGGGTCCTGTAATGTTTTTGGTTTCACTTGGCATTTTCTACATTTATCGCCTTGAATTTGTTTGTCATTTAATTATGCTAAACACCTGGCCCCCTGTATTTCCACAGGGAACCCCTCTGTTTCTGGGAAGAGGTCTCCAACTCTGATCCAGGTGTCCTTGTCGACGTGTAGTCTGGTCAGATTGTGGGGATGTCTTCCATGGTGAGTCATGCTCTTCCATTGGTTAACTTTTTCTTCTGTTGTGATGATTTCTTCATTTTTCTGGGTTGAGCTTTCACTTAAGTTTAGTGGCGTATTATGGCAAAAGAATATGTTAATATCAGTAAAGCAAAAATATACATTGCCTTTGCTATATTTTACTATTGAACTCTGTTTAAGCCTTGAAGTAAATTCTGAGACTGCCGGAAGTAGTTCTGACAGTGGTAGCCACATTTCTTCTTCTTTCTTTTTCTTCCTCTAGTTTGTGCATCTTGATCTTGTGAAGGTACATTTAGTCAACTGGAGTATTCCCTTATTAATCCTCCATTGCTCCCTCTACAATCTGATCTCTTCTCTTGGTTTCCTCATCCACAACATCATCCGACGAATCCTCTGTTTTCATATCTCCATTCACTCCTTTCTTTTTGACCTTCCATTCATCCAGCTGGGCTTTGGTCTTTGCACCTACTTTGACAAACAGCTTTTTCATCTTCCACTTGAAGCTCCTGCAATAATCTTACTGCACACAGAGTAAATTTTGGTTCTTTATATTCATAAAAGCCAGATGCTTGCAACTTTCCTGAAGCTCCTTGATCTCTCTTCCAGCTTCAAACCAAGTCACATTTCGCAAGCAACTGCCTGATTAACATATTACAAGCCTTCTCAGAGATGTTGCCTACAAAAACTGTTGTAGTCACACCACTGCTTTTGTCATTTCCATACTTCCTCTGAGCAGCATGTCCTTGGTCCAATATGCTTTCCAACCAGAGGCACAGAGGCTAGCACCAACACCTGCTTGCTCTCTGTAGAGGAACAGTATATGGTGTACATCATGGAGATGGATGTGGCATCATTTAGTATCCTTTTTATTTTGCTTTCAGTTGTTTTCATTGCAGGGGATGTGACATGCAAATGGTGGATGGACTTCCGATCAAGTTGTAGTTGTTTCAGCCAATCACGCCCCCATAATTCTGGCCCTCCATACAAACTCAGACTGGTTTGTTGGTTGTTGTATTTCACTATCACAAATGTCATTTCAACAGGAATGATCTTGTCTCTAGTATAAGCTCTTAGCTGGATATCTTCGGACTTCAGTTTACTATCTTCGAAATGCTGTTCAAACTCATTTTATGGGATGACCGAAGCAACTGAACCAGTGTCCAATGCTATTTTATTTAATTTGCCTATTACTTCTGGCATAAGTGATATTGCTTATCTATTATTAGATTTCAATTTGAAAATCTCAGGGGATTTTCAGTCCTGCATTGCCCCCATTCGCAGATTTTGCATGCAGATTAGTGCTCTTTTTGAAACTGCAGCTTGAACTTCTAGCATTTTTTTCTTCCCTGTACAGTCCATTTGTTTTTGTCTGCCTGACATGCTCTTTGAATGTGTCCTGCTTATTGCACATTGGTAAATTATTATAGTATATATCATTCTTTTGTACTTTATTATTAGATAATATTATTATTAAATTTATTATTTATTATTATTATTGCTAAGTGTGTTTTAACTGTTGCTGCTATAACGAAATAACTCCCCACTCAGGAACAATAATGTACTTACTATTATTGTTATGACTTTGTTGCATTTTCTGCAAATGTCACCTTAAAATCTGCTTTTGTTTGGTGTATGAGATGGCACAGCGGCACAACGGTGGCACAATTTCTTTCTGTTTAGACATTGCAATTTTGTTCACGCTCACTTTCATTCCTGGCTGCACTCAGTTGTGTCCCTGTTTGCCGTTTCCATTGAAACAGTGATTTCAACTGCTCCTTTAAATGTGAGCTGTGCTTCAGTTAGGAGCCATTTTTTGAAAGCTTTATTGTAAGATTCCACAAACTTAACAACCTCTCAGGGCATCACACAGCCTGGTTACCAGACTGGCAATGCTCAGACAATCTCTTCAATTCCCCCAGGTACACTGAAGTAGTCTCCCCTTCTTTTTGATTCCACTTATGAAACCTAAGGCATTCTGCAATCAACAATGGCTATGGCTCTAAATGTTCCTGCATTGTTTTAACAATTTCAGCAAAGCACATTTCTGCTGATTTTGCTGGAGTAGTTAATCTCCTAAGCAAACCGTACACCTTTAAACTCAATGTACTCAGTAAAATTGGTATTTGTTTCTCATCGGCTATTTCATTTGCTTCAAAATACAGTTGAATTTGCTCACTATATAAAATCGTTAACTGTTATGTAATCAAATGTATTTTTCTTTCTGATGTAGCCAGCCATATCTGCTCTTTTTTATGATTATCTCCCGGTATTCACTCTTTATGAGCCCATGAATCCTCGCGTTTTCTGACGATTTTTTAAACTGAATCATGTCTTCCTTCCAAAGAGCTCGTGCTATGCCGCTTTATTCTTACTCCACAGACTCTGCACATGCTGGACTGTGTTTTTACTCCCCATTCCTCTTTCTGCATCTTTTTTCGTTCAAACGCCTCACTGCACTTCAACAGATCAATAGCCATTTCGAGTTTGTTTTAAAAATACCTGGTAGCCAATATTATGTTTTCTAACTTCAAAATGTTAAACTAATTCAAAGGAAGACATGGGAGTCTGGAAACTTTGTGTTTTCTTTAAGTGAGGCGGGCATATATCACGTATGACATATAGAAACATAGAAAACCTACAGCACAATACAGGCCCTTCAGCCCACAAAGCAGTGCCGAACATATCTTTAACTTAGAAATTACCTAGGCTTACCCATAGCCCTCTATTTTTCTGAGCTCCATGTACCTGTCCAGGAGTCTCTTAAAAGACCCTATTGTATCGGTCTCCACCACTGTCCATTCCATGCACTCACTACTCTCTGCGTAAAGAACTTACCCCTGACATCTCCTCTGTACCTGCTTCCAAGCACATTAAAACTGTGCCCTCTTGTGCTAGTCATTACAGCCCTGGGAAAAAGGCTCTGACTATCCACACAATCAATGCCTCTCATCATCTTATACACCTCTATCAGGTCACCTCTCATACTCCATCGCTCCAAGGAAAAAAGGCCGAGTTCACTCAACCTATTCTCATAAGGCATGCTCCCCAATCCAGGCAACATCCTTATAAATCTCCTCTGCACCCTTTCTATAGTTTCCACATCCTTCCTGTAGTGAGGCAACCAGAATTGAGCACAGCACTCCAAGTGGGGTCTGAACAGGGTCCTATATAGCTGCAACATTATCTCTTGGCTCCTAAACTCAATCCTATGATTGATGAAGGCCAATGCACCGTACGCCTTCTTAACCACAGAGTCAACCCTGCGTAGCAGCTTTGAGTGTCCTATGGACTCAGACCCCAAGATCCCTCTGATCCTCCACACTGCCAAGAGTCTTACCATTAATAATGTATTCTGTCATCACATTTGACCTACCAAAATGAACCACCTCGCACTTATCTGGGTTGAACTCCATCTGCCACTTCTCAGCCTAGTTTTGCATCCTATCAATGGCCCACTCTAAGCTCTGACAGCCCTCCACACTATCCACAACACCTCCAACCTTTGTGTCATTAGCAAATTTACTAACCCATCCCTCCACTTCTTCATCCAGGTCATTTATAAAAATCACAAAGAGTAGGGGTCCCAGAACAGATCCCTGAGGCACTCCACTGGTGACCGACCTCCATGAAGAATATGACCTGTCTACAACCACTCTTTGCCTTCTGTGGCAAGCCAGTTATGGATCCACAAAGCAATGTCCCCTTGAATCCCATGCCACCTTACTTTCTCAATAAGCCTTGCATGGGGTACCTTGTCAAATGCCTTGCTGAAATCCATATACACTACATCTACTGCTCTTCCTTCATCAATGTGTTTAGTCACATCCTCAATATGATGTATACAATTCATCTATTTATACGCATAACCTATAATAACTTATTTAAACAATCAAGAATGCTTAGTCAAACAATATATAAATGTTTGTATATACAAGACTGAATGAACTTGGCCTTTTCTCCTTGGAGCGACGGAGGATGAGAAGTGTACACCTGATAGAGGTATACAAGATAATGAGAGGCATTAATCATGTGGATAGACAGAGGCTTTTTCCCAGGGCTGAAATGGCTAGCATGAGTGGGCACAGTTTTGAGGTGCTTGGAAGTAGGTACATAGTGGATGTCAGAGGTAAGTTTTTTTCACAGAGGGTGAGTGCGTGGAATGGGCTGCCGATGACTGTGGTGGAGGCAGATACGATAGGGTCTTTAAATAGACACCTGGAGCTTAGAAAAATAGACGGCTATGTGTAACCCTCGGTAATTTCTAAAGTAAGTACATGTTTGACACAGCACTGCGGGCCGAAGGGCCTGTGTTGTGCTGTAGGTTTTCCATTTTTTATGTTTCTAAGATTATTCAAGTATTACTGAAATATTAAATATACAACATAGCTCTTTCAGCATATTTAATGTTCTGCACTTACCTGATCCAAAAGGGCTTGTTTATATGTTTAGAAAATAGTTCTGCTATTTGAATGGATAGTTTTTTACTGATGAAAGAACGCATAATTTCAAATTGTCCATATATAGAAGTTGAGTTAAGGTATAATTCATTTGGTTGACACTTATTTGCTAGTCTATTTTCATCCAATTTAGTAAATTAGAGTGGGTTTAAAGCTAGATAAAACCATAGTTTATCCATAGTTTAAAACCATAGTGTGTTTAGAGTCACCCTGGAAAATGCTATTCTTCTTATTATTATTATTATTATTATGATGATGATGATTATTATTATTATTATTATTATTACAGTTTATGTTTTCTCAGCTCAAGCTGGTAAAACCTGAGGTATGGGCATAGCCCAGCACACTCATTTCTCAAATGCTAGGAACTTTCAGACTATTACAGAAGTATTTAGTATTGTGGCTTTCTGAAGATTTACATCGATATTATTGTGTAGCCCGAATTCTTTATGCTATTGTGTAGTGCCATTGGGATGATACCAGTTGTATCATCCTTTCAAAGTCCTTACTATCAGGACAATGTATAGCCTGTTCATGTTCCATAGTCTTTCAGTTTCCTCTTTTAATTCAGCATATTTCTGGTGGGTTTTTTTCACTTACTGATTTCTGTAAGTTATGTGTGTTTGGAAAGGCTGTATTTATTAAATAAGTTGTTCTTGCTTGTTTATCTTGTCCATATGGTTATTATGGATTGTCCTATCTGTAATAACTGATCGGTCATAATAAAGACGTTATTTTCCTTTCTTTTTGCATTTGGACAGCTTGTTGTCTTTTACACATTGTTTTTTTTGTCCGTATCTGTCACATGTGGTTTTTCATTTATCCTATTGCATTTCTATTTATTGTAAATGCCCACAATATAGTATATGATGATGGCAAATATGTAGCTTGATAATAAATTTACTTTGAACGTTGAACTTTGTCCTCTGGCTCCGCACACAGATTACCTCTTTGGTCCTTGGTATCCTTTTGTTCTGAATAAAAGCCTTGGAGTTTACTTAGCTTGTGACCATAGATAATGGAAAAAACATTTGAAATGTCATTAGGTGAAACATTCATTGCAGGATATCTGGTGCCATGAACTGCTCTATAGCCACTGTATTTATCAGGTTGGTCCATTTGGGGTCCTGGTCAGTGATAATGTCCGGATGACAAGATCCCGTATGGGAGGTTAATTAGGAAGATTCAGTCGCTAGGTATACATGGTGAGGTAGTAAATTGGATTAGACATTAGTTCAATGGGAGAAGCCAGAGAGTGGTAGTGGAGGATTGCTTCTCTGAGTGGAGGCCTGTGACTAGTGGTGTGCCACAGGGATCAGTGCTGGGTCCATTGTTATTTGTCATCTATATCAATGATCTGGATGATAATGTGGTGAATTGGATCAGCAAATTTGCTGATGATACAAAGATTGGAGGTGTAGTGGACAGTGAGGAAGGTTTTCAAAGCTTGCAGAGGGATCTGGACCAGCTGGAAAAATGGGCTGAAAAATGGCAGATGGATTTTAATACAGACAAGTGTGAGGTATTGCACTTTGAAAGGAAAAACCAAGGTAGAACATACAAGGTAAATGGTAGGACACTGAGGAGTGCAGTAGAAGAGAGGGATCTAGGAATACAGATACAAAATTCCCTAAAAGTGGTATCACAGGTAGATAGGGTAGTAAAGAGAGCTTTTGGTATATTGGACTTTATAAATCAAAGTATTGAGTATAAGAGTTGGAATGTTATGGTGAGGTTGTATAAGGCATTGGTGAGGCCGAATTTGGAGTATTGTGTGCAGTTTTGGTCACCGAATTACAGGAAGGATATTAATAAGGTTGAAAGAGTGCAGAGAAGGTTTACAAGGATGTTGCCGGGACTTGAGAAATTGATTTACGGAGAAAGGTTGAATAGGTTAGGACTTTATTCCCTGGAGTGTAGAAGAATGAGGGGAGACTTGATAGAGGTATATAAAATTATGATGGGTATAGATAGAGTAAGCAGGCTTTTTCCACTGAGGCTAGGGGAGAAAAAAACCAGAGGACATGGGTTAAGGGTGAAGGGGGAAAAATTTAAAGGGAACATGGGGGGGGGGGGGACTTCTTCACACAGAGAGTGGTGGGAGTGTGGAATGAGCTGCCAGATGAAGTTGTAAATGCGGGCTCACTTTAAGAAAAACTTGGACAGGTACATGGATGAGAGGTGTATGGCGGGATATGGGCCAGGTGCAAATCAGTGGGACTAGGCAGAAAAACAGTTCGGCACAGCCAAGAAGGGCCAAAAGGCATGCTTCTGTGCTGTAATGTTCTATGTTCCTATATTGGTGTGTGAGTCTGCAACAGAAATGCCAAATGATGTATTTGGTTGTATTACAGAACATGTTGCAGAACAACAAATTGCCATTATATGGTGTCTTGGCATATGACAACATGTACCATATGGGGCTGATATTAAGCAATATTTGACACAGTCACAAGCAGATATTTGAAAAAATGATGAAAAAAAAAGAAAAGTGTCATGTCAAGTTTCAAAAGAGGAGTCTAGAGATGGAAATATTAGAAAATTGATTCTTGAATTTAAAGCCTAGACACTAACATACAGCCAATTAACAATGGAGAAATCAAAACCAGGAATGTGTAAAGAGTTACAATTGAAGTAAAATGGCCTTGGAGTGTTGTTAGGCTCGAGGTGGTTGCAGGGTTAAAGAGCTGTGAAATCATGAAATGTTTTGAAAGTGATGAGAATTTTTTGGATCCAAAATACATTAACAAAAACAGACATTTGTTTGACAGATAGCACAGGACAAGTTTTGGATGAAAAGCTTATAGAAGATGCATGATGAGAGAGTGGATTGCAAAGTGTTAGAATAGTGAAAGGTGATGATAACAAAATGACAAATGTTTATGTAATTGTTATTATGCTATTGTAATAACTATATAATATTGTCTGTGGATGTACTTCAGTTTAGTTATACCAATAATGATTAAAATATGAATACTTAGAGAATTTGTTTGTAGATCATCGTTTAAGTTGCAAAAATAATGCAGATGGATCAATAACTGAAGACTTTTCTTAATAGTGTAATTGAAGCAATGTTTCTGGATCTTCAGGAGACAGGTCACATATGAATGGAGTCACAGGAAGAAATGGAATTTCCTGACAAAATAAAAGGTGCTTCATGATTTTAAGCCGGTTGCCGTTCATTACCCCGTTTGATATTCTCAGTGTGCTGCACAGACAGAGACCTACTGTCCCGAACTCCACTTGAAAACAGTATCAGCGAAGTCGGTTTGAAAGGTGCAAAAACAAATAGAGATTGTGGCCATGTTCTTTATAAATTGCAAATCCCTGAAACCGTGTGTGGAAGGTATTCACTATTTTGATTGCTAGTTTTTAAGCAGTTCTCAGGCTCAGAATATGACTGAGTACCCTTTGACTACCTTTGCATTCCAAAGGTCTGCAAATACCTATTAGGCAAATAGAGGTACTGTTGCAGAATCTTCAGTGTGGTAGGAAGCAGTCATGGCCAAAGGAACATGATGCTGTTTTTTTGTAAAACTGTGAATATGAGTACTCACTCCTTAAATTCCTGCTTCAGAATTTTGGTTAATTTCAAGGAGCTTACTATGGTACAGTTCCATTTTTATAAGGAAAAGTTGTACTGTATTTTTCCATTATGTCTGGGGCACTTTATGTTATCACAGAATATTAAAATGAAGTAATTTAAAATGTATTATCTGGTGAATCAAAAGTCAATTGTGTAAAGGTTCATAAGTATTCAGAACTGAACAATATACTCGTCTGTAATAGTTGTAGAGCACAAGCTGATAGAGAGTAAAGTGGGAATAAAATTCTTCTTCCAATGACCTGGGATAATTCCTGCCTTTCTTTGTAATTAATAGTTAGTATGAAACATTCCAGCATTGGAGGTTGCACATTGTTTAGCTGCATTTTTTTGTGTTTTGCTTCAAGTTAGGTACTGAACAAATACACTATATTCTTCTGACTTTTGTTAATGAGAAGTCTTAAAACCTAACTCAATAATAAAATAAACTTAGAATCCATTACTAGACCCACTTAATATTACCATATACCCATATAACAATTACAGCACGGAAATAGGCCATCTCGGCCCTTCTAGTCCGTGCCGAACGCTTACTCTCACCTAGACCCACCTACCTGCACTCGGCCCATAACTCTCCATTCCTTTCCTATCCATATACCGATCCAATTTTTTTTTAATGACAAAATCAAACCTGCCTCTACCACGTCTACTGGAAGCTCATTCCACACAGCTACCACTCTCTGAGTAAAGAAGTTCCCCCCCCCCCGTGTTACCCCTAAACTTTTGCCCCTTAACTCTCAACTCATGTCCTCTTGTTTGAATTTCCCCTACTCTCAATGGAAAAAGCCTATCCACGTCAACTCTATCTATCCCCCTCATAATTTTAAATACCTCTATCAAGTCCCCACTCAACCTTCTACACTCCAAAGAATAAAGACCTAACTTGTTCAACCTTTCTCTGTAACTTAGGTGCTGAAACCCAGGTAACATTCTAGTAAATCTCCTCTGTACTCTCTCTAATTTGTTGACATCTTTCCTATAATTCGGTGACCAGAACTGTACACAATACTCCAAATTTGGCCTCACCAATGCCTTGTACAATTTTAACATTACATCCCAACTCCTATACTCAATGCTCTGATTAATAAAGGCCAGCATACCAAAAGCTTTCTTCACCACCCTATCCACATGAGATTTCACCTTCAGGGAACTATGCACCATTATTCCTAGATCACTCTGTTCTACTGCATTCCTCAATATTACCAGCAGTGTTAAATAATCACATATTTGTAGAACAACATTCTGTCTACAATGAAAGCTTGACCTTTAAATCAGTCAATCTGAGATTAAGGTGGGTGGTTAAAAAAGAAATAGATGAATTTATTGTTTTATAAATTCTTATTTCTAATTAAAGTGCAGGACACATTTAATATTAATGTTTCATTGGCTTTCGTATTTCCTCTCTGTAAGGATTTCTATTGCTTTTAAGCTCTATTGTACATTGCAGGTGTCTTTAAATAGAAATTCCAACTACCTGGGGCTTGCAATAAACTTCATATTAGCATTAATTTATTGAATCAAAACACTCACTATGATAGAAGCTTTAAAAAGTTAACTTTCAACTTTCAAATGCTAGATCAATGGCCATAAACAAAATCTGTAAAGGTATTGGTCCAAAAATAGCTGCAAATACCCGGGATGAAACAGAGGTGTGTATAAAGGCCAGCCAATGATAAGTGTAAAAGCATAATTGAAGAAAGATCAAAAAGATGTAGCCACAAAGGAAAAAGTCATATGGACTGCTGTGGTTTACCAGAAAGCCACAAGGAACTCACAACAGCGGATCTTAGAGCTGTTGGTTTAAGTCATTTCATGTATTTATATTTGAATGCCTTGATAATTATCTGCTAAAATGTCAAAACTGTGGATTCCTAAGCAAAACTTACCAAGGCAGCACATTTGATGTAAAGGAGAGACATTCTATTGATTAATAATGACAACCAACTAGCATCATAGGGTCATACAGCACACATAAAGGCTTGTGGTCCATCGTATCTGCACTGACCACTATGCCCAATTACCCTAATCATACCTACACACCCCAGTTCCATAGCCTTCTCTACCTGACTGAATCAAACATTTACATTAATGCTTCTTAAATGCTTTGAGAGTATCTGCCTCCACACCACTCGCAGGCACTACATTCCAGATTCCCACCACGCTGTATGAAAACAATCTTCATCTCATCCACTCTAAAGGCTGATTTATACTTGTGCATCGCATCTACGCCGTAGGTACCGTGTACCCTACGCCATAGGGTGACGTGCACCTCCCCAAAAAAGTAACTCACGCGTTGTGGCGACACAGACCGCAACTGTGATTGGTCCACTTGGTGGCATCGCATTTCCGCCTACACATTTCCGGTCGCTTCTTCTCCGCCACGTCTGTACACCGATGCGAAATAGATGAACCAAATCGTCAAATCTACCTGCTGACATGCGAAAATGTTCAAAATGCATTTCCTCGTCCATGTCTCTCATGAAGAAACTCAACATAGTGGCATGGAAACCCCACTGCCAACTAGTGTTTTGACGCACTACAGCGTAGAGCGACACAGGAGTGAAAATCAGGGTTACGGCGTAGGCTGTGGCATAGCCCGTACACACAAGTGTAAATCAGCCTTAAGCCTCACACTTCAAAAATATGCCTTCAGACCATTTTTTCTGTGATTCATTTCTCCACCCAAGGGACAAAATGCAAATTAGAACCCTGTCACCTTAACCAATATTATTTCTGCTTCCATATAAAATTTCAGGAAGAAACACTCTAGTTTCATGCCGGCTTCCTTGAACAAATGATTCTTCTCTGATGAAGGACTGATCAAAGTTCAAAGTAAATTTATTATCAAATGAGATTCATTTTCTTGCAGGCATTCACAATCGAACAAAGAAATACAATAGAATCAATGAAAACTACACACAAGCAAAAACTGACAAGCGACCACTGTGCGAAAGAAGGGAACGTGTGCAAGTCCAAAAATAAATAAATAAAACTGAGAACATGAGTTGAAGAGTTCTTGAAAGTGAGCCCAGAGGTTGTGTTTAGTGATCAGTTCAGTGCTGAGGTGAGTGAAGTTATCCACACTAGTTCAGGAGGCTGATGGTTGAAGGGTAATAACTGTTCCTGAACCTGGACGTTGGGGAGAGTTTTTCCTGTGATTGACTGAGCTGTATCTATATTTTGGCCTCTGCCCTTTGACCTGTTTGACATGGGTGACCCTACCAAGAGCCAAAGCACAAAGCCCTGACTCCAGCCGACATAGCTCTCCAGGTCATTGAGGCACTCAAGCCTCCAAAACTAATTACAAGGTTGTGGTCCTCTTGGAGGAAGTCAGAAATAAAGTTTATTTTTTAACATAGTGAAATCTTAGCGCTCAATATCATTGAACCTGCAACTTTAAGACCTTAATGGCTCTGCGCCAAACTACTCAGTATGTTTCTCTCCAGCTAAATGGGGAGATTAATGTGCATGATTTAATTGATATGAAATCATTACATCTATGAATAAATTATTGCATTTTATTCTCTACTGAAGTCTTTCATCGAAATTCTGAAGTTGATCTCTAATTGTTGAAGAATGAGTGTGTAGGCACAAGTCATCAGATTTAATTAGTCAATTACACAGTTGCGTATAGTAAATGCGTTAATTAATGCCATGCTCTGATTTTGTGAAAAATGTAATTTGTTATCTAAGTTGCTGGCAGAATCTCAGATGGTAACAAGGAAGTGTTCAGGAGTGAGATATACCAGCCAGTTGAGTGGCGACATAGCAACAACATTGCACACAACGTCAGCAAAACCAATGAGCTGATTGAGGACTTTGGGAAGGATAAAATGAGAGAACACACACCAATCCTCACAGAGGGATCCAAATAGAGAGAGTGAGCAATTTCAAGCTCCTGGAGTCCTGACTTGGTCCCAACATATTGATGTAGCTATAAAGGAAGCAAGACAGCAGCTTTCATTAGGAGCTTGAGGAGATTTGGTATGTCACCTAAAACACTCGCAAGTTTCTACCAATGTACCTGCACAGGATCGAAGTGAGCTACAGAGAGTTGTTAAATTAGTCAGCTCCATCATGGGCACTAGCCTTCATAGTATCCAAGACATCTTGAAGCAGCAGTACCTCAAAAAGGCGACGTCCATCATTAAAGACCCTCACCACCCAGGACATGCCCTCTTCTCATTGTTACCATTGGGAAGGAGGTACAGAAGCCTGAAGGCATGCACCCAGCAATTCAAGAACCGTTTCTTCTCCTCTGCCATCCGATTTCAGAATGGACCTTGAACCTCTATATATATATATATATATGTATCTCACACTCTGTCACTATCCATTCCATAGGATGATGTTGGTTGCTCAGAAAGGAACAGCGTGTGCGTGAATGGATTTTAGGTGAGTAGGGGGTTGCACAGGTCCAGACCCCCCCCCCCCCCAACATCCCCTCCCGGATCCAGCGGCACAGCGGGGTCCGAGACGGCTTGGGGGAAGTTCAGCTGCAGTGAATGGCCAGACCAAGCTTCGATGCAAGGGATGCCCCTTCCGCGCTTCACGGCACGTGTTTGCTAGATGGCTGTTGACCCTATGAGAGGGTTCATCCGCCTTGTTTCTCGTCCTGCAGGTGTCTAGCCACCCTAAACCGGGTGAACCGGTTTAGTCGCCGACCACCCAAACATGCGACAGGTAGTTCCTGGGTTACCTGGTACCAGCGGCACTCAGACGAGTGACCTTAAACCTATAAACACTACCTCACTACTTTCCATTTCTGTTTTTGCACTATTTATTTAAATTAACTATTTAATATACATAAATATATACTTAATGGAATTTACAGTTCATCTTGTGAGTTATTTTGTATTGCATTGTACTGATGCTGCAAAGTTTACAATTTTCACGGCATATGCCAGTGATATTAAACCTAATTCTGATTCATCATATATTTGATGCCCTATCCATTTTCTGTGTAGTTTTTGAAAATTTACCATTTTCCTATAAAATAATAATCATTTTAGGATTATTTCACACTTATAATAAGGTGCGTAAATATACTGACCACTTAGATTTTGACACCATTTAAGTGAAGTCTAGACGATCAAAAACATAGACTCTTTATATCCAGTTTCCTACCCAGACACCAGAACCAAATGATCTGGTTTTCTTCCTGCTTTTCCTTGTACTATCATGCTCTCCAAGGGTATGGGTAAAATCCGCACGTCAAAAATATTTAGTTGCTGCATAAGCTCCCTTTCAACAGTGCCATCAAGAACACACAGAAATCTTGTACTTGACAACCTCACTCCCCCCCATTCAGATTCTAACAGTTACAGAGCAATAGACATTCTAAGGTCAAAGCCAGAAAATGTTCCATATATCGGATTACTTTTCCAACAGACATCTGAAGGTCAAAGTCACAAATGACTTTTTCAGTAGAAATTCGTGATACGTATTTCAAGTTGAACTTGCAACAGTGCAACAGCTGAATCGTTATTTTCTTCACTACGGCCAGCCAGGTATTTTCATAAAAAACAGTACATTCGGATCTCTTTAGGTTCATTAGGTTCCACCACCTCCTATTTTTACTGGTTTGTGATTAGCAATTCGACCTCAATTGATATTTTAGACATTATACACAATCATTAATGTTAAGTATACAACTGGCACTTTTAGGGGAGGCCAAACTGGAGAGCGTTAGAAAGCAGGTGAGTGAATTGTAAATTGTAATTCAAAGCAGTAAACACAAAGTGATTTTAGTGATGTTGGAAATGATTGGTTTTTAAAGTAATACTTTTTATAAGATATGGACATTTTAAGAAACTCATGTATTTTTCACACTCACTGAAAGAAAGCGGTATAGAAGCTAAACTAACGGTTTATCATCTGCCTTATTTTTCATTGGCTAAGTATTAGCACATTACCCACGCGATGTAATTGTTTTAATTATGTAGCCTATTAATTAATTCATCACTGAGGAATTTTTTTAATCTTATCTACTTTGATAGAAGTGCCATCTTTTATTTCTTTATTCCTTTGTCTTACACCTCTTAACATTAATTCCTCTCTTAGCATCATTTCTCAGCTCTTTATTTAGTTTGCT
Organism: Hemitrygon akajei; assembly: GCF_048418815.1. Classification (NCBI taxonomy): domain Eukaryota; kingdom Metazoa; phylum Chordata; class Chondrichthyes; order Myliobatiformes; family Dasyatidae; genus Hemitrygon; species Hemitrygon akajei. The sequence goes on along the minus strand of NC_133147.1, from coordinate 18,565,232 downwards.
TAGTGTTCGTATGTATGTATGTACCCTAAAGTAAACTGAAATCTTGAATTAAGACAGCTCTCCATCTTGACTCCTGGAAGAACTCTAAAGATCAGAAATTAAACAGAGATCCAACAGTGACTAGCAAGTACTAAATGATTTGTTGCTCCGGTCTGCGCCTTGGGCAGCAACCTTGCCATTTGTTTAGAATTTGTCTGTTTTTTACAAGGCCAAGTTGCTAACTCAATGCTCAACCCAGCACGGATGGAAAGTGTGCAAGGAGCCAGTTGGATTCGAACCCGGGACCACTTGGCTCGAAGTCCGGTGCAGATACCACTACACCAGCAGCTGGATCCAACGGGATCTCACTACCAAACATATTTTTCCCTCCCCCCCCCTTCTGCTTTTCGCAGGGATCGCTCCCTACGCGACTCCCTTGTCCACTCGTCCCCCCCATCCCTTCCCACCGATCTCCCTCCTGGCACTTATCCTTGTAAACGGAACAAGTGCTACACCTGCCCTTACACTTCCTCCCTCACCACCATTCAGGGCCCCAGACAGTCCTTCCAGGTGAGGTGACACTTCACCTGTGAGTCGGCTGGTGTGGTATACTGCGTCCGGTGCTCCCGGTGTGGCCTTTTATATATTGGTGAGACCCGACGCAGACTGGGAGACCGTTTCGCTGAACACCTACGCTCGGTCCGCCAGAAAAAGCAGGATCTCCCAGTGGCCACACATTTTAATTCCACATCCCATTCCCATTCTGATATGTCTATCCATGGCCTCCTCTATTGTCCAAATGAATCCAAACTCAGGTTGGAAGAGCAACATCTTATATACCGGCTGGGTAGCCTCCAACCTGATGGCATGAACATTGACTTCTCTAACTTCTGTTAATGCCCCTCCTCCCCTTCTTACCCCACCCCTGACATATTTAGTTGCCTGCCTGTTCTCCATCTCCCTCTGGTGCTCACCCCCCCCTCCTTTCTTTCCCCTGAGGCCTCCCGTCCCATGATCCTTTCCCTTCTCCAGCTCTGTATCACTTTTGCCAATCACCTTCCCAGCTCTTAGCTTCATCCCACCCCCTCTGGTCTTCTCCTATCATTTCACATTTCCCCTCCCCCCACTACTTTCAAATCTCTTACTATCTTTCCTTTCAGTTAGTCCTGACGAAGGGTCTCGGCCTGAAACGTCGACAGCGCTTCGCCCTATAGATGCTGCCTGGCCTGCTGTGTTCCACCAGCATTTTGTGTGTGTTGTTGTTTGAATTTCCAGCATCAGCAGATTTCCTCATGTGAGCAGCTGGCTACTAATTGGTTTGGTAATTATTCAATTTCATGGCTGGCTATTACCAGTTTAAGCTAGGTGGCACTAATTAAAGTTTACCATGCACTTCTTAGAGTGGCATTTAAGGTCAGTATTGTAAATAATCATAGTTAGACAGTTTTGCTACTTTCTGGCCAGAAATGGTTCTCCAAAATTCCCTACCTTCGTTCTCCCTGCCATTCTCAAGGCCACCAAAGCCCCATATCTGTCAACCATTGGTCCGTGATAAAATTAAATTGTGACCCTCAGCCAAAGACTTCAAACAAAAAAATCACAGACTCATGACACACAAAGACATCAGCACATTGTGCTCATGCCTCACGTGCTACCCACTTTGATCCTCATTTTTCAGTAGAGCTGGAGTTTTGCTGGTAATGTGAAGTTCAGATCTCCAACTATCCAACTGCTTTATTAAAGCATTCTGGGAACAGTTAAATTAGGTCCAATATGCCTCTTGTTATAAATCACTTTTCAGTCTACTTACTTTCAATGCTCAGTGCTTTCTTCTTGTTTTCCATTCTCTTTGCTTTCTTCTCTATCTCATCTTTTACTGAGATCTGTTGTCATTCCTCCCAACTTTCCAGCCCTTTCAGCAGGTTTTCCTGCTTTCTCTTCAAGCATCCCTATAATTTAGATCAAAGTTCAAGGTTCAATGTAAATTTATTATCATGGTACATTTACGTCACCATATAAAACCCTGAGTTTCATTTTCTTGTGGGCATACCCAATAAATCCATAATTGAATCAATGAAAGACCACACCAACCAGTTCAACTGGTATGCAAAATAAATAAACTGTGCAAATAAAAAAGATAAATAATAATAACAAATAAATAAACAATAAATATCAAGAACATGAGATGAAGAGTCCTTGAAAGTGAGTCCATAGCTGTGGGAACATTTCAATGGTGGTGCAAGTAAAGTTGAATGAAGTTATCCCCTCTGGTTCAGGAGTCTGATGGCTGAAGGGTAATAACAGGTCCTGAACCTCGTGATGTGAGCCCTTAGGCTCCTGAAGGCTTCTTCATTTCAAGTTGTGGAATTTTATTTCCTCTGCATGTCATTATTATGACACTGTTTTGTTTCCTTTGGACATCTTCCTGCTCTCTGGGTTTGATTGTCCAGAGCTTCTACCTATCTCACTTTCAGTCTAGATTTTATTCTTTCATTTCCACCATCTAAGTAAATCCTTTCCTATGACTGAGCTGGAGGTTAGCCTCTTAAGTAATCAACTTCAATATCAACATTCTGAGTAGCCCAATTATCTCTTCCAGAATTAAAGTTTTCTACCTTTCTGGGTAGGCTTAATCTCAGATCAGTCAGTCCAGGAACATTTTGTCCATTTCCTTGAACTTGCATTTACTGGTCATCTTTCTAAGTCTTGGAAGGAAACCATCAACAAACTTATTTGGCTCTAGCCTCAAGCATTGTAATTCATGGCTATAGATGTGGTGGCATGTTTTCAGTTCTCGGTTTTAGATAAATCCTTCAAAGAAGTTTATTTTCTGGCTCACTTATTTCCCAGCTGCTCTAAAGGTCTTGCACTGACATTCATAAACAGATGTAGCTACACTTGTCTATATTACAGGGACCTTTCATTACACAGTTAAATGTCAGTTTATGACAAATTGTCCAACACCTCCGCAATATTGCTGGCTAACCAAGTTATTTTGGGAAGGAATTGAGCATTTCAGGCACTTTTCACATACTCAGCGTGCAGTAGGATATTGCTGCTATATTTTGTAGTGTATGGATCTATTTCTTCTAGCGCAGTGACTCCCTTTAGCACTAATTATTGACTGATAACTTACCCATGTGCATTGATTCGTAGCTCTCTCTATGAAGTGAATATACAAGTTAACCACCTCCAAGTGCATGTCTTTATTTGATATATATCATTTATTTGATATGTAGCTATACAGGCACAACAAATTGGCGATGAGTACAAACTTGAATGTCAGTGAATATCACCAAATGCACTGACGGTTATGAGATGACAGAGAGAGACAGAGAGAGGAAAGAGTGAGCCAGTACAGGGAAGGCAGTCACAGATGCTAGCACAGAGATGTTTGAGTGACAGTGCACAATACAACAATGAGAGACACACAACTAGCAAAACTAAAGTGAAAATAACATGACGATGGCCTTTGTTGGGAAAGTTTTCACATTTGATAGTGCTAATGAGGACTGGGAATGGTATATTGAGAGGGTTGAACTGTAGTGCTAACAATGTGGATGAAGAAAAGGAAGTCTCCACACTTCTTAGTTTAATGGGTGCTAAAACATACAGTCCCTTACTCAACTTAGTAACTCCTGAAAAGCCAGCAAGCAAGACGTTCATCAAAATTATTGAAGTTTTTCAAGATCACTTATCCCAAATCCACTAGTAATAACTGAGAGATTTATATTTCACGAAAGGAACCAGTTAAAGGATGAAAGCATTTCTGAATACATTGCAGAACTGCGCAAACTTTCCCAGTACTGTGACTTTAGAGATGGACTTTCTGATGCTTTAAGGGACAGGCTTGTATGTGGCATGCATAGTCAGAGCACTCAAAAGAGGCTACTGTCAGAAAGAGATGTAACTTTAGAATGGGCATTGACCATTGCAATGTCAATGGAGACAGCAGCAAAGGATGTGTCAGAACTACAGAAAAAGAGTTTAGAATGTGAAATGCACAAAATGGCCCTGAATGGTGCAAAAAGGCAAAAATGCTATCGATTTGGCAAATCCTCTCATGATGCGAATGATTTTTGTTCAAAGAAGAATTTTTCAGCAAGTATCACAGACGAGGCCACATAGAGAGAGCGTGCAAGTTCGACAAAAAGCACAACCAAAGAGAAAAAAAAAACGCACAGAGTGAAAAATTTCAAACACAAAACTAAATGAATGCATAAAGTGACTGAATGTGAAACTGCATCAGACAACACAGAATCTGACAAAGGTGTGCTGCCAGGTCAAGAACTGTAAAGCTTCACAGAAATAGAACAAAACAGATATATCTGGTGTAAAAATAAAAATGGATCTGGATACAGGGTGAGCTTTGTATGTAATTTCAGAGGGTGACTACAACAGGCTGTTTTCTAAGCTGCCATTAGAAAAGACCTCAGTGATACTGAAGACCTACTCAGGAGAAAAAGTGCCTCCCCAAAGATAAACAGAAAGTAAATGTGATGTACAGAGGGAAAACACTGCAGTTAGAGCTTTATATGTTGAAAAGTGAGGGGCCAGCACAAATAAGGGCTTGAGAAAAGTTTTGTCAACTTTTCAGACATGAACGGTTGAGAAAAATCCAACTAGACCAGCACATAATCAAAGCTCTCAATGAGTCATTGACAGGCAACTGCAGCCCAAATGGCAGCACTAACCAAAGACTGTCACACTTGCTTAATGCTAATGAGGTGTTTGAGAAGGGAATTGGTAAACTCAAAGGCATGAAGGGCAGAACTGAACTGAAGAAAGCAACAAAACCAGGATTCCATAAAGCACGCCGAAGTGCCTAATGCTCTGCTTCCTAAAGTAGATGCCTAACCTCAGACCTTCAAGGCATCTGGTATTCTCTCCAAGGTTGAGTGGAGCGAATGGGCCACCCCCTTTGTCCTGCTGATCAAGAAAGAGGCCAGAGCTGTTTCCATATGCAGGGATTTCAAAATGAGCTTCAATCCTGTGCTGTATCCCCTGCCGTGAATAGAAGACATTTTTATATCTTTGGCAGATGGTGAGATGTTTCCAAAGATTGACTTGTCACAACTCTATCTGCAACTGGAGATTGAAGAGTGAAGCAGGAAGTTCCGCACAATCAACACTCACAAGAGACTGCTCCAGTTTAATTGCTTCGCCTTTGGCGTCACATCAGCTCCAGCAATTTGGCAAAGAGCAATGGGCCAAGTGGTCCAAGATTCCCAGGAACAAAATGTAACATCATTATGCTGGTAAGAATGATGAAGAGCACCTCCAGAACCTTGGTAAGGTGCTTACCAGGCTGAACGAGTATGGTCTGTGCGCAAAGAGAGGGAAATGTGAGTTTTTCAAGAATGGGATCTCATATTGTGGACATGTCATTGACAACCAGGGCTTACATAAATCACAAGAGACGACTGAAGCAGTGCTACAGGCACCCAAACCTGGAAAGTGTCACAACTCAGGTCATACTTGGGCCTCATAAACTACTACCACCGGTTTCTCCCAAACATTGCTACAGTTCTGCGGCCATTGAATGCACCATTGCAGACAGGAGCAAAGTGGGAATGGTCAGAAAGATATGAAAGAGCATTCAAGGAAACAAAGAGACTAATAACATCAGATGAACTGTTCACCCATTATGACCCATCTCTGCTCATCAGACTGGTGTGCAGTATTTCCCCTTATGGCATAGGTATCATCTTGTTACACACTACGAAAGATGGATCTGAACATCCGATTGCATTTGCTTCATGATCACTGACGAGCTCAGAACACAACTACGCACAGGTCAACTGAAAGGCCCTTACTCTAGTATGGGGAGTAAAGAAGTTCTACCGCTACCTCTACAGACAAAGGTTTACCCCAGTAACAGACCACCAGCCCCCTTGTATTCATTTTCAATCCCAGCAAGGGAATCCCAGTGATGTCTGGTACCCAGTTGTAATGTTGGGCACTTTTCCCGGGCGCCCACTCCTATGACATAGAGTTCAAGGGTACCAAACAACAAAGCAATGCTGTTGGCTTGTCACGTCCTCCACTGCTGACAACTGAAGAAAAAAAGTCTTCATTCTGTGACCCAGCAGAAGTGGACCAACTGTCGGTAGCAAATTCTGAAACACAAAGAGAAACAAGGAATGACCCGACATTGTCTAAAGTCTATGACGTCACCATGCAAGGATAGCCAGCTCATGTTAATCTTATGTTTTCAGAGTTCTCAGTGAGACGAGACCAACTGTCTGTATTTCAAAGAACCCAGATGTGTGGATCTCGTGTTGTGGTTCCCTCTAAACTGCGCACCAGAGTGTTAGAGAATCTGCTTGAAGGTCACCTGGTTACAGTCAAGATGAGGAGTCTCACCCAGAGCTATGTGTGGTGGTCAGGAATAGACAGATCGTAGACCTGACCAAAAGCTGTTCGGGATTCCACAAAGTTCAAAATGTACCCCCCACTGGCACCTTTCCACCCATGGGAGTGGCCGCCTTCACCATGGCAAAGAGTGCATAATGATTTTACTGGGGCATTCATGGACTCCATGTCTCTGATTGCTGTGGATGCTCATTCGAAGTGGCCTGAGGCCATATCAATGAAGTCAATCACATCAGAAAAGACTGGTTCCACTCAGAAGGCTATCTTCTCAAAAAAAAAGGCTTACCCAAACAAATTATGACTGACAACAAACTAGATAACACGTCAGAAAAGTTCAGGCTATTCATGAAGAAAAATGGCATCAAACATTTCAAGTCAATCCTCCCCACTCAGCAACGAATGGTTAGCTGAAAGGTTTGTCCAAATCTACTAGAAGTCCATTAAAGCAATGGACACGGAGGACATTTCTCTTTAGCACAGGGTGGACAACTTCATTTTTGTGTATCGGAACTCTGTTCATGCGACAACAAATCAAACACCTGCAATGTTGTTCATGAACAAGAATCTGAGATCTCGCACAGACCTCCTGAAATCTACGGTGGGAAGTGCAGAATAAACAGTTCAGACAGTTGCAAGGAGCTTTGAGGTTGGACAGGAAGTCCCAGCGCGTGATTACCGAGAAGACAAGCGGACACCCAGTAGGATAGCTACAAGAACCTGTGGATATCGGTGATCATACATAGAGACATCATGTGGACCTGGCACTGGATGCCCAGCCAAAGAGCACACCTGGGCCATCTGCGTCCAACAAGGCGGACACATTGCATCCACCGGACTTACCTCTCTGTGATGACCAGGTCACCAACAGAACGTAACACCTGCAACAGAGAAAGTTGTCTTTGACAAGATACCTGCCAAACCCGATGCCACTCCATAGCTCCAGAGGCACTATCCTGAGAGAAACAGAGTGCCACCCAAAAGACTGGATCTCTAGAATAGTGAAGTTAGTTATGTACTGTTTTTTTTTTAAATATCAAGAAAACACTGTTATTGTGAAAGCATGCTTATTTGAACACAGTCTGTTAAAGGGAAATTGAATGTTTTGTTACATGTACAGTTTTACATTACATTAACCTAAAGGAAGAAGGAAGTGCAGTGTACAGATCTATTTCTTTTAGTGCAATGACTACCCTTAGCACTAATTATTGATTGACAACTTGCCCATGTGCATTGATTCGTAGCTCTCTCTGCAAAGTGAATGTACAAGTTAACCAGCTCCGAGTGTGTACCTTTATTTATTTAATATGTAGCTGTGCAGACACAACTTTTCAGTCAAATTCATAATTTTGATGATACTTTGGTTTTATTTTTTGGCCTAATAGATGTTTCTTAGATGCACTTTGAGACTCAAATCTGTGGTTAACGTTGTTTTTATTTTCAGGTTACAGGATAGGTGCTGCCTAGGTACAGTGTATATCTTCTATAAACAATATTATTATCCGGGTTAGAAGTGAATGGCACCTTGTTTTCTTGGATTATTGTCTACAGTTTTCCTTATAGATGCCTTAATCATTAGATACAAGTATTCCCTGAGTCTAGTAGGTATACTTCATAGAAACATAGAAATATAGAAAACCTACAGTGCAATATAGGCCCTTCGGCCCACAAAGCTGTGCTAAACATGTCCTTACCTTAGAAATTTCCTCGGGTTACCCATAGCCCTAAACTTCAGGTTATGAATAGTATTCCACTTGTCTTTCCAAAAATCGTTAATGTTTAATAATTGCTCATTAAAACGTCTCTTGTCTTCCAAAGATTGCAAAATTCAGACCATATCTGGAAACGTATTCCCAAAGCACATCAACACAAAACAGCTTTTGTTTCATTTCTTGGTGGTGGGTAAGGTCCCCGTGAAATCTGTTTGCCCACTTTGCCATTTTTTCCACTAGTTGCGTCCCAATGGTATATTTCAGATATGCAACTGAAATTTACCACACTCTTCCTCTTGAGGGCTGTGGTACAAATACAAATGGTAACTTGCTACCGTAACAGCACTTATCACTTACTGAGAAATATTACCTCCTATCATAAGCGTCCCAATAACAGCACACAAAACTCTGAACAAAAACTTGACTTAGTGGCATTGCCAACAGTTACAGACGGTGTCATACAGCCAAAGGTAGAAACAGTTATATATCAAAGTACAATAAACTTCTCACAATAAAAGTGTTTTGTAAATGCAGTCATGATACGCGCTGAGTTCTAAGTGAAGGGATAAGGACATTTAAACCGCTTCTGGGGTTGATCTTTCTTTTTCTTTGTTGTGTCATGTGATATGAGGGAATGGAATCAGGAAGTGGCGAAATTCGATGTTACGCCGTTTAACGGACGTTAAACAGCCAGAACTAGCCGGTTTCACACCGACAACAGTTCGGTTCATGGTCCAGAGGAAAGAGAGTGAACATCAACGAGGAACATGGCGCGATTCTTCTCCAAAATGTACCATGGCAGCCACAGGTTCCTCTGCTGCCATGTCCGAACCGGGAGCATAATCCTGACCGCCTCTTACACGGTGAGTTTTTTAAAAAAAAAATGAAAACAAAGTGATGAAATGAGGTAAAACGTGAGAGGAGAATCTCACCGCCTGAGTGAGGTTAGTGAAGTGAGGGCTTGAAGCGCCGCCGTTTTATAATTTTTTTTTACCAAGGGTACATTTTAAAAACCTTTCGGCAAGCATAATTTCGTTTTAAAAGTAGGCAATCGACAATAAAAAAGTATTTTTTGTGAGGATAACAGTTTATTTTTGAAGTTTTAAGAGTGCCGGCCTTTTTAGTCCCTTCGTTGGCCTTTTCCCGCCGAGTGCCGGGAATAACGGTCCTTGGGCGCGCGTTCCGGCTAATTAAGTTTAGAAAATTGAAAGGTGCTTAAAATGTATTTTAAATTATAACACGTCTTTTCAATATGGCTACACGTGGATTACACACATCTTTGACCCAGTATTGCTGCAGTTAAATGTATGGTTCAATTTTTTTAAGTTGATCTCCCATGGTGATCCCTAAAGGTGATCAGACACTGACATACTCATTTTCTAATACTTGGAGTTGTGAATATTGTCTGCTATTTATCAGCTCTTTACCAGGTCCTGCTATAGACTACATCATGATCTGCCGAGTTGAGAATGAAATGAATTATTATACGCTCATCAGTGACAAAATTGCTAAAGGTCTAGTTGGAGATAGGTCGGTACTTGGAATTGGTTTATTATTGTCACCTTACCAAGGTACAATGAAGAGCTTGTCTTGCAAAATGTCCACACAGATCAGATCATTGCACAGAGCGCTGAGGTAGAGCAGAGTAAAACAATGGCAATGCAAAATAAAGCGAAACAGCTATAGAAAAGAAATTCAGTGCCTGTAAACAATAAGGTGCAAGATCAAAAGTAGATAGTTTGTGAGGTCAGGAGCCTTAACTTGTGGTATGAGGGAATTTAATAGTCTTAAACCTCAAGGACCTCTGTAGTAATATCATTTGGCAGTATACGTGTGCACAGTTGAGTGACCATAAATTGAACTTGAACTTGAAAACAATGTTGACAATTATTGAAAGAAGTACTGAATCACTTGATTTGTGATATGGCTGTCGCTGTCATTCCCTTAGAGACTGCTTGTTGGCCTTTAAAATGTGAAGATTCCCCCGGAAAGTAGCATCGTAAAATTGTATTTGTGTAAAGCCATGTTTTAATGTACACTTAAGCCCTCGAGCAGTCATACACTTTTAGGTGTTAGGACTATAGAACTGTAACTTCAGCTATATAAGTAGACTATTTAAGTCTCTGGTGCTTTAGGTCCTTTCATCTGGTAAAGGTGATCAGTGCTAGAGGAAGAATCATTTAATGCTTAAACAAACCCTAATCTTTGGGGTATTACCTCAATATAAACTCAAAGCAAAATCTGATTAAATTTTTTACAATATTGAAGTGACTGGAAGAAATCCAGTTAATATTCAGAAATGGTGAGATTATAACCCTGTTCTATGAAGTCCAAGAACAGGGAATATATATATTTTAGACCCATCACACTACACTGAGGTGAAGTTCCCTTTGATCTGTAAAAGGAACTTGGCAAGCACTTTAGAGGAAAAAGTCATTGGCAATTATTAAAAGAAGTGCTGATTTACTTTTGATTTGCGATACATTCAAAGTAAATTTTATTATCAGATCATATATGAGTCACCACATTCAACCCTGAGGTTCTTTTTCCTGCAGACATGCTCAGCAAATCTATAGAACAGTAACTGTAACAAGATTCAACGAAAGATCAAATGGAGTGCAGAAGACAACAAAACTGCGCAAATACAAATATAAATAAATAGCAATACAGTAAATAACGAGAACATAAAATAACAAGTATGGCTGTCACTGTCGCCCTGATAGAGACTGCTCCTTAGCCTTTAGAATCTGAGGATTTCCCCTGATTATAGCATCAAAAGCTGCATTATTGACTTGGTTTGTATTTGTGTAAAGCCATGTTTCAAAGTATACTTATGCCCTCAAGCAGAAACTAAAGACCCTCAGGTACGATGAAAAATCAGATGCATTCTGCTCAATGCCTCATTCAATATTTTTACACTCATAAAATATTAAATCTGTACATTATCTAATTGCATCTTTGGGGATCTTGTTGTGTGATGTTTCACTATTTGTGTCTTGCACATCTTAACTACAGCTGCAAATTGTAAGCCCTGCATTGCCAAGAAGCACCACAAGCCATTCAGATAGCATGAGATGGGATCAGCTTGGATGTTGGTACACGTTTTTAATATCTTTTTGTCATATAATAAACCCAAGATGCTTGCATGCAAATCATTGCAGTTGTATTTAATGATTTGTTTTCAATATGTTGAAAGTATTTCTGCCTTGTGTGTCTACAGCAGATAGCTAGAATATATTCCTCCCAACATTCCCTCTGAATCTGAGTCAATTATCAGGTTTATTATCACCAGCATGTGATGTGAAATTTGTTAACGTAGCAGCAGCAGCAGTTCAATGCAATACATAATCTAGCAGAGAGAAAAAATAAATTAAATAAAACATAATAATAAATAAACAAGTAAATCGATTACGTATATTGAATAGATTTTTTTAAACGTGCAAAAACAGAAATACTGTTTATTTTTAAAAAAGTGAGGCAGTGTTCAAAGCTTCAATGTCCATTTAGGAGTCGGATGGCAGAGGGGAGGAGGAGGTGTGTGCGCGTACACTCACACACATCTTGTTCTAATAGCGCACAAAGGAATTTAAACTGCACACAAACTCGTTGGCTTGTTAAGTATATTTCACAATTGTACACAAGCACATTTCCTTTTCCAGTTTCTGATGCAGACAGTGTTGACAACGTGGGGTTTGTGATGATTCGTCTGCAGATTTTAAAACTGGCTTATTTATACTGTTGTTATTGAAGAAGCTATTGATTCACTATGTCAAACTCCAAAGAAGCAAAGAGTGTGAAGTGCAGGAGAACTGCTAGTTTATTTAAAACAGAATCGCTTATTATCCTTAGAACAGCTTCGGGTTTACATAAAACATAGAACAATACAGCACAGTACAGGCCCTTTGGCCCACAATGTTGTGCCGACCCTTAAACCCTGCCTCCCATATAACCCCCCCCCCACCTTAAATTCCTCCATATATCTGTCTAGTAGTCTCTTAAATTTCACTAGCAATTTGCTTCCAAGTAAACATTCAGTGTGCACGTTATCACTGGGCAAAAAAATTGCGCAGCACAAGATTTTTGCACTCTCTGGTCATTACAAATTAGAGGGAGCTTTGCTTCCTTCCATTTCAAATGAAAATTTGTCTGCTCATCTTTCATTTTTGTGGATGTTTGACAACTCACTGTAGAAGATCCCTCCCCACTTTTTGTGGAGGTTTTAAGGAGGAATTTGCAATTTTCTCTCAAACAGGACATCTGAATGGATATATGTCCACTCTTACCAAATGTTGGCCGAATGACTGCTGTTAACGTACACAAATGCTTTGTATTCTGACAGGTCATTTGGACAGTAATGGCTGGATTTGAACTGGTGAGATTATTCAGGCCTGAGTCAAAAGTAGATGTTTCTTTGATCGGTTTGCATTTCGAAGGTGCTTTTCACAGAGGTAAGTAAATGCTTTGTATGCTTTATCTGGATTTTTTTTAATGCAGTTTGGGTGAGAAAATCTTCAGTGTTATTTGCAAACGAACTGTCCATTTCTTCTATAATTGTGAACTATCTGGAGAAAAAAAAAGTTATACTAAAGTGACTAGTTTTGGCAGCAGTTATTAAATTAAATGAAGGTTGATAAAGCTGACCTGAGTGGCCCTGTTGCCTATTCAGATCATATCTACTCTGTTGAGCAACCTTTTTCTTGGCCCCAATAAGCTCGTTTAAAAATCTCTTGGTGGTAAAACATATAAAATAGCCCAAGGATTTGAGTACCTCTGACTCTGAGTCAAAATTGTAGGTTTGGAGACCAATACATTAACCAGACTGAAATTTTAATGTAGTATTAGGAAGGAGCTTTCCCATCAGAGTTTCTGATTCTTGGGTGGGATTGTAAACTGCAGTCCCACCTGCCCCTTAAGTGAGTAAAAGAAGTTCTTTAGCAATATTTCAATGAATAGCGTGCATTTAGTAATACCGCACAGAAGCAGGGCCTTTAGCTCAACTGACCAAGAAGCCAATCAAAGTTTGGCTGATATCCCTTTTAAACATTCCTATCCATGTACCTGTCCAAGTATCTTTTAAATGCTACTATAGTGCCTGCCTCAACCAATTCCTCTGGCAGCTTCTTCCCTATATATATTACGTTCTACGAGAAAACATTGTCCATCAGGTGCCTTTTAAATCTTTCACTTCTCACCTTAAACCTATGCCTTCTAGTTTTTGATTTGGCTAACCTGAGAGGAGAAACTGTACATTCACCTTATCTATGTCTTTCATCATTTTATATATCTCTATATGGTCACCTCTCAGTCTCCTATGCTCCAATGAATGAAGTCTGTCCAATCTCCTTAAGCTCAAGCTCACAAGTATAGGCAGCACTCATCTAAATTGTCTTTGCATTATTTCCAATTTAATGGCCTCTTTCCTGTTACAGTGACCAATAATATACATAATACTTACACAACGCTGGAAGAACTCAGCAGGTCAGGCAGCATCCATGAGAAAAGAGTAGCCAATGTTTCGGGCTGAGACCCTTCATCAGGAATGGGGGGGGGGGAAAAGAGGTCCGTAGCCCAGTAATAGAGATAGGGGAGGGGGTAGGGCCTAGAGGCGCCAGGTGGAAAACCAATCAGAGGAAAGATAAAGAGGGGAGGGGGAGGGGATAAGCATGAAAGAACTGTAGAGATAAAGAAGCAGAAAGTTGAAAGGGGAGAGAGGCAGAGAGGGACCTGGGATAGGGGGAGGGGGAGGGAATTACCGGAAATTGGAGAATTCAATGTTCATACCACCAGGCTGGAGGCTACCCAGATGGTAGATGAGATGTTGTTCCTCCAACCTGAGCTTGGCCTCATCATGGCAGCAGAGGAGGCCATGTATGGACATATCTAGATGGGAATGAGAGGCATTCACCACTGACACTGCCTTCACCACTCTTGACACCACTTTCAGGCAATTACGTAATTTGTTGTACAGCACTTTGTGTTACACTTGTTCACTGTGACATTATTGCCCTGATTTGTTTTCCCAAAATCTGTATGCAACCTAATGGGCCTTTAAGGGAACCTAATCTCTCCTTGGCCACCCTTTTGCTCGTCCAATATACCTGTAGAATCTCTTCAGAATTTCCCTGGCTGTGCTTGCCAGATCTATATCTTTTTGTCCACCTGATTTCCCTTCTTTGTGTACTCAATGAGAGATTTGTTTGATCCTGCCTGTCTAAGCGTAATCCTAAAGTATGCCTCCTTTCTTTATCCTTACCATTTTTGCAATGTCTAGGACAATATTTGTCCCTAAGTTAACATTCCTAAGCTTTACTGCACTTTGTTTAAAGCACTTAAGGGCACTTTCACTGTGTTAGCAGGGGGCGTGTCCAGACAGGTCTATGTAGTTCACCACATGCTGCATCTGCGAGGCTGATTCCAGCGGCGCCATGGAAGTCCATAGCGGGGGTGTTCCCTTCTGCCGCCTACGTGGGGTGACAAGTCTATCGGGACCCAGAGGACTTGTGGAAACTGTGTAGTGGTTTCTTTCAAGCTTATATAGTCTTTTAACGTCTTTGTACTATTTTTACTGTGCCCATGATCTGTTTTTTATCAATTATGGTATTGTTTGCACTGTTGTAACTATATGTTGACTATAACTATATGTAACTATTTGGTTTTGTGTAGGTCTTGTAGCTTTAGTTTTTGGTTTATTGGGTGGTAGAGTTAGTCTCTTGACTTGGTGTGTCTGGGTAGTCTTGTTTGTCTGGTGGGTTTGGAGCTCCTTTCTGGGCAACGCGCTAAGATGGTAGCGTGATATTAATACGCAGCAGCCTCTCCGGACTTTTTGGGAATTGCCAAACGTTATGTGGATTTTCTGGTGTAGTCTGTTTTGTTGTGTGCTTTTCTGGAGGAACGTTGTTTCATTTTTTAACTGCAATGCAGTTGTGGTTTCTAAATGACAATAAACCAAAATTCACTTCATTTCACTTCAATTAAGGACCATCCTGTGGTTGAGAAAGGTGCTATATAAATGCCAGGTCTTTTTTTCTTTCGAGTACAATTTCAGTCCTAACCTAAGAATTATTAAAATTTCGGCTAATTAATCTATTGCATTAACTAACTCAATTAAAATGTAGTTCTGTGGATGGGACTCTTGAGTAAAATCGAATTATTGTCACTTTGCTGTAAAATCAAATTGTAGTCCATCACTCCTCAGGCAGTGTTTCATTCACAGAATGCTGATATTTCTCACAATTTCTATTAATGTATAAAAATGTACTATTGTCTTGCAGTGGACAGTTGTGCATCTCTTATTCTTGACGTTGCCCTGACTGCTGTCAGTGGCTTAGGAGTTTATGGAATTATTAAGGTAAGGATCTATCAGGTTTGGGGTAAAGTTAGCAAGAAAATAGCTGTGAATATTCAGTTTAAATTGTGCAAAGCCACAAGCTGTTTTATATAAGACAAAAGCTATATTATCATCAACAAATACAACTGGTAAGATTCCCAGGATGAAAAAGCTATGAACTTTTTAATCATGTTGGGCTACAAAGAAAGACTGTCTAAGTCAGGGGTTCCCAACCTTTTTTTTAATGCCATGGACCAATACCATTAAGCAAAAGGTCCATGGACCCCAGATTGGGAACCCCTGATCTAAATTAATCTGGTGCAGAACTGTCTCTGTAGAATGGTAATACTTGGCCTCTGTTTTTCATATGAGTAGAATTCAGCAGGGTATTTAGCTTTCAATAACACTAGAATTGACAACAACAAAAGGTTCAACTTTGTCGATTTCCTTCACTGCATTTGCAGCAAGGAAGGTTTCCCGTTGACCAATCATTTTCAAATGTTCATTTTATTTAAAAAGTATACATTCTCTGAAATTCTTCAATTCTCCGGGTAGCCAGAAAGAAATGAAGGCAGTAGGAAATGAAACCCCCAAATCCCACCTCCCACACAAAAACCGAGCAAAACGGATCAGGCATATCGACCCCAAAGTCCCCCCTCCTGCACAAAAAAATGAACAAAATGGATCAGGCACATTGACACCCCCCCCCCCCCTCCGCTCTCCAAATCTCCCTCCCCCACACAAAAAAAAACTGAGAAGATCGGGCAACAAAACACAGAATGTTAAAACCATGAGTGGAAAAAATGTTATCGTCCAAGTCTATATCCAAAGCACAGAAAAAATCCTGGGCAACACTCCAGCAGCAACAAGCTGTCCCCTCTCTGGCAGCATAGCAGAACGATCAAAAGACAGGTGGCCGGTGCCCATCCTCTTCGATGCTTCATTCACCCTTATCACTTTAGTCGGTGAATAATGGAAGCTTTAATCAGTGAAATGGAGTCAAATATCAGCTTGCACCCCGTCCTGCAGTATGCTCACTACGAGGTCCGTGCACGCTGCCTCTATCTCCTGGAATCTTCTCAGAGACTGCAGAGCAACTCCCAAATGATCTCCAAACTTCCAGACTTACCTCGATGCTTCAGTCACCCTTGTTGTTTTAAACGGCGAACAATGGAAGCTATAATCAGCGAAATGGGATCAAACATTGGCTCATACACTATCCTGCAGTCTTCTTGTCACAAGGTTCATTCACATTACCTCTGCCTCATGGAGTCTCAGAAACTGCAGAGTACTGAAGCACCCAAATGATCTCCAAACAGCAAAATACAGTCTCCAACAGATCCAGAATCACATCCAGGACAAGAAACAAACATAAAAGACATAAAAGAAGTGAAAAAGATGGTTCCATGATCTATCCAGAAGATGTCGACCTAAAGAGCGTTGTACGCAGGTGCCATCTTGACCAGAAAGAAGGGATTTTAATTCCAGTCCCCGCTTCACATTCCAATATGCAAGTCCACAGGTTCCTCAACTGCCACAGTGAGGCCACTCTCAGGTTAGGGGATCAACACCTCATATTCTGTTTGGGTAGCATCCATCCTGATGGCATGAACATCCAATTTCTCTAACCTCTGGTAATTCTTCCCTTTCCTCCTTCCCTCTTTTTCTGTTCCTCACTCTGCCCACTCTGGCTCCCCTCTTACTTCCCTTCTCCTCACCTGCCTGTCTCCTTCCCTTTCTCCCATTATCCACTCTACTCTCCTACTAGATTCCTTCTTCAGTGCTTTACCTTTTCCACCAATCACCTTCTAGCTTCTCGCTTCATCACCCTCCCTCACCCACCTGGCTTCACTTATCATTTTCTAGCTTGTACTCCTTCCCCTCCACCCACCTTATTCTGGCTTTTTCCCCCTTCATTTCCAGTCCTGATGAAGGGTCTTGTCCCAAAGCATTGACTGTTTATTCCTTTCCATGGATGCTACCTGACCTGCTGAGTTCATCCAGCATTTTGTATATGTTACTCTGGATTTCCAGCATTTGCAGAATCTCTTGTGTTTATTATCTGTTCAACTATCGGTGAATTCAGAGAATTATGTAGTTTACTTGACTTTCACCCAAGCCATGAAAACAGATTGTCCAGAAAATTACATATGTGTGGCCTTAATTTGTTTAAATTGTCAAGAATATTTCCAATTTTACAACTATGTTTGCACTTCAGAATACTTGATTAGCTTGATTAAGGTTTTAGGATGTCATGAGATCATGAAAAACTCTTTGTGATTCTAGAATGTAAAGAAGAAAATTGCATTTGATGAACTAGCATTTAAAAATTGATTTTAATGTACTGACATTCAATGATTTTGAGGACAGAGGCAGGACTCTTGGATTCATTTGTGGATTATGCCTGACCACCCACTATCCCAACCGTCTCCCCCCATGAATACATTGAGTGCATCTAGCTACAAAAAAAACTCTCAACCAAATAACAATCGCCTAACAGCCATCTTCTATTCCATTAGAGATGGTGAAAAGAAATGGGGAAAAAGGAAGTGAATTGTTTCAAAACTATGTGCCTACTGAACTAAGTCAGCCTTCTATGTTTTGCCTGCCTTAAAGTATAACCGTTTTTCTTTCTAAGAGAAAGCACTAAGGTGTACAGGTGTCTGCAATTAATGGACACTCACAATCGAGATTTAAGTGTGGCTGATTTTGTGGGTAGGACGTGCTTCTAGTGCAATAACAAAGCATATAGTACCTATATGTTCAGCGGCCACTTGATTAGATGCAGGAGTAGAGCCCGGTGTGGTCTTCTACTGCTGTAGTCCATCCAACTTCAGGATTTGAGGTGTTACTCATTCAGAGATGTTCTTCTGCACATGACCATTAAAACGTGTGGTTATTTGAGTTACTGTCACCTTCCCATCAGCTTGAACCATTTTTCTCTGACTTCCTGCGTTAACAAGGCATTTTGCCCACAGAAGTGCTGCTTACTGGATATTTCTTGTTTTTTACACCATTCTGTAAACTCTAGAGACTGCTGTACATGAAAACCCAAGAGATCAGCAGTTTCCAAGATATTCAAACCACCCCATCTGGCACCAACAATCATTGCCAGTCAAAGTCACTTAAGTCACATTTCTTCCCTATTCTGATGTTTGGTCTGAATAGCAATTGAACCTCTTGACCATGTCTGCATGCATTTATGTCAGGGGTTCCCAACGTTTTTTAATGCCATGGACCAATAATACTGTATTAAGCGAGGGGTTCATAGACTCCAGATTGGGAACCCCTGCTTTTTGTGTTGAGTTGCTGCCATGTGATATTTGCATTAACAAGTAGGTGTACCTAATAAAGTGGCCTTGAAATGCTAGAATATCATGCACTGATTTGATCAATTTTGGATGAATTCTGTTGACATTTAAAGTATAGAGTATCATATTTTGCATGAGTAATTATCTCATTATCTTTAAATTTACTAGCTCTTACACGTGTGGGGAACGTATTACTGTTATTGATATTTTCCATTTTTATTTTCTGATCTAGTACTATGCGCATTTTCTGATTCCATTTATAATTTACCTGGTAGTGGACTTCATCATCTATAGCATAGAAGTACTTGGCATCTTTGTTCAGCTGCCAGAATATGTACATATCACACATTATGTTCAAAATGTGGTAGGTGCCCTTCTTTCTTGCCATTTTAATTGAAAATGAATGGTTTTGGTTCCTTACTAGATTGTGGTTAATGCCTGGGGTACTGGTCTCCTTTAGAAATGTAACACACATTTGCCAAAAAGCCACTTCCTCTGTGTTCTTGCAGCCCAATCTGTCTGCTGTCACCTTCTTACTCCACAGCCGTATTCCCTGCAATTTCTGGTTGAATTCCTCCTGTACTTCCAACTTACTCCAGTGCTCAACGTGCAGCAAGCTGGAGGAACTCAGCAGGTCCGGCAGCATCCGTGGAAACGAGCAGTCAACGTTTCGGGCCGAGACCCTTCGTCAGGACGGAGGGTCTCGGCCCGAAACGTTGACTGCTCATTTCCACGGATGCTGCCCGACCTGCTGAGTTCCTCCAGCTTGTTGTACGTGTTGCTCTGACCACAGCATCTGCAGTGTACTTTGTGTTTACTCCAGTGCTCGAGTTTTCCAAGTAGTATCCCCTGTGACTGAGAATGATTGTGATACCTTTTTGGCCCAATTGATTTTTGTAGTGCAAAACATCTTTTTCATTCATTGCTATTTTCTGGTTTGATCCTGTTGTAGAAGGAACTCTTACAGAGTCTTTTAATTGACAACTGACATCAGAAATTGTCAGTAACTATATCTTGGTCTCCACCTATCTTGCATGTTTTCCTCCATCTGAAGATGAGATAACCAGGTGACAAATGTACTCCTGAACCTACCGTTGCTTTCTCAATCATTCAACAATGCTGTCTTTTCCTCAGGCTTCCTGGCTGACTCCTTTGGGCAGGTAGCAAAGCTGGGAATAGTGTGACCTTTTTTTGGGAATCTTTTGTGGGACAGGCAAGCTGTAAGGAGTTTGTATGTTTGCTCCATGACAGCATGGGTTTCCTCCCACAGTCCAAAGATGTACTGGTTGGTAGGTTAATT
Source organism: Hemitrygon akajei (assembly GCF_048418815.1). Taxonomy (NCBI): domain Eukaryota; kingdom Metazoa; phylum Chordata; class Chondrichthyes; order Myliobatiformes; family Dasyatidae; genus Hemitrygon; species Hemitrygon akajei. Next base: position 18,545,231 of record NC_133147.1, on the reverse strand, counting down.
GGTCATTGTAAATTGTCCAGTGATTTGGCTAGGGTTGTATCAGGGGTTGCTGGGCAGCACAGTTCAAAGGCCTGGAAGGGCCTATTCAGCACTGTATCTCAATAAATAAAATTAACTACATGACCTGCCAAATATAGCGAACAAACTCCCCAGGGAAGTGGAGCTAATCTGCAGAATGAATAGGAAACTGTTCAAACTACTGTGACTAAAGAATCATTAAGTATTAATTTCCTTCATTTGAACACAAACAGAATGCAATTCACTTTGCCATGTCTGACCCTTACTCTCCAGAGAAGCTGATTCCTCACAGTCTGCTGTCTGACTTGGAAATGTGGTGGGTCTATATAATCTTGAAGATTACCAAGATACACCAAGTCCCTGATCGTATCACTTCCTCTATCACAAGATATCTACTTCCAGATGTGTTTTAACACACATCTCTATTGCACTTCAAGTGATCTATTGCTGAACCCCTCATCCACATTTGTATCCCTCCAGTCTGGAAACAAAGATGCAGGGATCGTATCCTAATCCGTGATAGGTCCTGCACATCTGTCAACACTGTGGTAGTAGTTGATTCACTGTTGATTAGTGCCTCTCTCTTTAAAATCTCAACCTCGTTAAGATCATCCAAAACTTTGCTGTCTCCAATCCTGCAACCCTGCAATCCTCCAAGAACTTCCTCCAATTTAGCTACATATGTTCTTCCTCCATAGTAGTGGTTTCCTCAGTTATCCATGTTCCCCAAAGTAAAATTCTCTTAAGTTCATCTGCTCCTCATTTCACTCTGATACACTTAACGGCTACCTGTTTTTGTTTAGTTGCTCCCGTTTATCCGTTTTAGAGTAGCTGTTAATTTTCATTTGTACAATCTTCACTCCTGTGAAATAAGATATAGAATTAGGCCATTTGGCCCATTGAGTCTGCTATGCCATTTCATCATGGCTGATCCATTTTCCCTCTCAGCCCCAATCTCCTGCCTTCTCCCCATATCCCTTCATGCCCTGACCAATCAAATCTATTGGATCCTTTTCTTACATTAAAAATGACACAAATACTGGTTTTTGAGATTTCCTTAAAGGTATGTAATCACAAGTTCTTGATTTTACAATTGGATTGGGTTGTTCTGTCCTTGCGACATAATGCAGGGATTCTAATCTTAAAACATATCTTGGCACTGTGTTGCAGATCTGTTAGTTTACTAACTTTTGAAAAGAAATGCTTACTACTACTTCTCTGTAATTATGGAATTTAGTTGCCCAAGTGGAAAAAAAAATTTGACTTAAAGTGGTTCACATGTTTGTTTGATCACAGGGAATCTTTATGGCTAGTGTACAGAAGGTATATTCATCCTATCGGGCGAGGTTGGGTTTGATTACTACTGAGTTACAGTGCCCATAATTAGTAACTCCATTAAACTGTTACTGTATTAACATCCAAAGGAAGAGCGGAATGAAGAAATTGTGCCATATTCATGTGACTTGTATTTTTAAGTAAATAATATTTTTCTTGCTAAGTTTTATTTCCCAGAAAAAGATGCTATTTCTGGCCCAGGCTCCAGCAAAGCAATGGTTATGTATTCACTTATGTTCTTAACAGTGATGCTTTTGAAGGTAAGAAATACAGATGTTACTGAATATAAAAAGTATGTTGTTGTCTTGATAAAACTATGTTAATTTGAACGAATTTTGGGATAATCTATTATTTTAATAGCTTACATCATATGGAAGCAACAGGTTGGTGCCAATGGTAAACTAGATGAATTGTAAATTGCAGTAATTAAGTCTACAACAGCTAAATGTCCTTCTTCTGTATCTGGTGTTAGTATTATCGTTCATCAGATACTGTAACACCAAAACAGCAAGCTGTTGGCAGGAGCAATGCCTCTCTCCTCCACATTAGGAAGAGAGAGAGCCGATGGCATGTCAGACTGTCCGGTGAACAGTAATTTGTGATGGGCTCTAGCTCATGGTCTCTTTGAGGACTTGCTATTCCTTGCATAGTGGGTGGCGAAGGGGGTGCTAATGCTTTTACTGAGGCAGGCAAAAGGAGGGGGTAGGGGAGGTTGACGCTTTTGCTGCTGCTTGGGCTTGGGAGGGGCAAGCTTTGGAGTTCGAACATTTTTCTGCCATTCATTCTTTGTGGTTTTTCTTCTGTTTCGTGGATGTCTGTGAAGAGTAAGAATTTCAGGTTGTATACTGTATACATTCTCTGATATTAAACTGAACCATTGAATCTCTTACATATTACTCTGTACTTCTAAATATTCATCTAAACAGCCTTCTGAAAAATAATATAATGTGTGTGTCTTAGTTAATGTTTTCTTTAAAACTGAAGAGCCACTTGGCCATTCAAAACTTTTTGAAAACACCGTGGACTACTCCTGCTTCTCTCCATTGAACCTCTTCAAGTCTGTTCTGCCATTTAATATGTCATTGGTGATCTTTTCACTGCACCAACCTGCTTTTTCCTTAACCCACTTAATATCAAAAAATTATCAATCTCTACCTTGAATAAGCTTATCCATCTTGGTTAAATAAAAAGTTCTTCTTGGGTAAAGAAAAATCCAACACTTCAGGTCCTCCAGGTGAAGACATTTTCCTCTCTGTTCTGAAGGACCTATCCCTCATTTGGACAGAATAAATGCTAGTTCTAACCACTCCATTAAGGGGAAACAACAAGTAAAATTTCTTGTACTTTTCAACAAAATCATTCTTTCATTCTTCTAACCTAGAAGTCTGATCCAACTTTCTTCAGGAGAAGCAACTGCGAATCAGAGTTCAGTCTAGTGAATCTTTGTTGAATTCCCTCTATGCATGTATATCCTTGGGTAGGAAGATCCAGCCCATGCATGTTTCAGGCATGGTCTCCCTTACGGTCCTATATAGTTACGATAGTACATTATTTCAGGATGAATTGAGTACTAGAATAAGAGGTTATGACTGATGTCAAGGTAACCTGGAAATTCGTAGTTTTTCCTTTCTTCTGCTTTTGAGAATGAATTGGATTTCCTTTTAACTCTGTTTCTTCTGGAAGAAAGGAGGCAGAGCAACTACAGTGTACCCTTGCATTATGGCTGTTTGAATAACAGAAATTTTACCCTTGCACAAAACCACTAATTACAACAAAAACTGTGGTGGTTAGCACAATGCTTTAAAGTATAGCGATCCTGTTCAATTCTCACTGCTATCTAAAGGTTTGTACACTCTCCTTGTGACCATGTGGATTTCCTCCAGTTGCTCTGGTTTCCTCCCATGGTCCAAAGATGTACCAGTTGGTAGGTTAATTGGTTATTGTAAATTGTCGCATGATTAGGCTAGGATTAAATCGGGGAATGCTAGGCAGTGAGGCTCAAAGGGCCAGAAGGGCCTGTTCCATGCTATATCTCAGTACAATAAATTTTTGAGCTACAAAATTTATGTGTGGGGTGGAATAACCAAGTAAACAACTATTTTTGTCAAGGGTTCACATTTAAGGATAAATCACAATACATTCTGCCATAATGTTTGGGTGTGCTATATAACCTTTTCATTTCTAGCATAATCTAGGAGTGTCATTTTAAATATAGAAGAGAAGATTTTGGAAGAACCAATTGGAATGATGAGATGCACAAAGTATAAATGTCATCGTATAGTTGCATGAAATGCTGTCTTTTACAGCTGTAAATTCTAAGTGAAATCTTAGCTCTTTTTTGGAATAAGTTGCAAAGTAGAATTAATGGTTGCTGGAATACTGGTATTCCAGGTCCTTTCTGTCTGTCTTTAGAGTAATTTATCTACTAGATGTATTGAAATACAGCAACATTTCAAATGTTCTGATGATTGCCTACAGTGTTGAAGGAGACCTTTTTGGATGATTGGACTAATTTTCCGTATAACCTATTATTGCATTGCCATCAACTACCCTCGATGGCCCCTCATCTACCCATTAAGCTCAATTTACAGTGAGCAATTAACCTACCAACTTGTATGTTTTTAACCTTGGAGAACTACAGGAAGAACATTCATTTTCCATACAGCACCCAAGGTCAGGTTTGAGTCACTGGAACTGTGCAACAGTAACTCCACTAGCTGTACCACGGTACTGCCCCACTGTGGTCAATCTAAGACATGCACCTGCCCTTTTACAGTCGAAACTCCCAACAAAACTTTAATCCTTATCCTGTGGCAACCCACTTTCTGCACAGGCGAACCGGCTCACAAATAACCAGCATGCGGGGAGAGACTTTGGTAATGCACCTCTGATGTCATTTCCGCCCGGAGAGGGCGGGTGCTAGGGATTTAAATACCAGCACCAGGAAGTTTGAATAAACTAGTCTCGAAACGACTTACCGACTGCGTGTTGTTATTTCAGCACTGTGTGTAGCACATCGCTACATTGGTGACCCCAACGGTCCAAACGGGATTTGGACCAAAGATGACCGACTCTTCATCTGTTCACGCAGTTTCGCTACAACTGCCGACTTTCTGGACGCTGCGACCACGCGTGTGGTTTAGCCAAGCAGAAGCCCAGTTCCAGATTTGGCAGATATCCTCTGATTCCACGCGTTACTACCATGTGGTGAGCGCCCTTGACCAGGAGACGGCCACCCAGGTTGCAGATTTCATACAGTCGCCCCCGGAAGAACGCAAATATGAAGCATTCAAGGCACTGCTCATTGGGACCTTTGGCCTCTCATGGCGTGAGCGGGGTGCCCGCCTGCTTCACCTGGACGGTTTGGGAGACAGACTGCTGTCAGCATTGATGAACGAGATGCTGGCCCTGGCTGACGGACACAAGCCCTGCCTCATTTTCGAGCAAGCATTCCTGGAGCAACTGCCCGAGGACATACATCTGCTGCTGGCCGACGCAGATTTCAGCGACCCCCAGAAGGTGGCGGCCTGGGCAGACGTGCTGTGGAAAGCCAAGAGGGGGAGCGTGGCGTCCGTCGGTCAGATTACCAGGCCACTCGCCCAACAGCAGACCAGACCAGGCCCGGCAGGGGGGCGCACACAACACAGAGGCAGGAGTGAGGAGGCCAGTGAACAGTGGTGATTCTACCACCAGCGGTGGGGCACAAAAGCCTGCCGTTGTCGCCCGCCCTGCCAGGGCCAGGGCCAGCTGCCGCTAATGACTATGGCAGCTGGCCACTAGGACAGCCTCTTGTACGTCTGGGACAAACAGTCAGGACGCCGCTTCTTGGTCAACACCGGAGCGGAGATCAGCGTCTTGCCCCCGACGGGGTACGACACCCGCCGGCAGTATGATACGGACCTGCGGCACCCACACAGTGCAGCTGCAGTTCGGCGCCAGCTGGTTCACGTGGGACTTCACACTGGCCGTGGTGGCCCAACCCACTCCTGGGGGCAGACTTCTTGCGAGCTCACAGCCTGCTGGTTGACTTGCAAGGGAAAAGACTGGTACATGCCGAGACTTTCCAGCCATTCTCCCTGGGTGAAGCCAAGTTGCCGGCCCCACACCTGGACTCCATCACGCTGTCGGACAACGAATTCACCAGACTCCTGGTGGGCTTCCCATCGATTCTGACACCGCAGTTCATGGCAGCCATGCCCAGACACGGGGTACAGCACCACATTCTGACCCAGGGACCACCCCTCCACGCCCGCGCACAAAGGCTCCCCCCGGAAAAGCTCCGCCTGGCGAAGGAGGAATGGAGGAATTGGGGATCATACGGCGGTCCGGCAGCCCATGGGCCTCCCCCCTGCACATGGTGCCCAAAGCAACAGGGGGCTGGAGACCATGCGGCGACTACCGCAGGCTGAACGAGGCTACGACACCGGACCGCTACCCTGTGTCACACATTCAGGATTTTGCAGCAAACCTGCACGGCGCACGGATCTTCTCCAAGGTGGACCTCGTCCGGGGATACCATCAAATCCCGATGCATCCGGACGACGTCCCCAAAACGGCTCTCATCACCCCTTTCGGCCTTTTCGAGTTCCTCCGCATGCCGTTCGGCCTAAAGAATGCCGCACAGATGTTTCAGCGGTTAATGGATGCGGTGGGACGCGACCTGGACTTCGCTTTCATCTGTTTGGATGACATCCTCATGGCCAGCAGCAGTCATCAGGAGCATCTGTCCCACCTCTGTCAACCCTATGCCCGAATGAGTAAATACGGCCTGACAATCAACCCGGCCAAATGCCAGTTCGGGCTCAACACCATCAACTTCCTGGGCCACAGGATTACTAAAGACGGGGCAACCCCTCTGCCCACTAAGGTAGACGCAGTCCGCCATTTCCCCCGACCCAACACAATCAAAGGCCTTCAGGAATTCATGGGTATGGTAAATTTCTACCACCGTTTCCTCCCTTCAGCTGCCCGAATCATGCGCCCCCTGTTCGCCCTGATGTCGGGTAAGGGCAAGGACATTACCTGGGACGAGGAGTCCACCGCCGCTTTCATTAAAACGAAAGAAGCCTTGGCAAACGCCGCGATGCTAGTGCACCCCAGAATGGACGTCCCTACCGCCCTCACAGTGGACGCATCAAACACGGCAGTCGGTGGGGTGCTGGAATAACTTATCGAGGGTCGCTGGCGTTTTTCAGCAAACACCTGCAACCACCTGAGCTCAAATACAGTGCTTTCGACCGGGAACTGTTGGCGCTATACCTGGCAATCCGGCATTTCAGGTACTTCTTAGAAGGCAGGCCGTTCGCCGCGTTCACGGACCACAAACCGTTGACCTTCGCGTTCACGAAGGTGTCCGATCCCTGGTCAGCTCGCCAGCAGCGACATCTGTCCTACATCTCGGAGTACACGACGGACATCCAGCACGTCTCGGGAAAGGACAATGTCGTGGCGGACACACTCTCCAGACCAGCTGTCCAGGCCCTGTCCCTGGGGGTGGACTATGCAGCACTGGCGGAGGCGCAGCAGGCAGACGACGAGATGCTCAGCTACAGGACCGCAGTCTCGGGTTTGCAGCTGCAGGACTTTCTCGTAGGCCCAGGTGATAGGACCCTCCTGTGCGACGTGGCTACCGGCCACACCTCGCCCCATCGTCCCGGCAGCCTGGAGGCGGCAGGTTTTCGACTCCAAACACGGTTTGGCGCACCCATCTATCAGGACAACCATCCGGCTGGTCTCCAGCAAGTTCGCGCGGCACAGACTTCGCAAGCAGGTCAGTGAATGGGCCAGAACGTGCACGCAGTGCCAAACAGCCAAGGTACAGCGGCACACTAAAGCCCCGCCACAGCAGTTTGAACCCACCCACCGGAGGTTCGACCACATTCACGTGGATATCGTGGGCCCCCTACCAGTGTCCCGAGGAGCGCGGTACCTCCTAACGGTGGTAGACCAGTTCACGAGGTGGCCAGAGGCGGTCCCGCTCACCGACACATCTGCCGATTCCTGCGCCCGAGCACTAATTGCAACCTGGGTAGCGTGCTTCCGGGTACCGGCCCACATTACCTCCGACAGAGGTGCCCAGTTCACCTCCAGCCTGTGGTCAGCTGTGGCCAGCCTGTTGGGAACGCAGCTGCACCACACAACTGCCTACCACCCACAGTCGAACGGACTGGTGGAACGCTTCCACCATCACTTGAAGTCGGCTCTCATGGCCCGCCTGAGAGGACCTAACTGGGTGGACGAGCTTCCCTGGGTCCTGCTTGGAATTCGTACAGCGCCCAAAGAGGATCTGCACGCCCCGTCGGCCGAGTTGGAGAACGGCGCACCCCTGGCCATCCCAGGAGAATTCATACCAGCCCCAAGGGGGCAAGAGGAAGAACCCGCAGCAGTCCTGGACAGGCTACGTGAAAGGCTCGGCAACCTGGCCCCCGTACCAACTTCACAGCATGGACTGACCCCGAACCATGTACCCAAAGAACTGCAAAACTGTAAGTTTGTGTTTGTACGAAGGGGCGGACACCGGGCACCGCTACAGCGGCCGTATGAGGGGCCGTTCAGGGTGATCAACAACAACGGGTCCACGTACGTTCTGGACATTGGGGGGGAAAGAGGAGGTTTTCACAGTGGACCGACTCAAACCAGCCCATGTGGGCTTGGCACAGCCGGTCGCGGTTCAGGCACCGCGGCGCAGAGGCAGACCTCCCAAACAGAGTCCGACCCAGACTGAGGACATTGGGGGGTGTATCGCCGGTTCTGAGTGGGGGGGTTATGTGGCGACCCACTTTCTGCGCAGGCGAACTGGCTCACAAGTAGCCAGCGCGCGGGGAGAGACTTTGGTAATGTACCTCTGATGTCATTTCCGCCCGGAGAGGGCGGGCGTTAGGGATTTAAATACCAGCACCAGGAAGTTTGAATAAACTAGTCTCGAAACGACTTACCAACTGCGTGTCGTTATTTCAGCGCTGTGTGTAGCACATCGCTACAATCCCTCCTTTAATAAAAGTTTGTACTTCTACAACCTGGATGATATGTCCTGAATAAAGACTATGACGGTACTTGCCCCTTTATTTTTACTCAAAATGTGTGCTATTGTAATATTTGGAGGCTAATATTGTAAATTCAAGATCAGATTGTTGATACACTAAATATATACTGCAAGAATTAAATTATATTTCTTTTTAATATCTTGATTTATCTAATAAATCAAGATGCTTTACTGAAGCACTAGGGGCAATGGACATGTCAGGCAACTTTCATTGAGAAATCAAATAGTTTGCTTTGTGAATAAATCTTTTCCCCAAATGGAAAATTGCTCTTTACTTGCAGTATCTAATAAAAGAACATTCCAAAAGATTAAAATGCAAAGTAATTCTCAACTACGCAAACTACTTCTTGTTTATCTGCCACTGTAAAGTTCAGAAACTAATAGCACTAAATTTAAAGAGATTAAAATGGAAAGATATTTCTTCCCCTACATTAATTGAATGGTTTTCTCAAGTGATGTTATGTCTTAGTTTGGAAAAAATTAGAAGTAGAATTTTTGATCCTGGATTTGATTTTGAGAGAAGATGGGGTTCTTTTGCCAAATATTATCATTTAATTTGAATTAAGTTATATGGTATCCTTCCAATTTTATTGTTTTATATAAATAAGAAATGGCAGTTGATGACTTTTTTTATATATATTTAGATGATGGTCAAATGTATTGCTCTGGGGGGGTTGATTCCTAATGGGGCTTTTTTTGTAGTTGGTGGGTTTTTTTTCCTAGTTAGATGAGGTTCTTTTTTTTCCTTTTTCTTATATATAAATTTTTTTCCCATTTTTATATTTTAAGATCAGTTTTTTTCTTCAGCTTTATTAATTGTATACATATTAATCTGTTGAAGTTTTGTATCATTTTATAGCTGTTGAAGATTATATATCAATAAAAAGATTCTAAAAATGAAAGTGAAAATGTTGGTGCCTACCAAACGTTGTACATTTATTTACTGGTAGGCAATCTCAATTAAAATGATAAAGCTGTTTTTCTAATCTGCCTAAGTTCTGATATTTTAGGGGAATACAGTATACAAATTAAACTCTCTTGTGTCTCTGTAAAGTAAGTATTGTGATCCAGATAATTTTCTGATTTTTGACCCTAGTGGTATTTAATCAGTACTGTCTGCCGATGCTTCAAGTTCATTAAGGAATTGGAACAGCAGAGCAACTTGGTGGACACTCTCCTTGATCTTCGTTCCCGGGTTCGTTTAACTTGATGATCAATAAGCTGGAAATAGATGAGTGTATTAAATGTGCTGCCTTCATTCATTGGGGGTATAGCCAGTAGTTGTACTTCTCATTACAGAGGTTTTGTTTAGAACTCTTTTTTTTAAGTATGTGGTCTGCATGTAATATTACTTCTATTGGAAACTAAGTGCATGGTGATTTTGGCTGTGATTTATGTTGATATGAACCTGCTGGCTTGTGTTATAGGGTTGGTTTTTATGAAATTGTTAAGAATTTGTGGTAGTGCACATGGTTAAATAGATAGTAATTTGCCCATAATTAGTAAGATTTTTAATGAAAACTTTAGATTGCTGTACATTTCTCAACTCTTCCAGAGAGATCGGATACCTTCCCTACTGACAGTCTGTCAGAGTGGCATGTACGATATGTGTGTTACTTGAGCATCAAGGTTATAGTAACAATGACAAATGATGAAAGAGAGCCAATCAGTGAAGCTGACAACTGCGAGATTCAAAGCCACCTCGGCTTCATATGTGTGGTCAAGAATCACCTTTGGTGATTATGTGACCTTACATGATTGGTCAATCACACTAACAGGAATAGTTTAAAGGTAGCTTATCAAACGGCAGCTCTATCCCGACTAACTTTCGGAATCCAATCTGATCCTTGTCCACATAATTTTCACTCTTGTGATCGTCTTCACCTTTGCCTCGCCGTTTCTTTGTGTGCCACTACCATTGTTCCATCCGTGTCAACTCATTGCCGTCATCAACATCTGGTAGCCATTCCCAGTTTGCGTTGTGTTCATTTTTTATTTTAATATCGCCCTGTTTGTGATTGATAAATACATACAGCACTATCTCTGAGCCTGATGGCAGAGAAGCCTTGAATTCTAATCCTGCTAAGAAACAGAAACTACAGAAAGTGCATCAGTGCAATGTTACATATCTGGAGTATGATTTTATTCCATTCCTGTTAGATCAGGGATGCCCCTTGTGTCTTATTTGTAATACTGTACTGTATAATGGAGCTGTGAAACCATCAAGATTGCAGGAACAGTTCCATAAAAGACACCCAAAAAAGGCTACTTATGGAATTACTCAGTTCCAGAAGATGAAAAAAGCATTTGAAAAGTGTTGCATATGAGTCATTTGCCAAGAAAGCTAAAAATGACCTTGATAGTAGTCTCTTTGCTCCTTATAACATTTCCAAAATAATAGCAAAGTGTGGGAAAAATCTCGTGCAATTGGTGAAAGATTAATAATGCCTGCTGCATCAGGTATGTTCACCACTGTTCTCAAAATGGATACCAGTGTTTTAAAATCAATTCCTTTGATTAGTAATATTTCATTGTCATATTGATGAAATAAGTGAAGACATTATGTATAACTATGCGCAGAGCTACAAAAAACAGAATTTGGGATACAACTGTATGAGTCAACTGTGCGAGACAATGAGGCATTACTAATGGCATATGTAAGGTTTATCAAAAATGGAAGTTTATGAAGTGATTCTCTTTTGTAAAACATTCAAAACAAATTTCAATGGAGAATTAATTCACGATGAGCTCAAAATGTATATTGACGATAAAAGTATTCTGATTAGGAACATAATTTCTTGTGCAACAGGTGGAGTATCATATCTGACAGGTCGCCATGCTGGTTTAGTGGCACTTATGAAAAAAGAAATTCCAAGTCTGTTTGCAATCCATTGTGTAATTCCTCGTCAACATCTCACAGCCAAAAACCTCAGCCTGTGAATTTTTTTCCAAGCGTGACTCTTGTATTATCTACTGTCCATTGAATAGCAGAATATTTTACCAGTTATGCCAAGATAACAAAGAAAAGTTTGAATGCTTGCTTCTTCACACTGAAGTGTGTTGGCTGTCAAAAGGCTGCTGCTTAAAACATTTCTTTGATCTTTTTGACAATGTGGTTGAATTTTCCCTCAAAGTTGACAAGAACTTGGGAAACAAGATTGAACTTCTATATGGAAATGTGGCAGACCTAGCCAATCTGTATGATTAAATGAACATTCTATACATGAAACTGCAGGGTGAGAATTTCAATTTAATCCTGGCAAAAAGTACAGTGTCACTTTTAACAGAAAATTGGAAATATATAAGCAAAACATCAGGAGAACAATGTTCTCACAGTTTCCCTGCATGGAACGTATGGCACTCTCTTTCACAGATGGTGATTTGCAAGGGTTCTGCTTACACCTGCAGTCAATGAAGAAAGATTTTCAGAATTGATTCAAGGATTTCAACAATCTGGAAATTCCGAACTGGGTAATTAATCCATTTCTTTGCAAGGTGGAAGAGCAGGAAGAGAACTTGTAAGAAGAAATCATCAAAATTCAGAATGATGAAGCAAATATGTTTTTCAAAAATGTCAGCTTTTGTGGTACGTGGCTACACTGTCTTGCAAAGTTTCCTGGTCTTTGGAGAAGAGCTAAACTGTTCTTCATTGCATTTCCATCCTCTTACCTTTTGTCAAGTGAACCACATACTGACAAAAATCAGAAACGGCTTGGTCATTGTTACGTGTGGGGACTTGAGGATTTTGGTGTTACAACTTAAACCAGATATTTCAACTCTTGGTAAAAGCCATCAAGCTCAAGGATCACATTGATAGCAAAGCTCCTGACAGCACACAGGTACTGTGTAAGCTAGATAAAGACAAATTTGTCTTTAATTTGTAAAGACAAATAAAAATTTAAAGCAGAATCATATGGTGGACATGTTTTTACACTCCAGTGGTGCAGAAAAATGTATTGTGCCTAAGAGGAGTGTTGGCAGGAATGAAGGTGCTTTGGGGGGCATTGGGCTAAAAATGGTTGGGAAACACTGGGTTAAAGGAAATGTGAAGTGTCATTGCAAACACATAGAAATGATAAATGTCTGTTCAATTTGGAATCAGTTTATGTTTGTTGTAAATCAGAGTAAATTTCCTTTGTTTAGTACGTAGTTTCAGTCTTGAAGATGTAAATTATTTTTTTCTTGGGTTTTTCAAATAGGAGACATCTTCCCAGGGAAGTAAACCGAAAAATCAATAGTGAGTATAGTTTAGTTTAGACAGTTACTAAATTACTTAAATCATCTGTAGAAATGTTTTTTTTTAAATCAGCTGATGTATATGATTTCTTATTTCAGGCTAGCTATGCAACTGTAGTGTATTAACAGTGTTTATTTTATTTTGGTCTACTGTTTACATTTGTGCTATTTGAAATGTATTTGTTTCATGGTTCTGTTGAACCAATCCATTTTGTGCTTACAGATTCTATCATCATTCGTTTTGGTACATTGACTTCATGATAAACTATAACCTTTTGAGAAATCCATCCATTTTTGCACTTGCATGAATAGATTCTCTCATTAGATTAAATTTTATTCACTAACATTGGTGTGTAATGAAAGTTTTTTCTCATTCAGACCCAGCTACCAGCAAACACAGATATCATGAAGTTGCCATTATGCGAGGAGGATGAAAAGAAAGCACCAGAATTGACATTCAAGGGATCTCCGCCTTCCTACACATCAATGTAATTTACAGTGGCCTGATGTGAACATTTGCATATTCAGTACCTATGAAAAATATCAGCAATATTGTATTGAGCTTTGAAAGCAATTTGCACTAAATGTGCTTTATAATGGCAACTTGTGAATTTTGAGAGTTTTGTGTTGTGTAAATGGAAATAATAATTTCAAAATCTACGCAAGTGGGAACAGTTTGGGTTTTTATAGAATTGTCCATTGTACTTGTTTATTTGCTAGTTCTGATACTGACAGCAATTGAAACCAAGCTTGTGTGTGTAAATAGTGTTAAAGCCATACTGGGTGATGATTACCCATTCCTGGATGCTGCTGGTGTTTTCCAGATAGTTTGTTGGGTGTTGTTTTAAACAATGAGAAGCTACCTATAAATCCTGCAACAAAAGTGAGAGAACCCTAGAGGTGGCAAGCAGATCCAGCTGGCTATTCATTATTGACAGTGGAATCCATCCCACAAACTCTAGACCAATTAGTGTAACTACTTTTAAAAAATGTCATCAAAAAGTTATCGGGAATGAATTTTGAGTGGATAATAACTACACAGCTTATAACTTCCCCTTTTCATGTACTAAAACATTGCCCCATGGGGCACTGTAGTTTTTAAAACTAATACTGCTTTGTCTCCAATAATGTCAGTCATCAAACACAATTGGTATGTTTGCAGATATCAGAGTTTGTAGAAGATTAAAGTTTCATTAGATTTTTGTTTGGTAGGAAACTCTCAATCAGTTACCAGCTGTGACACAACGCAACAGAACACATTTGTCAAGTGAATTTCTTGTGTGCAATTCTTGTGAACCAGATTCTAACTGCTAGCTGACTGAAAGCAGACCTGAAACATTATAATCTGTTCATTCAAAGTAATAAAGCTGCTCGTGTTTGAATGACTGGTATTAAAGATAGCTGTTTTGTGCTATTTATTACACATGATAGATCAACAAGGTAGAACAAGATTCTCTGAGCTGAAATTCCTGTTGAATTTGGATCAGAAAGAAGAGAGAAAGATGACTGTGTTACTTATTTTGAACAAAAAGTTAAACCACATCTTTTGATCATTTTTGACTTCTGCAACATCTTTATAAGGGAAGGGCTATGGGGGGATAAGAAAATCTGCTCCCTTGAAGTTTGATGTAGTTAAATCTTTTTCCATTTAAAAGTTCTATTTATGAAAGCTTCACTCATTTTCATTATCTATCACAATTTTCTGATTGGGTGTATTTTAGTATTAAGAATTTATATAAAGAGCAATTGTCTCGTACTTTACAGTAAACAGTAAATTCTGTTAAAAAGTGGTATAAACCACTTCAAATGGAGCATTAGCTTTAGAATTAGTTTTTAATTGTTCAAAATCCATACCTTACGAAGAAAAAAGAGCATTGAAATGTTTAAGACTTCTAAGCTTCAAATGTCATTTTAGTTTTGAACTGTAAAATTGTACAAACTGAATGTAATTTTTTCCTTGTGTATTTGAAGATTCCCTATAACTTTTTGATATCTGTGGTGCGATATCTGCCCTCACATTTAGTGCAATCATAACAAATGATTTTTTAATGCTAGCTGTTCTGTAAAATGTGCTTATTTCCATAAATAAATTATACAATCAATACAATTTTATTTGTGTTGTGCCTATAGTTGTTTGAATCGTGTAGCTTATCATAAAAGAAAGACCCTTGTGTAATAACACACTAATTATATTATTTATATTATTCCTGTGTTATGTTACTGAGAATAGAGCTATTATCTTGCATTGTCTGACAAGCTGTTCTATTGATTTCTGTCACAAACCACTATTAGGAAAATAGTTATCGGTATTTTGACATTCCTTAATAGTTTATAATCCTTTTACAGGTGCATAGAACTTAAGTGTCTGGTTTGGGTGCTTTCAGACATCTAGGGGCAAATTACACCCAAAATTACACTGGCTTTTATAAAGTAATTTACATTCCCAAGTTTCTGATCAAAATCAATTTCACATGTAAGATTTTTAAACATGTAAAATTCTTCCGACATATCTGTGATGATTATAGTATTGTCTTTGTTCCAATTTGCTGATTTTCCTTGACTTCTGACAAAGTAGTATAGTGTTCAGCACAATGCTTTACAATACCAGCAACCCGGATTCAATTCCTGCTGTTGCCCCTAAGGAATTTGTACATTCTTCCCATGACCGTGTGAGTTCCTCCAGGTTTCCTCCCACAATTCAAAGGCCTACCGATTGGTAAGTCAGTCAGTCAGTCATTGCAAATTATCCTGTGATTAGACTAGGATTAAGTCCGGGAGCGGGGGGGGGGGGGGGGGGGGGGGGGGGTGGTGATGATGGGTGGCATGGCTAGAAGGGTCTATTCCGTGCTGTATCTCAGTAAATAAAAATATATTTTAAATACATTAGATACCCCAGTGTTTTAAGGATCATTCCACTAGCTGTATGTTTGACCAAAAAGAGATGTACAATCTGCTAAACTAGGAAAAGATTGCATTTTCTTTTCAAAACTAAAGTGTCACCATTACATTTACTTGATGATAAATTAATTGCTTGATGCATTCAGAACCAACCTGAAAAAACGTGTTTGTTCTGACATTTCCTTGCTGCCAACTTGCATACTGTATTTGTAATATATCTTTGAAATTTAATGCATTCGCCACCTGGGCACTTTTCATTTGGATCCCAGTCATTTGACTAATTTGTTAGATGAGGATAGATTTAAGATTCTGGCCAGTCTCCAAGTAGAAACCTGATGCAGTCAGAAACTGTTATACTTGATGGTAATCAGGGATTTAAAAAGGGCTGGAACCGCAGACTCCAAAGGTGAGAAGTGGTGCGAGTCTATTGGATGGAGCTTTAAAGTACTTAGCCAGAATGTGCTTCGTTATCAACTATCAATGTGATGCCAAATCCTAAAGTATTACAGGTATCCCAATCATTCAAAGCACTGTAACTGTAATCGACAGCTGCTATTGACCATAAGATGCAGGAACAGAACTGGAAACCATTTGGCGCATCGAGTCTGCTTCACCATTTCGTGATGGCTGATGTATTTTTCCACAGTCCCATTCTCCCGCCTTCACCCCCGTGTCCCTTCGCGCCCCGACTAATCAAGAATCTCTGCCTCAAATATACCCAATGACTTGGCCACTACGGCCTCTTGTGGCAACAAATTCCACAGATTCATCACTCTCTAAAGAAATTCCTCTTCATCTCCAGTCTACAAAGCACGCCCCTATATTCTGAGGAGGTGTCCTCTGGTCTCAGACTTCCCCACCAGAGGAAACATCCTCTCCTCTTGTTGGTAATCCCAGTTTTGAGAATCAGGGGTTTTAAATGAGCTGGAATTGCAGACTCCGAAAGTGAGATGGGGTGACAGAACCGACTGGATAGAGGTTCAGAGTACTTGGTTATTAAATATCAGGATGACGCCAAATCCTGAAGTGATGCAGGTATCCCAAACACTTACTGATTCCATTGCAACTGGAGCTGTAGCCCATGCTGTCAACAGCTGCCATTGCTTTTTTCATTTCTCTTCCAAATCAACTTTGAGCAATAGAAAGCGCAGTTGTTGGAAAGGTGAAGGTCTTGATTAGATCCTTTGATCAATTATACATCAGCAAACACCAGAAAGTTCGGCACCTGCACTAAAACTACTCTCTGCCAGATCTTGAAGCGTGCGTGCCGTTTAAGGAACCATTTCTCACAGAGACCATTTTTCACAGTTGAAGATCTGTTGTAAAGTAAATTCTTGGAAAAGGACCGGAGTAAGTAAATATTTAGGAAGTCGGAGTTTGTTCCTGCGCTCATCAGTAGTGGTCCCCTAATGCTGGATATAAAGCAGTGTTGTGTTTGCCTTGCGGGTTTGTCAGATTTCACGGAATATTTGTTGAAATTGCATTGGCAAGAGCGTTCCAAGTGTGAGTGTGTGTGTGTGTGCGCGCGCGTGTTTGTGAGTGTGTGTGTGTGTGTGTGTGTGTGTGCGCGCGCGTGTTTGTGAGTGTGTGTGTGTGTGTGTGCGCGCGCGTGTTTGTGAGTGTGTGTGTGTGTGTGCGCGCGCGTGTTTGTGAGTGTGTGTGTGGTGGGGGGAAACCGTAGAGAAGAGTTAAACATTTTGAACACCCCATTCATACCACTTGTAAGTGAATAAAGTTCACGTCTCCGCGCTACAAAAAGAACATGGAACTTGCAAAAAGTTGTTGCAGGATCTTAGAACCCAGAGCTTCCGGTTATCGGAAAAGGCGACGACGGCTTGGTGGTGTTCCTGGCAAATAGCAGAGCGAGGGCCGAATGTCATCCAAAACAGTGAGGGTTTCAATGGTCCTACTTGTGAGGAGGTGGGCTCCAAAATGACCCGCCATAAACCATCCGGGGTTTTTTTTTCAGGCTCGGGGTGAATGTTGAACTGTGCGAAGAGTTTGAAATAAACTTATTCACGCGAATTCAGCACTGGGTAAAGCGTGTAAATGGTGTACAGCGAGGGTGGGAGCACGGATACTCCCCTGCAATATTAATACCACACACACACACACACACACACACACACACACACACACACACACACACACACACACACACACACACACTCACACACACACTCACACACACACACACACTCACACACACGCACACACACACACACACTCACACACACACACACACACACACACACACTCACTCACTCACTCACACACACACACACACACACACTCACACACACACACACACACACACACACACACACTCACTCACTCACTCACTCACTCACTCACTCACTCACTCACTCACTCACTCACTCACTCCATCAAATCTTGTTGTGCTGTTGAGCTAAGTATTAATATCGAATAGGGGGAAGCCGAATTCTTAAAACCTACGGTCGGGGTTAAATGCGGTCATCGAAAAAAATCCACCGTGTCTTATCAGAATCAGGTTTAATATCTGTCGTGAAATTTGTTAACTTTGCGTGAGCAGTACAATGCAATACCTGATAAATATAGATTTTTTTAAAAAACTAAATTACAGTAAGTATATGTGTATATTCAACCGTTAAGTAAGTAGTGCAAAAACAGAAATAAAAAAAAGTAGTGAGGTAGTGTTCCTGGGTTCGATGTCCATTCAGAAATCGGATGGCAGAGGGGAAGAAGCTGTTCCTGAATCGTTGAGTGTGTGTCTTCAGGCTCCTGTACCTCCTCCCTGAGGGTAACAATGAGAAGAGGGAATGTCCTGGGTGATGGGGGTCCTTAATGATGGACGCCGCGCATCGCTCCTTGAAGATGTCTTGGATACTACGGAGGCTAGTGCCCGTGATGTTGCTGCCTGAGTTTACAACTCTCTGCAGCTTACTTCGATCCTGAATCTCTCCCCCCATACCAAATGGCGATGCAGCCCGTCAGAATGTTCTCCTCATCTGTAGAAGTTTTCGAGTGTTTTAGGTGACAAACTAAACTCCTAATGAAGTATACCCCCGTGTTTCTCTCTACAGCTGCATCGATATGTTGGAAACAGGTTAGATCCTCGGAGATCTTGACACCCAGGAACGTGAAATTGCTCGCTCTCTCCACTTCTGATCCCTCTATGAGGGCTGGTTTGTGTTCCCTCGTCCTACCCTTTCTGTAAAGTCCATAATTATTTAAACGGTTTGTCGGAGATTAATGGGAGGAAGGGGGCCCATTGGCTGCGGACAAACTTCGAGATTTATCAGTCGTGCGCCGCTCTTCACCACTTAAATGTTCAGACTAGTAAATTGTGTTTTCAAGCGTTTGTTCCCTGTACCTTGACCAGTCTGGAGACTGGGATCCAACCACAGAGGAGAATCATTTAGTTAAAATATGGAAGTCAATCAGTCTCTCTCTTTCTGTCACTGTCTCTCTCCGTCTCTGTCTCTCTCTCTCTCTGTCTCTCTCCGTCTCTGTCTCTCTCACTCTGTCTCTCTCCGTCACTGTCTCTCTCTTTCTGTCACTGTCTCTCTCCGTCTCTGTCTCTGTCTCTCTCTCTCTCTCTGTCTCTCTCTGTCTCTCTCCCGTGAATGACGTGGGTGGGCTGCGCAGTTAAAGGTCAGGGTGGGTCTCCGAATATCTGAAAGACGGGCAGCGCCGCAAAGGGGAGAAGAAGGCGAAATTGAAAATGCAAATGGAAACGAGCGACGCTGGCGGAGTAAAAAGTCAAATTCGGGCTGATCGAATGGGCAAAGTTCGCAGTTGCCGATCGCAGCTAACTCACACTTAACCTCAGTGAAAATAATTAGTCAAACAACCCCTGCAGAGAAAGTTTATTTACTCCTGATGGGGATGGGTATGTTCCACTCAAATAAAATAATCTCCAGAAAGCTGGATGACTATGTCGGTCTGAGGAGTGCTTCTTCTCCTGCTTTTTGCGAGGCGGAGTCACCCGCTTTCTGATTAGATCCCGACACGGTTGATCGCAATAACTGTCAATGGGGGGGGGGGGGGGATATTAAAATATAAATAATTGAGAGAGGGAGAAAAGCGGGCTTAGAAATAAAACGCATTCAGAAATCTTCAACGATGTAAGATTGATGTAAGATCAATCTTACGTTGTAAGATCAAGGTTGATGTAAGATCAGGCAATTTTCCTGACCTTCAGCCTGGCCGAGCCTATCCGTTTTCCTGACTCGATCATTTCCCCCCTCTATAAACTGCGGCGGTCCAGAGGACGCTGGGGACTAAAACTTTTTTTTTTAATCAAAGAGTTAAACCTCAACGCATTTCCTGGAACTGGTTGTGTGTGTTTCACACGTGTCGGGCGGCGTTCCGGCCTCTGCGAGGGGTAGGTAGCATGTTAATACCTGGAGCCGGCCCCGTTCTCTGCCACACAAGCCTGATCTCCTGTAACTGCTCGCTCAACAAGATGAAGGGACTTCTCAACGGGCTGCTCCTTTCTGCCTTGATCCTAGTTCAAGTTAACTCGGAGCTTACACTTAAAGCAAAACCTCCGGCAGGTAAGAAGATACGTTTATTAAAAAGTAGAATGTCGTCGGTTTCTTATATACTTTATGGGCTCAACATTAATTATAGTAAATAACCAGTGTGTATGCTTTCTGCAAATTTGTGCTTAAAATCTTTCACCTTTTTTTGAAGAGATTTTTGCATCCACACCAATATTGGGTAAACAGTATTATGCTGATGGTATTATGCTGAAATTATAAGTATGGAAATTTAAACACAGAATAGTACAGCACAAGAACAGGCCATTCAGCCCACAATTTTGTGCCAAACCAGTAAAAATACAAATCAAAAACACCCAAACACTAATCCCTTCTACCTACTCCTCCATATCCCTCAATCTTCCTTACACTCATGTGTCTATCCAAATGTCTCTTAAAAACGTCTCATGTATTTGTCTCTACCACCATACCAGGCATCCACCACTCTCTGAGTCAAAAACTTACCCCTCACGTCACCCTTGAATTTACATCGCCCCCCCCCATCCACCTTTAATGCAAGCCCTCTGGTATTAAACATTTCAGCCCTGGGAAACAGACACTCTCTGAAAACTCAATGGTTCTCATGATCTTGTAAACCTCTATCGGATCTCCTCTCTGCCTCTGCCGCTCCAGAGAAAACGACACAAGTTTGTCCAGCCTCTCGTGATAGCACGTGCTCTCCTAACCAGGCAGCATCCTGGTAAACCTCTTCTGCACCCTCTCCAAAGCCTCAATATCCTTCCTATAGTGGGGCGACCAGAACTGTGTGCTGTACTCCAGATGTGGCCCAACCAGAGTTTTATAAAGTTGCAACACAACCTCCTGACTTGTGAACTCAATGCCTCGACTGATAAAAGCAAGCATGTCATAAGCCTTTTTAACCACCCTATCGACCTGTGTAGATGCTTTCAAGGAGCTATGAACTCATGTTGTCTTTTGTTCAAAGTCTTCAAATCATTCTTCAAGCAGACTACACTTACAGGCTAAGAGGTTTTAGTTGGGGTTGTTTGCAGACTCTTCATTATCATTGTCACTAAGACTTTAGAAGCTCCTTCAAGGTGCATTGTACTTGGCATTTAAACTCAAATAACTAGAACTATTCTAATACATCAACATAAAAAATAATTTTAGTAAAACAGCAACTTATCTGAGTTAAAGTGTTAAGAAACTAGAGCTAACTTCCTGCAGGCCTATTAATAATGCCAAATCATTGAAGAAAGTACATATGATATGGATTAAATATATTAAACCAGATTTACAAGTTTAAAATATCCTAAGCAAATAGCCACCAATGTTCATAAAATGCTGGAGGAACTCCAGCAACTTGTGTGCGTTGCTTGGATTTCCAGCATCTGCTGATTTTCTCTTGTTTCTGACTGTGTCACCAATATCGTCACCCTGATATGAAACAGCAGAAATTCCACATGTCTATACTTGTACCATAATACACAAGTTAGTCCTCTGTTTCAGTATAAGGTGCCACCTTCGAAATTACTAGTTTGATCATGTACAATGAGCAGGAAAAGGAGAATTATCAATGGAACTGACCTTTGCGTGTCCGCCACTTAATAGTTAGTTAGACCGCAGCTTGTGACAACATTATCTTCTTTGCCTTGTAGCTTTGTACTATTAACAGAAAATTATTATTAAATATTGGATCTCAGCTGCTAGTACCTTCAGTGTTCCCAATTTCATTCTTAACTTTCACTTAGTTGATTGTCTCATCCAAATGTTGCGATCGCCCATTAAAATCCGTCTTTACTTTTAATATGGATGGTTCCTATCAAGTTCCCAAATGTTTGACCATTTATCCGTGTTCTCCGTGGTTCTTGGTGCTTCCCCACTTCGCAAAGAGCAGACCATTATGTCACTTTCCTCTCCGTTCGTGAATGATTTGGAATTGATGGCTTGGATGTGAAAAGCTGAACTTGATCTTTCTAGGATAAACTACTGAAAGTAGTTTTCTTTGGAATTAGGTGTTGTTAGAGCGTTTTTTGAGGGTTAGCACGTTTGGAAATAACTTCAGCGGCTGACTTCAGATGCAAATATGAACTGTGATGAAATCTAA
Organism: Hemitrygon akajei; assembly: GCF_048418815.1. Taxonomy (NCBI): domain Eukaryota; kingdom Metazoa; phylum Chordata; class Chondrichthyes; order Myliobatiformes; family Dasyatidae; genus Hemitrygon; species Hemitrygon akajei. The sequence continues at coordinate 18,523,108 of NC_133147.1, read as the reverse complement.
AATGCAGCCCTGAACAATGGGTTCCTTAGAACCGGGAACCAGATTAAAACTCAACTCAGATGTTTGTGGTGTGGGTATGAAGCGCAAGGTGTGAAGTTTGTGTGTAGTTCAAAGAAAGCATTGTGGATGCATTGTAAATATGGAATTGTCATTTGATCTTTAGCACATAAAATGTCGTGCCATGTTGGGTCACGTAGGCCTTTTTCCTCCAAAGTCGGTCTCAACATAATGCCTTCTCTATCTCATTTTGTTGAATAAAGAGACTGCTTCATATCTATTAGTACCTCTCTCTGGTGACTTCGTTCACAGGTATCACGCTGTTTTCAACCCACCGAGTGGAATTCTATGTTCATGATTGTGGCATTTTAAAATAGATTGCAGACACTGTACAATTTTTTTAAAAGCAAAACCTGCTTTTTACTCCTGTTATTACCTTTGTTGTTGTCAAAGGTAATATTACTGCTGGCCCGTATAGTCCAGCTGAGAGGCCATACAGTGAAGCTGAGACACATTGGATTCCGTCTGGTCTGATCCAGCATTTGCAGATTTTCTCTTGTTAGTGACTGGACACATCTGCACTCCGTTAAAGTCACTTGTGTATTTCTGTATTTTCATTCATTCATCCTCCTCTGTTCAATTTATTGAAGACAAACCAAAGGTCAATGTCATGGGAGGTGAATTAATGGCCTGTGCATCACCTGATGAAGCAAGTTCCACGCTTACTCAAAAGCTGTGCTCGGTTGCGAGGGGCGACCACGAATTATTCTCTGAGCACTTAAATTGAGAAAGTATAAGGTTTCCGACCCTAATGATGTCCACTGATCCTTATTGAAAAGTCCACAATCATACAGGATGAAGGCATTTTGCTGGTATACTCTTTATATTCCTTCAGTATTAAAGCAAAAGGGCTGGTCTTGGCAACATTAGTGTTGTTTTGATAATATAAAGTATCACTTATGCTTCAGATACAGTTTTGGTGCATAAATACTTCACTGTTGCGCAAATTACAAAGGCTAGCTTGTTCCATCGGCCTTAACTGCAATCCTTTATGCTCCTTCCATATTTCCTTATTATATGGAAGGAGGCCATTTCAGGCAATCGACTCTATGCCAGCTCAGAGCATCAGCTTCCCACTTTTTCCCCTTCCTCTGTTGTAGGGTAACGTACCTAATTCACAGCCACCGACTCCAAGCTGGAGTTCACTTTAAGAGGCTGGTCTGACATGATGACGAGTTCAGGTGAAGTTTTGTACGGCGCAGCGTGTTCTGTGTTTGGAGAACAATAAAAGAGTTGTTACGGCTTCCCTTAAACTTAAAACCATCTCTGCCGTTTTATTTGCAAAAACCTGCACCATCAACTTCCACAGAGTTTATCACTCACCTACGCATCAGGGCTTGAATCACCCTACATCTCTTTACGATGTGGAAGGAAACCGGGGCACCCCTATGAAACCCACCCGGTGTGAACTCTCCGCAGACAACACCAGGGATTAGGGTTGGACCCGGGATGCTGGAGCTTTGAGACCGAAGACCTACAGGCTGCACCAGTGGGCTGCCCCAAATTAATCACAGAAAGCGTTGCTTCATTCATAGTCCAATACTACGTGGGCTGCGGGTGTTGGTTTGATGAATATGGATATTGCCCACTGCACATCGCTGGTACCACGTGAGGGCCAACCGAAGCTGTATTATTTGCCTCCGTGCTCACTGTTTAGACCCAGATGTTTAATCCAACTGTTAGGTGGTCAAATTTTTCATAAAACAGACCAGGGCTGATGGAAATCACATGAAATGCTGCTGCAGAGATCTTGTTCAGGATTGGCAATACATCTGACACCAAAGTTCAGGAGGAGGGGAAAAAAGATTATTATAGCAATAAAGGAAGAATTTTCTTACCAAAAAAAAGTGGTAATACACCAATATTTCTCCAGAACATCAATCCAATAATAGCACATTATAAATCTGCATACTTTCATTTGTGAGTTTATCATTATGCATTATGAATAGCCCATAGAGTCATTGAGAACATCACAGAAACAGGCCCTTCAGCCCATCTAGTCCAAGCCAAAATCTCTATACCTTAATTTTACATCCATGGTATTTACATCTTTTAAATATTCAAACTAACATGTGTATTTTTATTTTCTTAATTACATGTTATTGTATACTCATGTTTTCTAATCAGGTTATATTTCTCTCCCAATTCTTCAACAGTCTTTGTAAAAATCACAGACTTAATACTTAGAGAAAAGGAATATGCTTCATGCAGTAAGATAAAAGCAGGAGGTGTCAGAAATGAAGAACAGGGACTCCATGTGTCTGTGAAGCCACCATGTGTTGGACTTCCGTGTCCCACAATAAAAAATAAAGTTTTATTGTTCTGCAGCCGGCTGGTGGTGTAGTGGCATCCACACCGAACTTTAGGGCGAGTGGTCCCGGGTTCGAGTCCGGCCGGCTCCTTGCGTGCTTTCCGTCCACGCTGGGTTGAACAAACAAAAATGCTAAAGGAACGGCAAGGTTGCTGCCCGATGTGCCACAAAGCACGGAAAGGAACAATAACTCCTCTTCCATATTTCTGTGATAAAAGAATACAAGAATCACAGTGACAGTAGTGGAACCAACTATCCCTACAGAGCACAAATGTGGAATAATTGTGCACTTGGAGGGTGTCTGATGCAGGTCTGACACTTTAACTTATCCGAGTACCCCTAATGTTGCAAAGCAACGTCCTTTTGCAACTACACTGTAAATATTCCTTCAAAGAATATACCAATAGTTTACCTTAACCCTGTATTATTGTAGATCCTACACTGTGGTTAGAACACAAGCAAAATGCAATTACTCAGTTTTTCATTTATGGATCCCACACCCTAGTAATTTTACTGATACATTACTGATAATGTCCCCCAGTTGTTGTCTGAACTAATGGAAAGTTGTAATTGAATTGAGGACAATATTCAAAGACAAATTTGAAAATAGAATGCACAGGACCACTGACAGAAATCAAACAAATTCTGCAAAGCCAAGGATCATATTATACAGAAAAATACTTGACTCCCAATTTTGTTTTCACCTACATTTTGCCCTTTTTTTCACAACTTTCTTTATCTCTTTGTGCAGGTCTTTGCCGAACTAAACCAACCGATCTGGTCTTCATCATTGACAGCTCGCGGAGCGTCCGCCCAAAAGAATTTGAACAGGTGAAAGTATTTGTATCCAAGGTGATTGAATCCCTTGACATTGGCCCAAATGCCACCCGGGTTGGACTGGTCAACTATGCCAGTACAGTCAAGAACGAATTCAGCCTCAAAACACATCGCACCAAAGCCAGCCTCCTGCGAGCTGTTTCCCAGATCGAGCCACTTTCTTCGGGCACTATGACCGGCTTGGCCATCCTATTTTCTACCAATGTCGCTTTCAGTGAGGCTAACGGGGCACGAGTGAAGCTAACTGATGCCAGCAAGGTAACCATGGAAACGTTTTTAATGGGACTGTCTGAAACGATAATAATTTAATGACATTTGACTTAATTTTCTTTTTAGTGTTAAACTAAACTCATTTCTTTTAAACTAACTTGATTACGACTAGCAAGGCTTTCCATCTAGCCCGATCTTATTTGAGGATTGAGTGGATTTTTCTAGTGTAAAGGCCAGCAATAGGTTTTCATCATTTCAGGAATACTTCGGCATTTTCGTCGAATGGGCACGGAGTAAATCTGGTTAATCTTACATCTTTATGTGTTAGTTGTGTGCCTAGACTATTGGAAGCTTTAAACCAGGGAACAAAGTGCTGTAGAATGTGCAACAAACTATTTGTTGCTTTTTGAAGTTCTTGAACATTTGAAGTTGCTTGGTTCCTTAAGGTGCAAGTAACCTTGCCTTGTATCAGCTTTGCTGGGTCTTGCACAGAGCATTTATCATTGGTACTCAATTCTAGTCAACATGTTTGGCTCTTCATTCTCCTCCACTTGTGCAGAATTCTCAAAAAAGACGTAGAGATGCTGGTGGCCATGGAAAGCTTCTGCTAGATCTTTCAAATGTAATACATGTTTGCGGGTTTATTGATAATTAATCCCAATGTGGTGTATCCCACAGTAATAACTAAATACCAGTGACTACTGGGACACCTTTGTCTTATATGTGTTACTGCCTGTAACACCGCTGGCAGTTAGGGCAGCAATGAAGGTTCTCCATCTCCATCACAGCTTCCTTCGTCGTCTCAGCTTCCTCTCGGTTTTCACTACTATCAGTCATGCAAGTCCTGGGTGACGATTCAGGAACACCATCCCAGGTGTAGAAGGGTTCTTCATTGCTATCTCCGTAACAGTTTTGTTTTACCAGTCAAGGTTGCTAGCCCAGAGCTGAACCCCTGAACCTGAAACACCAGTGGACCACTCTTAGCCTGGCCTCTACCCTTTGACCTGCTTGGCATGGGTAACCCTAACAAGAACCAAAGCCTAGACAGCAGCCAACATAGCTCTCAGGGTCATTGAGGGGCACAAGCCCCCAAACCTCAACAACAGGGTTGTGGACCTCTTGGAGGTTTGTCCTATATGACTTAAGATAATTTCACTTCTATATCATCCCCAATTCAACCTCAGTTCAGCCTCTGGAACACTTGTTCATCCCACTGTTAATTGTAGACTTGTTTATTCCAAAGCTCTTCTGACCGGAATTCGGCAGTGTGCAAGTTCTTTATTCAGTTTTGGCATATAGCGATTTTCTTCAGCTTTAGTTTTGTGATCCTTAACGAGTATAAAAATGAAAACTGACGTTCTCCTCTCATTTCAGCTTCCATCTACCAGTGTTAAAAGCAGGCAGTCGCAGCTAGTATGTATTAGAGTCTGACTTACATATTTTCTTCTGCTATAATGGCTCCGTAGAACTAACCAAGTTAACACCTCTGTCTTTTTTTACAACCATAACCAAATGTGAGTAGATGAACAGAAATGTAAATTAGAATGGTGGTGAATATTGGTAGCTCGGGCTGAGGCGTTCGATGTTGTGGTGCTCGACAAGGTTGGCCGTTTATTTCATCACCAGTCAAGGTGACATCCTCAGTGTGTAGTTCTTAGGTTTTCTCTCTGGGAGTGCTGGTGTTTATATAGCACCACCGCCCCACCCCCATTCGCTTGCCTCAGTCCTGATTGGCTACCTTTTCAGTTGACCCTTGAATTCTATTGGCTCACATTTCCTAAGAGCCAAAGAAATGTGAGCCAATAGAATACGAAGGTCATCTGAAGGGGTAGCCAATCAGGACTGAGGCAAGTGAATGGGGGCCTGTATAAACGCGAGGACTCCCAGAGACAAACATCAACAACTGCGCACTGAGGATGTCACCTCGACTGGGGAGGAAACGTCTGCAAGCTAATTGCCAAGCTCAGCGAACAGCGCAACATCAGAAAAATACATTATTGTTGATGCTTAAGATCTGTAATAAAGCAAGGGAAGGTCAAAAACACACAGTAGGTTAGCCAGCATCTATGGTGAAGTGAACCACAGTTTGAGCTGATGGCTTTTCACCAGAACTCTTACGAAATAGCTTTTACCAGAAATTCAGGCTCTCTGCGTCGGTTTGCAATGCGGCCCGCTCTATCACATCCTTAGAGTTGCCATCGTGTCGTGCAGTTTCCCTGAGAAATATTTTCTAAGAATTCTGGTTCTCAGTTCACTTTAATCAAGCTTTAAAAGAAGGATCTCTTTCAAATGGTGAAAAAAAAACGAGCTGAAAGTAAAACGGAGTACAAAGAGACTCCAGTCATAGTTCTAGAGGGGACTGTCTGAGTAGAGCATAATGCACATGCTGTGTGAAATTGTTTGACAAGGTATGTCTACACAATATTGAATGAAGTTACAGTTACAGAAGGATTAGTGCTTTAAGGAAGCATCATTTTAAAAAAATTACACCAAAGAATAAATGGAGAATGTCATCCATCTGAAGGCAGTTAATCTAATATTTAATGGTACAGGAGATAGACAGTAGCAGATGGAAATGTAAAAGGGAGGAAACTTCAACAAATCTTGCTTCTTTTGCTCAAACGCTACAAGCTAAACTCAGACGCGTGGGCACCGGAGAGAGGCTCCTGCGAGGAGTGTATTATTGGGAGGATTATCCTAGGTTCACGGGGTTTTTGCCTAGGAGAGAGTAGATTTATTTATTTACTGAGATACAGAATAGACCCTTCAAACCTCGCCCCCTCGGCAATCCCCCGATTTAACCCTAGCCTAATCTCGGGACAATTTACAATGACCAATTAACCTGCCAACCAGTACGTCTTTGGACTGTGGGAGGAAGATCCCGGAGGGAACTCACGCGGTCACGGGGAGAACGTACAAACTCCATACAGGCAGCGGTGGGAATTGAACCCGGGTCGCCGGTACCGTAAACCGTTGTGCTAACCACTGTGCTACTGTGCTCTTAAGGATAAAAGTCCTTAGAGCAGCTCAGTCACTGCCAAATCTCGGCTACTAGAGAGATAAACAGAACTATTTCTAAAGTAAAACATTCCTTAGTAATAAATATGAATCCATGTCTTTATGTACTAAAACGCTGTCTGTAGGCACAACTAACTGTGAATGGAATTTTACTATCACTAATGGGTAGGAACACTGAGAGTGTTCTGACAGCTGAGCAAACTATAGACAGTCATAGAAAAAGGCCCTTCAGCCCATCTAGTCCATGCCCACCCATTTACACTGTCTGCTCCCTTTGACCTGCTCCCGGACCTTAGCCCTCAATACCCCTACCATCCACATAACTTTGCTTAAACGTTAAAACTGAGCTCGCATGCACCACTTGCACTGGCGGCCCGTTCCGCACTCTCACAGCCTTCTAAGCGAGGAAGTTTTGCCCCATGATCCCCTTTGAACTTTTCACCTTCCACCCTTGACTGATGACCTCCGGAGGTAGTCCCAACCAGCCTCAGCGGAAAACGAAAATCAAGTCACAAACAAGAGAAAAATCTGCAGACGCTGGAAATCCGAGCAACGCGCACAAAATGCCGGAGGAACTCAGCAGGCCAGGCAGCATCTAGGAAAAGTGTACAGTCAACGTTTCAGGCCAAGACCCTTCGGCAGGACAACCCGACTGTACTCTTTTCCAAAATGCTGAGTTCCTCCAGCATTTTGTATGTGTTGCCCAGTGGGAAAGCCTGCTTGAATTTACCCTATCAGTACCCCTCATAATTTTGTATACCTCTATCCAACTCCTTCCAATCTTCAATGTTCCAAGGAATTCCAAGGACTGTTCCTATTCAATCTTTCCTTATAACTCAGGTCTTCTAACTCATCACTGAATTACTTGATCGGAGATACTACCCAATCCAGTTAGGATTTTCCTAACAAAAATAGTTTATGAAAGCAACACAAATGCCATTAAGGAATTTGTCTCTTTACAACCCAACCCCAGTGCTCTAATTAAGTTCAAAATTTGCTAAACTTGCTAGCTTGCTAAAGTTAAAAAGAAATATGCAGCAGGTCAGCAGAATGTCCCTGGAGGGTGACATTTCCAGGTCAGCAATATTTAGAATCTCTTCCGATGTGAAGTTTCGCTCATATTCAACTGGACAGTTGTCACAAGACAGTGTTGGAAGCATGATGTTGTTTTTATGTACTGGTAAAATCAATACCAATTTCAAACTGAGGAGCCTGGGATGGAAATCAGGAAAGGTCTAAAGGAAGTGTGTGGCGCGTGGCTGAGTGGTTAAGGCGTTGGACTGGCGATCTGAAGGTCGTGAGTTCGAGCCCCAGCCGAGGCAGCGTGTTGTGTCCTTGAGCAAGGCACTTAACCACACACTGCTCCGTCCACCCAGCTGAAAATGGGTACCGGCAAAATGCTGGGGGTTAACTTCGTGATAGACTGACGTCCTATCCGGGGGGGAGAGTCTCGTACTCCTAGTCGCTTCACGCCACAGAAACTGGCATAAGCACTGGCCTGATGAGCTGATAAGGCTCGGGACAGACTTTAACTAACAAATAGGAATGGAAAGAGATTTGGGAAGGGAATCCCAAAGACTGTGCAGAAATCTTTGGTCTGTATACATATATATAGATAGCTAGGGTGCTTAAGACTGTTGCAATTACTGTAGTAATTTTATGTATTGCACTGTACTGCTGCAAAAGAACCAAATTTCATGACATATATGAGTTTGATTCTGATATGGGTCTCCATTGTGGACTGAGAGTGGGAAGGGGGCAGGGAGAGGGGAATCATGGTTGGGAAAAGGGGAAGGGAGAGGGAAGCACCAGAGAGACATTCTGTGATGCTCAATAAACCAGTTGCTTGGAATCAAATGACCTTGCCTGGTGTCTCAGGGCTGGGTGTGTCTGCACCCCCTGCCTCTGGCACTCTCTGCCGCCTGTCCCACACCCCTCCTGCAGCCTCGCCATTCCCAACACCCTTTGTTCCCATCAGATTTACAAGCTTGCTCTCTGCTCCGCTTTGACAGATACAGTACTGTGCAAAAGTCTAGATATATATATATGCACTTAAGACTTTGCACAGTGCTGTCTGTGCCGGAAGAGAAAGTTAGGATGAAGAGCAGTGAAAAAGTAAGGTAAATTGGAAAGAAAAGGGATAAATTATTAAGCATGGTTAAGAGTTGTCAGACCAGCACATTGTGTAAGAAAAGGTAAACCAGCAGGTTAAAGATAAGGTTCTGGGAAAGAATTATTTTTACAAAGGTGTGATCAAAGTCTTGATCCCAGTAGAAATGGATTCAGGGGAAAGAAAAATTACACAATGTGGGTAATTTGTAATTAGGTAGGGGACAAAAAACAGGATACAAATAGGAGAGAAACACCACTCTAAACCAGGGGTTTTCAACCTTTTTTTTAATGCCATGGACCAACACCATTAGAAAAGCATGGACCATGGTTTGGGAACTCAGGCTCTAAGTAGTAGTTAGTTAGTTAGTTACTGGCTTTTACGGCAGCAATGAAGGTCTCCATCTCTGTCTGTCCTTGGCCATCTTCTCGATTGTGCCCCTGGTGTGGTTCAGGGACCTCATTTCTGTGTCTATGGAACATCGCCAAGTTGCCTTTGGTCTCCTGAGTTTCCTCTACCCTTCAGGGGTCCAATGAGGTGCTGCCTTGATGCTGGAGTTGGCCTCTCTTCTCATCACACGCCCAGTCCATCTCCAACGTTTCCTCATGATGATTGTGGCCATGTCCTCTTGGTGACACTGAAGGAGATCTTCCTTGGCCAGAAAATGCAGAGGATTTTTTGGAGACTCGAGGTGTGGAATGACCGCAGGTTGGCAAGGTCTCTCTCTGTCATGCGCCAGCATTCTGACCCATACCAGAGTGTGGACAGAACACAGCTCTGGTACAGCTTCAGATCGTAGCATTGCGGTAAATGGATACCTGTCAGGGAAAATAAAATTTTGAAGGTCAGAGAAGGACCTGTATGCTGTCATTTTTTTTCTCTCTTGTGTTTAAAGTGATAATGAATAGCTGTGATCGATCCACTAGATGTTTTATGTCTTAGCCAGAGTTATAGTTTTATCATTTATTGTGAAATTGCTGTGGGGGAAAATGATTTGGAAGAGAAAGACCACAATTTCTTTGAGGTAGTTTTGGAACATCGAGATACCCTTATTAATCTGTGGTTTGTGATGTTGATGGACAAGAAATTGTTATCTGTAATCACACACACAAAATGCTGGAGGAACTCAGCAGGTCAGGCAGCATCAGTGGAAATTAATAAACAGTCGACATTTTGGGCCGAGACCCTTCACCAGGACTGGAAAGGAATGGTGAATAAAAAAGGTTTGTGTGAGGGTTAAGGAGGTGGAAGGGGATAGGTGAAGCCAGGTTGGGGAGTGGGGAAGTCAAGGGCTGGAGAAGAAAGAATCTGGACAACAGCAGTAGAAAGGGGAGGATGATGGGACCCGGGGGTGGGGGGGGGGGGAGTTGATAGGCAGGTGAGAAGAAGTGAAAGGTCAAAGTGAGGGATGAAGGAAGGGGGGAGGGTGGGAAGAAGATTTGTTCATCGGAAGGAGAAATTGATACTCACGCCATCAGGTTGGAGGCTGCCCAGATGGAATATAGGTGTTGCTCCTCCACCCTGAGGGTGGCCTCTTTTTGGCAAAAGAGGAGACCATGGATCAACATGTTGGAATTGGAATTTTTTAAAGTCTAGCCACCAGGAAGTCTCACTTGTGGTGGATGATGTGGGGGAAGCAGTAATTACGGTTTCATACATCAATTAAACTCAATTAGATCCTGCGCAGGAAGGTCTCGATGCACAGAGAACATAGTTTACATACCAGGCTGATGGTACCAGACGCCTCACAGTTGTGGAACAATTGTTACATTTCTATATTGGAGAACTTAAGATAATTTTACTTCTGACGTGTGTCAGATTAACCTGCTTTCACAAGCTGAACCTTGAAAAATTGTAAAAGCCAGATTAAAAACTTAGCAATTATTTGATTTTCAGGTGATCGTGGTGGAAATGTGTAATAAAGCAGAAAATCTGATCTGTGCTCTCAGCAAGCCAGGCAGCATATGTGGGAGAGAAACCAAATTAATGTTTCCAGTCAGTGTTTTCTGATCGAGACGTGATTGAAAGCCATTGACCTAAATACATTAACTCTTTCCTTTGCCACAGATGCTGAAGGACATGCTGAGTATTCCAGTGTTTTCTGACTTTATTTCAGATTTTCGGCATCTGCGGTATTTTGCCTCTAGTGAAGTGCCTTGATTTCTTTGGAGATGGCTGAAAACAGAGAATGCAGAAGCTTAGAGACCTTCTTCGGGGTTTTCACATGGAACTTCTAAACTGGCAGTAATTTTTAGAGTGTATAAGGACGTAAAATAGCTGTCATTGCTGCTGCAAAATCGGGGACATTATAGAGGCTACACTTCCTTTCAATGCCCTCACAAGGGTAGTGCCTTTGGTGCCCTATACTGGGCACTTACATCACAACGACCAAGTTAGTAGACTCAGTCTGTTTTCCGAGTGTCCTCAAAGAGCATTAAGAATCAGACGGTGTAATTACTTTGTGATTGAAAAATCTCCAGGAAAAATATTCTACCAAATATGTAATTATCCCAACCCCCACCACTACACAAGTGTCACCTAGTGTCACTTTATGTACAGTACATACAATCCGTCTGTGTATATAACAGTCGTGTTTTAGAGGGTCGTTTTTATATTTGTATTTATTGTGGGGTTTTTTTTGCTTTTTTATTGTGTTCGTTATGCTTACTGTGTGTGTTTTTTTTGTGTTGTATCAGAGCCAGAGTAATAGTCATTTCTTTCTCCTTTACACTCAGAGAAAGACATTGAGCAATCTTGAATCTGGATGTTATTTATTTTTTTTTGAGAAACTGCGGAATGGCACTTCTGGCCCTTCGAGAGGCACTGCCTGGCAATTTCCCTGATTTAATCCCAGCCTAATTATGGGACAATTCGCAACGACCAATTAACCTACTGACCGGTACACCTTTGGACTGTGGGAGGAAACCGGAGCGCCCGGAGGAAACCCACGCGGTCACGGGGAGAACGTACAAACTCCTTACAGGCAGCGGCAGGGATTGAATCTGGGTCGCTGGTACTGTAAGGCGTTGAGCTAACCACTATGCTGCCCCCACATTGAATCTTCTAAGTTTTTAGTTTGGCTTTTGCAGTTTTCAAATTTAGTTTTGTGAAAGGAGATTAATTCTGCATGCTTCCAAAGTAATCTTAAGAACTCCAATACAGAAATACAACTATGATACATTCAATTCAATTCATGTTCAATTGTCATTCAACCATACATGAATACTCATGAGTACAGCCAAATGAGACAGCGTTACTCCAGGGTCAAGGTACAAAACACAATACCCACAGTCACACCCAGCACAAAGCACACACAAGGTAGCAAGCACAAATGGTATCACAGTCACAATCCCAAAGCTCCACCAATCCACAGTCAACTACAACAGAGCCCATCTCCCACCGAGCGAACACTGGAGAGCAGCACCAACTCCAGTATGGACCCCGTGCCACACCGCCCCCTGGTAGAGTGCACTGGCCCCAACATACAGAATATCAGTAAGGTACAGCAATACAGAATATACATGTATGTAGTCCGGGCTGGATGCAATACCACGCTGGCCCTACATCTGGTACAATCAGTCTGAAATATAAACTATGTTCTTAGTGTGCCTCTTCCAAGTTGCTGTTACCAGTTTTATTTCAAGTTAAACACTTTAGAAAAGCATTGACTAAAGTTACAGCAATTATGACTTGATAACGGTAACAAATACTAACGTACAGTAACTGTTTCACCTTATTCCAATGTGTAAACTGGTGATACGTGGGGAAGACCACCCACAAACTCAGTCCATTCATTTGCGATCACTGCAAGGAACATGACCAGCTTTGTGCCCATTCTGCCCTCAGGTTGCCATCATCGTGACCGATGGCCGCCCCCAGGACCAAGTGCGAGATGCTGCCAACCACGCCAAACAGAAAGGCATCGAGATCTTTGCGATCGGTGTGGGCAAGGCAGAGATGAAATCCCTGCGTGAGATTGCCAGTGAACCCCTGGAAGACCATTTGGACTACGTGGAAAGCTACAGTGCCATCGAAAAACTTTCCAAGAAGTTTAAGGAAGCTCTTTGTGGTGAGTAAAACAGCAAAGAATATGGAAGATCTCAGCTTAGTAGGACAGACTACTTCACCCTCATACTTGTGAGGTTGCAACTCAAGTTCACAATTGTCAGTTGGTGTTTACACTAGGCTCATACTAGTGCAATTCTTAAAAACAGTATTTTTATGTATTATCATCATAAACATTATGCGCCGTGTCGTATTCCCACAACCATGGTTGTTATTGGCAAATTCTAGCAGAATCAGAATCAGGTTTATAATCACCAACATATTGTTATTGAAATTTGTTAACAGCAGCAGTTCATTGCATACATAATACAGAAGAAGAGGAAAAAAATAATAATAATTAATAAATAAATAAACTACAGTATACGTATGTTGAATAGACTAAAGATTGTGCAAAAACCAAAATAATATATATTTAAAAAGTGAGCTAGTGTTCACGGGTTCAATGTCCATTTAGGAATCGGATGGCAGAGGGGAAGAAGTGGTTTGCCATTGCCTTCTTCTGGGCAGTGTCTTTACCAGATGGGTGACCCCAGCCATTATCAATACTTTTCAGAGATGGCCTGCCTGGCGTCAGTGGGCGCATAACCAGGACTTGTGATACGCACCAGCTGCTCAAACGACCATTCACCTCCTGCTCCCATTGCTTCACGTGACCCTGATCTGGGGACTAAGCAGGTGCTACACCTTGCCCAAGGGTGACCTACAAGCTAGTGGAGGGAAGGAGCACCTTACACCTCCTTTGGCAAAGACGTATCGCCATCCTGCCACTCAATTTTTATGTACATTGTACATAAAATACTGTATGTTTGCTTTATTAAAAGGAACTTAATGGAATTTATATCATAAACAGAGCATACATAATACCCCTTAGGTATTTTGTAACATTGTGCAACAAAACTTGGATTTAGGCTTTAAAATCTTTTATGCATTCAAATTAATAAATTAATCTCTTGATTTTCTAGCCTGGACTCTCCTTCACTTTTACATTTTGAGATACATAGCAGGAGACCAGAAACCAACTATGTGACTTCAAAAAAATTGGAATTTGGATTTAATAGAATATTACACAATAAATTCCCACATTAGCTCTTAAATTCATCCATGAAACCTTGCGGCTTCCTTATCTAAGAAAGGATGTGCTGATATTGGAGAGGGTTCAAAGGAGAGTCACGAAGATTATTCTGGGAGTGAAAGGCTTGTCATGTGAGGAGCATTTGATGGCTCTGGACCTGTAGTTGCCTGAACTTAGAAGAATGGGGGGGGGGGGGCGGGATCTCATTGAAACCTATCGAATGTTAGAAGGCCGAGGTAGAGTGGGTGTGGAGAGAATGTGTCCTGTAGTGGGGGAGTCTAGAACCAGAGTGAACAACTTCAATCTAGAGGGATATCGACCTCGAATGGACACGAGGAGGAATTTCTTTAGCCAAAGGGTGGTGAAACTGTGGAATTTGGTGCCACAGGCGGCTGTGGAGGCCAGGTCATTGGGTGTATTTAAGGCAGAGGTTGATAGATTCTTGATAAGTCAGGGCGTGAAAGGTTACCGGGAGAAGGCAGGACAATAGGGTTGAGAGGGAAGTGGATCAGCCATGATTAAATGGTGGAGCAGACTCAATAGGCCAAATGGCCTAATTCTGCTCTGATATCTTATGGTCTAAAAGTATCTCTCCCTATAGATGGTTATCCTTCAATTGTGCTTGTTTAGAGTATCTCTGCTTAGAGTTTCAGGTACACTGATAAGGGAAGTAGTTTTCCAATGTTCTATCGCAATTCTGTTGATGTTGTGGCTTTTGGGTAAATCAGTCTTATTTTCCTAAAGGATTTGGACAGCAAGATCACTGCAAAGCTGGACCAACATGAAACAGTATTTGGGGAAGGTTAAGTACTTTAGAATGAAATGTTTCTTTGGTTGAGATGGTATTATCTGCAGGAGAAATAAAGGAATTCCATTTGAACTGATTATAATAGGTGATCCAACAAAGTTAAGAATTGGTAGATGTTGACCAGCCTTGTTAAACATGAGCAAGAAATATCATTAAAAGGATGAGATCCAAGATATTCTGACACATTCATGGAGCTAAATGTTAATATTAATCCAGCTATTCACTGAACCAATATTAAAAGTTGCTGGCCAACTTTCATCGACATGCGATAGAGAGCATACTGATGTTCAGAATGACTGTGTGGGACTCTAGCTGCAGCGAGACAGATCACAAAGCGCTCCAATGGGTTATTAGAATGGTTCAGCACATCACTGGGACTCAACTACTGGACCTGGAGACAATCCACAAATCTCGATGCCTAGAGCAAACTCACAACATCATTTAAAGACCCATCCCATCCCAGACACCACCTGTTCAATCTCCTGCCACCTGGTAGGAGATACAGAAACATCTTAGCAAAGATGTTAAGACTGAAAAACAGCTTCTTCCCGAAGGCTGTTGTGCAGCTGAATAAAGCCACATCCTGGCTTGCCGATGGTCTTTGAGTGTCATGGACTGCCAAAGTCACTTGTTGCATGTAAATATGGGATTTCTTTTAATCAAGTTGTACAGCATGCATTGTAAATAAATGTTTCGCACGGACTGGAGTAACACTGCAATCTCGTTCTCTTGAGCAATGACAACAAAGTTCTATCCTATTCTATTCCACTCCAAGAGAAATGCGGCTGTTGGAAGAGGGAAAATCAGACAGAGCTTGGATGCACATGGTTGGTTTGAGAAGCTATTTTTGTGGTATAGACACAAGGGAAAACAAGACAAATGCTTAATAATATAAATAGAACCAGGGGACTGAGGCACTAGCGCTGGAATTTGAGCGGTCTGCTGTGAATTTAGTTGTGGGAACTTCTGGGATTAGTGGAAAAATATTTCCTGTACTAAAACTTTTTCTCAACGTTCTTTTGGCATTCAGAAAGAGCTGGCGTGCCCTGTCCGATAATTGGTATGTTGTCTTTCAGTTGCGGATCTGTGTGCAAGTGGGGATCATGACTGTGAGCACATCTGCATCAGTACTCCTGGCTCTTACAAGTGTGCCTGCAAAGAAGGGTTAATGTTAAACCCAGATGGACGGACGTGTGGAAGTAAGTCTTTGGCTTAAAAACCGGAAGTTAGCTAACCGCAACTCCTGCTTGCTCAGTTACATAGATACATGTCCTATGCATTTGTCCATGCAACTATATAGATAAAGTTCAAAGTAAATTTTATTATCGAAGTACATATACATCAGCACGTAAAACCCTGAGATTCTTTTTCCTGCACGCATACTCATCAAATCTATAGAATTGTAACTATAACAGGATCAACCAGAAGACAACAAACTGTGGCAATGCAAACATAAATAAATAGCAATAAATAACAAGAATATGAGATAAAGAGTCCTTAAAGTGAGATCATTGGGTTGTGGGAACATCTCAATAGATGAGTGTGGTTATCCTCATTTGTTCAAGAGCCCGATGTTGAGGGGTAGTAACTGTTCTTGGACCTGGTGGTGCGAGTCCTGAGGCTCTTGTATCTTCTACCCAATAGACAATAGGTGCAGGAGTAGGCCATTTGGCCCTTTGAGCCAGCACCACCATTCACTGTGATCATGGCTGATCATCCACAATCAGTACCCCGTTCCTGCCTTCTCCCCATATCCATTGACTCCACTATCTTTAAGAGCTCTATCTAACTCTTTCTTGAAAGCATCCAGAGAATTGGCCTCCACTGCCTTCTGAGGCAGAGCATTCCGTAGATCCACAACTCTCTGGGTGAAAAAGTTTTTCCTCAACTCCGTTCTAAATGGCCTACCCCTTATTCTTAAACTGTGGCCTCTGATTCTGGACTCCCCCAACATCAGGAACATGTTCCCTGCCTCTAGCGTGTCCAAGCCCTTAATAATCTTATATGTTTCAATCAGATCCCCTCTCATCCTTCTAAATTCCAGTGTATTCAAGCCCAGTGGCTCCAATCTTTCAACATATGACAGTCTCGCCATCCCGGGAATTAACCTCGTGAACCTAAGCTGCACTCCTTCAATAGCAAGAATGTCCTTCCTCAAATCTGGAGACCAAAACTGAACACAATACTCCAGGTGTGGTCTCACCAGGGCCCTGTACAACTGCAGAAGGACCTCTTTGCTCCTATACTCAACTCCCCTTGTTATGAAGGCCAACATGCCATTAGCTTTCTTCCCTGCCTGCTGTACCTGCATGCTTACTTTCAGTGATTGATGAACAAGGACACCTAGATCTTGTCGTACTTCCCCTTTTCCTAACTTGACACCATTGTCAATGGCAGCAGCGAGAAGAGAGCATGGGCTAGGTGGTAGAGATCTTTGATGGATGCTGCTTTCCTACAACAGTGTTTCATGTAGATGTGCTCAGTGGTTGGGAGGGCTTTACCCGTGATGTACTGGGCCGAATCCACTACCTTTTGAAGGATTTTCCACTCAATACCAAGCCGTTATGCAGCCAGTCAATACACTTTCCACTTCACATCTATAGAAGTTTGTCAAAGTTTTTGATGTCATGCCAAATCTCCCCAGACTCCTAAGGAAGTAAAGGCGCTGGTCCCACAGGTTTTCAGTTGTTAGGGTGTAATCTGGAGTTATGGTATATAGCAAATAATAATTTTAACAGCAGCCAGTCTTCAGACCTGAATGTGAACTGTAGATTGAATTTAAAATGCAGCTCTGAACAATGGTCTTCCTGGAGCTGCAGACTGGGTCTGATTGCAGACCAGGAAACACCCCAGAAATGTCTGCATATGCATGAATGCAACTCAGAGACAGTAGGGATTAGCCCTCATCTTGGATGTGTTGGTGTGAAGATCTACATGTTTGAAAACTATATGTAATTCAAAGAAAGCATTGTAGATAAATAGTAAATATGGAAATGTCCTACTGTTACCTTTGATCTTTTCATATAAAAATTCCATGTAATATTGGGTCAGGGGAGCCTCTTCTTCCAAGATTATCTTGAAGGCAAATAAAGATTTCCAATTCGACCAGTGTCATTGTCTCTCCGGTGTCGTTGTTCACTGTCGCATCGGCACTTAATGGTGGGATAGGTCTGTATGCAAGCATTTGTTTTATGACTACATTATTTTAAGGTAAAGTTTGTTCTCTGTGCTATACTCTGCTCCACTGTCTTAGATAGGCACATGGATAATAGAAAAATGGAGGATGTATAGGAGGGAAGGGTTAGATTGATGCTGGGGTGGATTAATATAGGTCAGCACAACATTGTGAGCCCAAGGGGCTGCACTGTTCCATGTTCTACATTGAAATGCAACAGGTAATTAATTATTTACACCTTAGATCCTAGGAATAATGATACTTTGTTCATTCGTTACGTGCCGTGTCTTATGACGTGGGCGATCACGGTCTTTCCACGACTGTGATTGTTCTCGGCAATTTTTTCTACAGAAGTAGTTTGCCATTGCCTTCTTTGGGGCAGCGTCTTTACAAGACGGGCGACCATGGCCATTATCAATGCCGTTCAGAGATTGTCTGTGGTCGCATAACCGGGACTTGTGATATGCACCCGATACTCATACGACCATCCACCACCTGCTCCTTTGGCTTTACATGATCCTGTTCAGGGTGGGGGTACACCTTGCCCAAGGGTGACCTGCAGGCTAGCGGAGGGAAGGAGCGCCTTACACCTCCTTTGGTAGAGACGCATCTCCACCCTGCTGCCCAATAACAATATTTATAGAATGTAAATAGCAGCACTAGTCAATAGATGAACATAAACATGCAGTAGATTTTCCTTTTGTAAACTGACAATGTAGATTGTGCCACCCACACTGAACACTGATCTCTTTTTAATTTTAAGTTAATTACTTATTCGTGATTTTTCAAAGAAAAGCTATTTCAAGAATTGCATTATTCTTCTAAATTGGAAATTACAATTGCTGCATCGGCTTCCCTTGGTCCTGAGAACAGGAGTGACACAATAAAAAGTTAAATTCTTTCTTTATTTATTAATACCTGCTTTTAATTTTCCTCCCAGCTTGCAGTTCAGGAGCCGTCGATTTGGGCTTCATTATCGATGGATCAAAGAGTGTGAGGCCCGAAAACTTCGAGCTGGTCAAAAAATTCATCAATCAGATCATCGACTCCCTCGATGTTGGCGATCAGCAGGCCCGGGTTTCTCTTGTTCAGTACTCGAGCTCAGTCAGGACAGAATTCCCCCTCAACAAGTTCAAAACGAAGCAAAGCATCAAGGCAGCGGTCAAGAAGATGGAGTACATGGAGAGAGGAACAATGACAGGCCTGGCTCTGCAGCATCTGTCTGAAAAGGTTTTCGTCCCGTCACAGGGAGCACGAGAGAACATCCCAAAAGTCGGCATTGTCTTTACTGACGGGCGCTCACAGGATTATATTAATGATCATGCCCAAAAGATCAAAGCTAAAGGTAACACTGCAGCAATACCCTGTTAAGATATCCTATGGGAGGAAATTGCAAGACCATGGGGAAAGAGTTGAGACATTCTTTTTACTTTCTTTCTTTCTTTCCTTCCTTCTTTTCTTCTCTCTCTCTTTCTATCTATCTATTGGCCCATTCAGTCCCTCATGCCACGCCACCCATCAATCCCCCGATTTAATCCTAGCCTTATCAAGGAACAGTTTACAATGACCAATTAACCTATCAACCGGTACGTCTTTGGACCAGAGCGGCCGGAGGAAATTCACCCTACCTGTTCCCACTGTGCAAAATAGTCCCGTGATAAGCTGAACTCAAACAATTTGGTGCAAAAATTAACTTAAAATAAGTCTGCAAGTAATAGATTGAGAGTCAATAAATGGGTTGAAATTTGTTTTCCTGGAGATGCATTTTGGGGGTTGATTGCAGACAAAGAAACACTCCGTTTGACTGCAGAAGTCTGCACATGCATGAATGCGGCCCAGAGTCAGTCGGAATTAACATCCATTTTGGGTGTCTGGAGTGTGGGTGCAAAGAAGGAGGTGTTTGAAAACTATATGTAATTCAAAGGAAGCATTGTAGATACATTGTAGCTATACAATTGTCCTGCTGTTACCTTTGATCTTTAATGAATTATTTATGGACAGTAATGGGGTGCAAAATGTTGACATGAGCAAATAATAATGTACAGACATCCTTTTCCATTGACCTCCACTGCAGTGCACTCTGTTACCTTGAGTACTGGGTGCCGTTTTAGGCTCCTCATCTTAGAAGAGATGTGCTGGCATTGGAGAGAGTCCAGAGGAGGTTCACAAGGATAATTCCAGGAATGGAAGGGTTATCATACGAGGAACGTTTGATGGCTCTGGGTCTGTACTCACTGGAATTCAGAAGGATGGGGGGGGGGGGGCTCTCATTGAAACTTTTAGAAGGCCTAGACAGAGTAGATGTAGAAAGGATGTTTCCCATGGTGGAAGAGTCTAGGACAAGAGGGCACAACCTCAGGACAGAGGGGCGCCTTTTAAAACAGAGATGCAGAGAAATTTCTGTAGCCAAAGGGTGGTGAATTTGTGGAATTTGTTGCCACATACAGCTGTGGAGGCTGGGTCGTTGGGTGCATTTAAGGCAGAAATTGATAGGTTCTTGATTGGACATGTCATCAAAGGTTACGGGGAAATGAGATTGAGGAGGAGAATAAAAAGGATCAGCCATGATTGAATGGCGGAACAGACTCGATGGGCCAGATGGCCTAATTCTGCTCCTATCTCGTATGGTCTTATGGTTACAAATATATAAGGTTGTTGGCTTGCTTCCTGGTGTCTACGTGTGCAGGAGACTGTCTGGGTTGTCGCGTTATCACGGCAGTCATGGAGCACTTCGGCTTTAGTGGCCGTAGTTCTATTAGTTTTAAACGACAAAAAAGGACAAGACAGGTTAGTGTTCTAAACTGGAACAGGATTCATTTTGGGGGAATTGGACAGGATCTAACACAGGTTCATTGGATGAGTTTTGCTTGAATGGTAAGTAAAAGGCTTACTTACACTATACTTGTGAAACTCCTTTTTTACCGGGCTTCTCTTTAGATGCAGCTTGTTAGCCCCTCACTAACAGCCTTCGGACTCAACAGTGAGAAAATCCCCCTTCTCAGGCTGCGTACGTCTGGGGTGGATATGGCTTGGGTTTCCAAACCTGGGAGATTGGGATGTCTCACCCACCCGAACCCCGGTCTGTGTGAACACCGTGTAATTACTGCTCCATGCAATCGCCCGTTGGCAAGAAATACCAGACTGTACCCGGCATACAATTAGAAAGAAAGTACACTTAACCAAACTTTATTAAGGAAGAAAGGGGGAAAAAAAAGAAAAATAAAACAGAAGAGCCCATCATAACTAAAACAGTCAAATATGCGCAGGCTGGAGCTCAAATCTTCCAAAAGTTTAGTGCCCGGTGTACCAATGGCGCCAACTCCTATTCACTGACCACCGGTAGGATTTTCCCTCTTGGACTCCATCGAGTTGCACATTCTTGTTGGATTGAATCCTACGGCCAGTTCTCTTGGGCTTCCTCTCTCTTTATCTCCCGCTGAAAAAGACGTCGGCCCACCTCAGTGTCCATCACAAAAACCTCTCCACCCGGCGTTTTCTGGAACCTTCTCCCAATTCTACCATCCTGATTGGATGACACGACATTCCTAAGCAAGGGCATCGCAACCTCTTTAATGGTAACCCAAACACTACTAGCAGAACACACTGCTTCTACAGAAACCCATTAAATGAAATACCATACAACATTAGTAGTAAATTCTTCGCCAGGGCGTGACACTTGTATTTTGAGTGTGATATCAGGCGTCCGGAAGCAGCACGTTCTTATTCAGGTGAAGGGCAAACCAGACTCATTTTCTAAATCAACACACACGAAGAGGAAAAGGTTTTACACGGATGTTGCTTTCTTCAAAACGTGTCAAGGATTCCTGTGTTGAATGACATGTTTAGAAGAAAGCATTGATGAGGAAATCTGTTGCGTTATCATTCCTGTTCATTTAAGATAAGTACATTTATTTAATAATCTGTATGTTGTTCCTCTCCGCGCCCTGCGGTGCGTCGGGCGGCGGCCTTTTGCGGTTTACTTAGCACTTGTCTGTTTTTACGACCGAGTTGCTAGCTCGCTGCTCAACCCAGCATGGATGGACAGCGTTAGATTTGATCCAACCGAGAGAATTGATATAGACTTTGAATTTGATATTTCCACCCCAGCCATGGCTCCCGAGAGCAGATAAATTGATAAAACCGAGGCTTTGGAACCTTTTATGAATTGCACGTGTTGTCACAACAAACACTTTTGCTCTCTAAAGAAAATATTCCCACATGTCAGCTCTCTGTGTAGAATGACAAACATCCGAACTGTCTGTCACTGTCGATCAGATTTTGCACCAGGTTTTATCTACCACAGTTCTTTATTTCCATTCCTGTGCAATCATTGTATTCTATCAATGTGCCCCTTTCACAGTATCTGCATCCTCCCGGGTCCTCAAATCCTCAAGGTCCTTTGACAAGCCTGACACAGAAAACAAGAACCGATGAATCAGTCTGAGAAATCAGGTTGGAAGAGCATCACCTTATATTCCGTCTAAGCAGCCTCAAATCTGATGGCATAAACATCGATTTCTCTAACTTCTGGTAATCGCCCCCTCCTCTCCTTCACCATTCCCCATTCCTGTTTCCCTCTCTCAACTCATCTCCCTACCTGTCCATCACCTCCCTCTGGTGCTGTTCCCCCTTCCCATTCTTCCATGGTCTTCTGCCCCCTCCTATGAGATTCCCCCCTCTGCAGCCCTTTATCTCTTTCACCAATCAACTTCCCAGCTCTTCCCAGCTCCTCCCCCTCTCCCGGGATTCACCTATCACCTGCCACCTTGTACTTCTTCCCCACCAGCTTCTTACCCCGGCTCCTCCCCTTTCTCTCCAGTCCTGATGAAGGGTCTCGGCCCTCCACACCGACTGTTCACTCTTTTCCATAGCTGCTGCCTGGCCTGCTGAGCTCCTCCAGCATGTTGTGTGTGTTGCTCTGGATTTCCAGCATCTGCACACTCTCTCATGTTTGAGAAATCCACATAGTGAAGCCACACTGCCCCTTTCAGCAATCAAATCCGGCCACCACTTCCAACAAGAGTCAATGAATGGGGATGAGAAAACAATTCCCCTGACTTCTTTATTCCAGACACACAAAGCTACTCCTGCTCCAGATGAAAAAAAATGGTTAATTGCACCCACTAAGAGATTGGACCTGTGAATCTGTGGCACTAGTGTGCTCAGCATAATTATACATTTCATTATTGAATAACATAGGAGCATTCATCTTTCTCTATGTTACTTGATCTTTGGGGGGTTTCAACTTTTTTATGCCATGATCAAGGAGTCCATGGACCCCGGGTTGGAAACACCTGCCTTAGAGCCTAGAGTTTTTATTCTTGACAATAGTTAGTGGCAGGACAATGCCAAGTTCATGTAACAATACAAGCAATACAAAAATGGTAATACATTCCCCTACTGGGCAACAGCGGAGAAGATTTTCAAAATGCAATCGGTAATTCACTCTTCCTGACGAAGGGTCTCGGCCTGAAACGTCGACTGTGCTTCTCCTTATAGATGCTGCCTGGCCTGCTGTGTTCCACCAGCATTTTGTGTGTGTTGTAGTAATTCACTCTTATATATTTTCAGGGGTTAAGATGTTTGCAATTGGAGTGGGGAATGCCCTGGAAGAAGAATTAAGGATGATTGCTTCAGATCCAGTCAAAGATCATTACTATTATACCGCAGATTTCAAAACAATGAATCAAATTGCAGACAAATTACAGGTTAAAATATGTGGTAAGTTTTTTTTTCATTTGTTTTGAAAATAGTTCAGTATTGTATTTTTATTTCTCTAAGTCTGGATTTTTCAGACTAAGAAACTCGGCAAATACTGCTCCGCCCTCATCCCTGGGCAGAATCTTGGATTTCTGAACATTTGATAGTGGGAAATAATCGATATTTTAGTATCACCAACAATTTAATCTCTTTTTTTTTCACAAACAACAGAATATCTGCAGATGCTGGAAATCCAAGCAACGCGCACAAAATGCTGGAGGAACTCAGCAGGGTTTTCTGAAGAAGGGTCTTGGACCGAAATGCCGACTGTACTTTTTTCCAGAGATGCTTCCTGGCCTGCTGAGTTCCTCCAGCATTTTGCGTGTGTGTTGCTTAATCTTTTTTATCGTTCATTCGAAACAGGCGTAGAATCACGTAGTGTTTATCTGAGGAACTGATTAAAATCTTTTTGAGTTGGAATAATCAGAATCAGATTTAATAACACTGGCACATGTTGCTGCTTTTGCAGGAGCAGTACAATGCAGCACAATATTAGAGAAAAAAAGACTGAATTACAGTATATTATTAGTTATTAAATAAGCAGCACAAAAAACAGAAATAAAAAGTAGTGAGGTAGTGTTCATGGGTTCAGTGTCCATTCAGAAAATGAATGGCAGAGGGGGAGAAGCTGTTTCTGAATCATTGAGTGTATCAACCTCATTTTGAACACTGTGGAAATGTTTATAAATGCTTTTATGGTAAATGTTCAATGAAATTTATCCAAATCAATTGCACGAGTAAACACAAAGTCCACTGCCGATGCTGGGGTCAAAGCAACACGTACAACACGCTGGAGGAACTCGGCAGATCGGTCCACGGATGCTGCCCGACCTGCTGAGTTCCTCCAGCTTGTTGTACGTGTTCAATTGCATGAGTGTTGTTGGATGCCAGATGCTACCCAGTGCTGGATCTATGTTAGTTTTCAGCAAGTCTGTCTCCTCACAACTGACTACAAATTCTGCCACAGTGCGAATACACTGACATATCAGACAGACAGACATACTTTTTTGATCCCGAGGGAAATTGGGTTTCGTTACGGTTGCACCAACCAAGAATAGAGTAGAAATATAGCAAAATAAAACCAGAAATAATTAAATAATAATAAGTAAAGTATGCCAAGTGGAAATAAGTCCAGGACCAGCCTATTGGCTCAGGGTGTTTGACACTCCGAGGGAGGAGTTGTAAAGTTTGATGGCCACAGGCAGGAATGACTTCCTATGCCGCTCAGTGTTACATCTCGGTGGAATGAGTCTCCGGCTGAACGTACTCCTGTGTCTAACCAGTACATTATGGAGTGGATGGGAGACATTGTCCAAGATGGCATGCAACTTGGACAGCATCCAGATGGGATCACAGATGAAACCATTTGTGTCATAGTGGACTGACTGAATGAAAACTGCATGAGATAAATTTTGATTCAAGGGTTTAGAGAGCAAAAAAAAAATCTTCAGATTCTTGAAATCTGAGATAAGGGCAGAATATACTGGGCAAACTCATCAGAACAGTCAACATCTGTGAAGAAGAAAAGAGTTAATGTCTCAGGTTGATGGCTTTGTAACAGAACAGTTCTTATAAGGGACTAAAACATGACTTTAACTGAAATATGCCTTTTGATTTTGTGTTTTATAATCTGTGTTTTCATTCATTTTTTTGCTGCAGTTTGTGCAATTATTTTGCACGTAGGGGTAGGAGTGGGGTTTGATGTTTTTCTTTGAGTGGGGTTATTCCACGGTTCTTTGTTTCCTGGCTGTCTACGAGGAAGACAAATTTCAGGGTTGTATGCCGCATGCATACTTTGATAATAAATATACTATGAACATTATCTTTCTGTCTCTCCCCGCAGGGGTTGCCTGAGCCGCAGAATTCTTGGAGATTTAAGTAACGTTCGCTTTGCTATAAGTTCATTACTATCGGTGGGGAAATAGCCACTATTTTCCAGCATCTGCAAAGTTTTACCTACCAATAAATATCTCTACTGGGACCTGCAAGCGTGATTCACAGAGAAGTTGAAAAACATTGATATTTTTTCCCTCACGTAGCTTCTTTTTGCTTTCAGTTGAACCTGAAGACCCATGTGCCTGCGAGTCACTCGTGAATTTCCAGACAAAGGTGGAGAAAATAATTAAAACACTGACGTCCAAACATATCCTTTTAATCTCTCGTGCAGTTTATCTGTGTATCAATATATTATGTAGGCCTCCGTTAGTCTCGGTAGACCATGGAGCAATCAGTTTCATCATCATCATCATTATGTACTGTGTTGTATGATGTATGGTCATGCTCGTTCATGCTGTTGTTCCTTTCTCTATTCATGACCATGATCGTTTTTGGCAAATATTTCTACTAAAATTGTTTGCCTTCTGGGCAGTGTCTTTACAAGATGGGTGACCCCAGCCATTATCAATACTCTTCAGAGATTGTCTGCCTGGCGTCAGTGGTCGCATAACCAGGACTTGTGATCTACACCAGCTGCTCGTACGACCATCCACCGCCTGCTCCCGTGGTTTCATGAAACCCTGATTCAGGGTGGGGGGGGTAGTTAAGCAAGGGAAAGAGGTGGGGAAGGGTGAGGGAGTGGAGGGAATGAAGAAGAGGAGCACTCGTGTAAGATTGCAACATGTGTCTCGCTCTTTAGAAGGCTTACTGATATTATTTTAAAATTCATTTACGGGACGTGGGTGTCGCCAGCTAAGCCCATCCCTAGTTGCCCTCGAGAAGGTGGTGATGAGCTGTCTTCTTGAACTGCTGCAGTCCCTGAGGTGTGGGTACACCCACGGTGCTGTTGGCAGGGCGGGGGGGGGAAATTCCATGGTCTTAACCCAGCGCCAATGAAGGAACGGCAACATGCTTCCTATTCAGGATGGTGAGTGTCTTGGAGGAGGATTTCCAAGTGGTGGTGTTCCCAGATATCTGCTGTTCTCATCCTTCTAGATGGTACTGATATATAGTTTAGGTATTTGATTCATTTAAAGTTTTACACCACTTTTGCCTAAACCATTATACTCCAATACTTTGACTGTCATGCCGTATGGTCCTTAACAAACTTTTGCACTAGGTGCCTTCGGGAAAAAGCTGGCAGCTCTTGAGAACAGACTTCTTGTCAAATAGACACCGCTGCACTTTTCCTGACAACTGTTAACATCACCAAGTATACTGAAAACACGCTTATTTAATATACAGGGGCATCTGAATTACTAAACAAAAATGCTTTTATTTTAAAATGTCTAGACTAGTTACCGTATCCGTATTAAGAAACCCTATAACAAGGGTTCCCAACCTGGGGTCCAAGGACTGCTGGCTTAATGGTATTGGTCCATGGCATAAAAAAGGTTGGGAACTCCTGCCCTATAATAAGAAGTGCAGTCACTTTCATTTGAACAATGCACTATGAAATAAACTGGAAACACTGACACTTCTGGCAAAATATTTTGTATATTAAAGGAGAAATATGCTAAATATAAAACTAAGTCAGAATTTGATTTGTATTTATATAGTAATTTACTTGTTTGATACTAATATTGGCAGATCACTCAACCATTTTTACCCCAAGCTCGTGTATTTTGTCCACTGGCTAAATTAAAAGTCTCATTAAAAGAGCATATGTTCTGAAAATAGTCTGATACACAGGAACAAACTTCCACAGTTGTTCCGTTCTAATGTGAGGCAAACAGTTAAGGCGTGCCATATTTATAAATTTTTTGGACAAAACCAAGGGACGAAATTTTAAAAATTTGCATGCAGCCAAGAAAGCGGAACACGAGTGTTTCACCCGCCTATTGCAGTCCTCTCCTGATTGGCTATCGAAGGGGAGTGTAACAAGTGAACAGCAATATACCATCTCTTTCATGCTTGTGACCAGAGATCTATTTCTAACTCAAAATGTCTTATGTGTGCCTTTTTTAAAAATTCAGATATTTATATAAGTATATTTAAGAAGAAAAGGTATCATGGAATCTTAAGAGTTTTGTTAGGATGTTCTGTTTTGTCACTTTGGTAAAACTGTATCGTGTCAGGAAATCACAGGAAAATAAAAGTGGCCTAAAAAGTTCAAATGTCGCCCTTCATTTTTTTTCTGTTCTTTCGTGAGATTGTTGGACACTAGAGTCCCAGGATTAAAATGTTCCATCTTTCACACTGAGAGCTTGAATTTAAAATTGATAGAAAGAAGACAGCGATCGTTATGTCTTGTAAGTTCAAAACACTTAACTAATTCAAAGGAAGACACGAGAGTCCGAAATGCAAGTCTAACTTCAAGGTTACTTCAAGCAAGCCGCGTACATATCACATGGTAGCATGATGATCTTTGTCATTCACATATTTATACATATATTCCATAATGAATTATTTAAACAAATAAGAATACTTAATCAACCAGTATCTATATATAAGATTACTCAAACTTTACTTCACTATTAAATATACAACAGTAAGTTCATTTTCATTTCAATGATTCCCAGAACAGTACTGTCAGATTTTCAAATTGGAGCACAATATTGATCTAATGCAGATTCTTGCTGCTGCCAGCTGGGATCTTTACCTTTTCTACAAGGGATAAAAAACTGAAAATGTCGGAAAAACTTAGCAGGCTAGCCAGCAGCTGTGGATAGAGATGCAGAGTTACCACTTCAGGTCAAAGTCCCTTCTTCAGAACTGGAGAAATGAGACAACGTTACCCCAAAGGGACATATTACAAAATAAACAGCACTCTTCCAGCTATTAGGGAGAGTTGCTATTAATGCATGAATGCTGTGAAGATGAGAGGAGGGTGGGCGCTACATTCCCAAGGTTGTCCAAGGGACTTAAGACAGAAGTGTAGAAAACAGACCTGGATTGAATTGTAAATATGAAACAGTCCCCCAAGAGAACAAAAGGAATCGAACGGAGATGAGTCCAGGAAACAAGACTAATTTCCTTACCAAAACCTGGAAGAGCTTGAAAACCTTGAACCAACAATCATGGGAAGTACCTGAGACTGGGACTCAGAAAATACTGGGTGCCAAGACTGGCGAGCATAGTGTGCAAGCTTTGTCTTTTGTCGAGCATCTTTTTTGCTACGTCCCAAAACAAACAACAAATAACTCAGAGAGGATCAATCATCAGTACATTTATTTTATGTGCAGTAAGGGGAGACTATCACCACGCAACCACCGGTGATAGACTCCAAACAAAACGGACAGTATAGTCACTCCTTTATACATAAGTACAGCTACCCACACCTTGGTTCAAGGAATCCGTGTACTTGGCATTCAGTCAGTAGTGCATCTGCTGGTCTGCAGTGTGTCAAGGACTCAGATTCCATTGGCATAATGTTGCACGAACACTATTAGCAAAGCACTCTGGTACAGTACAGGTTCCATTTTGCTACAGACAAAAATGCCATTTTGCTGCTACACATAAAGTACATATGCAGATGTTTCATACTGAAAGTTCAAATAAAGGTAAGAGTGACACCTTTCAACAGTTATCAGTGTTCTCTCTAAAATAAATTCAGATTTTGTTCAGCAACAGGGATCTACAGTAGCAACCTAGAAAGGTGCCTGAGAGAAAGCGCGACCTTGACCTTCTTAAACAAAGTAAGGTTGTACTTGAGATTGCAGGTGGTTACAGATCTTACTGAGGGCAAAAGAAATGCAGTTTGATTGTCAGGCCTTTAAATAGCCCCATCTCAGGGGCCTCACCAGTGCCCTATAAAACCTCAACATTACATCCTTGCTTTTATATTTTAGTCTTTTTGAAATGAATGCTAATATTCCATTTGCCTTCCTCACCACTGACTCAACCTGCAAATTAACCTTTTGGGAATCTTGCACGAGGACTCCCAAGCTCCATTTGCACTTCAGATGTCTGAATTTTCTCTCTATTTAGAGGTGATGAAATAATCTATAGGGATGGCATTCACATGTGACAATAATGAAGCAAATTATTCTTAATGCTGCATGGTGGGGTTTAAACTCGAGTTGCAGGGGGATGGGAACCAGAGTGCCAGAACAGTTAGCAGTTGTGGAGGCAGATGTTGGTAAGACCTCAGACAAAGTCAGGAATCGAATGGTTGAGCGTGGTGTGACTAGAGTCCTGAGCTGCGTACGCAAGAAATATCATAAGGAAGGCAGATAATAGTGCGGAAGGTGAGGTAGCTGGCTTACAAACAGAGGAGAGGCAAAATTGCAGTTAACAAGATGAATCGCAATGTAAAAGGCAGACAAAATCAAAAAGGGTGAATATGGGACTGAAGGTATGGTATTTGAATGCATGCAGTATACAGAATAAGGAAGTTGAACTTGCAGCACAGCTGCATCACTGAATCATGGCTGAAAGAAGATTATAGCTTACTGTCCAAGGATATACATTGTATTAAAAGGATAGGCAGGAAGGTAGAGGGGTGGCATTGCTCTGTGGTAAAAAATTAAGTCAATCTTTGGAAAGAGGAGACATAGGGTTGAATCATTGTGGACAGAGCTAAGGAACCACAAGGGTAAAAAGACCCTGATGGGAGTTGTATGGTGGTGGCATCTGTTAGTCTCGCAAGACCATGGATCTGCGCCTGGAAAATCTTGCGAGTGTCCTCTCCAGGGCACAGGCCTGGGCAAGATTGTGTGGAAGACCGGCAGTTGCCCACGCAGCAAGTCTCCCCTCTCCACGCCACCGATGTTGTCCAAGGGAAGGGCAAGGGCCGATACAGCTGGGCATCAGTGACGTCGCAGGAGTTGCCAGAGCGAGGTTGAAGGCAACGTCGGACTGCCTTAGGGACTCCAGCTCCGGATTTGTCCTCAGAGTTCACTCCCGAAGCCTTTCCCATGAGTGGGTATGGCCGCAAGGCAGCGGAGGTTTGAGATCAGAGTTTTCCCTCTCTTAGATGGACTGCCTTCCCAGGCTGATGAGCTCCATCTACCCGAGGCACTGGTTTTAGGGTGCCAGGACCCGCCTTCGCCCCTTCTCCTGTCAGTAGAAACAGTTCCGCCGGGCTTCGAGGCTAAGCCACACGAGAAGGCCAGGAGTTGGACTTGGTTGCCAGAGGCTATTTGAGGTGCATGCCATGAAGAGCACTCTTAGGTAGTGGGAGCTTGTCCCTACTACCACTCCTCAGCTTGACCACCTTGGAACCTGCAACCTTGGGAGTTGTATACAGACCCCCCCAGTGGCCTACAGCTCAGAAAGGGAGACAGAAAACACATGCCAGAAGGGCAATGTTACAATAGCTATCGGGGACTTCAATACGCAGGAAAATTGGGAAAAACAGGTTGGTGCTAGAACTCCAGAAACAGCTCATGGTTGAACCCACTACAGGATCAGCTAATCTGGATTGGGTGTTGTGCAATGAACCAGAACTGATTAGAGAGCTTCAGGTAAAAGAACCCTCAGGGACAAGTGATCATAATACGATCGAATTCACCCTGACATTCGAGAAGAAGAAGCTGAAGTCAGATGTATCAGTGTTACACTGGAGTAAAGGGAATTACAGAGGCATGAGGGAGAAGTTGGCCCAAATTAATTGGACAAGGACACTGGCAGGAATGATGGCAGAGTAGCAGTAGCTGGAATTTCTGGAAGCAATTTGGAAGGCATAGGATATATACATCCCAAAGCAAAGAGGAAGAAGTATTCTGAAGGAAAGATGTCAGAACCTTAGCTAACAAAGGAAGTCAAAGCCAACATATAAAGTCAAAGAGAGAGGTATATAATAGAACAAAAATTAGTGGGAAGTTAAAAGATTGGGAAGTTCTTAAAAACCAGGCAACTCAAAAAAGTCATTCTGAAGGTAAAGATGGAATACGAAAGTAAGCTAGCCAATAATATTGAAGCGGATACAAGAAGCTTCTTTAGATACACAAAGTGTAAAAGAGACGAGAGTGGATATTGGACCACTGGAAAACAATGCTGGAGAGATAGTAATGGGGGGACAATGAAATGGCAGATGAACTGAATAAGTATTTTGAATCAGTCTATGGAAGACACTGTCAATATGGTGGAAGTTCCAAGTATCAAGGATCATGACGTGTGTGATGTTACCATAACTAGAGAGAAAGTTCTTGGGAAACTGAAAGGTCTGAAGGTAGATAAATCTCCAGGAACAGATGGTGTACACACCAGAGTTCTGAAAGAGGTGGCTGAAGAGAACATGGAGGCATTAGTAATGATCTTTCAAGAATCACCAGATTCTGGAACGGTTCCAGAAGAGTGGAAAGTTCCAAGTGTGACTCCACCCTTCAAGAAGGGAGAGAGGCAGCAGAAAGGAAACTACAGGCCAGTTAGTCTGATCTCAGTGATTGGGAAGATGTTGGAGTTGGTTATTAAAGATGTGGTTTCAGGGTACTTGGGGGCACATGATAAAAGAAGCCAAAGTCAGCATGGGTTCCTCAAGGGAAAACCTTGCCTGACAAATCTGTTGGAATTCTTTGAAGAAATAACAAGCAGGTTAGCCAAAGGAGAATTGGTTGATGTTCTGCACTTGGATGCTTATCAAGCTATGAGCCCATGGTATTTCAGCAAAGATTCTAGCATGATCAGCAGGAGGCAAAGAGTGGGGATAAAGGGAGCCTTTTCAAGCTGGCTGCTGGTGACTAGCGGTGTTCCACATAAGTCAGTGTTGGGATTGATTCTTTTCACTTTATATATCAATGAATTGGATGATAGCTTTGTTGCAAACTTTGCAGACAATATGAAGACGTGTGGAGGGGTAGGTAGTTTTGAGGAAGTAGAGAGGATACATAAGGGCTCAGCCTGATTAGGAAAATGGGCAAAGAAATGGTAGATAGAATAGTGTTAGGAAGAGAACGATCATGCACTTTGGCAGAAGAAATGAAAAGGTTGACTATTTTCTAAACGGAGGGAAAATACAAAAGAAAATTAGGTGCAAAGGGACTTAGGACTAAAGGTTAATTTGCAGGTTGAGTCGGTGGTGAGGAAGGCAAATACAATGTCAGCATTCACTTCAGGAGGACTAGAACACAAAAGCGAAGATGTAATGTTCAGACTTTATAAAGCACTGGTGAGGCCTCACTTGGAGTATTGCGAGCAGTTTTGGGCCCCTTATCTTAGAAAGGATGTGCTGAAACTGGATAGGGTTCAAAGGAGGTTCACAGAAATTATTTCAGGATTGAACGGCTTGTCATATGGAGAGCATCCGATGGCTCTGGGCCTGTATTCGCAGGAATTCAGAAGAATGAGGGGTGACCTCATTGAAGCCTATCAAATGGAGAAGGGTTCTGATACGAGTGGATATGGAGAGGATGTTTCCTATGGTGAGAAGGCAAAGACCAGTGGACACAGCCTCAGGATGAGGGGCATCCTTTTAGAATGGAGATGAAGAGGAATTTCTTTAGCCAGAGAGTGGTGAATCTGTGGAAGCCAAGTCATTATGTATATTTAAGGCAAAGGTTGATAGATTCTTGATTGGTCAAGGCACGAAGGGTAACAGGAAGAAGACAGGAATTGGGGCTGAGAGGAAAATTGGATCAGCCATGAATGATGGAACAGACTCGATGGGCCAAATGGCCTAATTCTGCTCCTATATCTTATGGTCTTATTTCTCTGCACTTTTTAAAAAAAATCAATTGTTTTATCAACTGCCCATTTGTTTTCTTACTTGACACTGTAAAAGTACAAGCAGGCAATTTTGAAGACTGTGAGGCATTGGACTAATTCGATGTATAGATAGGTATTACTAGTGGATGAATATATAAAAGGCTGCTGACTGAAGTGATTGCCAGCAATCATGACAGTGTTTTTGTTTGCCCTTGAGAGCCCCTGCTACCACCTTCTCATTGCTTTGCTGGAGGCAACTGTAACCCTATCAGAACCACACTGACAGTGCAGTCAACCTGAGCTATTTGCCTCAAAAAGACAGCTGGACCCCCATCACCCAGGACATGCCCTATTCTCATTGCTACCATAAGGGAGGAGGTACAGAAGCCTGAAAGCACACACTCAACGATTCAGCAACAGCTTCTTCCCCTCTGCCATCTGATTTCTGAATGGCCATGAAATCAATGTACACTACCTTTTTTTTATGTTTAGCTTGTGCACTACATACTTAATTTACCATCTAATATATACACATACTTACTGTAATTCGCATTTTTCTCTATTATTATGTATTACATTGTACTGCTGCTGCGAATACCTCAAATTTCACATTATATGCTGGTGATATTAAATCTGATTATGATTCTGAGTTGTAATACAGTATTCACCCTCCAAAGCCTGAAAGGCGGCTATTTCTTCCTCCTTCAAATCCTTTAACCATTACACGGATTTATAGCAAAAACAAACCACGGTAGTAGAAATTCTCAGCGCGCCGAGCAACATCGTAGGAGAAGTCAGTGGTTTGTCGTCCAATCCCCCTCCACCATCTAACTCTGACTCCTCATCGTTTTCTCTCTCTCTCTCTCTCCAGTCCTGATGAAGGATCTCGGCCCGAAACGTCGGCGGTAGATGCTGCCCCGGCCTGCTGAGTTCACCAGCATTTTGTGCGTGTTGCTCCCCGCGGTGGGGGGGGGTGGGGGGAGGGGGGGGGGGGTTAGGTGACTGAAACGGGACTACATTTCCCAGCGAGCAACGCGGCGATGACCTGGGCGCATGCGCATGAATGGCTTGCGTCGCCCGCCCGCCCTTTCCGCCAATGACCCAGAATCCGGAGCGCGCTGCAGCTCTCACCCTCTCGATGTGATTCAAATGCAGGCGATTCAGATAAAACCCGTGTTCGAGTGTCCGACATGGTGAGTCCGCGGCGTTGCGGTTCGAGCTCGGGGGGGCTGTGGTGCGCTGGGCGTGGAGGCCCCAGTGGTGAATGTGGTCGAGGTTGACCGTGGTGGGGTGGGGGGCCTGTTGTGCTAGGCCGCAGTGTGGCTCCCCAGTGGCGATGGGCGAGGCAAAGCCTTCTGCTCCCTCCCACCTTGCATTACTCCATCTTATCTGCAAGCACCTTTATCTCCCTACACTCTCCAATAAATTTCTCTTATCACGTTCCCACACCTCCATCCCGCCCCAACACCACTGTTCTCTGTCATGTGTCTTCCCCCCGCCACACACACACACCTTTACCTTGAGTTTACTATGTAAAGCAGACGATTTATTGTTTGACAGATTGCCAACATGGATTCAGATGTTGAAGATTATCACACTCTCTTCTGCAGCCCCGTAATTTATTTTTAGGATAGGTATAATATATTGGTGTGCTGAGTGCAGGTGGCATCAGCTTACCTCTGCGATTTGTAGGAATGGTGGACAAATGTAATTGTGTGGTTTGGAATCCATATTGCATCAAACAATATGTTTGGACTGCTGTTATATAAATGCCAAGGGAGAAAGTTTCCTTTGTGCAGGGGTGCACAACCTTTTTTTTAATGCCATTATGGAAAGGGTCTGTGGACCCCAGGCTGGGAACCCCTGGCACTGTTTGCAGCAGTCAGTATGAAGCTAATGGTGGAAATGTGTGACAAGATGGTGGGAAACATTTATAGGCTCCAACGAAGAAAGAGAGGTCAACATTGTTTTGTTAACAAATTCTGTGCTCAGGATTATTTCTGGATTTGATTCCAAAACTGTATTTTTAAGTGATTGGGAGATTATACTTTATTTATATTTCTCAAAGCAACTTGATCTTAAAACAAATGTAATTGATCGGGCAGGGAAGGTCCCGTTATTGTGCTGTGTCTGTAAAATAAATGTGAAAACACAGGGTGGAGATGCAAAGCAAACATACTTCTCCAAAGGCAAATGCTGCTTTGATGTACGTTGCTAATCTTGGACGAACTGCAAAATTTTGCCAGTCAAATATTGAATAGATGGAGGTGGGTTTCTATGCCCCAGCAGCTCTAAACTGTACTCTTTCAGTGATTTTATGTTCTCTCCATTGTTCTGACCTGTCAGAACCCAGCAATGCTATGCTTTAAAAACCATATCCTTTCCATTAAAAATATCAAGTTCTGATTTGACAGTTCTACTCCAGAGACTTCAGTGTGTGTTTAAGATGGTGAATCAGTTAGTTGCTGTGCGAGGGAGAGGTTGGAGTTTGCAAATCTTTGTTTCTTTTTCATGCGGGGGTAGGGTGTTGATGTCTTCCTTCAACGACTTGCATGGTTTGTCTGTATTTCCTGGATAACTGGAGAAGACAAAATCTCAGAGTTGTATTCTGTATACATACTTTGATAATAAAATGAGCCTTTGAGCAATTGTTAGATTCTGTACAATATCTGAAGTTATGGAAGCTGCTATGTAAGTGCATATCTTTCTGGTAATCTACTTTTTTTCTCCTACATTACCTGCTGTCTGCTCTGTATCGGGCCATCTGGTGAATACTGTTTTGCTGGCTTCTAGATTTTTCCTACAGGAGCTTCAATTTGTCTTTGTGCTGCAGTATTCTTTCCTTTTGCATGTGCTGATTTTGTGTGTGTAGGGGATGACATTGGGCAGTATCATATCTATAAATCCAAGTGTTTTAATCTCTAAATGGTTTTGACTTTCCCAATCTCCCAGTCTCATAGAATTTACATTGCTCCTACTCTCACCTCCTGTGCATCACCCGTTCTCTTTATGATCAGTGCTTGTGATCTTTGTCATCTATGCTGTAAGTTTCCAAATCTCTTTCATCTTTTTAGTCTCCCAAACAAATCACCCTGCTGAACTTTGCCAGTTTGACCCAAGGTTTTAGACACTCAATTGCTTTAGCTCATTGCTACCATCGGGAAGGAGGTACAGAAGCCTGAGGGCCCACACTCAGTGATTCAGGAACAGCTTCTTCCCCTCTGCTATCTAATTTCTGAATGGGCATTGAACCCATGAACACTACCTCACTACTTTTTTTATTTTTGCACTGCTTATTTGTGGTGGTTGGCATCCATCTGTCTCGAAGGACAATGGGTGATGATGATCATCACGAGCCTGGGGAGAAGGTATGGAGATCCTGAGATGCCCAGTCATCAAGATCCCCCTCTCGGCCTCACCAGTGTAATCCAAAGGAAAGCTTCTGAAGCAATATGTTTGGCACCAACTTAGCTGTAGGAGCTACTGGAAAGATGTTCACTGATGCCCAGCCACCTTAAGGGCTCCACTCCGGATTTGCTGTTAGGGTTTACTCCCGTAGCCTTCATCCCTACCGAGGCAGTGGGGCTATTTACCCATAGCTAGGTATCTGGTCCACGAGCACCAGGTCGTGCCCAGATGCCAATCGGCCTGCGTGCAGGGCCTAGGCCTCCTCCCCTGCAGTTCAGCCTGAATCCAAAAGGAGTTCAATTTCCATGTGTCGCCAGCACTACATGAGGCTTGCTGCTGAAGAGGCTACGTACTGGCAGAGAGAGACTTACACACTCAGCTGTCCTTTTTGCAAGACTGTTTAACTAATATAAATATATGTGCTTGCTGTAATTGTTTTTTCTATTTTATCATCTTTTGCATTGTACTGCTGCCACAAATATAACAAATTTCATGACATATGCAAATAATATTAAACCTCATTCTGATTATGCATCTTAAGGAATATTTGTGTTAATTTTGCCTTTCCTTTTTTTTGTTTTCATTTTATTCGCCTTCTAAGCAATTTAGTTTTTGATTTTCCTGCATTCTGTTGTGGTCTTAATTTCACTTTCACTGCTGTGCACCTTTGGAAAGTTTGCTTGCTTTAACCATTGTGAAAGGTTTCAGTCCTTGCTTTGAAGGATATGCCCATCATCCATATGAAGCTTGAGTTTTTTTACATAATTATTCTTGACAACCTTTAGCCAAGTCAGTGCAACCAGATAATGTGGTTTAATAGAAAACAAAAAGATGCTGATCTGAAATGAAAACAGAAGGTACTCAGTATGTTGGGCAAAACCTGTGGAAAAGAGAAACAATAAACATTTCAGGTCAATAAGTCCATTGGAACAAATAAAAGGTTATTGATCTGAAATGTTGATCCACTGTTTCCAGAGATGAAGTTAAAAGATCAGTCCCAGAAGAAGGATTCTGATTGCAGAGGGGAGTCAATTATGGGAGGAAGGGAAGGAGGAGGGGCACCAGGGGCACGTGATGAGAAGAAGTAAGAGGCTACAGTGAGGAAATGAAGAAGAGGGAAGGGAGAAGGCAAAAATATGTAAATTGGGCATTCCTTCTTCCCCAGCCCTTTGCCTTTTCCACTTATCATCTCCCAGCTTCTTACTTCATCCCTTCCCCATCCTCCTGGTTTCACCTATCACCTTCTAGCTTGTCCTCCACTTCACTCCACTTTCTTATTCTGGCATCTTTCCCTTCCTTTCCAGTCCTGATGAAGGGTCTCTGCCCGAAACGTTGACCGTCTACTCATTTCCCTAGATGCTGCCTGTGTGGTAGAGTATGTTCTCTCAGCATCTTGGACTTCCTTGCCCCTGGATCAATATCTTACTCCAGCAAGACTCTTGAGGTGGTTGTGTGCAATAGATAGATACTTTGAAACCAAAGGAAATTACAGTGTCACAGTAGCATTACAAGTGCACAGATATAAATATCACTAGACAAGCAGAAATAATAAAAATTAAGTTAATACAAATAGTCTAGCAGGAGGGGTTCATCACTTCCCCGGCTATCGGTTGACTCATTAAAGAGCCTAATGGCCGAGGGTAAGAATGACTTACTTTGGAGCAGCGCCGTTGTCTTAGTCTATTCCGAAAAGTGCTCCTCTGTTCAGCCAAGGTGGCATGCAGAGAGTGAGAAACATTGTGCAGAATTGCCAGGATTTTCTGTAGGGTCCTTTGTTCTACCACAGCTTCCAGCGTGTCCAGTTTGACTCCTATAACAGAGTCAGCCTTTCTAATCGGTTTATTGAGCCTGTTGGCATCACCCATGTTGACGTCATTGCCCCAGCACACCATGGCATAATAGATTGTACTGGCGACAACGGACTGTAGAGCATGTGAAGGAGAGGCCTGCATACTCCAAAGGACCTCTGTCTCCTCGGGAAGTAGAGGCTATCTCATATTGAAAGAAATGACATGCAGAAACCATCTTCCACCCCTCAGTGAGATTTGGAACCCAGAAAACTGATCTGAACTAGGATGCTTCAATGTTGAGTTCGGCAACTACTGGAATATGGTTTTGTTACTAAGGCCAAATAATCATGGCAGTTGGAGACACCCCTTTTGAGTTAAATAAATGCCTTTTGATACTTCAGCCTCTATCACTGAATTGTCGCATGTGCCCCAACCCTGCAAGTAATGGACAGGGCCAAAGGGAATCCTGCTCTAAATTTTGAGCAACCTCTGATCAGAATTCCATCAAATTATGTGCCTTTGAAGTTGGTAGAGGTTTCAGATGAAAGCTATGAGATTAAGAGGCGATCTGATGGTATTTCTTCACATGGAATTATTGGAGTCTGAAATGTAGAGACTCTTGGGGAAGTGTCATTAATGAGGAAGGAGTAAGGAAAATTAAGTCCAAAGGAACATGTATGCAAATTAATGACTAGGTTGTGAATGTGGCATGTTGGCAGATGATACGAAAGTTAGTGGTGTCGTGGTTCAAAAGGTTGTCCCTGATATAGACCAATTGGAATGTTCAGTCAAACAGTAGCAAAGGGAATTCAATCCCCACAGGTGGGAGGGCATGCGGGGCATCACTGTAAAAGGTGCCTGTAAAATGGAAAGTTAATGAACAAAGGGGTCTTGGGGTACAAGACCATGCATCACTATAAGTGGCAGCATAGGCAGGTAAGGTGCTGAAGAAGGCGGATGGGGCTCTTGACTTCATCGGCTCTGTCATGGGATGTAAGCTGGGATGTTATGTTCCAACACTGGTGAGTCCTCACAAGGAATATTGCGCAAGCTCTGGCTGCCATGCTACAGATTGGATGTGATTGCACTGGCGATAGTGTAGTAGCAGCTGTCCGGAATGTTGCCTACATTGGAATATTTGGCTATTAGGAGAGATTGGATAGGCTGAGTTTAGTCATACAACACTACAGCACAGGAAAAGGCCCTTTGGTCCATCTAGTCCATGCTGAACCATTAATCTGCCTAGTCCCATTGACATTTACTATAGCCTTCCATATCTCTCTCATCCATGTGCCTATCCAAATTTCTCCTAAATATTGAAATCGAACTGGATCCACCACTTCTGCTGGCAGTTCGTTCCACACTCTCACTACCCTCTGAGTGAAAATGTTCCTCCTCATGTTCCCCTTAAACATTTCACCTTTACTCATGAGCTCTAGTTGTTTCTCACCCAACCTCAGTGGGGATAAAAAAGCCTTCTTACATTTACTCTATCTATACCCCTCATAATTTTGCATACCTCTGTCAACTCTTCCCTCAATCTTCTATGATCTAGGGAATAAAGTACTAATCTTTTCAATCTTTCCTGGTAACTTCCTCAAAAACACTCTGCAAGATTGGTTTGATGTGACCTACCATGCAAAAACACAGGTTGACTCTCCCTAATCAGGCTTTGTCTATCCAAATACTCATTTATCCGGTCCCTTAGAATACCTCCTAGTAACCTTCCCATTATTGAGGTTCTGACAACATCCTTGTAAATTTTCTCTGCACTCTTTCAATCTTAGTTATATCTTTCCTGTAGGTATGTGACCAGAACTGCATATAATACTCCAAATAAGTCCTCACCAATGTCTTGTACAACTTCAATACAGATCCCATTTGCTATACTCAGTAACACACACAAAATGCTGGTGGAACACAACAGGCCAGGCAGCATCTATAGGGAGAAGCACTGTCGACGTTTCGGGCCGAGACCCTTCGTCCTGACCTCCTGACGAAGGGTCTCGGCCCGAAGCGTCGACAGTACTTCTCCCTATAGATGCTGCCTGGCCTGTTGTGTTCCACCAGCATTTTGTGTGTTGTTTGAATTTCCAGCATCTGCAGATTTCCTCGTGTTTGCTCCTATACTCAGTACATTAATTTACAAAGGCTAATGCCAAAAGCTTTATTTATGAACCTATCTACCTGTGTCGCCACTTTCAAGGAATTATGGATCGGTATTCCCGAATCCTGCTGTTCTGTTACACTCCTTAGTGTCCTACCGCTTACTATGTAAGACCTGCCCCGGTTGGCCCTTCTGAAATGCTACACCTCACGCTTGTCTGCATTAAATTCCATATACCATTTTTCACCCCATATTTCTAGCTGGTCTAGATCCTGATGCAGCTTTTGATAGTTTTCCTCATTGTCCACTACACCCCCATCTTGGTGTCCTCCTCAGATTTCCTGATCCAGTTTATCAACACTATCATCAAGATCCTTGACGTAGAGGACAACAACAGACCCAGCACCAACCCCTACAGCACATCACTGGTCACAGGCCTCCAGTCAGAGTGGCAACCCTCTATTACCACTCTCTAGTTTATCTACAAAGCCAATGTCTAATCCAATTTACTATCTCATCTCGAATGCCAAGCAATAAAGGGACCTTGTCAAATGCCTTGCTAAAGTCCATTTAGATAATATCTCCAGCCCTACCTTCATCAACATTCCTGGTAACTTCCTCGAAAAACTCGTATGAGATTAGTTAGATATAGCTTAGCATGTAAAAAGCCATGTTGATTCTCTCTTATCAGTCCTTGTCTATCCGAATACTCATATATCCAGTCCTTTAGAATACCTTCCAGCAACTTTCCCAATATTGATGTCAGGCTCACCAGCCTATAATTTTCTGGCTTACTCTTAAACAACAGAACAACATTAGCTATCCTCCAATTCTCCGG
Organism: Hemitrygon akajei; assembly: GCF_048418815.1. Classification (NCBI taxonomy): domain Eukaryota; kingdom Metazoa; phylum Chordata; class Chondrichthyes; order Myliobatiformes; family Dasyatidae; genus Hemitrygon; species Hemitrygon akajei. The sequence goes on along the minus strand of NC_133147.1, from coordinate 18,482,020 downwards.
TACCTCACCTGTGGCTAAGGATATTTTAAATATCTGCTAGAGTCCCTGCAATTTCTGCATTGGCTTCCTGCAGGGTCTGAGGGAACACTTTGTCAGGCTTTAAGGATTTAACCACCTGACTTGCCTCTAGGCAACAAGTACCTATTCCTCTGTAATCCGCATAGGGTCCACGAAGTTGATGCCATTTTGTCTTACTTCTATAGACTCTTTGTCTTGCCTCCTGAGTAAATACGGAGGCTAAAACCCGTATAAGGTTGCCCCCATTTCTTTTGGCTCCACACATTGTTACGTACCCCGTAACTGGGTCACTTACCAGCAAAGATAGAGAGGTCCGTTGAAGTCTGATGTTACTATTTTTAACAGTATCGATAAAAATACACAAAAATAATATCAATGCAAACATAGAGATAATATACATCGTCAATACTAAATCTAAAAGCGCGGGTATAATAATAATCAATAAGAAATAGCTCTATCGTTGTCTAGGGGATAATGTATTGTCCGATGGAAATATAAAAGTCACTTTAGTTCATTCAGGCTGCAGCTTTTGGTTGGAGTCAAGAGAGACAGATTTTTAGAACTTGCCAGCTTTTCCTTTTTATGATGTCGATCCTTCGAAATTTTGTTGGTGGTGATCTCTTCTTTAGCTAAGCTGTCTTCCGTAGTAAGGCCCCAATCCCAGGCAACGGGAAAGGACACATGTGGGCCCTCCACCGGCTGTCGCTATTAAACGCTGTCACGGGATTTCTAGCATTCTCCTGGTGCGTCTAAAGGGGTTGTTCCCCAGACCTTTTATCCTTACTCACGGGGTCTCAGATGTCAATCAGGTTGGAATGATGCCATCCCTCAACCAGCCCACTTTGGTCATTCCCTGAGAGCTTCAAATAAATAGTACAGTACTCAGTACACAATTCCATCTCCAAGAGACAATGGCCGTTTTCCGTGGCTTTGTATCGCTGAGGGGCCAGGACATTCCAAACCCCTTGTGGATTCTGCGTGTCTCTCTCTCATTTCCTGGGTCCCAGACCTGAATTAATAGCGATCTTGCGAATCTCAAAAAGGGGGGGGCTACTTTGTACCCTTTGGCCCCTCAGAGTTGGGGCACAGTCGTAACAACATAAATTACCATTCTGATCTTCCAGAGGGCCAGTTTTGTCCCTTCCAATCCTTTTGCTCTTAACATGTCTGTGGAGTCCCTTAAATCATCTTGTCTGCTAGAGCAATCTCATGCTTCTTTTTAGCTCTCCTGATTTTGTCCTTAAGTGTTCTCTTACATTCCTTGTACTCCTCAAGTACCTCATTGGTTCCCACCTGCTATACACCTTTTTTCCTAAAACCAGGGCCTCAATATCTCTCGAAAACCAAGGTTTTCTAAACCTGTTATTCCCGCTGTTAATTCTGATAGGAACATACAGACACGGTACTCTCAAAATTTCACTTGAAGTCTTCCCAATTACCAAGTACACCTTTGCTTGAAAACAACCTGTCCCAATCCACACTTGCCAGATCCTTACTAGGTGATCTAGTATCACACTGTCTCTAGTTGAGATTTCTATGTACTGATTAAGGAAACTTCCTTGAGCACATTTAACAAACTTTTTCCTATGCAGCCCTTTTACAGAATGGGAGTCCCAGTCAACATGTGGGAAGTTAAAATCACCTACTATCACAGCCTTATGTTTCTTGCAACAGTCTGTGATCTGTCTACAAATTTGCATTTCTAAATCCCGCAGACTGTTGGGTGATTATATTTAATCTTATTAGCATTGTCATCCCCTTTCTTATTCCCCAATTCTACCCATAAAGCCTCACTGGATGAGCTCTTTAAGGTTCTCCAGTTTGTCCTGTCTGAGCACTGCTGATCTCTGCACATTTTCCCTGACCAGTAACACCATTCCTACCCCTTTATTCCCTCCCGCTGTGCCGTATCTAAAACAAAACACTGGAAAATTCAGCTGCTGGTCCTGCAACCGAGTCTCACTGATGGATACAGTGTCATAATTCCACATGCTGATCCACGCTCTATGTTCCTGAAGGTTCTGTACTCTATTTTAAGCTACTATGCTCCTGCGTTGAAGTATGCAGAGCTCAGAACAGTAGTCCCACCATGCTTAACCTTTTGATTCCTTTGTATGCAGGCTTAACATATTTCCACAATCACTCCACTATCTGTCCTGGTGCTCTGGTTCACATCCCCTTGCAACTCCAGTTTAAACCCCTCCATGCAGCAGTAGCAAACCTTTCCACTAGGATGTTAGGTCTCCCACCAGTTCAGGTTCAAACCTTCTTTTCTGTACAGGTCCCACCTTCCCTGGAGGAGAGCCCAAAGATCCAAAAATCTTATGCCCTCCCTCCAACGCCAACTCCTCAGCCACGTGTTAAACTGTATGATTTTTCTATTTCTGGCATCACTGGCATGTGACATGGATAACAGCCCTGGAGGTCCTGCCCTTTAATTTAGCACATAACTCCCTGAACTCATTTTACAGGGCCTTGTCACCTCTCCTACCTAAGTCATTGGTACTGATGTGGACCGTGACCTCTGGCTGCTCACCCTCCCACTTAAGAATGCGCAGAACTCAGTCCGAGTTATCCCTGACATTGGCCCAGGAGGCAACATACCAGCTGGGTATCTTGTTCTCGTCCACAGAACTGCCTTTCTGTTACTCTAAACAATAAATCCTTTAACATTACAGCTTGTTTCTTCTCTTCCCTCACCCCATCCCTTCTGAGCCACAGAGCCAGACTCAGTGCCAGAGACCAGGTCATTTGCCAGGTCACCCCCCCCCCCCCCCCCCCCCCAAAGCAGCAGCCACAGGTGTGATCTGCACTGGCTGCTTATCCCTTTCCCCCTTGATGGTCACCCAGTTACCTGTGTCCTGCACTTTGGGTGTAACCACCTCCCTGTATGTCTTGTCTATTAACTCCTCACTGTAACACAGAGAGTGTTAGAAGCTGCAGCTGGATGCACTTCTTGCAGGTAGGATGGGTTTTCCCTATCAGGAAGAAGTTGAGGGGTGGCCCAATAGATTGAGAACACAGAACAAGGAGCAGTACAGCATAGGAACAGGCCCACCATTTTGGTGCCAACTATCATGCCCTCTGAACTAATCTATCTATATCCCTGCATTCTCTGCCAGTTCATGTTCCTAACTAAATGTCCCTTACACATTGTAATTGTATCAGCTTCCACCACTGGCAAAGTAATCCAGACATATACATGTACACACACGCACACCTGTACCTAATTAAATAGCTACTCAGTGTATGTTTGTAGTCTTCTGCTGCTGTGGCCACATTAAGGTTCGATGTGTTGTACATGCAGAGGTGCTGTGTTGTTGTAACATATGGTTATTTGAGTTACTATCATCTTCCTGTCAGCTTGAAGCAGTCTGGCCATTCTCCTCCGACCTCTCATTAACAAAGCATTTTCACCCACAGAACTGTTGCACTCTGGATGTTTTTTTAGCACTATTCTCTGTAAACTCTAGAAACTAATGTGTGTGAAAATCCCAGGAGATCGGCAGTTTCTGAAATACTCAAACCTCCCCATCTGATACCAACAATCATACCACCATGTCACCAAGATCGCATTTCTTCCCCATTGTGATGTTTGGCCTGAACAACAACTGAACCTCTTGACCATGTCTGAATACTTTTAAGCATTGAGTTGCTGCCAAATGAATAGTTTTTAAGTTATTTGCATTTACGAGTCTCTAATAAAGTGGCTACTGAGGGTATATACAAGACACTCACAACAACCTACCTGTTGGTTTCTTATAAAACGACATGACAGTGTACCTAAAAGAACTGATGCAGTTTTAAAGACAAAAGGTGGTCACAGCAAATATTGATTTTAGGTTTTTTTTGCTGTTTACTGCTTTTTATAGTGAATTTTTTGAAAAAACTTTTCATTGCAGTACCGTAGATTCCGGACTACAGAGCGCACCTGATTAAAAGCCGCTGGCTCTAATTTTAGAAAGAAAATCAATTTTTTACTTGTACAGGCCGCACCGGATTTTCGGCCGCAGGTGTCCCACGTTGTAATATGAGATATTTACACAGAAAGATATTACACGTGAGGATTTTTTAACTTTTAATTAAATCCATATGGTAACATAAACAAATACATATTGCAAATGCTTTTTTTCGAACCGTGCCTGTAACGCGGCTACTTTTAAATATACGTTGCGTATACTTTTTTACTGAACAACATTCCAATATCTCCCAACGACTGGTAAAAAATATATATACTGCAGCCTACCAGGAAAAGTTATTGATCGCCTTTAACTTAAAAGCAGCGTTTTCGCTCCGCCGCTCCCCCCCCGCCGTCCCGTTTATCGCAAACCGGTATCCCACAAGACGCGGCGAAACCGGGTGTGACGTCATAGCATCCCGCGATGTAGTACAGAAAACAAATATAGTTAAAACAGTTCTAACTTTAACCAACAAATGAATTACTAAGCGAAAATATTATAAACTAAATAACTGCCATAAAGGCAGCACAATGCTTTTCTTCGAGTGTTTTCCATGTTGATGAGGGTGAGTACAAATGACTGATTTACAATAATTTAATTGTGAAAGTGCGCTTGATTTATCGTACAATTTCATTGGACCTCTGTGAACTACTCATCAATTTTATTGGTCTACTGTTACGAGGCAAAATGTTTTTGGCGGCATGAAAAAAATCATGTATTAGCCGCTCCGTATTAAAGGCCGCAGAGTTCAAAGCTGTTCAAAATGTGGGAAAAAAGTAGCGGCTTATAATCCGACATCTACGGTATTTTTTTAAAACATCTTCACTTTACAGAATTTTTTTACATGCAACTTAGAATTTTGCACAGTACTTGTTGATACACCCCACCCTGAGGAGTGGGTGTGTGTGTGTGTGAGAGTGCCTGGGATCCAGCCCAAGGCCCCTACTGAACTGCCACCACCAGGACCCCTGCGCCACAGCAGGGCGAAGCCCGAATGCTTCCCGGTGTCGGCCTCGGGCTTGGTGGTGTCCTCCCGATTCTTACACACAGCAATGTATGTTATATAATAAATAGTACCTCTTAAATCTCCTTTAAACTTTTGCCCTCTCACCCAATGCACCTGTAGTATTTAACATGTCCACCATGGGATACTGGGAATAAGGCAAGAGAATATAGTTTTAAGATAAAATTCTGGATATATGAGGGTAGGTGTTTGACTTGTGGTAGAAGGAGTCAGGAATGCAGAAGAGTTGATGGAGGCAGATACCTAGGACGCTTTAAGAAACTTCTAGAGAAGTACTTGAATTGCCAAGGCATAAAAGGCTGTTAGTTTGAATGTGGAACAATGGGGGTAGTGTCGATTATAGTCACAGTTGGTGGTATGGATTTATTGAGGTATGGACTTGGGTTTGTGCTTAAAGAATTTGAGTCATTCCTCTGACAGGTTGAAGCAGTCTTTTTTCTGAACAAAGAGATAAGTTTACTGTATTATGGTAATGTTTTGATGCAGGTATTGGTATCTGTAAGATTGTGTCATGGGCTGAGAAAGGATTCAACCCCATGCCTGTAGCATTTGGATATTCAGGGATGTGATTACACTGAAGAGAGTGCAAAAGAGTTGTTTCCTGTATGCGCTGTGTAGAGAGAATACATGAACTGGCTTGTTATCCGTGGATTGATAAAGGCTGAGGGAGCATAAATAGGATTAATAGAATCTTTTGCCTTTGTGGTTAGTGATATGTATTAAAAATTATCCTTCCAAGTGGCCCATTCACCTCTATTTAGTGCCCCAAACTGTCCTTCCAGGTGAGGCAACACTTCACCTGCAAATCTACTGGGGTCATCTAGAAGCCCTGGTGTTCCTGATGCAGCCCCTCTACATTGATGAGAACCATCATAAGTTGCGGGACCGCTTCGTCAAGCACCTCCGTTCCATCTCCCAAAAGCAGAACTACGTTTTAATTCGCATTCTTGTTCAGACATGTCAATCCATGGCCTCTTATGCCATGATGAGGTGGTGTAGCAACACCTTATATTCTGTCTAGGTAGCCTCCAACTTGATGGCATGAATTTCAATTTCTCCTTCCGGTAATTTTTTTCCCCCTTCCCTCCCCCCACCCCCCTCTTTTCCCCTTCCCTCCCTCCTTTTTCCCCTTCCCTCCCCCCTCTTTTCCCCTTTCCTCTCCACTTTTCCTCACTGTGACCTTTCACCTCTTCACACCCTGAATTTCTTCCCCCTCCCCCCCTTCCATTTCTCCTATTCTCAACTCTCCTCTCCTATCAGATTCCTTCCTGGCTTCCCCTTCCAGCTATCCTCCTTCCCCACTTACATCCCCCTTCCATTTCAGTCCTGAAGAAGGGCCTTGGCCTGAAACATCAACTGTTTATTCATTTGACCTGCTGAGTTCCTCCAGCATGTTGTGTGTGTGTTTAAAAATAACGGCAGAGATTTAAGATGAGAAAGCAGTTTTAAAGGCGGTCTGTGGGGGAAGGGGTTTACTCAGTGCTGGAGGAGATGGTGGAATCACTCTTTCAATCTTTTTATTAATATTTAGAATATTATGAATGAGATACAATTCAAATAATGGTAAGGGATTACAAATATATAGACTCCCATTATACATAAAGTAATACATAAACAATGAATAGAGCATAAGTAAGTTTCCCAAAACATAAACCATATAGTATATATATGAACAAGGTAAGTTTAGATATTTCATAATATATAGTGTAAAAAAGAGAAAAAAAAAATCTATCTAAGAAAGTTAGCTAATCTACTAATCTAGTATCAAGAAAAAGGAAAAAAAACAAAGAAGAAAAAAAAAATAAAAAAAACTTTTAAAAAGAGAAAAAAAAAAGGGCTGTTCATAGGAGTATACATAAACATCAATGACGTCAACTCCGATCCTCTCAACATACATACGATTAAAGCTGAAAAGAAAAACCAATAAGCCCGGCACAGGGCCATTACATCATATGAAAATATTGAATAAATGGTCTCCATATCTTTTCAAATTTAATAGAAGTATCAAATACAGCACTTCTAATTTTTTCTAAATTTAGACATAACATAGTTTGAGAAAGCCAATGAAATACCGTGGGAGGATTAATTTCCTTCCAATTCAACAAAATAGATCTTCTAGCCATCAAAGTGAGAAAAGCAATCATTCGACAGGCGGAAGGAGATAAGTGAAGTAAGTCCATCATCGGTAAACCAAAAATTGCGGTAATAGGATGGGGTTGTAAATCAATGTTCAATACCGCCGAAATAATATCAAAAATATCTTTCCAATATTTTCTCAAAAGTGGACATGACCAAAACATATGAGTTAAAGAAGTGATTTCTAAATGACATCTGTCACAAATAGGGTTTATATGAGAATAAAAATGAGCTAATTTATCCTTGGACATATGGGCCCTATGTACAACCTTAAATTGTAATAATGAATGTTTGGCACATATAGATGATGTATTAACTAATTTAAGAATTCTATCCCAATTCTCAATAGGAATAATAAGATTAAGTTCTCTTTCCCAATCATTTTTGGTCTTATCAAAGGGCACTGAACGTATCTTCATAATTATATTATAAAGTTTTGATATAAGCCCTTTTTGAAAAGGGTTTAATTCAAACAAACTTTCCAAAGTATCTGAAGACAGAGAATTTGGGAACGAAGGAAGTACCGTACTTAAAAAATGCCTAACCTGTAAGTATCTAAAAAAATGAGATCTAGGCAAATTATATTTATTAGCTAGTTGCTCAAAGGACATAAAACAGTTGTCCAAAAATAAGTCGGAAAATCTTAATAATCCCTTAGTTTTCCAAGCCAAAAAAGCATGATCTATAATTGAGGGATGGAAAAAGCAATTAGATACAATAGGACTATTTAACATGAATTGAGTCAACCCGAAAAATTTCCGAAATTGAAACCATATACGTAAGGTATATTTAACTATCGGGTTGTCAATTCGCTTCGGCAATTTAGAAAGAGCAAAAGGGAGAGATGTCCCTAAGATAGAACCCAGAGCATAAGCAGAAACCGATTTGGTTTCCAAACTCACCCAATGAGGGCCAAAAGGACCATCCCATTCTTTCAACCAACATATCAAATATCTAATATTAACTGCCCAATAATAAAATCTGAAATTGGGTAATGCCAACCCACCATCCTTCTTTGTCTTCTGTAAGTATATTTTACCTAACCTGGGATTTTTATTCTGCCATATATATGAAGAAATTTTTGAATCAACATTAGTAAAAAAGGATTTCGGAATAAAAATTGGTACCGCTTGAAAAACATATAAAAATTTAGGTAAAATAACCATCTTAATAGCATTAATCCTACCTATCAGAGATAAAGATAATGGTGACCACTTAGTAAACAAACCTTTAATCTGATCAATTAAGGGTAAAAAATTAAACCGAAATAATTCTTTATGGTTTTTGGTAATTTTAATCCCTAAATAAGTAAAAGAATCGTTAGCTAATTTAAAAGGTAAAATACCATAATTTGGGACCTGTCTATTCAAAGGAAACAATTCACTCTTATTAAGATTTAACTTATACCCAGAAAACTCACTAAATTGAGCCAACAATGATAAGACTGCTGGAATAGATTTCTCAGGATTAGAGATGAATAATAATAAATCATCTGCATATAAAGATACCTTATGAATATCTGTTCCACGATTAATACCCAAAATATCCTGTGATTCTCTGATGGCAATTGCCAAAGGTTCTAAGGCGATGTTAAATAGTAATGGACTAAGAGGACAACCTTGTCTAGTGCCCCGAAATAAACGAAAAAATGGAGATCTTTGATTATTAGTAAACACCGAGGCTACTGGAGTTTGATATATCAGTTTAATCCAAGAAATGAAGGTCGGACTAAAATTAAACTTCTCCAACACATAAAATAAGTAGGGCCATTCAACTCTATCAAATGCTTTTTCCGCATCTAATGATATAACACATTCTGAAGTATTATGTGAAGGAGTATAAACAATATTCAATAATCTCCTAACATTGAAAAAAGAATAGCGATTTTTAATAAAACCGGTTTGGTCTTCCGAAATAATTTGGGGTAATACCTTCTCCAACCTAGAAGCCAGCAACTTGGAAAAAATCTTAGAATCCACATTCAATAAAGATATTGGTCTGTAGGATGCACAATCAGTAGGGTCTTTATCTTTCTTCAGTATTAAAGAAATGGAAGCTCTATAAAAAGATTGTGGCAACTTCCCCAATCTAATTGCTTCTTCAAACACCTTGCATAGCCAAGGAGATAGAGTATCAGAAAAACATTTAAAAAATTCTACTGTATACCCATCTGGACCTGGTGCTTTCCCAGAATTCATTGAGGAAATAACCCCTTTAATTTCCGCATCCGTAAACGGAGTATCTATTACTGAAATATCATCAGATGATAGTTTTGGAAAATTCAATTTCCCGAGAAAATCACAAATGGTATTATGATCCTGAGGGAATTCAGATTTATACAGGGAGGTATAAAAGTCTTGAAAAGACTTATTTATGTCATCATGGTTAACTGTCAAATCCCCATTCTGCTGTCGAACCTTAGTAATCTGGCGTTTAACTGAAACATTCTTCAGCTGACTAGCTAACAGTTTTCCCGATTTATCACTATGTATATAGAAATCAGATTTGGTTTTCATTAATTGATTTTCTATCGGAGATGTAAGTAATAAACTATGTTCCATTTGAAGTTCAACCCTTTGTTTATAAAGTTCCATGCTAGGAGTAGTCGAATATTTCTTGTCAATCTCTTTAATTTTATCAACCAGTAAAAAAGTTTCCTTCTTAATGCGTTTTCTCAGACCAGCAGAATACGAGATAATCTGTCCACGTATATACGCTTTTAAAGTGTCCCAAAGTGTTCCGCATGTGATATCCTCCGTGGAATTAGTTGAAAAGAAGAAATCAATCTGTTCCTTCATAAATTTAATAAAGTCCGGTTCTTGCAATAAGGTAGAGTCAAATCGCCATTGTCTAGCATTTAAAGCTGTATCCGTAAAATTAATAGAAAGTTTTAATGGAGCATGGTCAGAAATAGCTATAATATCATAATTACAACCAATTACCGATGGAATAAAACAAGAGTCAATAAAAAAATAATCAATTCTCGAATAGGAGTGATAAACATGTGAGAAAAAAGAAAACTCTTTGTCATTAGGATGACGAAATCTCCAAATATCAAAAACTCCATTATCAGTCAAAAAGGAGTTAATACAAGTGGCCGACTTATTGGGTAGAGTCTGAATAGTTGTAGATTTGTCCATCAAAGGAATTAAACAACAATTAAAGTCACCACCCATTATTAACTTATATTCATTTAAATTAGGTAAAGAAGCAAATAAGGACTTAAAAAAGTCAGGACAATCCACATTCGGGGCATAAACATTAACCATAGCAACCTTTTTATTACCGAGTAAACCCGTAATTAACAAAAATCTACCATTCGGATCCGAAAGGATATTGTGTTGAACAAATGTAATAGAGGAGTCAATAAAAATTGAAACTCCCTTAACTTTGGCATTCGAATTCGAATGATACTGTTGACCCCGCCAAGACCTAAAAAAGCGATATTTGTCCTCCTTCCTCACATGAGTTTCTTGTACAAAGATAATATGAGCATTAAGTCTTTGGAATACTTTGAAAATCTTCTTTCGTTTAATCGGATGGTTTAATCCATTAGTATTCCAAGACACAAAGTTAATGGTTTGAACCATGTTTCTAAAGTCATCCCTTTGGTATATAAAGGGTTAACCATGTTATAAACTCATGCATCCGGAAGAGGGACAAAAATAAAGAGCGGACCCGGAAGTGACGACATCGTAGACATATTTGTAGTTCATGAACAGCCTAAGTAAAAAAACTAAAACAAATTGATAAGAAAAAAATTAAAAAAGAAAACAGACCAACCCCCACCCCCGTATGAAAAAGAAAAAAAGCCAAAATATGGCTAGAAAAAAGAAAAAGTGAAACTAACTCTACCCCCATATCAGCGGCAGACCACTCCGTGTTTAACGGATATATATAAAAAACCACCCGAACTTTAAGAATTATGATCGCAGTACTAAAAACTGCGCTTCTTAATATGCTGAGTTGTAAAGAAAAAGGGAATAAAATCATTAAAAGTTTATAAATCGGGTTATAACCCAAACAAATCAAGAAGTATTTAAACTATGATAAGCGATGCATTATAGGAAGAAGACGAAAAAAGAAACAATAACGCCATCTTAAACTAAACCAATACTTTACAAAAAACCATTATCTTGATATTAAACAAAAAATTCACTTCGAAAGGTTAAAAATATACCTTCAAGGGAACAAAAATAATAGACAAAAATATAGTATAGTAGTTAAAGTGTATAAGACAGAGCGATTAATATAACGAAAACACACTTTAACTTAAATATGAAGTATAGGATAAACCTACACCAATAACCAGAGACTAACCCTGGTTTAAAAAATCAAAAACCATCTTTCACGATCAGAATCACTCATTTACTGGAGAGTAGTAACTGTATCAGTAGGGAAGTTCTCTTCCAAATACTTTTTCGCTTCAAAGGTAGACAAAAATACTTTGCGCGGAGCATTCGGGGGGGAGATCCTGAGCTTCGCCGGATATAAGAGCGCAGGTTTTAGATTTTTCTCATAACATTCAGACATCAGAGGTTTAAAAAGCAACCTTTTTCTCATGACTTCTGGGCTGAAATCCTGGACCAAACGAAAACAATAATCACGAAATTTAATCATCCCAGCCCTTCGAGCTTCACGAATGAGTTGTTCTTTATCGTGTACGTAATGAAATCGGACGATTACCACCGGGGGCTTATCTGAAACCGTCGGTGATCGACTCCAAATTCTATGTGCTCGGTCAAGTAGCGGAGGGTTTACTGGAAAAACCGACGGAAACGCATCTTTTAGAAATTGAGCAAAGTATTTCGAAGGATCGCCTTGTTCTATGCCGTCTGGGAGACCAAGTATGCGTAGGTTCAAAAGATGGTGGAATCAGATACAATCATTGTTTAAAATGATTTAGACAGGTAATTGAGTAAACAGGTCATAGAAGCATACTGACCAAATGCGGGCAAATGGAGTGTTGATGGGAATAAAGATCGTCATGATGTTTGCAGAAGAGCCCATTTTCTTATTGTGTGACTATGGCTTTACAATAGGAAACGCTGATTACTTAACCTTCTTATCATTACCATTGACTGTAAAAAGTGGCAAGACAAACTGCCGGAGGAAAATAAATATTGAAGGACAAAATCATAGCTTAGCTTTAATAAAATGATTGAAACCCACCATTAACTGCTGTCATGGATGTAACAAAAGCCATTCACCGCAGGTAGCAGCAGAATGTTTTAACTAGCTGCATCAGTATGCATACTCTCAGCGTGTGCAAGTCTTCAGCTACACCAAGTCAATGCCTCATCACCATATTGGCCGTTCAACCTACTGTGAGAGTAGCATCCATTGTGCTTGGTCTGCCTTGAGGTCCATTATAATTGGCATCGGAGAGCAGATTGTTTTCATAGCAGAAAACAGTAAGACTAGATTGGTGGGAATAACCAGGAGATAAATCAATATGCAGAGTGTTCCTGGACAGGGGAAAGTAATCAGAATCAGGTTTGATATCACCGACATATGTTGTGAAATTTGTTAACTTTGCAGCAGCAGTATAGCACAGTATATAATAATAGAAAAAAGCTGAATTACAGTGTGTGTGTATATATAGAAAATTGAATAAAAACAAAGAAATTTTAAAAAGTTTTAAAAAAGAAATAAAAAAGTAGTGAGGTAGTGTTCATGGGTTCAATGTCCATTCAAAAATTCAGTGGTAGAGGGGAAGAAACTGTTCCTGAATCGTTGAGTTTGTGCCTTCGGGCTCCTGTACCTCCTTCCTGATGGTAGCAATGAGAACAAGGTATGACCTGGATAATAGGGGTCCTTAATGATGGATGCTGCCTTTTTGAGGCATCGCTGATTGAAGATGTCTTGGATACTGTGGAGGCTAGTGCAAGTGATAGAGCTGACTAAGCTTACAACTTCCTGCAGCTTATTTTGAACCTGTGCAGTGCCCCCCCACCCCATACCGGACGGTGATATAGCTAGTTAGAATTCTCTTCATGGTACATTTGTAGAAATTTGCGAGTGTTTTTTGAGACATAGCAAATCTCCTCAAACTCCTAATGAAATATAGCCACTGTCACGTCTTCTTTGTAGTTGCATCGATATGATGGGCCCAGGATAGATCCTCAAATATATTGATATCCAGGAACTTGAAATTGCTCACTCTTTCCATTCCTGATCCCTCTGAGGACTAGAAAATAGATTAGCCAAGAAACACACGACCTAAGAGAAAATAGATTTGAAGGCCAATACCAGCCAATTCCACTTGAAGAGATACCTCAGAGACCTCCTTGACCAAGATCTGATCTTTGAAGTTGTTTGGGACTTTATTTCACAGTTTGCTATGCTATATATCACAGCTTTGGCCCTGCCACAACCTAACAAGATGGTGAAATGTCCAACAATTGGCTATAAAATGAGCAGTTGGGAAGAGCACACAATCCCTTCTAAAATACAAAAATAAAGAAATACTTGTGTCAATTTGAGATCTTTTCTCTCTGCTCTGGGAAGAACGGAGCATCCCAGGATATGTCAGATATAATTGTAATCAAGGAAGGAGATGTGTTCAGTTAACACACACAAAATGCTGGTGGAACACAGCAGGCCAGGCAGCATCTATAAGGAGAAGCACTGTCGATGTTTCGGGCCGAGACCCTTCATCAGGACTAACTGAAAGGAAAGATAGTAAGAGATTTGAAAGTAGTGGGGGGAGAGGGAAATGCGAAGTGATAGGAGAAGACCGGAGGGGGTGGGGTGAAGCTAAGAGCTAGAAAGGTGATTGGCAAAAGTGATACAGAGCTGGAGAAGGGAAAGGATCATGGGACGGGAGGCCTCAGGAGAAAGAAAGAAAGGGGGGAAGCACCAGAGGGAGATGGAGTACAGGCAAACAACTAAATATATCAAGGATGGGGTAAGAAGGGGAGGAGGGGCATTAACGGAAGTTAGAGAAGTCAATGTTTATGCCATCAGGTTGGAGGCTACCCAGCCGGTATATAAGGTGTTGTTCCTCCAACCTGAGTTTGGATTCATTTTGACAGTAGAGGAGGCCATGGATAGACATATCAGAATGGGAATGGGATGTGGAATTAAAATGTGTTGCCACTGGGAGATCCTGCTTTCTCTGGCAGACCGAGCGTGGGTGTTCAGCGAAACGGTCTCCCAGTCTGCGTCGGGTCTCACCAATATATAAAAGGCCACACCGGGAGCACCGGACGCGGTATACCACACCAGCCGACTCACAGGTGAAGTGTCGCCTCACCTGGAAGGACTGTCTGGGGCCCTTCCAGGTGGTGAGGGAGGAAGTGTAGGGGCAGGTGTAGCACTTGTTCCGCTTACAAGGAAAAGTGCCAGGAGGGAGATCGGTGGGAAGGGAAGGGGGGGACGAGTGGACAAGGGAGTCGCGTAGAGAGCTATCCCTGCGGAAAGCAGAAAGGGGGGGGGGGAGGGAAAGTGGGATCCCGTTGGAGGTGGCGGAAGTTACGGAGGTGTGTTCAGTTGTGATTGGTCTCCTTGCTTTTATTCTCAAAGGAATTCCAGAGGAATTCTTGGTTGTCTCCTCCAGAGTTGCAATGTGTATTCCATCCATCAAAACATGTGCCAATGTGGTAAATCCAAGAAGAGTGCATGGAGTAGAATCAACCGCAAATGGCTGCCCTTTGGTATCCTAAAACCCTTCAACTGAAAACAAAAATAGACGAGGGAAACACTCAGGAGGTCAGGCAGCACCTTTACAAAGACAGTTGAAATCTCAGTTCAGAGACCCTTTCGTCAGAACTAAAATCTCCTGAATTATCGAAGATTCCTCAAATTTAATACATCACCACTCTCCATTTACTTCACAGTAAGATACAAACTGATGTCCCTCAGTGAATAGCCAATCTTAATCCTGATTGAAATAAGCAAAGCTGTGACTCTGCACCAATTCTCATCTCATTCCCCTCAATACAATACAAACTTTACCTCCAATGATCTTATTGGACTAGAACTAATATACAATGTGTGCCTATCTTCCACACTTTGCCACGTAAATACAGTGCATTGGCTATAAAGAATTTGATTTCCCATTTGTTCAGGGAGGTTAGTCTATTGATGGGGACTTTTAAGTGGAATGAATTTTGATTAATGCTACAGAGGATACAAGAAATGTAACAACTCCAAGGTTTGAAAGCTCTAATTTGTTTCAAGGAAACAAAATAGCTTAAGTTGATAGTTAGGATCTAGCTTCAACCTGGTTGGCTAATTCTGCTACATGGTGGGTTCAATGCCTTTGCTCGCAGAGATTTTATACAGTAGTGAACTCGATACCTATATTTCTTTCTTGTAAGGTTTTGCCTGCAGTCGTAAAAAATTGATTTTGAATTTGAAAATTTTATAGATTTTGGACAAAACGTTGTAACTTGACATCTTGTTTTAAATTCCAGGGGAGGGAAGCCTCCACCGGGACTTCATTTGGATGTTGTGAAAGGGGACAAGCTTGTCGAGGTGAACATTTGTAATTCCTTGTAGATTTTGTTCTGTGTATAATTCCTTAACACACATGCCACAGCAATTATATTAGTTACGATGGCTGAGATTGTCTGGTGATTGCTATGCCTAAAATGCTGAATCCATCCTGATTTGAACTGTAATTTGTGAATCTCTGTTTAACTGTTTAGAAATATTTGAGGAATCTAGATGAATGTTTGAGCAGGTTAAAATGCCATTTTAAATCACTGTCTGACATTCACTGTTCCTACTTTCATTTTAAACTAATATGAGCAATGCTCTGGAAATTTAAATTCCTCTTTGATCTATGATCTCACACCCCTCTAGATACTCCCCAATGCTTTTATCGATTCAATTCAAGCTTAATTGTCATTCAGCCATACATGACTACAGCCAAATAAGATAGCTTTACTCTGGGGCCAAGATACAAACCACAATATCGACAGTCACACACAGCACAAAGCACACATAGCATGTACAAGATAGCAAGCACATAAAGGTATCAGTAAGATACAGCCAGACTCATGCCACAGAAATCGGCAGTCGACCACGTTAAAGCTTTTCTAATGCTGGGCGAACACTGAGGGGCAGCACCAACTCCAGAGAGGATGCCACACTCTCCTGATGGCTATGACAAGCAACACCAAAGCTTGAGGCCTAGTCTTCGCACATACAAAGTAGGAGCATATGTAGGATATCATTAAAATACAACCACACGTCTTATTATACTTAAAAGTTCACCTCTTAAGTCAGAGGTTTCCAACCTGGGGTCCACAGACCCTTTAATGCTATTAGACCATGGCGTTAAAAAAAGGTTGGGAACCCCTGCCTTAAGTATACTGTCGGTATCTCTACTTCCAAAGTGTCTTTTAAATTCTACCTTAAACCCCATCTTTATCTTGGGTTAGCCTTGCAAATATCTCAGTCTCTACTTTTATATCTTTTTTATGACTATTCTGTGAAAGACTTTAAAAGTTATCCTTTGAAAAAGGGTCACTGCATGAACCCTTTTGTTATGAAGATCATTTGTTCTTCTTTTTTACCTGTTTCTGGAAATATTTTTCTGCTTGCCAGGATCTGAAAGAAAATTTTGTGTTTAGAAATGATAATGCACCAGATACTAACCTGGCCATCAATGTCACAGCTCTGATCGATGCTTGAGACAATCCATGATGGTTGGGTCCAATTGGTGCTAAATCAAAGTAAGCCTGGAGAATATTAACTCAGCGTATGGAGAAAGACCATGAGATATAACTCAAAGGCACATTTATTAAAAGAACTGTAGTTTGTTATTTATACAGAATTACTGGAATGGAACATCTATGAATGTTCTGTGTTTTTATTTTGGAAGAGCTCAAAATTTTCATCCAACGAAGTGCGGAAAATAAAATTGATAATTGTCAGCAGTGACCTTGATATATATATATATATATATATATATATATATATATATAGGAACCAGTGGTTTCGTTTCTTAAATATTAGCAAAATATATTTTTAAAAATAAGCAAATTATGGACAAGTATTTGACTCATTCAATACAGGGAAAAGTATTTGAACTCCAAAAAGGGTTGGGAGGGGAGATAAGATTTAGTGAAGAGGGGAAGTATTAGAATGTAAAACTTCAAATGCAGGACACTGATTTTTAATGCAGTAACGCATATCTCGCTGTTTTTTAATCAATGAGGGATTCGTGAGATTTTCAGTCCTTATTTACTGCCTGTTACGCCGCTGATGTTTAGGGCAGCAATGAAGGTCCTTCACTTCTAGTGGTGTTTGGGGCTTCCTTCATCATATCAGTAGCTTCCTCTCAGTTTTCACTACTATCAGTCAGGCAATCCCCCAGTGGAGACTCAGGAATACCATCACGTTCAGGTGTAGAAGGATTCTTCTTTGCTGTTTCCATAACAATCTTGTTTTACCAATCAGGGTTGTTATCCCTGAGCTAAACTTCTGAACCTGGAGGACCAGTGGTCCGCTCTTAGTCTGGCCCCTGCCCTTTGACCTATTTGGCATGGGTGACCCTACTAGTAGCGAAAGCAGGAAGCCCTACCTCCAGCCAGCATAGCTGTCCGGGTCATTGAGGCACACAAGCCTCTAAACCCAACAACAAGTTTGTGGTCCTCTTGGAAGATGTGCAATCCATCGAGTTCAGAATTCTTGGCTTTCAGCGTATCCCTTCCTTATTGCCAGTTGATGAACTTTTTTTAAACCCACTGGTTTTCAGAAGCTTCTGTAAAATTGTTATTCTCCCGACAAATGCTCTGCTAATATCAGAAATTTGAAATTAGAAGACATTTCAAGGTTTAAAGTAATAAAATGCAGAGGACTAGCTGGCTCTCTCATAAAGAATTACTAGCTGTTGCAGTGCTATACAACTGCAGTGCAATTGTCAGCATGTTTTATACATGCATGTTTGTACAATGTAGCATGGGAATTTAGAACCCAGGGAGGTCAGAGAATGGCAGATATGAAATCTCGATCTAGTCTAGACTGCAAATTCAGTGGCGATTCAATAATGTACTGAGCTGAGGGATCAGATGCACTTTCCATCTGGCCTCTTGGCTTTGGAAAGTCACAATTTATGCATCATTCATCTGAATTGGATTGTTGACCTTCAGCTAAAAGGTGAGTAGCTGGGTTTTGCATTTTGATTTGATTAATTTTGGTATTTCTAACTTAACCTGAATGTAGTTTTAAATGCATTTAGTCATTTCAGTAAAACATGTAGGCCTTCTGACACTACAGGTTGTCAGGCCCTCAGAGGTCAGCAGACAGGACCTTGGTTTCCTCCCTCTGCAGCCTACTTGCTGCTTGTGGCCTGCCGTGTCTTGCTGAACAGACAAATGCTAGCAGCTGAGCATCTGCTGAAGGTACCTGCAACTGTCAGGATCCCAGGAGACGTGAAGATAAGGTGTGGGTCAAGTTTCAAAATTTCAAAGTGCATTTAATATCGGAGTATGTATACAGTGTCCAACCTGAAATTCGTCCTCTTCACAGATATCCACGAAACAAAAAAAAACCATAGAACGATAGAAACATTGAAGCCTCGAAATCCTTGCCTACTAAACTTTTTTTTAAAAAATTATATATAATAGTCTAATTTACAGCCTGAACAAATAAAACTAAGTTTACCATGTACTGTAATCTTTGTGAGCAGATCTGGGAGGGTTAAACACAAAAAAAAGTTTAAATATCTCAAATTTTAACATGCATTGTTACTTTTCTTGCAGAAACTCATCATTGATGAGAAAAAATATTACCTCTTTGGAAGGAATCCTGACATATGTGATTTTACCATTGACCACCAGTCCTGTTCAAGAATCCACGCTGCATTAGTCTATCACAAACATTTGAAGAGAGTTTTCATCATAGATCTGAACAGTAGTAAGTGTTATATGAAATTATGTTGTGGAAAATGTTTGTAGTGTTTACCTTTAAAGAACTCTAGAATTCACAATTTAGAGGCTGCATTACAGCATAGAGGTAAATTTGAGTAATATGCATACTAAGATCACACAAATTAAGCTTTAAACCATACGGTAATCCAGCATCCTATTATGCTAGCTTTTGTCTACATTTGAAAAATCAGAACAATGTTTGTTCCCCTCCCCAGTTCAGTTGAATTGTTCTCCAATCTTGGCTATCTATTTGTGTCACCTTACGAGGAGACATCATCAGTGCCCTGTACATTTGTGGCGTGTCCTCCGAATGCTTGGCCTTTATATTCTTATCAATCTGCTGATTGGCCATCATTACAGAAACTCAATTGTGATGTAGCGAGGGGGTCTCGTCGCTGATTGGTTGTGTGGTACACCACGCGTTATGTTCTGTAATTTTGTGCCCGCATTGGCTTGTAAGTAGGATCAAGGTCTTCGTGTTTGTTTACAGAGTTGTTTGTGGAAAATCATGCTTCTAGGAATTCTCTTGCATGCCGCATGTTCACTTGCGCTATGACTTTTCGCTGGTGCCCAGTCAAATTTGTGCCCCTCTCTATCTTCACGGGTAGAGACTAGGGAGAGTCGGTCATGCTGCCTCACAGCCAGTTGATGTACGTAGACCTCGTGGATAGTATTCCACAAATGAACAGCACATTGTTGATGTCTCCTTGTACGGTGATGAAATGTTTGCAAATAGATTGCTAAAATCAAGAAACAACTCAACCCAACCATCAACCATTCAAACTGCACAGTTCTTTCCAACCATATAACAGTGTCAGTAGTATCTACAGTTGGAGCCTCTCTCAGTGCTATAGCACCCAAGTAGAATGAGATTATGTATGACCTTAACACACTAGCAAATGATAAGTAATTAATTGAACTACAAAACTCATAAGACATCATTATTCACAGGGACAAAATTTACGGTGCCATGAGGAAGGAGTAAAGATGTGGTTTTAATAAAATAGGCCAGTGAAAATCTTTATAAGAATCCTCAGCCATTAATTAAAGCTTCTGAATTGCCACTAGATTTTTTCAAATCTTGACACCTGTCTCTGGTAAGATGACCCTTTGTCAAGATATTGTGGATTTACTGTTAATAATTTTGAACCTTTATTTGTTAGGAACAGGATAAGATTTTATGTTTGTGGAATAACTTACAAGAAATATTTTTAAGTGCTGCCCACAAGTGGTTAAGCATGATTGCTAGGACAAAGGAAATGTTTTGCAGATTCAGATTTGTGTTTTTACTACTTTGAAGACCACATATCTAGATTATATGTTTTTTTTCTGCCTGCAACACAGTGTTCCTTTAAAATGTCCCTTCAAGCTTAAAAGATATGAAGAAATTTTACACAATCTTACCACCTCCATCTTGCATCATCATCATTAAGTGCCGTGCTGTATGACAGGCGATCATGGTCTATCCATGACCGTGATTGTTTTGGGCAAATTTTTCCAGAAAAGTAGCTTGCCATTGCCACCTTCTGGGCAGTGTCTTTACAAGACAGGTTTAGAGATTGCCTGGTGTCGGTGGTCGCATAACCAGGACTTGTGGTATGCGCCAGCTGCTCATACGACCATCCACTACCTGCTCCCATGGTTTCACGTGACCCTGATCAGGGTGCTAAGCAGGTGCTACACCTTGCCCAAAGGTGATCTGCAGGCTAGCAGAGAGGAGTGCCTTACACCTCCTATGGCAGAGATGTATCTCCACCACACCACCTTAATACTCCCTGATGCATAATGATTGTTGCTCTAACCATTAGTTTCCACTTTATAATCTTTTCAAGTGCTGCTTTGAAATATTTTGTGCAGATCATAGCATTTGCTGGAACAATACATCTTTTGAAACAAGAAATCAATGAACCACAGATGCATTTTCCAACATCTGCAGACCCAGTAGTTCCTTTTGCTCAGCCCTATACATTCAAACCCTTAAAACACATGTTCATTCCAACAGGCAAACAGCTCAAGTACATTCAGAGGACAATTTTAGTGTTTCAGTATGGGTCGATGATAATTTAGAAAGGAAAATTTAGCATGTTCATATCATTTTGAACAGTTACGTCTTGAAACTAGAGGTGTGTGATATTTAAAATATAGTGTTAGTTATGATTTTAGGAAAGAATTTGCATCAAAGGTGATCAGAAATACTCCAGTGAATGTGTTGTCTGGTCATGCTGTTTTACCTGCTTTATATAATTGCCACTGTACAATCATTTTACTATTAGTTCTCCTTGCTGTCCCTGAGTATCTGGCAGTAACCATCCTTCTCCACATCATCATCATTATATGTCGTGTCATAAAACGTAGGCCTTCATGGTCTTCCATCTGTCTTTAATCTGAGAATTTCTAATAAGTGCTTCAAAACTTTTGCCTGTCCATCCCTTGATGTAACTCATGAATGTCATGCACTGTCAATTGCGTCCTTTCCTTCCCTCAATTTTTCCTGTCACTGCCAGATGCTCGAGCTTCCCTTTCCTCAGCACATGTCCCGGAAATTCCAGCTGTCATTACCTGATTGATGATGTCAGCTGTCTTCTTATTCCAACTTTTTGCAACACTTCCTTATTTGTTACTCTGTCCTTCCACAATATTTTCAAAATTCTTCTCAAAAAACATATCTTGCTTTTATATTGTGCAACATTTCCTTCCATGTACTGGTTCAAAAATTCCATCTCATAATCCAAAGTCAGCTGCAGCTGCCCTCAAATTGTAAAATTTGACAGACAGACAGACATACTTTATTGATCCCAAGGGAAATTGGGTTTCGTTACAGCCGCACCAACCAAGTGTAATGTAGAAATATAGCAATATAAAACCATAAATAAATAATAATAAGTTAATCATGCCAAGTGGAAGTAAGTCCAGGACCAGCCTATTGGCTCAGGGTGTCTGACACTCCGAGGGAGGAGTTGTAAAGTTTGATGGCCACAGGCAGGAATGACTTCCGATGTCGCTCAGTGTTACATCTCGGTGGAATGAGTCTCTGGCTGAATGTACTCCTGTGCCTAACCAGTGCATTATGGAGTGGATGGGAGTCATTGTCCAAAATGGCATGCAACTTGGACAGCATCCTCTTTTCAGACACCACCGTCAGAGAGTCCAGTTCCACCCCAACAACATCACTGGCCTTACGAGTGAGTTTGTTGATTCTGTTGGTGTCTGCTATTCTCAGCCTGCTGCCCCAGCACACAACAGCAAACATGATAGCACTGGCCACCACAGACTCGTAGAACATCCTCAGCATCGTCCAGCAGATGTTAAAGGACCTCAGTCTCCTCAGGAAGTAGAGACGGCTCTGACCCTTCTTATAGACAGCCTCAGTGTTCTTTGACCAGTCCAGTTTATTGTCCATTCGTATCTCCAGGTATTTGTAATCCTCCACCATGTCCACACTGACCCCTTGGATGGAAACAGTGGTCACCGGTGCCTTAGCCCTTCTCAGGTCCACCACCAGCTCCTTAGTCTTTTTCACATTAAGCTGCAGATGATTCTGCTCGCACCATGTGACAAAGTTTCCCACCGTAGCCCTGTACTCAGCCTCATCTCCCTTGCTGATGCATCCAACTATGGCAGAGTCATCAGAAAACTTCTGAAGATGGCAAGACTCTGTACAGTAGTTGAAGTCCGAGGTGTAGATGGTAAAGAGAAAGGGAGACAGGACAGTCCCCTGTGGAGCCCCAGTGCTGCTGACCACTCTGTCTGACACACAGTGTTGCAAGTGCACATACTGTGGTCTGCCAGTCAGGTAATCAATAATCCATGACACCAGGGAAGCATCCACCTGCATCACTGTCAGCTTCTCACCCAGCAGAGCAGGGCGGATAGTGTTGAACGCACTGGAGAAGTCAAAAAACATGACCCTCACA
The DNA here is from genome assembly GCF_048418815.1 of Hemitrygon akajei. Lineage (NCBI taxonomy): Eukaryota > Metazoa > Chordata > Chondrichthyes > Myliobatiformes > Dasyatidae > Hemitrygon > Hemitrygon akajei. The sequence continues at coordinate 18,459,084 of NC_133147.1, read as the reverse complement.
GGTGGGAATTTGTGGGGAATGTTGTCCTGTCGTTGCTTTTACTGCACTTTTTTGTAATACAGCCTTGACCACTAAGTCTTTTTTTCCCCCTAGCTGATGTATGTGTATTTGGTAATTGCATTTGCATAAGATGTAGAAATCTTAGGTTAGACAATATTTAGAGTATGTGTACAGTTCTGGTCACCACATTAGAGGAAGAAGTGCAGGAGAAATTCATTAAAATGTTTCATATATTTGAGAATTTGAGCTATAAGGAAAGGTCAGAAAAAAATCAGATTATTTTCTCTGCAACATTGGAGGTGGATGGGGTGATGGATATAAAATTGAGGGTATAGGTTTAAGTGATCAATCTTTTTCCTAGAGTAAAAATCTCAAATATTCAAGGTTGTAGCTTTAAAGTTAGGAGGGAAAGATTAAGGAAGGTATGTGGAGCAGGTTTTTTTTAAGCAGCAACTGGTAGGTGTCTGGTGATTGTGGCATTATGGTGGGCCATAGGGTCTGCTCCTGCGCCGTACTGTTAAGCTTGTGATGGCCAAAGCAAACCAAAACAATTACTGCTGCTGGAGCCCCCATGGTTTTGTTATACTTGCATGACATGGCCTCTTTCCTGTGATGATTGCTCCAAAAGTCGAGGATAAGCATTCAATCCTTTACTAAAAATTAGCAAACATACAATCTTAGGGGTCTGTATTGGGACCACTACTTTTCACATTGATTGTCAGTGATTTAGATAATGGAATTGATGGCTTTGTGGCAAAGTTTGCAGATTATACGAAGATAGGTAGAGGGGTAGGTATTGCAGCAGGACAAATTGGAAGAATGGGCAAAAAAGTGGCAGATGGAATACGGTGTTGGGAAATGTGTGATAACGCATTTTGGTAAAAGTAATAATAGTGCAGACTATTATCTAAATGGGGAGAAAATTCAAACATCAGGGGTGCAAGGGGATTTAGGAGTCCTCGTGCAAGATTTCCATGAGATTAATTTACAGGTTGAATCTATGGTAAAGAAGGCAAATGCAATGTTGGCATTTATTTCAAGGGGAATAGAATATAAAAGCGAGGAGATAATGCTGAGGCTTTATAAGGCACTAGTCAGCCTGCACTTGGAGTATTGTCAATGGTTTTGAGCCCCATAACTCAAAAAGGATGTATTGTCATTGGAGAGAGTCCAGAGGAGGTTCACGAGGATGATTTCGGGAATGAAGGGGTTAACATATTAAGCGGCGTTTGGCGGCTGTGGGCCTGTACTCCCTGGAATTTAGAAGAATGCAGGGGGATCTCATTGAAACCTACTGAATGTTGACGGGACTAGGTAGGATGTGGATGTGGAGATGATGTTTCCTGTGATGGGGGTATCCAGAACTAGAGGACACAGCCTCAAAAATGAGGAGCAACCTTTTAGAACAGGTAAGGAGGAACTTTTTCAGGCAGAGATTAGTGTATCTGTGGAATGCTCTGCCACAGACTATGGTGGAGGCCAAGTCTGTGGGTATATTTAAGGCAGAAGTTGATCGCTTCCTGATTGGTCAGGGCATCAAAGGATATGGCAAGAAGGCAGAGTGTCTGGGGTTGAGTATGATCTGGGATTAACCATGACGAAATGGCAGAGCAGACTCGATGGGCTGAATGACTTAATTCTGCTCCTCTGTCTTATAGTCGCATCTAAGCGATGAAACTTAAGTGCAAGCTAAGTGGAATTAAGCATTACTGAGCGGTCAGTAAAAGATATGACATCCAGCAGCCCCAGCTACTACAGACTGTAAAGAACAAAGCATGAAGACGTAACTTATTCCCTTCGCTTTAACCACACTCCCACTCATGTGTCTAGTTACCACAAAAAACACACAACACAGAATACAGTGCAGATAGAGAACAGATACCTGGCTCATAACTAGGGAGGCACAGTGGTAAATTCTGCTGGATAAATAGTGAAAACAAATTATTGTATTTATTGAAAAGGTTTTTAATTTTTTAAACTAACTACAGAGGATTCTGGTTAATTGGGACACAGTATGTTTTGTCCCAATTAAGTGGCTGCCGAAGTTTCATGGAAATAGTTAAAAAGGTATATAAGAAATACAAACTGATTAACAAATTATGCATTTAAATGAAAGAACTAATTAAAATACTACAAATACTACTATAAAAATGTGTATTAGTACCTAATACTTATCGACAGAAGAATTCAACTGTGTCATGTTCTTTTGACTGTAATGAACAAAATCAGCACAGACACCATGTGTAGATAACAGACTGCCTTCATACAATGCTGTTGATGATTGCACCCTCCATATCTTCATTTTCATTGTAACATTCAAGATGGTTGTCGGTATCTTCACATTCTTAGCAGTTCCTAACTTGTTGAAATAGTGAAGTCGTTTCATTTTCACCACTGGCTGTTTATGGCATCTCCCAAGTCTGAATGCTTGAAATTGCAGTGAGCAAAACCATTCTGAATTGTCTACTGCTATTTCTCATCAACATCAGTGACAAAAATCACTGATTTTTGAAGACAATCACACGTCACTGACGCTATTTAAAAACTTCACTTGAAGTATAGTGTTGTGTCTTAACAGCCGCACAAGTCCACTCAACTGATGCTAGTTAGAAGCTGTTCGGCAACAGTCTCCTGTCCCGAATAAGCGAAGGGAATCTTGGCTGTTTTCTCAATTAGTTTTTGTTCTTTAGGATTTATATCAAGTAAGTGGCTGCCCTGATTTACTGATGGCCCAATTAACCGGAATCCACTGTATTACCTAAATGGAATGAGTTGTATCATCTTTTTCTCTTCCCCTTTCCAACCCTCCTTTCCTACCTAATAACAAAAATAGGCTACAAAATAATTTGCTTCAAAGTGATTTGGCATTTGACCAATCAAATTTATTTCTGCATCAAGAACTAAATAGGTTTGCATATGCACTTATGTTGCAGCTCACGGTACATATCTGGGGCGCATTCGTTTAGAACCCCACAAACCCCAGCAAGTTCCCATAGACTCCACGCTGTCATTTGGAGCCTCAACACGAGCGTACACACTACGCGAAAAACCACAGACAATGCCCTCCGCGGTAAAGGGTGATGAAAATGCTGTGGAAGATGATGAACTAAAGGGCTTGTTGGGTTTGCCTGAAGAGGAAACGGAACTTGATGTGAGTCCTGATTCAATGTTTCTTCTGCTGAGCGGTATTGATTAGTACTAGTTAAAGGAAATAAATCAGTTTTCAAATCCATATAGTTATATTATTCAATGCCATCAATGGATTCTTATTGATTTGGGTACAAAGTTATTTAATTGTATGCATGCCTGGTGACCATGACTTAATAAGGTAATATAATGCTCTATGTAATGTGGACATAAAGAACTACAACTTCTTAAGCAATAATTTCAAATTATAGCAAAATGGCATGCAGTTCCCAAAGTTTAGTCTACCTCTCTCTGTTGGAATATTAGAAAAAATTCATGTTGGTTTATCAGTTAGATTTCTGCATTGCTTAAGGGTTATTTTCTGACAGTAGTATTGGTACACATTTAGTAATCTATGAGTTTCAATTGATGCTTCTGTCAGTTTTAAGTTATTGGTTATTGAAATTTAAAGAAATAATTTCTAAATTAGAATGACTGTTTACTCCACTACGTGCTGAGCTGAGGCTGTGAGTCTGCTCCGGGCTTCGTGTCTACAGGCTCCGTGACATTTACTCTGCTGTGTGCTGAATTGAGGCTGAGGCTGTGGGCCTTCTCCAGCTGCTCTCTGGGCTTCATGTCGGCAGGCTTACTTCCATTCTAACTGCTATTTGCTTACTTTTATTGTTTGCGTGATTATTTTTCTCTCTGTCACTCTGCACATTGGGTTTTTTCCAGGTTTTTTTATGGGTTCTTGTTTTGTGGCTGCCTGTAAGGAGATGAATCTCAAGGCTGTATAATGTATACATGCTTTGATAATAAATTTACTTCGAACTTGAACTTTTTTCTTAACTTAGAATCTGACAGAATTCAATACAGCTCATAACAAAAGAATATCAACGCTGACAATTGAAGAGGGGAATTTGGAAATACAGAGACCAAAACGTAAAAGGAAAAGCTTCAGGGTGTCATTCAGTGACGATGAAGAAATAATAAACCCAGGTATTCCCATCTTTTACTTTCTCCATTTCTGTCACATGAAATAACATACACGTTGGGTATTTGACATACAAAGTACACAGCTTAGACGATCGTGCCAACTGTGGGCTTGTGGACTACTCCAGCTTGATATTGTTGTGAAGATGCCCTCAACTAGCAAAATGTATTATCTTGGATATCTTCAGCAAGACATGAAGCAACTTGATGTTTTTATATTAAATTTGTGAGGTAGTGCATAGTATATGCAGAAGTATCACTGTTTACATTGTTAATGTCAAGTTCATTTTACTTCTTCACCTAATGCAATCAAAACATTCCTTTCTAAATCACTTAATCATTCCTCCTTTCACCTCAATTTGTCCTTTTGGTAGTTTGCTTCACATTCTAAACATTCTGGCCAAAAGTTCAGAATTCCTTAGTTGATCTATCAATGACTTTTTGATCGTGGCTAGTAGATCTGAACTCTCTCAAGCTTCACTTGCCTAGAGAAAAGAGCAGCAGTCTGCTTCCTGCACTTTCCTCTGTTCTTTCATCATCCCATGTAAAATTTCCTTTTAACTTTCTCCTTTAACTTGATATCCTTTTTAGATATGATAACCACAAATTATACACAATGCATTGTGGTGTAAAATGTGATTCTAAATATTTTTCTGCAATTCATCTATACATCTCCAGAGAAAATTGTACTTGCGTGGTGTTTTTGTGATGTGGTCATATTAACCACAATTTGCATATGGTCCTATTTTTTCCGACTAAAGTACTGTACCATTGTCATTCAACTTAATTTAATGATTTTGTATTTTGTTTCACATCTTCATTATTGGTTATAGCTGTCACTTGTAAAGGTTTCATTTATATTTATGATTCCTAGATCTAAATAATTTGTTGCTATGGCATATGCATATAGCTAATATGCCTTACACACAGGGTTATTGTCTAGAAGTGGCATTTTGTGAAATGCACATTTGTCAATACAGTAAACTAATCAGCTTTAACATTTTAATACCGATCTGATGTAGAGGAAAATGTAACATTATAAGCTGTTAATTCTTGAAGCACGTTTTCAATAAGTTTGTATTCATGTCAATGATCCTCAACGCCTTCTGGACAAACTGGCATTTTTGTGACTAAAGTGACTACAAGAGGAAATTGTGAAGCCCCTTTAGAGTGATCCTAAATTGGTCAAGTTTTTTTTCTTCAAATGTCTTAAACTAATAAATTTTCTTTCCTATCCTCATCCCTTTTGCAGAGGATGTTGATCCTTCAGTTGGTCGCTTCAGAAACATGGTTCAAACAGCTGTAGTTCCACTCAAGGTAAATCAGCCAATGAATGCATGGTTTGTTGTAAGTTTTGTCAGACAGCAATGAGTTTATAAATTAACTCACTGTTTCTGATTAGTTATGATAAAGTTGACCCTGCTGATCAATATCCATTTGTACACCCAAGCTTGCTTGCTTGGTCTTTAGCTCCTAGTGGAGCATCAGCCAACAATGTCCTCTCATCTCCATCGTCCTCTGAGGTCGGTTCATCAATGTTTCTGTCATCCATTATATCCATTGCACAGGGGATTGGCCTATACACCGTCACTAGAGCTCTGCACATTTCCACCTCTCATGACGGGGACGAAAGGTTGGACTTTGAGAGGCCTCATAGCTGTAGTTGTGTTCATTTTTTTTATAGCATGGAACAAAAAAGAGCACGGCACAAGAACAGGCCATTCGACCCATAGTGTTGTACTGAATCAGCTAAAAAGGAAATCAAAAGCACCCAAACACTAATCCCTCCTATCTTCACATTATCCATATCCTTACATCCATGTGTCTATCCAAAAAGCCTCTAATGTATTTGCCCCTACCACCATTCCAGGCATCCACCACTCTGAGTAAAAAAAACTTAGCTCTCATATCCCCCTTGAACCTCACCCCTTTCATCTTCACTGCATGCCCTCTGGTGTTAGACATTTCAGCCCTGGGAAACAGATACTCTCTGTCCACTATATGTATGCCTCTCATAATCTTGTAAACCTCCACCAAATCTGCCCTCAGCCTCCACTGCTCCAGAGAAAACAAACCAAGTTTATCCAGCCTCCCGTGATAGTAAACCAGGCTGCATCCTGGTAAACCTCTTCTGCACCCTCTCCAAAGCCTCAACGTCCAGCAGTACTCCAGGTGTGGCCTAACCAGAGTTTTATAAAGTTGCAACATAACCTCTTGACTTTTGAATTCGATTCCTCAACTAATAAAAGCAAGCATTCCATAGGCCTTCTTAACCACCTTATTGACCTGTGTAGACACTTTAAAGAACCTATGAACTTGGATCCCAAGATCTCTCTGCTCAACAACACTGTTAAGGACCTTGCCTTTAACAATGTACTGTCTCCCTGCATTTGCTCTACCAGAGTGCAACACCTCACATTTATCTGGGTTAAACTCCATCTGCCTTTTCTCTGCCCATACCTGCAACTGATCTATATCGCACTGTATTCTTTGCCAGTTTTCTACACTGTCCCCAACTCCACCAATCTTGGTATCATCCGCAAACTTACTAACCCACCCATCTACATTTTCATCCAGGTCATTTATATGCATCACAAACAGCGGAGGTCCCAGGACAGATCCCTGCAGAAAACCACTAATTACAGACCTCCAGCTTGAACAAGTCCCTTCAACCACTACCCTCTGTCTTCTATGCGCAAGCCAGTTCTGAATCCAAACAGCCAATCCGCTGCAGATCCCATGCAACTTAATCTTCTGGATTAACGTCCCTTGAAGGATTTTGTCAAACGCCTTACTGAAGTCCATCTAGACAATATCCACTGCCCTACCCTCATCAATCTCTCTCTCACCTTGTCAAAAACTCGATCCATTTGGAAGGCATGACCTGCCATGCACAAAGCCATGCTGGCTCTCCTTAATTAGGTCATGGGTTTCCAAATGCTCACGTCCTATCCCTGAGAATTTTCTCCAGCAGTTTCCCTACAACTGACGTGGGACTCGCCAGATTTTCCCTGTATGCCTCTTAAATAGAGGTACAGGGTTAACCTTTCGCCAGTCTTACAAGACCTCGCCTGCAGCTAGAGAGGACTAAAAGATAGTGGTCAAGGGCCCAGCAATCTTGTCTCTTGCCTCCTAAGGAGGCTCAACACCACGTCCTGCTTGACCTCTAAACTCCCTAGACGTATTTATGAAGTCAGCACTGATCTCTTTGTCCTCCATATCGTTTTCCTTGGTAAGTACTGAAGCAAAGTTCTCATTAAATACCTCACTCACATTCTCTGCATCCAAGCAAATGTTACCCTTGAGCGGTCCCACCCTTTCCCTAGTTATTATTTTACCCTTGATGTATGTATAGAATGGTTTAGGATTCACTTTAATCCTACTTGCCAGGGGTAGGATTAAGGATCATGGTCCCTCCCGGCTTTCCTAATTCCCTTCTTTGATTCTTTTTTTAGGTTCTTTATACTCCTCATACCTTGATTGATCCTGACTTCCGAAACTTCACATACTTTCCCTTTTACTTCTAGACTAAATTCATCGCCTCTCTGGCCATCCAAGATTCTCTTATCTTTCTATCCCTGTCCTAACAGGAACATACCTTTCCTATACTCTGCAGTTGATCTTTAAACATGTTTGATGTGGACGTGCCAGAGAAAAGGTGTTCCCAATTAGTAATTCTTAGTTCCTACCCAAGGCCCTCGTAATTTGCCCTACTCCAATTTAAAACTCTCCCACAAGGACCATACCTATCCTTATATGTAGCTATTCTGAAACATAAGGAGTTGTGGTTCCTGTTCCCTAGCTGTTAAGCCCATCGGCCAGACTCATTACCCAACACCCGGTCTAGTATGGCTTCTCCTGTCATTGGACCGTCCACATATTAATTCACAAAGACCTGCTGGATACACTTAACAAATTCAGCCCCATCTAAACCCTTTGCACTAAGAAGGTCCCAGTGTATATTAAGGAAGTTGAAATTCTGCCACCCACCCTCTTCCCCCCCCCCCCCCCATGACAACAACACAACAACCCTGTTATTTTTGCACATTTCCTTAATCTGTTTCTCAATGTACTGGAGGCTATTAGGGATCTGTAGTACAATCCCATCAATGTGATTGCACCCTTGGACTCAGTGTCTGACCCCTCCATTGTGTCTCCCCTGAGTGCAGCTATGATACTGCCCCGAATGATAGTGCAACTCCACCCCCTCTTTTACCTCCTCTTGTATGCACCTCTCATACAATCTCTTCTCCCTCCTGCCGTCTGGGAAAAGACTCCGAAGCATTTGGGCTCTTACGACCAGACTATATAACAGTTTCTTCCCCCAAGCTATCAGACTCCTCAATACCCGAAGCCTGGACTGACACCTTGCCCTACTGTCCTGTTAGTTATTTATTGTAATATCTGCACTGTTTTCGTGCATTTTATGCAGTCCAGTGTAGGTCTGTAGTCTAGTATAGCTTTCTCTGTTTTTTTTATTACATAGTTCAGTCTAGTTTTTTGTACTGTGTCATGTAAACCATGGTCCTGAAAAACATTGTCTCATTTTAACTATGCACTGTACCAGCAGTTATGGTCGAAATGACAATAAAAGTTGACTTGACTTTTCTAAAACTTTAAAAACCTGGTACATTAATCACCATTTCTAGCCCTCTCTCAACCAAGCTTCAGTAATGGGTACAACATTGTAGTTCCATGTACTGATCCATGCGCTAAGTTCACCATTACCCATAATACACTTTGCATTAAAACAAACACACTTTAAACTCTCCGAACCATCGTACCTGTTACTTTGATTTCATCCACCTTGACGTCTACCTTCTGGTCCGGTCTTTACTGACCTGAAGCTCCAGTTCCCAGCCCCCTTCAAAGCTGGTTTAAAATCTTCCAAGTAGCATCAGCTAACCTCCCAGCCAGAATATTGGTTCCCCTCCAGTTCAGGTGCAATCCATCTCTCTTGTACAGGTCACTCCTTCCCTAAAAAAGATACCAATGATCCAAAAACTTGAAACCCTGTCCCGTGTACCATCTCCGTAGCTACTCATTCATTTGTGCTGTCCCCTGATTTCTACCTGCACTAATCCGTGGCATAGGGAGTAATCCAGAGATTACAACCTTAGAGGTCCTTCTCTTCAGCCTCTTTCTTAACTCTATATGCTCACTGTGTCAGTCATCCTCTTTTCTGCCTATGTCGTGGGTGCCAATATGCACCACAACCTCCGGCTGCTCCCCCTCCCCCTTGAGAATATCCTGTAGCTGCTCGGAGTCTCTTTTGCAGCCACAGAACTCTTTCTGTCCTCCTAACTATTGAGTCCCCTATAACTACCACTTTGCCTGACTTTACCCGTTCTTGTCGAGCCTCAGATCAGAGCCAGCCTGGCAGCTGCTGCGGCCATAATCTGATGGGTCCTCCTCCAAGCAGCATCCAAAGGGGTATACTTGTTGCTGAAGGGAGTGGCCACACAGGAACCCTGCACTGACTTCTTAATCCCTTTACCTCTCCGGATGGTCACCCTTCTACTGTCCGAAGCCTGTACTTTGCATGTCACCACCTCTTCAAAAGTCTCGTCCTTAAATCTTCAGCCTCCGAATGATCCTTTCTTTTTCTTTTTATTCAAGATTTACAGAGTGCAACACATAACACATGTGCAACTTGTGTACATTCATATATTGTGATAAAATTGATCGAAATGTTATAGCATAACACATAAAGGTATACCACTCTGTAATCAAAAATTTAAAGATGTCATCCATCATAAAAGAAATTTTTTATATAAAAAAAAGTCAACCACCTATCAACTACCAAAGAAAAAAGCTGATGGATGATAATGGATAATTAGAAAAAAAAACATATTCACTTAAGAAGAGAAGATAAAAATATACATAAAAGTCTGTGCACTGTTAAACTTCATAAATTGGAAAAGTAATTTAGGAAAGGTCCCCAAGTATAATAAAAAGATTGTTTTGAATTTAAGACTGAGCAGCGGATCTTTTCTAAATTTAAATAAGACATAATATCACGTAGCCATTGAAGATGTGTAGGAGGGTTAGACTCCTTCCATTTAAGCAAGATTGCTCTTCTTGCTAAAAGAGAGGGAAAAACTAAAACTAGGTTAGGAGTATTTAAAGTTATATCTTCATTTGCAGTAATACCAAACAAGGCAGTAAGGGGATTTGAGTCAAATTGGACCCTAAAAAGTTGAGAGAAGGTATGAAATACTTCCCGCCAAAACTTTTCAATTGTAGGGCAAAACCAAAACATATGAATTAAAGAGGCATCAGCAGAGTTGCATTTATTACAAAGTGGAGAAACATTCGGGTAAAAACTGGAGAGTTTCTGTTTAGAAATGTAAGCTCTATGAACCACTTTAAATTGTAGAAGAGAATGACGAGCACAGAAAGATGATTTATTAACCCGTATAAGAATTTTATTCCATCTATCATCAGAAATCTGACAAATTAGGTCATCCTCCCAAACTTTTTTTCTTTTATCTAAAAAGTCTTGTCTAGAATCAACAAGTTATAGATACCGGTAATAGAACCATTAACAAAAGGTTTTAAATTTAAAAGATCATCCAGTAAATTTTTATCAGGACCTATAGGAAAAGTAGCTAATTGGAAACGTAGAAAATCTCTAATTTGAAGGTATCTGTAAAAATGTGTTTTTGGGAGTGCAAATTTATTTGACAACTGGTCAAATGAAGCAAGAGATCCTGAGATAAACAGGTCCCAAAAACACTTAATACCTAGTTCATCCCAATCTTTAAAGAATTTATCAGTCATGGAAGGGATAAAAAAAAATTAAGGAGAATGGGAGATGATAATGAAAAATTCGCTAAATCTGCAGATTTCCTCGTGTTTGCTCTTTAAATTATGTTATCTGTTGTTTTATTTGCTGAAAAAGAAGAGTATGATCCAAGAAGAGAGACAATAGAGGAATTTTTTATAGAATTAACTTCTAAGGAGACCCATGATGGGCAATCTTTACGATAAATATAATAGGACCAGAAAGTAATATTCCTTATATTGGCAGCCCAATAGTAAAACCTAAAATTGGGTAGGGCTAGTCCACCCATCTCTTTATTTCTTCATAAGTAAACTTTACTTAAACGAGCTTGTTTATTATTCCAAATATAAGAGGTTAAAATTGAATCTAAAGAATCAAAGTACGTCTTAGGAATAAAAATAGGTAAAGCCTGAAAAAGATATAAAAATTTAGGAAGAATCTTCATTTTAATCGAATTAATTCGGCCAATTAGGGATAAAGAAAGAGGGAACCATTTAGAAAGCATCTTTTTCACAAAATTCAATAAGGGGTTTGAGTTTTCTTTGAATAAATTCTTGAATTTTTTAGTAATTGTTACACCTAGATATGTAAATTGACTTGTAACAACTTTGAACGGAAATTTGGCATTTGATGACATTAGGTCATTTAAAGGAAATAGCTCACTTTTATGTAGGTTCAGCTTATATCCTGAAAAAGAACTAAACTGGGAGATTAAAGAAAGAACCAAAGGCAAAGAAGTTTCAGTGTTAGAGATAAAAAGTTAAATATCATCAGCGTATAATGAAGTTTTATGAGACATACCTTCCCTTAGTATACCAGAAATGTCCTTAGATTCTCGAAGTGCTATTGCTAAGGGTTCTATAGCTAAAGCAAAAAGTAAAGGACTAAGAGGACAACCTTGTCTAGTTCCCCGCTGTAACTTAAAGGGCTTAGAAATTTGGGAGTTAGTAATAACCTGAGCGTTAGGAGACAAGTAGATTAATTTAACCCAATGAATAAAATTAGGCCCAAAATTAAACTTTTCTAAGGTCTTAAAAAGATAATTCCACTCAATCCTATCAAAGGCTTTTTCTGCATCTAAGGATAATATACACTGATATTTTTTTGGATGGTGAATATATCACATTCAATAACCGACGTATATTAAAATGTGAGTAATGATTTTTAATAAATCCTGTCTGGTCATGTGATATAATAGATGGTACGAATGATCCTGAATACATCCAACTCCAGTTTCAACCCCTTGACCCGGTCAGTCAGGTGCTAAAGTTGGGTGCGTTTCCGCAGATGTAGTCATTAGGGAAACCGTCGGGTATCCCGTATTCCCACATTTGACAGGAGGAGCATTCCATCTTGACTATACCAAAGAAGAAAAAGGGTTGCCTCTTAACTGTGCCTTCGCCTGTTAAGCCAAAGCTTAACTCTGACAATGGCTGCTCTGCTTGAGCCTGCCCTCCTTTTATTTGCAGCTGAGGTTAGGCCTCTGACGCCAACACTTTTCGTGACTGTCCTTCCCCAAATCTGCACCTTTATCCTCTCTCCTCACCTCTGTAGGGCTCTGTCACCAAAACACTGTTCTCTCACCTGAGAAAAGTTACTATATTTAGATTGTATAATTAACTAGAATTGTAAAATACTGTCAACAACACACACAAAATGCTGGTGGAACACAGCAGGCCAGGCAGCATCTATAGGGAGAAGCGCTGTCGATGTTTCAGACCGAGACCCTTCGTCAGGACTAACCAAAAGGAAAGATAGTAAGAGATTTGAAAGTAGTGGGGGGAGGGGGAAATGCGAAATGATAGGAGAAGACCGGAGGTGGGTGGGATGAAGCTAAGAGCTGGAAAGGTGATTGGCGAAAGTGATACAGAGCTGGAGAAGGGAAAGGATCATGGGACGGGAGGCCTCAGGAGAAAGAAAGGAGGTGGGGGGGAGCACCAGAGGGAGATGGAGAACAGGCAAACAACTAAATATGTCAGGGATGGGGTAAGGAGGGGCATTAACGGAAGTTAGAGAAGTCAATGTTCATGCCATCAGGTTGGAGGCTACCCAGCCGGTATATAAGGTGTTGTTCCTCCAACCTGAGTTTGGATTCATTTTGACAGTAGAGGAGGCCATGGATAGACATATCAGAATGCTGTTGTATTTTTGGAACACCTATAAATAAGTACGTATTACATCGTTCCTTGAGGTACCAAATGTTACTTATTAAACTGCTTGCTCTTTAAGCATCAGTAAGTTAATGCTTTTCCTTATTCACATCATTGTCACATAACTAATTGTTTAACCACAGTAGTTAGCCTTCCTATTATCATGATTTCTTCAGTACTGTGAAATATCGTTTTGAAATTTATCAAAGGCTAATTATGTTTTCTTTTGAAACTTACAGAAGAAGAAGACAGAAAGCCCCAGTTCACTGGGTTTGGAAGATGGAGTTGCTAGGCGTATACAGAATTTCCCATTCAATGCTGGTTTATATGGTGGCCTCCCTCCAACTAGTGGCGACTCTGCATCTCAGCTACACGGCAATACAATGGGCACGGCTATGATAGGAGGACTGCCTATGCCATTCCCAAATCCTGCTCCCGAAGTGGACTTGGCACCAGCTGTGGTACCAGCATCTGTGACTATAAACCCCGTTTCAAACCCAGGCGTGTTCAATGCAGAATCTGTTAATGAACCGAAGAAAAAGAAATATGCCAAGGAAGCTTGGCCTGGCAAGAAGCCTACTCCGTCATTGCTTATTTGATAACCAGTTTTTTTATATATAAAAATGAAATAAAGTCACCTAGGATTTAAGGACCAAGAGGGGCTTTCTTTTAATTTTGTTAATATGCCCAAAAATTTTTACAAGCTTTGTACAGATGTTTGTACATTTGTGTAATAGGTTTGGCCTTTCCAACATATACTGTTATTGCTTTTTACTTCTAACCTGTATTTCAGTGTAAAATACATTTGGCATTGCCACTTTGTTAGACTAAAGTCACATAAACTATTTTTCTGCCATGTGTGCTTTGTTTTCATGTCTAGGTTAGGGTAATAGATGAGGCGTTTCACTATTTTATAATTTGTTCTAAGTTTAGTTAAAAATAAGAGAAGTAAATAAGTAATGTTTCCTGTACACTGCAGAATTAGGTCATTGATTAACATTCAGACTACAAATTTTTTTTAGCTAATGTGACTGCTCTGGGGGAAAAACTGCAACACTCGAATAGCAAATTTACACTGTAGATGTAAGTTTGCAAGATGAATAAACTCTTCTCAGGTTTCCTGCCAGGTACAAGTATCAATTTTAACCAATGTTTCAATGACAGACTCTGCCATCATCACCTATTCAGCAGGAAGCCCGAGAGGAGTTTATTTGGCGTATACGCCAGGAAAGCACTAGATCCTTTTTCAAGTTTGCAAGATGTTGTACCATATCACACTATTTTCCCTTTTTAATGATTTTCTCTGGTTACTTGATACATCATAACTATTTTACACTATTCCAGCCTTGCCCATTTTAATCATGTGTGATTATATTTGAGAATGATGTGTACTAGTTGCAGAATGCTATTGACATTTAATAGCTGGAACGCTATTTTTCAAATCATTTTAAAGAAAAGTTCGGTCTAAAGACAGGTAATGTTTTATGGGCTTTGTAGTCTGTTTTTGTAAAGTGGGGCCATTGTACTTGTGTTTATTCTAAAGTGATCAATCATGAAATTAAAACTACTCGATTTTTTTTGGGAAACAAATTCCTCTGTAAAAATTACCTACATTGGTGTGTGCTGAATATGTAGTATTACCCACAGTTCTTTGTATTTAAAATATCTAAGCTGTCACCAATGTGCCTTTTGAGTTGAGAAATAGTGGGTTAATTTTGGAGTATTTACCTGCCCATCAACTTCTTTTGGTGCTCCTCCCCCCCTTCTCTTTCTTCCTTGGTCTTCTGTCCTCTCCTATCAGATTCCCCCTTCTCCAGCCCTTTATCTCTTTCACCAAACAACTTCCCAGCTCTTTGCTTCACGCCTTCCCCTTCTCCCGGTTTCACCTATCACCTGCCACCTTGTACAACTTCCTCCCTTCCCCCACCTTCTTACTCTGACCTCTCCCCTTCCTTTCCAGACCTGATGAAGGGTCTCTGCCTGAAATGTCGAATGTTTACTCTTTTCCGTAGAATCTGCCTGTCCTGCTGAGTTCCTCCAGCTTTTTGTGTGCATTTTTCTGGTGATTTGTGTAGCTGAGAAGTATGTTTTTTCCATTTTTTAAATTAACTTTTAAATATAGATAGTGGTTTAAAAATTGGTGTATGATGCCAAGAATTCAATCTAGGCCATCACTCCTGTGGTCAATGATACACTCCTAGAGATCGAATCTTTCCAATGAGACATTAAGCCAAGATGAAGCACTGCAGGTAAATGTAAGGGATCCCTCTGCATTATTCCAAGAAGGGATTGCAATTTCTATCATCCTGGCAGAATTTATCCCTTGAACATGATCTGGTCACTTAATTCATTGCACTGTGATGCTGACTCTCCGCAAATTGCCTTCTGCATTACTTCACAACAGCCACTTTGCTTCAGATTTGTACCATTGGTTGATTTGGTTATCCATGCTACATAAATGCAAGTTTCTTTACAAACTTAGTTTTAATAAATACACTGAAATCTCTTGCCTGTTACACAACTGATGTTTAGGGCAGCAATGTAGATCTTCCATCTCTGGTGGTGTTCCTTGTGTCCGTAACTTCCTCTCGGGTTTCTCTACTGTCATTCACCCAAGTCAGGAACGCTGTTGCACTCAGATGTAGCAGCGATTCTTGATTGCTGTTTCCATAACAATTTTGTTTTACCAGTCAGGGTTGTGGGCCCTGAGCTGAACCCCCGAACCTGGAGGATTGGCGGATTAGTTTTAATAAATTTACTGAAATAGAACTGCAGAACTATCAAGTCAGCCGGTTGAGTTAAATGATCAGTCACTTTTTGGAGATTGTTTTGTATTTAAAATAAGCCAGGATTGCCAAGACAGATGTTTAGAATTTATTTTGATTTTTCATTATCTTGAAATCTAATATCTTTGGAAAATAATCATTGTAGATTGAGACTGCAGCTGTTGTAAATGGACAATTAAAAAGATGGAATTATGAACTAGGTGTGTCAACATTAGTAGTGTGTTAATGTAAATGACTAGATTTTTGAATTGCTGTTTGGTTTTTGTGTATTGCCAACCTATTCATTTTTTAAATTTAACTATGACTTGCTCAGTGTTGCTGACATTCACTTCAGACCTCATGAGTCATTGGGCCGTTCATTCCTAATTAGAACATTAATTTAATTTAGAGTATATTATACTTTGTATCTTTCAGCTGTGGAATTTTATGAACTGTGACGAGAGGTTCCTGGTCAGTGAGGAAATGCTGAAATATATACCATTTCTCTTGTGAATAAAGAAACATGATGTTTGAGGCACATAATGGGATAAGAAGTCCTTACCCAGCATTTGGTTTTCAGAGTGGTAGTAATCATTTTTACTTTAAATTCAATTATGCTTTTAATAAAAGATGGATCCTGCATTATGAGAAATTGGGGGGGGGGAATATAAATAATCAGTAACCTATTGAACTAAAATATAGGACTGGTAATGATATTAATTTCTAAAATCCTGCACTGCAGGCCAATTGGAAAAGTTCTGAATATGCATTTTGGTTTGATATTCACATTGCTGTTTCTTTCAGAATCAGGTTTCATGTCACTGGCATCTGTCGTGAAATGTGTTGTCTTTGCGGCAGTGGTACATTGCAATGCATAATAATAGAGGGGAAAACTGAGTTACATTAAGTGCAAAAAAAAGAAATAAAAAAAGTAGTTTGTGATAATGGGCTCAATGTTCATTCAGAAATCAAATCAAGCTGTGCCTGAATCCTTGTGTGTGCACCTTCAGGCTTCTTTACCTCCTTCCTGATGGTAGCAAAGAGAAGAGAGCATGTCCTGGGTGGTGGGGGTCCTTAATGATGGACATTGCCTTTCTGAGGCACTGCTTCTTGAAGATGTCCTGGATACTACAGAAGCTAGTGCCCCCACCCCATACCAGACAGTGATGCAGCCAGTTAGCATGCTCTCCACATAGAAATCTGTAGAAATTTATGAGTTTTAGGTGACATTCCTCAACTGCTAATGTTGTGCCTTCTTTGTAGCTGCATTGATAAGTTGGGTTCCAATTAGCTCCTCAGAGATGTTGACGCCCATGAACTATTTATTTAGTAATATAGCAAAGAACAGATCCTTCAGCTGCTACTAGTGTATACACTTAATGTATGGAAATTGCTAGCGCACTTATTGTAGTATGCAATTCATTCAAGTACAGTTGGGGGATAAGACATTGCTAGTTGAGGATGAAAAAACGGAAGAGATAAAAACTTTATAGTGTAACTTTGGTTTTTCTCTGAACAATGTGCATTTGTTGGTATCTGCAATGCAAACCAAGAACCCAAGGATGTAGGAGTGGACCACTTGGCTTCTCAAGCCAGTCCTGCCATTCAATCTGAACTATCCCAGATCTTAATTCCTCTGTGCCCTCAATGTATCTACCTCCACTTTAAATACTTACAATTAGATTAGATTCAGCTTTATTGTCGTGCCGAGTACAGATACAAAGCCAATGAAATGCAATTAGCATCTAACCAGAAGTGCAAAAGAATAGTGTTATTTACAAAATAACTGTGAATAAAAAGTAAGTGCTACAGCACACAAATATAAAAGTACTGAGACAGTCCAATATGGGTGCAATACTGCTTTATGGTTCAACTTCAGGAGTTTTTCCAGTCTGAAGTTGAACCATAAAGTAACTCAATGGCAGAGGTTAGGCCACTGGGCTAAAGTGAAATATGCCAGCTTTCTCCCCGCTCTAAGTGTCTCTGAATTCAGTAGGTGTAGTGTTTTGAGAAGAAACAGCCTTGTGACTTTACCCAAATGTTGGAAGTCTGCATTACTAGTATCAAGGAAATACACAGCACATTAAATATTAAATCTAAGAATAGCTTGTAGAAGAACTTAGCCAGTCGAACACTAGTGGAAAAAGAAACCAGTTACCATTTCAGGCCGATGATCCTTCCTCGGAGCGGGAAGAAAATTGGAGAGTTTTATGTTCTCCAAGGAATATAGAGGCATTGACCCAGAATAAATAACATAATGAATAACATACTAAATGCATAATCTATTACCTGATTCCTTCCTGTGGTGACTGAATAGTGTATTTTGACAAAACTGTGAAAGGACATGTTATATCATTTTTTGCAAATCATTTATACAACCTCTAACACTGGATGCAAATACTTTTTTTAAAAAAACTACTTTGATAATCATTATTAGTGATAGCTGACAGATTGTTTCTTCACGTGTAATCTACTCACTGAACTCATATGCAAACTCAACTCGTTAGCTAGCTCTGCAGTGACTCAGCAGTGAAGAGGCCAGCTCTCATAAACTATATATGTCTAGGGTTGATATGATTTGAGGTTCAACCAAACACGAATGTCATGATATTCCAATTAAAGAAACCCCAATTTGAGCAAATGCTGTGTAAATACTGTCCATACACAATTATAAGCCAGCAAGACGTAACGTACACCACATAAAATTTGTAAAATAAAGTATATTTACCAATTTTGACTTTATTAAAGTTATTAAAAGAAAAAAATAAGGAGGAGCCCATGACAGTTAAACCGGTCTAAATGCACATGACTGTTGGAGCCCGTCTCTTCCAAATCTGGCTATAACTGTTAGATAGATAGATAGATACTTTATTCATCCCCATGGGGAAATTCAACTTTTTTCCAATGTCCCATACACTTGTTGTAGCAAAACTAGTTACATACAATACTTAACTCAGTAAAAAAATATGATATACATCTAAATCACTATCTCAAAAAGCATTAACTCACCATCTGTGTGAAAGCACCTGCCACAGTCTGAACTCCCTGTGAAGTCCATCTCGAACAACCTGGCTCTCTCCCAGGAGTTTTGTCCCTTCTTTTTGGAGCTATTCATCTGTACAAAGCACTTCATGCCACGGGACTCTCCTTTCCATGGCATCTACCCTTCTGACCCACTTTAAAAAAAACCCAAACCAAACTGCTGCTCATCACAAATCTCTCCCTCTAGGACTTTCTCCAGATCCCACCATCTTGATTAACTGTCGCAACATTCCTAAGCTGAACAGCAGGGTTTCTTTAGCCAAAACCAAAAATTTCTACCAGCAGGACACAGCTTTTGAAGAAAACTGCTAAAATGAAATACCTACAACATAGCAATAGAAATCTTAACCTGGTCTTAACATATTATTTGAAAGGACACTAGATCTCCACGGGTTGTGGCAGGGATCTGTTTCTGTGAACAGTTCATAACCAGGACAGTTGAAAACACGAATGGTCCCCAGGCAGCAGAAGATGCTTGCAGACCAAAAGCTGCAGCGAGCAAATTCATCCTGTCAGGTCTCCCAAATGCTCATGCAGGCTTTTCACAAGTTCAAGGCTCGAGGTACATCTGAGTATGTATGCAGTATACTACTGAAATTCATCTTCTCCAGGTAGCCATGAAACAAAGAAAACCATGGAAGCTGTTCAAAGTATTCATAATCTAGACAGGACCTGTGCCCTTTACTCAGCAGGCTTGTTTACAGCAAAGTTTTTATATTCTGGAGAGTGAGTCATGTAGTTATTTCTGTTTGTTCATCAGCTATGGTTTGAGTTTCAGTTAGAATGAGAGGTAATTTGCACAATAGGCAAATTGTTTTGTATCAACTGCCCACTGTACTTCACTGCACTGTACAGAGTCGACTGTACTTCCTTAGAAGGTTGGCGTCATTCAATGTCTGTAGTGAGATGCTGAAGATGTTCTATAGGTCAGTTGTGGAGAGCGCCCTCTTCTTTGTGGTGGCGTGTTGGGGAGGAAGCATTAAGAAGAGGGACGCCTCACGTCTTAATAAGCTGGTAAGGAAGGCGGGCTCTGTCGTGGGCAAAGTACTGGAGAGTTTAACATCGGTAGCTGAGCGAAGGGCGCTGAGTAGGCTACGGTCAATTATGGAAAACTCTGAACATCCTCTACATAGCACCATCCAGAGACAGAGAAGCAGTTTCAGCGACAGGTTGCTATCGATGCAATGCTCCTCAGACAGGATGAAGAGATCAATACTCCCCAATGCCATTAGGCTTTACAATTCAACCGCCAGGACTTAAGAACTTTTTAAAAGCTATTATTAATGCTTTTTGAGATAGTGATTTAGATGCATATCATATTTTTTACTGAGTTAAGTATTGTATGTAATTAGTTTTGCTACAACAAGTGTATGGAACATTGGAAAAAAAGTTGAATTTCCCCATGGGGATGAATGAAGTATCTATCTATCTATCTATCTATCTATCTATCTAAAGTATGTTGCCAGCCAAAAAAAATTTACATTAAAAAGTTCTAAAACTGTTAGTTCAATGACTCGATTTAATATCAGAGAATGTATACAGTATACAACCTGAAATTCTTTCTTGTTCCAAACATCCACGAAACAAAAAAAAATCCAAAGAATGAATGACAGAAACATGAGACTAGCAGAACAATTTAAGTGTTTAGTCTAAAGGTGAATAAAATTAATAAATTTGTAGTTTAAAATAATGGCTGGAAAGGTAAGCAATATTTACTTTTCTATGAGCTTGAGAGAAAGTGTCAGGATGTCAGAGTGAAGGAGTAGGATGCCACTGAAAACTTCACGTAAATGACCTGGGAGCATGCAGAAGCCCAGTGTAAATGGCAGATAGGGCACACCATGTCACCAACTGCACGCTCATGTATCCTATCGGATACCCCTACCCTGCTGTGGAAAAGTCTGTGGTCTGAAATATTGGCTCTATCAGTTACATTGGAACTGGAGTATAAGCAAGTCATCCTTGGACTTAAGGGCTCTGCAAAGTCCAAAGTAAATTAATGTTCAAAGTACATATATGTCACCATATACAACTCAGAGATTCATTTTCCTGCAGGCACACTCATAACAGAATCAGATAGATAGATAGATAGATACTTTATTCATCCCCATGGGGAAATTCAACTTTTTTCCAATGTCCCATACACTTGTTGTAGCAAAACTAATTACATACAATACTTAACTCAGTAAAAAATATGATATGCATCTAAATCACTATCTCAAAAAGCATTAATAATAGCTTTTAAAAAGTTCTTAAGTCCTGGCGGTTGAATTGTAAAGCCTAATGGCATTGGGGAGTATTGACCTCTTCATCCTGTCTGAGGAGCATTGCATCGATAGTAACCTGTCGCTGAAACTGCTTCTCTGTCTCTGGATGGTGCTATGTAGAGGATGTTCAGAGTTTTCCATAATTGACCGTAGCCTACTCAGCGCCCTTCGCTCAGCTACCGATGTTAAACTCTCCAGTACTTTGCCCACGACAGAGCCCGCCTTCCTTACCAGCTTATTAAGACGTGAGGCGTCCCTCTTCTTAATGCTTCCTCCCCAACACGCCACCACAAAGAAGAGGGCGCTCTCCACAACTGACCTATAGAACATCTTCAGCATCTCACTACAGACATTGAATGACGCCAACCTTCTAAGGAAGTACAGTCGACTCTGTACCTTCCTGAACAAGGCATCTGTGTTGGCAGTCCAGTCTAGCTTCTCGTCTAACTGTACTCCCAGATACTTGTAGGTCTTAACCTGCTCCACACATTCTCCATTAATGATCACTGGCTCCATATGAGACCTAGATCTCCTAAAGTCCACCACCATCTCCTTGGTCTTGGTGATATTGAGACGCAGGTAGTTTGAGTCGCACCATATCACAAAGTCCTGTATCAGTTTCCTATACTCCTCCTCCTGTTCATTCCTGACACACCCCACTATGGCCGTGTCATCAGCGAACTTCTGCACATGGCAGGACTCCGAGTTATATTGGAAGTCTGATGTGTACAGGGTGAACAGGACCAGAGAGAGTACGGTTCCCTGCAGCGCTCCTGTGCTGCTGACCACCGTGTCAGACCTACAGTCTCCCAACCGCACATACTGAGGTCTATTTGTCAAGTAGTCCACTATCCAATCCACCATGTGAGAGTCTACTCCCATCTCCGTTAGTTTGTGCCTTAAGATCTTGGGCTGGATGGTGTTAAAGGCACTAGAGAAGTCAAGGAATGTAATCCTCACAGCACAACTGACCCCATCTAGGTGAGAGAGTGATTTGTGCAGCAAATACGTGATAGCATCCTCCACTCCCACAATCAATGAAAGACCATACCAACAGAATGCACAAGCAGTGTGCAAATGCCAACAATGTTCAAATACAAAAAGCAACTAAGTAATAATAAATCAATAAGCAATAAATATTGAGAAGAGTCCGTGAAAGTGAGTCCTTAAGTTGTGGAACGCAGCAGGCCAGGCAGCATCTATAGGAAGAAGTACAGTCAACGTTTCGGGCCGAGACCCTTCGTCAGGACTAACTGAAAGAAGAGGTAGTAAGAGATTTGAAAGTGGGAGGAGGAGGGGGAGATCCAAAATGATAGGAGAAGACCGGAGAGGGAGGGATGAAGCTAAGAGCTGGAAAGTTGATTGGCAAAAGGGAGACAAGGCTAGAGAAGGGAGAGGATCATGGTACGGGAGGCCTAGGGAGAAAGGGGGAGCAGGCAAGGAGTGATTGTGAGAGGGACACAGAGAGAAAGGAGAGAGGAAAAAAGGGGGAAAATAATAAATAGAAAGATAAATAGATAAATAAGGGATGGGATAAGAAGGGGAGGAGGGGCATTAACAGAAGTTAGAGAAATCAATGTTCATGCCATCAGGTTGGAGGCTACCCAGACAGAATATAAGGTGTTGCTCCTCCAACCTGAGTGTGGCTTCATCTTGACAGTTATTTTTTCCCTTTTTTTCCTCCTGTCCCATGATCCTCTCCCTTCTCCAGCTCTGTATCCTTTTTGCCAATCACCTTTCCAGCTCTCAGCTTCACCCCATCCCCCTCCGGTCTTCTCCTATCATTTTGGATCTTCCCCCTCCCCCTCCCACTTTCAAATCTCTTACTACCTCTTCTTTCAGTTAGTCCTGACGAAGGGTCTCGCCCCGTAATGTCGACTGTACTTCTTCCTATAGATGCTGCCTGGCCTGCCGCATTCCACCAGCATTTTCTGTGTGTTGCTTGAATTTCCAGCACCTGCAGATTTCCTTGTGTTTGCGCCATAAGTTGTGGGAACAGTTCAGCGCAAGAAGCAGAAGACAGGACTTAAACTCAAAACTGGAAGTGGTTCAAGCCATCCTTGAACCTGAAGCTCAAAGTAAATTTATGATAAAACTACATATATATCAAAAAAGGATCTAGTGCCTTCCCAGCCTGTATGACTCATAAACTCTTCAGGAGAGACAGACGACAGGAGTTGACTTTATATACCGCTGGGCTAGACATGCCTAGGCATCATCCCCGATGAAGATGTTAGAGTTTGTCATTGAAACATCAGTTAAAATTGACACCTGGACCTGGCTAGAAGCCCGAGAAGAGTTTATACGTATGTATATGTCACTATATGCAACCCTGAGATACATTTTCTTGCAGGTATGCCTATAATAGAATCAATGAAAGACCACAGCAACAGGGCGGACAACCAGTAAAAGACAATGAACTGCAAAATCAAAGAGAAAGGCAGAAAAAAGAAATAATAATAATAAGGGGGAAAGAAGAATAACAGACATAAAAAATCTACACAACAGTCAGATGAAACTTCTAAGGATATACTTTCATCAGTGAAAACAGGAATCATCTCTCCATGGAAGCATATGCAATTCTGGTAAGAAGTATACACCACTAAAGTTAAATGACAGCAAAACCCAGACAAATTAAGACATTATCACTAATGAAGAATGTTACAAAGGATGAACAACTCTGATGGGCAGAAGGGTGCCGAGTCGCCAATGCCCCCCCCCCCCCCCCCCACTTTTGGAGAATCGCAAATCGCTACTATTTCGATGCTGTTATCAAGGAAGTAAGAGAGACAAAAGAATGCTGCCAGGGCAGTTGTTATTGATAACAGCTCATGAAAGTTAATGAGAGAGAGACACAGCTCAGAGATACACAAGGTGGAATGTCTCCTACTAACAAAAGCCATTGATTTACTGCTATTGTCTTTTGGAGAAGGATTGTTTACTTGGTACTGTTCTACTCATTGAAACCCCTCGGGGGGCAACCAGAGTGGGCTGGTTTGATGGGTTACATCATCCCGACCTGATTGACACCTGAGACCCCGTGAGTGGGGATAAAAGTGAGGTCTGGGGTAACAACCCTCAGACGCACCAGCAGAAATGCTAGTGAGCATCAGAACCCCCACAAAACAGGGTGGGAGATCGGAGACCGAACGAAGGGTCGGTAAATTTTAGCTCAGTGTTTTGTAGCGAGACCGGTGGGGGCTTGTGTGTGTGTCCACCCTTGCCTGGGTGATGAGTCCACCACGGAAGAATGGTCTAGCTAAAGGGCGGAGGGGTCATACGTGAATGGCCACAACAACAACGCATCGACAGATCAAAAATCGTAAAGGAAGGTTGGCAAGATAATCGCTGTTACTGTTCACACGTTTTCTCTCTCTCTCTCTCCAACAATTGCAACACATCAACAAACAACTACCGCAGCCTGCATGAACTGAACTGAACTTTATATTTCCATCTGACAATTCATTATCCCCTAGACAACACTAGAGCTTGTTTCTTTAGTGATTATTGTTATACCCGCACTTTTAGGTTTAGTATTGCTAACGTATGTTCTCTGTATATTCACATTGATATTATTTTGTATATTTTTGCTAATAAATATTGTTGAAAATAGTATCACCAGACTCCAACGGACACTTCTATCTTTGCTGGTAAGACACCCAGTTACGGGGTACGTAACAAATTGGGGCCTCATCCGTGATTTGATGCCAAATTGGAGGGCCAGTGAATTGGGCTATAAGTCCAGACTTTGATCTGGTTGCATGGGTAATCAGACGGGAAACCAGCAAAGATGGATGTAGATGGATTTACACAAAACCCGACTTTGAAGGCGCTAGAGGATGCCACAAAGACGGACTTGGTAAATATTGCGAAGGACTAAATCTCACAGAGGTGAGGTCATCAATGAAAATGTGGGAGATGCGGAGAGCCATAATTCAGTATTATATTGAGAAGGATGTGTTTTCGGCTGAGGTATTGGAACATATCCCTGAAAAGGTACCAGCTAGTGGGGTGGTTCAGTTAGAGTTGGAAAAATTGAGGCTGGATGCGGAACAGAAGAAAAGGGAGTATGAGCTCCAGCTAAAGGAGTTAGAGGCGAAGAGGGAGCATGAATTTAGGTTAAAACAGCTGGAAGCAGAGGAAAAGGAGAAGGAAAGAGCTGAAAAGCAGAGGGAGCATGAATGTAGGTTACAACAGCTGGAAGCAGAGGAAAGGGAGAAGGAAAGAGCTGAAAAGGAGGAGAAACAGAGGCAGTATGAGCTGGAAATGGAGAAGTTAAAACAAGAGAGAAGAGTCCAAGGGGCAGACCGAGAGGAGAAGTTTAATGTTAGTAGGGAGATTAGGTTAGTACCTCCGTTTGAAGAGACAGATGTTAATAGTTATTTCTTGCATTTTGAAAAGGTGGCAGTGAATCAGAAGTGGCCCAGAGATCAGTGGGTGGCGTTGTTACAAAGTGTGTTAAAAGGGAAGGCACAACAGGCATATGCGGCGTTGTCTGTGGAGAAGTCTGAGAATTATGAGGAAGTAAAACGGGCCATCCTTCGGACCTATGAGTTAATCCCTGAAGCATATAGACAAAAGTTCAGAGATTTATAGAAAGTGTGGAATCAGACGTATGCAGAGTTTGCCTATGAGAAGGGTGTGCTCTTGGATCGCTGGTGTGCGGCAGAAAGGGTGGAGGAGGATTTCCATCGTTTCAGAGAGTTAATTCTGATTGAGGAATTTAAAGGTTGTGTTTCGGATTATATCCGGACGTATTTGAATGAGAAGCCGAATAAGTCTATATCAGAATTTGCCAGGTTTGCAGATGAATTTGCCCTAACCCACAAGACAAAGTTTTCCTCGAATAAGAGTTACCAGAAAGACCGTAGGGATGGTAGAGAAAGCCCGCCGGCTGAGGTAGAAAATAAGCCGGGAGCTAGTGGTAAAGATAAGGAGGAAGAAAGGCAGGCTGGCAGGAGGGTTCCTGACTTGACCTGTTTTAATTGTGGAAAGGTTGGTCGTATTGCATCTAAGTGCTTTGCTCCAAGGAAGGAGACAGGAAAAGGGAACGCAGCAGTCCCTACAGGGTGTATTGTGTCAATCAGCAAATCGACAAGAAAGGCCCAGGTAAATAAAATACGAGAGGGGCGTGAGAAATTTATTTCAGAAGGGACCATGTCTGTGAAAAAGGGAGAAACCCCAGTTCCAGTGAGGATCTGGAGAGATACTGGAGCTGAGCAGTCATTGATTCTCAGTAAGGTACTAGATTTTGGTCCTGAGACTGGAGAGGTAGTTCTGAGAGGCATAGGAAAAGGGACAGAAGCTTTACCTTTGCATGGGATCATTATAAATTGTGACCTGGTATCTGGACCAGTTGAAATAGGGGTACGGTCAGAATTACCGAGAGACGGCGTGGACGTCCTTCTTGGTAATGATTTAGCAGGGGGTGAGGTGTGTTCAGCCGTGAAGCTGACGAGCAAGCCTGTGAGTGCTGAGGACCCGCCTCTAGATTCCAAGATCTATCCCGCATGCACGATCAATCGCAGCATGTCGAGAAAGGCAGCTGAGAAAGAGACCAGTTTAAATCAGTCCAGTGTCGATTTGGCTGAGACATTTTTACCGACCCTGTACCAAGAGGGGTTAGGGGATGGTAAAACGGAGAATAGGGAGGTGAAAGAGAGTAAAGGAGAGGAGGTAGACCTACCCTTAGCCAAAAGTGAATTTATAGAGGCACAGAGTAAAGATGAGAAACAGATAAGGCAATTAGAAGGTCCAGGGTTGGACATGGATGATCTGTCTGGCTTGACAGAACTGTTTGAAGAAGTTGAAAAATTTAAATGTGTTCCCAATAATGATGTAAGAGCAGTCCTAGATGAAAAGGATGCCGTTACCTTGAAGGAGTCTGCTGGGTTAGCAGATGAAATTGTTTTAACCCGCAGGGTTGAGTTTACTCCGGATGGAAGTTGCCCAGAGAGTAACTGGGAGGATCAGGGGAATTTAGAATTTGAAAAGGGGACGGGTATTGAAAGCCTGGAAGAGGCAGATGTCCCGTTTGAGTGTGTTCAAGATGTGGATGCACATGGTACTGAACCTAGTAATGAAACTCAGGAAAAGTCTGAGGTATCTGATTTGGTTGAAAAGGAATGCAGTCCTTTTGGGTCAGATGGACTTGGTTCAGTGAAGAAAGGGTTAACCTTGGTACCAGTGGGAAGTGAGAATTCTCAGTTGTTTGTGTTAGAAGGTGTGTTAAAAGTTAGTGAGGAGATGGGAGCTGGTAATGTGAATATTATTATTGAAGGAGAAGGGAAAAGTGTAGTTCCTAAATTGAATTTAAAAAATTTTAAGTCTGGATTGGTTTCAGAAGCAGTAACCAGGCTGAAGGAACAATGGCTTGTTAACAAGGTGCCTGTGAATCAGTTACAGTTTGTTTTGGAATTTAAAGGTAAACAACTTGCAGATGTTAAACTGAAAACGAATAGAATGAAGGGTCCTGAAGATAAAACTAATGACTTGCTTAAAAATAAAGAATTGTGTGCAAGTTCAGATTATGGGCTAAGTTTGGAAAACATTGTTGATAAAATAACTCCTATGAAAGGAGTATGCGAAAGCCTATTCCACATTGGTGAGCAAGCTAACCACGTGAGAGTTAAATGGAAAAGAGGCAAAGGTTGACAAAAATGCCACTTTAAATTACAGGATCTGGTTTTGAGGGATTTCGACAAAGCATGTAAATAATAAAGACAACACCATGGAAGATTGAGTGTTAAGTTTAAAAGTAAAATAAAGATTAGTATCTGCATAAACTTTTGTAATGTACTACAGAATAATCACACATGTATTGGTTCTCATTTTGTAATATATACTTAAGATCACAACCCTTTAGTTTTGTTTTTGCTGAAGAAAAGGAATAAAAATAGGTGTTTATTAAATTGGAGTCTGATGCTGCAGGAATTTATTAAGGTACAAGATATTAAGATATTAAAGGAAGTGACAATGTAATCGCTAACTGTTTAGATGCTAAGTTGAATGTATATCTGTATTACTCTGTAGTTAAAAAACTCTTTTGTATTGTGTTAGATTCTGTAATTCTGTAAGACTCTGTATTAGTTAATTTTCCCCTTTGTTGAAAATTCTTAGAAGGATGGGGATGTTACGAAGGATGAACAACTCTGATGGGCAGAAGGGTGCAGAGTCGTCAATGCCCCCCCCCCTTTTGGAGAATCGCAAATCGCTACTATTTCGATGCTGTTATCAAGGAAGTAAGAGAGACAAAAGAATGCTGCCAGGGCAGTTGTTATTGATAACAGCTCATGAAAGTTAATGAGAGAGAGACACAACTCAGAGATACACAAGGTGGAACGTCTCCTACTGACAAAAGCCATTGATTTACTGCTATTGTCTTTTGGAGAAGGATTGTTTACTTGGTACTGTTCTATTCATTGAAACCCCTCGGGGGGCAACCAGAGTGGGCTGGTTTGATGGGTTACATCATCCCAACCTGATTGACACCTGAGACCCCGTGAGTGGGGATAAAAGTGAGGTCTGGGGTAACACCCCTCAGATGCACCAGGAGAAACGCTAGTGAGCATCAGAACCCCCACGAAACAGGGTGGGAGACCAGAGACCAAACGAAGGGTCAGTAAATCTTAACTCACAGTGTTTTGTAGCGAGACCGGTGGGGGCTTGTGTGTGTGTCCACCCTTGCCTGGGTGACGAGTCCACCACGGAAGAACGGTCTAGCTAAAGGACGGAGGGGGTCATACGTGAATGGCCACAACAACAACGCATCAACGGATCAAAATTGTAAAGGAAGGTTGGCAAGATAATCGCTGTTACTGTTCACACGTTTTCTCTCTCTCTCTCTCTCCAACAATTGCAACACATCGACAAACAACTACCGCAGCCTGCATGAACTGAACTGAACTTTATATTTCCATCTGACAATTCATTATCCCCTAGACAACACTAGAGCTTGTTTCATTAGTGATTATTATTATACCCGCACTTTTAGGTTTAGTATTGCTAACGTATGTTCTCTGTATATTCGCATTGATATTATTTTGTATATTTTTGCTAATAAATATTGTTGAAAATAGTATCACCAGACTCCAACGGACACTTCTATCTTTGCTGGTAAGACACCCAGTTACGGGGTACGTAACAAGAAAAACCTTACCAATGAAGAGCATGACCCTCCACGGAAGACATTCCCATGGTCTGAGCAGACTAGATGTCAACAAGGAAGCGTTGAATGCCTGGATCAGAGCTGGAGTCCTCTTCTCAGAAGCAGAGGGGTTCCTTGTGGCCATACAAGGCCAGATGGTTAACACAAAAAATGATCAAAATTACATAGTAATAAATCAACAACTTCAAGATGATAAATGTAAAAAATGACAAGGAAAACCAGAAACAAGCCAGGATCCTGCAGCAATTTTACACAATCTGATTACTAATGTACAATGTACTGTGTATGTTAATCAAAATGGCTTCTTTGGTTTGCTAGAGTAGGAATGCTTTTATGTCTGATAAGTGTTTTCTCTCGCAGTTGTTTAGCGTTGGACTTGCTGATATGGGGATTGTATTCATTTTTTAACCAATGGGGAATGTTATTTTGTCTTGTGAGGCTGGGAGCTTGGGGGTTTCATGGTCTTTTCAGGGGAGGCGGGAAGGAGACGCCGAGGAAGGTGGACGTGCGCTGCACTGCTCGGTCGACCACCAGGGGGTGGTCCCAGGTGCGAGGACGTGAAGGTCGGAGGAAAGTGGCGAGGGGTCGAATGGTTCGATGGTTGAGCTCCAACGATGTGCACTAAACTGACTGAACTTTGATAAGTTGGTGCCTTTTACTTTATTTTCTTTTCCTTCATATATACTGTATTGCATAGTACTCTTAGTTTTAGTAAAATCTTTAAAGTGTATTCCATAACGGTATCTGGTGTGAGTTTGATATTGTGTGGTACATGCGGCATAAACTTGATTCTCACAGCACCTGCGTGTACGGGAGGTGGGGTTGGTGAGTGGCTGGATCTCCTTTTCCCCTAGACGTATACCAGCCTGTTGGGTAAGTGTTACACTTACTATCAAGTGGCAAACGTCATTCATCAAAATCTTGCTTTAAAATACAAATGACTACAAATACAAGCCGGATCCAGTTTTAGAGTCAGAATACCACAGATGATATTATGACCGATCAGCTATTACAGATAAGACAATCATAATAACTGTCTGGTTTTAAAAACACAAGCTGAACAAGCAATAACAACTTATTTAATAGCCATTTCAAACACACATATCTTACAGAAATCAATAAGTGAAAAACACCACAAACAAAAGGAGGAAATGGAAATACTTTGGAACATGAACAGGCTCTACATTGTCCCGATAGTGATATCTACAACTGGTGTCATCCCAAAGTCACCACACAGCAGCATTAAACAATTAGGGCTGTGTAGTAATATCTCTGTAAATCTTCAGAAAGTCACAATGATAAACAGCACTAGAATAGTCTTAAAGTTTCTAGCAATTGAGAAATGAGTGTGCTCGGCTATGCCCGTACCTCAAGCTTTACCAGCTTGAGCTGAGAAAAAAAATAAACAAACAAATAATCAATAAATATCAAGAACATGAGGTGAAGACTCCTTGAAAGTGAGCCCATAGGCTGTGGGAACATTTCAGTGCAAAAAGCAGAGGATGGGAATAGTGAATTTGTGACTTAAGCTCCTCATCATAAGGTATTTCATCTATTTATATTTATTGTGCATTATCTATTTATTTACAGATACAGCACAGAATAGGCCCTTCCAGGCTTTCGAGTTGCACCCCCGACAACCCCAAGTTATCCCTAACTTAATCAGGGGACAACTTACAGCAACCAATTAACCTACCCGGTATGTTTTTGGACTGCGGGATGTCTTTACCTTTTGTGGTTTTTTTCCGCCTCGCATCGGGGTAACAATTATTTTGTTCTCCTTTACACTTGTGTATGGGAAATGACACGAAACAACTTTTAAAACTTCAGCAGGGAAACTAGCCGCTCCAGAAACCCTGTTCCCCCCCCCCCCCCAGTTAACAAACAGCCTTTTTTGTAATTTGGGAGGCAGCCACATATAATAGTTTGTTTACTGTGGAGTAAAGTCATGGGCGCTTATGTTAGGATAGAGTTCTTCAGTATGTTGCTTTCAGCTGATATTCTGCTATCTGTCTCCCAGTATTTGATAAGATTGCCTGTCTTCTTGGCTCTGAAAGGTTGGATCTTTCACTGTTTCGTCCGTGGATGATCTTCAATCACAGCACCTATGCCTGTATCGGTTATTACCACATTGTCTGCTCTTTCTACCCATCGTTTTTTCTTCAGTTAATGAGTTCCCTTATGAACCTCAGTCTTCAAGCGTTTGAAGTGCTGCTTTTTTTATCATTCATGTTGGGGGGGGCTGTGTAAACCAAGGTTCAAGTTCAAGTTGCTTTTCATTGTCATTTCGACCATAAACTGCTGGTACAGTACACAGTATAAACAAAACAACGTTCCTCCAGGACCCTGGTGCTACATGAAACAACACAAAAACTCCACTAGACTACAGACCTGCACGGGACTACATAAAGTGCACAAAACAGTGCAGGGCAGTACAATAATTAATAAACAAGACAATAGGCACAGTAGAGGTCTAGACACACATTACAATGTCAGTCTGGACCCTGAGTATTGAGGAGTCTGATGGCTTGGTGGAAGAAACTGTTACACAGTCTGGTGTGAGAGCCCGAATGCTTCAGTACCTTTTGCCAGACGGCAGGAGGGAGAAGAGTTTGTATGAGGGGTGCGTGGGGTCCTTCATAATGCTGTTTGCTTTGCGGGTGCAGCGTGTGGTGTAAATGTCCCTGATGTCAGGAACAGAGACCCCGATGACCTTCTCAGCTGTCCTCACTATCTGCTGCAGGGTCTTGCGATCCGAGACGGTGCAATTCCCGAACCAGGCAGTGATGCAGCTGCTCAGGATGCTCTCAATACAACCCCTGTAGAATGTGATGAGGATGTGGGGGGGAGGGGGTGGGAGATGGATTCCCACCTCTGAATGTATGGAGTTTGCGCATTCTCCCCGTGACATCATGGATTTCATCCAGATTTCCTCCCACATTCCATAGACATACAGGTTACGGTCAGTAAGTTGTGGGCATGCTACGTTGGCACTGGAAGCATGGGGTAGCACTTGCATGCCATCGCGTTGGTTGTTGATGCAAATGGTGCATTTTACATGTGTACGCGACAAATAAAGTTAATCTTTACAATTATATTCAGTCGGCTTTGATGGGTAGCCAACTCATTACAATCTCTCAAAGCAGATACTTTCCTGACTTCCATTACAACAACCAGGCGGACAGAGAAAACGATTCAAATATGTTTTCTATCTACCTTGAGGTATAAATATTGCCTCTGGGTATCCCTGGTCCATAACTTGAAATGCATAAAAAGGATTTGGGGAGCCTCACGCCTGTTGGTTTGAAGCGCATGGAACTTCAGCATAAACAACAGCAGGAGCTCCCAAACCACTCACCCACCCAACCCGTCCACAACCTCCAGCCCTGCCTCCGAGTGGCGGAGACGGCCAATCCCAGAACCCGCCGGAGCGACAGAAGGGAGGGCGATTGGAATAAAGAAACAAGCTGCCGGCCGAACTCAGCCGATCACAGCGTCTGTGAAGGGGAACTGACCCCTTCATTTTGGACTGTCCATTCAAAGTAACAGGTTTCCGAGTACGCAGAGAAAATAATTCAAATACATTCAGACCGTCCAAAATGTCAAATGTACATTTTCCTCCATGGATGCTACATCTGAGTTCTTCTGGCAGTTTGCTTTTTTAAAAAGAAAAATCCAGCGTCTACAGTGCCCTGGGAACATAGAAAAACATTAAAATGTGTTTTTTTTATTTCATTAGCCATCCTCTAACTTCCGAGAGACTGGTACAGTAAGGAGTCAGTCGATGAATATTATTTTTCAAGAAAGCTTACGCATGACAGCATTGGGGACCCTCATACTGTGACCCGGAGCTGAATCTGCACCAGGTTACTAGGTGGGCAGAGAAAACTGTGGACATATTGCTTACTGCCCTCTACTGTGCCTATTGTCTTGTTTATTATTTATTGTAATGCCTGCACTGTTTTGTGCACTTTATGCAGTCCCGAGTAGGTCTGTAGTCTGGTGTAGTTTTTGTGTTGTTTTACGTAGTTCAGTGTAGTTTTTGTATTGTTTCATGTAGCACCGTGGTCCCGAAAAACGTCGTCTCGTTTTTACAGTGTACTGTACCAGCAGTTAGGGCTGAAATGACGATAAAAAGTGACTTGACTTTGACTTGGGGGAAACTCTGAATACAGTATCCACTATCAGCCGACCCCGTCGGGTGGCAGCGCTCGTTCGGGGCGGGTCCTCCGCGGCGGCAGGTGGCGCTGTGCGCGCCGGTGGGGGCATAGGGGTGGAAGGAGCGGGCAGACAGGCGTCACTGGATCGGCGTTCGGGCGGAAGGCAGAGCGGGTGACCGAGGCCGTTAAATGTATTTCATCGGGCCGAGGATCGGTTGAGAGGAAGATGTCGCGGAGCCTGTGGATGGGCGATGTGAGTGGGACGGGAGGGGAGGGGAGGGCGCCGCGTTGCCAGGGCTCCCTCCCACCGCAGGAGCCGCGTCCTCCTGCCTGCCCGGGCAAAGCCAGGTCACGGACTCGCACCCCCTCGATCTACCGGCCTCGGGCCTTTCGGTGCCCCGGGGAACCGAGTGATTCTACACACACTTCTGCAAATGGCGCCACGCCGGTAAAGTTGCGGCGATCCTGCAGTGAGTTTGAAGGGAGAGGGAGAGGAGAAACCCGGGGCCCCGGCGGGTAGGAGAGGGAGAGGAGAAACTCGGGGCCCCGGCGGGTAGGAGAGGGAGAGGAGAAACCCGGGGCCCCGGCGGGTAGGAGAGGGAGAGGAGAAACCCGGGGCCCCGGCGGGTAGGAGGGGGAGAGGAGAAACCCGGGGCCCCGGCGGGTAGGAGGGGGAGAGGAGAAACCCGGGGCCCCGGCGGGTAGGAGGGGGAGAGGAGAAACCCGGGGCCCCGGCGTAGGAGGGGGAGAGGAGAAACCCGGGGCTCCGGCGGGTAGGAGGGAGAGAGGAGAAACTCGGGGCTCCGGCGGGTAGGAGGGGGAGAGGAGAAACCCGGGGCCCCGGCGGGTAGGAGAGGGAGAGGAGAAACCCGGGGCCCCGGCGGGTAGGAGAGGGAGAGGAGAAACCCGGGGCCCCGGCGGGTAGGAGGGGGAGAGGAGAAACCCGGGGCCCCGGCGGGTAGGAGGGGGAGAGGAGAAACCCGGGGCCCCGGCGGGTAGGAGGGGGAGAGGAGAAACCCGGGGCCCCGGCGGGTAGGAGGGGGAGAGGGGGGAATCTGGGGCCCCGGCGGGTAGGAGAGGGAGAGGAGAAACCCGGGGCCCCGGCGGGTAGGAGAGGGAGAGGACAAACTCGGGGCTCCGGCGGGTAGGAGAGGGAGAGGAGAAACCCGGGGCCCCGGCGGGTAGGAGGGGGAGAGAAGAAACCCGGGGCCCCGGCGGGTAGGAGGGGGAGAGGGGGGAATCCGGGGCCACGGGGGGGGGGGGGTGGCAGTGAGAGGGCTGGAACCCGGACCTCAGTAAGAGGGAGAGGAGAAATCCGGATCCCTGTGAGAGGGAGAGGGAAAAAGAGAGGGGTAGCCGGATCCTAGTAAGTGGGAGAAGGAAAGGGAGAATCTGGATCCCAGTAGGTGGAGGAGGGAGAAGAGAAACTTGGGTCTACGGCAAGTGGGAGTAGGAGAGGGTGAACACCGGGTCATGGGGATGTTGGGGGAAGAACCCTGGACCCTGATAAATTCTCAGGAAGCTAGGACCTCGTTAATGGCAATTGAAAATGTTTGGTAAACCAGATGCTGAACCATTGGGATCTCTGAATGGTTGGATAGTGGATTATCAGAGTTGAACTAAAGAAA
Organism: Hemitrygon akajei; assembly: GCF_048418815.1. Lineage (NCBI taxonomy): Eukaryota > Metazoa > Chordata > Chondrichthyes > Myliobatiformes > Dasyatidae > Hemitrygon > Hemitrygon akajei. The sequence continues at coordinate 18,423,999 of NC_133147.1, read as the reverse complement.
TAAATCCACTGTTTTCTCTGCCCACCTAGTAATCTGTTGCAGATTTAGCACCAGGTCACATAAACGTGAGGGTTCCCAATACAGTACTATCTTGCATAAGCTTTCTTTAAAAAAAAGTTCGACTGACTCCATACCGTATCACTCTCTCTCAGAAGTTAGAGGATGGCTAATGTAAAAAATGTCACAGCAGTTAATCCAGAGGGTCTGCAGTTTAAAAATAGCCATGGCCAGCCTTTTTAGGCATCCTGGTGTAGCTTGTCAGGCCACTATAATCACAGAGAGATTAGCACCGAAACAAACATTTCAACCTACTAGCTCCACACAAATTATCGTTTATTGTAACCCTACAGTAATCCTTTTTTATTCTTCCTACATTTTCATAAAATCATGCTACCACTCGCCAACACTATAGCGTTAATTTACCGTGGCCAACTAACCAACCAACCCGCACATCTTTAGGATGTGGGAGGAAAACGGAGCACCCAAAGGAAACACATATGCAGTCTCGGGGAGCCTGTGAACTCGACACAGACGGGACCTGAGATCAGGATTGAACTTTGGCCTCTGGCGCTGTGAGGCAAAGTTTCCACCAACTGGGTCAACCTGTACAAAGTCAGAATCACAATCAGGTTAAATATCACTACATGTTGTGAACTTTGTTGTTTTGTGGCAGAGTACATTGCAATACCTATTGATAAAAACTATAAATTGCAATAAGAAATATATATATAAAATGTTAAGTAGTGCAAAAAGCAAAATAAAAGTGAGTTAATGCTCATGTGTTCATTGTCCACTCAAAAATCTGATGGCGGAGGGGAAGAAGCTGTTCCTGAGAAGTTGAATGTGTGCCTTCAGGCTCCCGCACCTCCTCCTTGATGTTAGTAATCATAAAAGGACTGGTCCTGGGTGATGGGGGTCCTTACAGATGGATGCCGCCTTTTGAAGGTGTCCTTGATGCGAAGGAGGCTAGTGCCCATGATGGAGCTGGCTGAGTTTACAACTTATGGTTGCCTTTTCCGATCCTGTGCAGTGGCCCTTCCATACCGGACGGAGATGCAACCAGTTAGAATGCTCTCCACGGTACGTCTGTAGAAATGTGTGAGAGTTATTGGTGACATACCAAATCTCCTCAAACTCCTAATGAAATATAGCTGCTGATGCCTTCTTTGTAATTGCATCAATATGTTGAGTCCAGGATAGATCCTCAGAGATCTTGACACCTCGGAACTTGAAGCTCCTCACCCTTTCCACTGTTGATCCCTCTATGAGGACTGGTGTATGTTCCTTCGACTTCCCTTCCTGAAGTCCACAGTAACGTCTTTCTGATGTTGAGTGCAAGGTTGTTGCTGCAACGCCACTAAACCCGCTGATCTGTCTCGCTCCTGTACACCCCCTCATCGCCATCTGAAATTCTGCCAACAATAGCTGTGTCATCAGTAAATTTATAGATGTCAACCACTAAATTCCAGAACAAAATTGCCAACCGTACAGTTGGGGGTAAGGATATTAGTGAACTTGTTTGATTTTTTACAACAGTGACTTTTTTTTTTAAAGTTAGTTCTGTTTATGTAATTGTCATAGTGGAGTTCAGAGCTTTGTTCTCTGAGTTGTTGCTGTAGAGTATTATCACCATGTCCTTTCTCAAAATATATCTGAGTAGATCTTCTTAAGAGGAAGTTAGATATGGCCCTTGTGGCTAAAGGGATCAGGGGGTATGGAGAGAAAGCAGGTACAGGGTTCTGAGTTGGATGATCACCCGTGATCATACTGAATGGCGGTGCAGGCTCAAAGGGCCGAATGGCCTACTCCTGCACCTATTTTCTATGTTTCTTACCTTTCTCAACTTAAGAGAATGACAAGTAACTTGTTGATTCACAATAATTGTAATGTTCTAATGTACCACCTGGCTGCATAGTTTATGGTTGAAAGTAAAGGCATTTAAGTCAGCTATTTGGAAATTTTAAGAAACTCTAATGTAAAGCACCATATAGCCTCATGTGTTTTGGACTTTAATTCATGCTCCTTCATTTTAGATGTGGGAATGCATGGAGTTTACAGCAGGGTGGGGGAAAGGCAGATCACAGTTGCATGTTTCTTGCCAAATGATTACGATCAGGATTGAGAGGCCCTGGAGTAGAATGGCCATTTCCACCTAAATGCAGAAACATGTTAGTTAGAGGAGTGGAAGTGGAGAAAATTAAATGGATTTTCTCAGGAGAATCCCCCACCAAAATTCCTCTGTTACTTCACAATGCCTAGAATCCTGCCATTAATCTTGTACTCTGACTTCAAGTTTGATTTTTCAACATGTATCTCTTCACACTTTTTCGATCATACTCTATCTGCCACTTCTCCGCCCAACTCTGGACTCTGTCAGTGTCTCATTGTAACCTGCGACGATCTGCTACACCATCGACAATTCCTCCAACCTTCGTGTCATTGCAGTCTTCCACTTCCTCATCCAGGTCATTTATAAAAATCACAAAGCCCAAGGGTCCCAGAACAGATCCTTGCAGAACCCACTGGTCACCCACTTCCAAGCAGAATACACTCCACCTATCACCACCCTCTCCCTCCTGTAGGCAAAATTTCTGAATCCACGCAGCTGAGTTTCCATGGAGACATTTAAAAAATCTAGATATTGAAAAGAGAAGCCCATTCTTATATTCAAAAACCATCCAAAATTGAAACTACTAAATATAAATTTAATGTTTAAGTCATTTGTTAGACACTGAAATAACATTGGCCTAATTCTTTACTTTTTTTGCAGTTGGAAAATTACATGGATGAAAATTTCATCTCGAGGGCATTTGCCACAATGGGTGAAACTGTAATGAGTGTAAAAATCATCCGTAACCGACTGACCGGGTAAGAGCAATTCTATCTTGTGAATAAATTATTTCTCAAAATATTAGAATCTTGGAGCTATCTGAAATTTATTGATTTTTTTTAACGTTTCATCAACATTATCTAATTGGGCAAAATCCCAGTGAAGGTGAGCATGTGGAGTTACCACAAAAGGGAATAATTTAGAACAATAAAGCTTAAGAGTACGTATTGGAAAGCTGAGACAGTTGCTATAAAAGCATTAATAAAATTAACTAAAGGTTTAGGAATTGTTATTACCCCTCAGCTATCAACCACTTGAGCCAAAAGGGACAACTTCACTTCATCATTGAAATTTATTTATTGGAATAGGCCCTTTTGGCCTTCAAGCCACTGCACTCAGCAATCCCCGATTTAATCTGAGCCTAATCCTGGGGCAATTTGCAATTAAAGTTAACCTACCAACAGGTAGATCTTTGGACAGTGGGAGGACACCAGAGCGCTCGGAGGAAACCTTTGTCGTCACGGAGTGAGTGTATAAACTCCTTACAGACAGCAACAGGAATTGAACCCTGGTCACCTGTACTGTAAAACATTGTGTTAACCACTATGCTGCCGTGCTGCCCCCAAATGTTCCCATAACCTATAGACCCATTTTAAGGACTCTTCATCTCATGTTCTTGATATTTATTGCTTATTTATCTATCTATTATTATTTCTTTCTCTTTGTGTTTGCACAGTTCGTTGTCTTTTGCATTCTAGTTGAGCACCAAAGTTGGTGCATTCTTTCATTGATTCTGTTGTGGATTTATCGAGTGTGTCAGCAAGAAAATTAATCTCAGGGTTGTATATACAGGTAGTCCCCGAGTTATGAACGTCCGACTTACGGACAATTTGTACTTACGAATCGAGGAAGGAGAATGCCGTCCGCCATTTTAAGTTGGATCGCGACGCCGTCCGCCATTTTAAGTCGTTGCATTGACACTGTGTTGAGTGTTTAACTTTGTATTTGGCTTAAATTTTTCTTAGTAAGATTCACCCTGACCCTGCCCCCCCCCCCCCCCCCCCCCCCCCACACCCCGTTCCGGTCGGCTGGTGACGCAGTGAGATCAGCGCTGGGCTCAAGTTCAATCCAGTGACAGACCGCTCCCGTGCTGGGTTGATGTTGATCCAGTGACTCCCGTACCATCCGTGCTGGGTTGATGTTGAGCTCGCAACTCGACCTCGTAAAAAAAAACACTGCCACCTCCAGTTTAAATTCCCACATGGAATATTGTGGAGGATCAAATACCCAAACCCAGCACAGCCCCCACTTGTCCCATTTAGCCTGTGTCAGTGTGGTGGTCCTTAGGACCCAGCGGACCTCGGGAGCCGGCGCAGCTCGGGACCCGCCGCCCGCAGTGTTTCTGTTCCATTGACGGAAAGCGATCGCGATTGAAAATAAAGTGGAAATAATAAAGCGCTTGGAAAACGGTGAAATGCTGTCGGTCATTGGAAAATCATTAGGTTACAGTTAGTCAACGATCGGAACAATTTTAAAGGATAACGGATAAAGTGAGAATAATGGAGCATGTGAAATGCCCTGCCCCGATGAAAGCTACAATTATTACTAAGCAACGCAGTGGTTTAATTATTGGAATACATACGTTTCTTAAGTGTTTTATATGCATAGAAAGGTCAAATATATACTATATACTAAGACAAATGTTTGACTAACTGACGCTAAATAATACCGGATGTACTTGTTCCGACTTACGTACAAATCCGACTTAAAGACGGACTAGGGAACAGAACTCGTACGTAACCCGGGGACTGCCTGTAGTGATATATAGGTTCTTTAATAATAAATTTACTTAGAACATTGAACTTCTGAAATTTTCTTTTAATGAGGAAGTTTATTTTCATTACTCTCCAAAACACTTCAACTCCTATTAAATTATTGTAAATTATTATTGTGTATGCTATTATTCTGCACTTTATTCTTAGTTAATGTTATTATTATATTTATTATTGTTGCTAATTGTGATTTTAAATGTTGCTGCAGTAGTGAAATAATCTCCCACTTGGAATCAATAAAGTACTTTATTATTATTAAACACCAAATGGCATGTAGGCACATTCCTAACTTGGGGCAATATAACACCCAATTTTGCACGAGTTCCACAAACAGCAGTTATACAAGCTGTAAGAGGTTATTTTGATATAGGTTAGGACTCTGAGAGAAATCCACTGTTCTTCAAATGTTCTCCTGAAATTTATAAATGGATATGTACAGTCCTGTGCAAAAGTCTTGGGCATATGCCGTGTATATAGCTAGGGTGCCAAAGACTTTTGCACAGTACTGTATTTGTCTACGTGGAGCGGAGAGCGAGTTTGTAAATCTGGCAGGAGCAAAGGATGTTGGGAATGGTGAGGGTGGAGCGCTGCGGGAGGGTTGTGGGACAGGTGGCAGAGAAGGAGTGCCAGTGATGTGGGTGGTGCAGGTGTTGACACACCCAGCCCTGAGTCATCAGGCAAGGTCATTTGACTCTAAACAATTGGTGTATGTCTCTCTGGTGCTTTCCTCTCCCTTCCCCTTTTCCCAACTATGATTCCCCTCTCCCTGCCCCCTTCCCACTCAGTCCACCGTAAAGACCCATATCAGAATCAGGTTTATCATCACTCACATATGTCATGATTTTTTTTTTGGTGGCATCTGTATAGTGCAATACAGTACCGTGCAAATTACCACAGTATTGTACAAAAGTCATGGGCATCCAAGCCAAATATATGTGCCTGACTTTTGCACAGTTCTGTGTTTAGTGGATAGAGAAATGGAACTTGGGTTTGACATCTCTTCAAAACAACAGTATTTCTAACTGGACAAACACACACTAGGAAATGTACTAAAATAGGTTAAATTTTTGTGCTCGAATCTGTAGACCTTAAATCCACATATTCTGAGTCTGCTGACAGCCGTTGAGCATAAACCAATATCTAATGTAAATTGAACGGTTCATAGGTTCTGGGAGATTTTTATGTCCCCTTGAATTGTACGTTTTACAATCTAGAATCTGCTAAATAAGTAATGAATCACAAGTATAGTTAGCTGTGTTTTAAAGTTTGGCACACACATTGATTCCTTCTGCCCAGTACGATGTTGATTAGTCCAGTGAAGGTTTATTAGATAGATGCCTGGGATCAAGGGGTTAGTTTATGAGGAATAATTGAGGATATTACTCCTAGGCTGTCTGAAGAAGAATATGACATGATCTCTGGTAAAACAAGGCTTTGATTTCAAGTCGTCAAGTCACTTTTTATTGTCATTTTGACCATAACTGCTGGTACAGTACACAGTAAAAACGAGACAACATATTTCAGGACCGTGGTGCTACATAGGGCTTAACAAATACGATGTAATTCCTGGCCAGAGGGATAGAAATAGAACCCAGCCATTAAGATCAAGATGAATATCTTAATTCAGGGTTCTGACTAGTAAATTGCTTGTTGCAATTACACACATGGGGAACTTCTGATGGGATTTTCAAAGTGAAGTATTAAATGATCTTAACACAAAGCATTCTTTAGTTCACACATATTACAATTTTTGTATAAATACATGCATATGTCATGGGATACAGAAAATTAAAAATTGTTTGATAGTTTTTTTTTACCTAATTCACTCATGAATGCTAATTTGCGTCAAACCATTACAAGTTAAGAGATTTTTTACTGGGATCGGAACAAAGTTTGATAAGACAGCATTCAATGAGGGAAGGGTAGTGCTTTAACAGATGAAACCTTGAAAATAGGTTACAATGAGGAACAAAGACCTATAAATACATTTCATGTTCATGAGTAGTTATTACCCCTCAACCATCAGGCTCATGAACCAAAAGGAATAACTTCACTCAACTTCACTTTCCCCATCACTGAACTGATCCTGTCACTGAACCTATGGACTCATTTTCAAGGACTCTTCATCTCATGTACTCTATTTATTATTAATTTTTTCTATTTGTATTTACTTTTTGTTTTCTTCTGTGCACTAGCTGTTTGTCCATCCTGTTGCATACAGTCTTTCTATTGTGCTTCTTGCGTTTACTGTAATTGCCAAGAAAATGAATCTCAGGGTTGTATATGGTGACGTATATGTACTTTGATAATAACTTTACTTCTAACATTGAACTTTGGAATACTCTAAGAGGGATCTGTATGCTGAGCCTTTAAGTATATCCAAAACTCAGATAGGTAGATCTTTGGATCAAAAGAAAAGCAAGGATTGGGGAGTGGTCTGAAAAGTTGCAACTGGCTTTGAAGGTTAGATTTAATTGAATGATGAAGCAGGAATGAAGGACCATTTGGCTTACCCTTACTCCTGCACAACATCCCTCACAACAGTATCCAGGTGGTATACTTATTTTTGAGGGGAATGGCCACAGGGGTGGTCAGCGCTAACTGCCTATTCACATTTCCATTTCAGCCGAGTGTCACCCAGCTACTTGCCCGCTGCAACTTCCCTGTAACTCTGATCAATTATCTCACTCTCCTGTCCAAGCCAAAGGTCATCCAGCTGCTGTTCCAGATCCCTAACACAGAATTTAAGGAGCTGCAGCTGGATGCACTTCACACAGATGTCGTTCCCTGGGAGACTGTGCCTCCCAGGACTCCAGCATCTGGCATGAAGAACACACAATGGCCATTTGAACTACACAAGGTACCCCTGGCACAGTAAGGTAAACGGAAAACTTAACAGGAGCTTACATGGCCAACTTACCCGGAGCTGATGCCTCTTCCAAGCCAAAGCCTGATACTCCCACTCTCACCACTGGTCCGCTCCGCTTGTCCCTTCTGTACTTCTATTTACTCATCTCTGAGCTGCTCCCGCCACTGACTGGGCCGCCAGAATGACACCAAACGCCTGTGAAGCTCTCATTTTAAACTAGTACGGCCTTCCTGCGAGAAACCTCCTCGCCATGCACTGCTCCTGCCGCAGATTGGGCCACCGGAATGACTGAATCATCTTTGTAAGAGTATGAATTGGTAGCTGCTTCTTCCTACGTTGCAATGGTAGCAAAATAATTAATTGATTGGGAAACACTATATGACCTGACAACTTAAAAAGACAACTTATCAATACAAATCCTTTCTTTCTTATTGCGTGTGGCAAATCCTAACAAATTATAAATGATTAAGCTGATAATTAGTCCCTCTTGAATATTGCATTATTTGCTCCATATTTTATATAATCTCATGTAATCTAATAGTTGATAACATTTTTTGGTCATGGTGTACCATGAATTGTTCACTTTTTAACAATTCTTTCCCATTCAGGACACCAGCAGGTTACTGCTTTGTGGAGTTCGCAGACCAGGCTACTGCAGAACGATGTCTGCTGAAGATTAATGGGAAAAAACTTCCAGGTGCCTCACCTGTAAGTATTTTGGTCAAAGTGTTAAAGAAGGGGATAGCATTGTGTAAGAAAAGAGAAATCAATTCAACAAAACTACTGGGTGATGTTACTTTAGTTTGTAAAATGTATTTGGATCGTCTGAATTTATGTTTTGGCAGTTGGGTGTTTTAATACCTAAAGAATATTCTTCTATCCACCTGACACTGATCTGTTTAGATTGGCTAATTTAGCTAACTTATGGTAAGACTTGTTAAAGGACATGCCTGTCACACAACTATTGCGCAGACAGTATTGCACATGTGACGCTGCTAATAGAACTGTGTTACAAGAGAGCCGGGTTCAGTTTTGGACGTTGCCTATTCAGAGTTTGCAAGACATGAGAGGTAATTGAAAATCAGGAAAAAACTGGAAGCCTAAAAATGAAAGAGAAATTTCTGGAAATACTCAGCAGGTTAGGTTGCATTGCCAGGTTGAGAAACAGAGTCAGTGCTACAGGTCGGAGACGTGCACAGACCCTCGGCCCGGCAGCATTGACTCTTTCTCTTCCCACAGGTGTGACTAAACATGCTAAATATACCCAGTATATTTTATTTTAGTTTTGAAATGCTAATTGACTACTGTAATAGCCCCTAATGTGAGGGTGAGTAGTGTTCTCTCAGGTTGATAATAACGTGGAGAGAATGTAATAAAAAAAAAGATAAAATTAGTGTAGAATTAATGTAAGTGTCTGGTTGATCGTCAGCATGGACTTACTGGGCTCTCTCTGTAATGTGTCTCTCCATGAATGTAACTTTGCAATTCTAGCCCTCTGTTTCATATTTTGCTCTAAAATTTGATATTTAATGAACAAATTTGGAAATAAATAGGGCGTCAGATGAGATTTCAGCATCGCATTGTAATTTTTATTTATATAGCAGCACTTCCATACCTTATAATTCCAAGGCCTAAATAAATGCAATATACACAAGGAAAATCTTAGTAGCAAGGTATTGAAGGGAAGGCTTCTGAAGCAAGGGGTGAAATTAAACTCCTGTTAAACCAAGAGAGACGGAGTATTTCAGGAAGATTCCAGAAGGCAGACACTGAAATGAAGGCGTAGAGCGAGTTCTGACGTGAGAGGTGTAAGCTGAGATTGAAAGCTGTATGAGGCCACTGACAGAGAACTAAGTGATGGTAGCAGGTAAACATAATTGAGAATAAATATGTAATCCATTGTCTTTAGGACTTCTGTACGTCAGACTAGCAGATTTTCCAGACTATTGGATAAGTCTCCTTTTATGAGGTACTTGTATTTCACTAATTTAATACGTTACACAGTGGTGTAATAAAATTTCCAGTGAAGTCATGAGGTTAAAGGGAGCAGGAAATACACGAACATTCTAGACCTCAGCCACCAATCTACCCTCATTTCTGACTTCTGGCATTGAGTACCCCAACCCTGGCATTAATATACCTACTGTCCCCCAGTTCAGAGCTAATCCCTTGCTTCATTGTGAACTCCTGCCTCTGGCCTTGCACCTCAGTACACCCCATCTTGCATTCCAGACTAAAGAGTGAGTCAGTCAGATGCAGTACCATCAAGGCTTCCAAAAAAAAAATCAGATACTAGCTTAGGGGCTCCCAACCTTTTTTTATGCCATGGACCCCTACCATTAACCGAGGGGTCTGTGGACCCCAGACTGGGAATCCTTGTGCTAGGTTGTCCGAGTTTTACTGCACTACTTTATAGAGTCATTTTCTGATACTTATACTAGCCGTATTCTTAAGGCTCATAAGCAATGTCACTTGTTAATTAAGGTCAAACGTTACTACATATAACAAATTGATTTTTTGCTAGCAGCCCAGAAGATTTAAGCTTAACTATGCCACTTACGGGAAGCAGCCAGATAACAGGTAATTTATTATAAACTTTTACATTTGTTGATACTCCTCTTAATTGTGTCTTTGAAAAGAATTCCTGTCTACCAGCTACATTATTCCTCTTGGGACAGGATCCACTTCAGTTTTCTTCAGTTCAAGAGGGCAGATTTCAGCTTATAGGGGCCACAGCGGTGTACATCAAGCATGATAAAGACATGTACAGTATTCCTCTACACCATAATTGCTCAGCGCTCACGGACCATGCTTGACTGCAAAGATACCCGAGTTATTTTTTTCCCCTCCACTGCCTGCATGTTCATGTGCCAGTTGACATGAAATAGCTCTAATGAAATCTAAAAATGACACCCTTTATTTATTGATCGATTGAGGTACAGCACGGAGTAATCCCGGCCCTTCAAGCTGCACCGCACAGCAACCCACCAATTTTAACCCTAGCCTAATCACAGGACAATTTACAATGACCAATTAACCTACCAACTGGTACATCTTTGGACTGTGGGAGGAAACTGGAGCACCTGAAGGAAACCCATGCGATCCCAGGGAGAACGTAAGACTCCTTACAGATAGAGGCGGGAATTGAACCCGGGTTCCCTGTACTGTAAAGCGTTGTCTAACCACTATGCTACCATGCTGCCCCATGTTGAATCTACTAGTTTTTAGTCTGGCTTTCGCAGTTTGTGACCGATGTGTTCTTTTATCTTCTCATTCTTCATGCCCTGTCTCTGGCTTTTGTAATTACTGAATGTGCCATTCTCTTTCAGTTTTTCTGCTTTCTCGTTCAGCTGACTGGGATTGCCTCTGGCCTTGCACCTCAGTACATCCCATCTTGCATTTCAGACTAAAGAGGGAATGCTTCCACTCCGTGGCACACAGTCATAGCCAAAGAATACACAGCAAGCGCTTTGTTCTTCCTGCACCATCTTCTAATAGAGTCAACCAGGGATCCATCCTTGATGGCATCATCCTAGAAAGTGTTGTCAGGTTCTTCGAGTTCTTTGACAATACAATATTGCAGCCCTCGATCTTTAGACCTGCCCACTTCCTCAGTGTGAGAATATAAGAAATAAAAGCAAAAAAACGCTTTGTCTGCCAGATTTTTCACCTCTGTCCCACTTCCCTTCACCAACCCCATAACCCAATATTCCTTCAATATCTAAGAGCCATAGAAAAGTACAGCATAGAAACGCCCTTCAGCCCATCTAGTCCATGCCAAACCATTTAAACTGCTTACTCCCAATTGAACTGCCCTGGAACCGTAGCCCTCCGTACCCCTACCATCCATTTACCTATCCAAACTTTTCATAATCGTTGAAATCGAGCTTGCATGCACCAGTTGTGCTGGCAGCTCATTCAACACACTCACAACCCTCTGAGTGAAGGAGTTTCCTGTACTCTTTCAACCTTATTTACATCTTTCCAAGGTAGGTATCCAAAACTGCACACAATACACCAAATTAGATCTCATCAATGTCTTATACAGCTTCAACATAATATCCCATTTCCTGTACTCAATATTTTGATTTATATAGGCAAATGTGCCAAAACTTTTCTTTACAGCTCTACCTGTGACACTGCTTTCAATGAATTATGGACCTGTATTCCCCGATCTCTTTGTTCTTCCATGCTCTTCAGTGCCCTACCATTCACTGTGTAAGACCAACCCAGCAACTTTTTCTTTAACTTGCTAAATTTCCTCTCATTAAAGCATGTTCTTCACTGCTTAGTTTAAATCCTGAACAATTGGAATCAACCATTTCAATTCCATGATTTGCTAGGACATGGCCCCAGTCTGATTTAAATTAAGCCCAGCCCAAATGAACAGCTTCCCCTTTCCCCATTATCTCATAACTGAAGCCCATTTCTCCCAGGACGATGTTTGAGCCACACATTGAATTTGGAGATGCGACTTGGGAATTAATTCATAAATCATTTTATTTATTAATTGATTTATTCAGATTCAGCACGGAATAGGCTCTTCCGACCCTTTGAGCCACGCTGCCCAGCAATCCCCCAAATTAATCCTAACCTAATCACAGAACAATTTACAATGCCCAATTTTTTTTTTATTTTTTTTTAAAATTTTTTTTACTGAGTTAAGTATTGTATGTAATTAGTTTTGCTACAACAAGTGTATGGGACATTGGAAAAAAAGTTGAATTTCCCCATGGGGATGAATAAAGTATCTATCTATCTATCTATCTATCTATCTATTAACCTAGTACATCTTTGGACTGTGGGAGGAAACTGGAGCATCTGAAGGAAACCCACATGGTCATGGTCACTCCTTCCAGGCAGTAGTAGGAATTAAGCATGGGTCACCTGTACTGTAAAGTGTTGTGCTAACCATTATCCTACAATGCCGCCCCAAAACAAAGTTTTGACTTGAAATATTGACAGTCCCTTTCCTCCTACAGATGTTCCTCCAGCACATTGTTTGTTGCTTCAGATTCCAGCATCTCCAATCTCTTGTCTCACCATTACATTCCTTTTCACTTTCACAACTATAATGACCTCCTGGTACCACATTATTGTAGTCAGTTTGCTCATCCTTTCAAATTCATTTTATTGTTGTATACACCAGCGTGCAATGAAATTCATGGCCTGTGGAAGCTCAAATTATACATAGTTCAATAGTTCAATTAGTATCGCAAATGTTTACAGTATACAACCTGAAATTCTCACTCTTCGCAGACATCCATGAAACAGAGAGAAAAAATTCCCAAAGAATGAATGACAGAAAAACGTTAGAACCCCAAAGCACCCCTCCCCTTCTCCCTCTCCCACACACAAGCATTAGCAAAAGCATCAACCCTCCCCTCTCCCCCCAATTACTCCAGTGAAAGCAGCACCCCCCCCCCCACCGCACACCATGTGGTAGTAAGTCCCCAGAGACCGTGATCTAGAGTCCATCAGAAACTACTGTCCTTCCCAACACTTCAACATCTCAACAGGCCCCCTCTCTCCCCAATGAGGAAAAGAGAGATAATGTTCCTGCCACAACAAGATGGGAGGCCAACAGCTTGCTGTTTTGACGTTGCAACCTGCATAGTATAATTACTGCTATTGTAGTATTAATAATACAACAATAAATATAGCAACAAATGCAAACTAACAGAATGGTCTCAAGCAGCCATTCTCAGTGGGGGCCCTGGAACATTTGAAGGGGGCCACAGACTGAAAACTGTGAGAAGGGGAGCCCCAAGTGTTTATGGGGGCCCTGGTAACTGAACGGATGAAATACCCAAGCAGCAACCTTCATTGGAGTCAGTAGTTTCCCTTCTGTTTATAATATCTTTCCAACACACTGTTTGAATTTGGCGTACCTGGTAAATTCATTGCTTAAGCTCCTCCCACACGGCCTCACTTCAGAGTCAGTCGCAAATCAGACTGCACCGGGCCAACGTATTCTATCGAGGGTTCTCGCATCCATTATCGCCATACTTCATTTGAAGAACAACCCACCCAAGCTGAGGCAGAAATTCAAGAGAGTTTGATTGATCTGCAGAGTGATATAACTGCACGTCGTCAGTTCAGTCAGTTTCAAAAAGATTTTTGGATCAAGAGTGATCTGCCGAATAAATTTACAATACTGTGGGAAAAAGCCCAAAGATTTTTTTGTTGCCTTTCCCTCAACTTATCTGGTAGAGAGTGGATTCTGCAAGGTTGTTTCCTTGACAAAATCCAGGAACAGAATTGATACTGCAATAAGAGGTGACCTCTGACTGTCATTGTCTAATTTGCAGCCCGATATCATGAAACTTACAGAAAAGCACCTAGCTTGGTTCACATTAGGCCTGATAGATATTTAATTTCATACAGTCTTTTTTCAAGTTTTGTCCAGTATGTTGGAATGTTCAAGTTTTCTTGGTGTTCAATAATAAATGATTTTCTGTCTATCTGTTTGTGTTGTATTCCTGTTTGAAAGGGGAGCCCTGGAACCTGAGAAGATTTCCTAAGGGGGCCGTGGCCAAAAAAACAGTTGAGAATCACTGGTCTAAAGTATAGTAGCACAAAATAAAATGCTGAAATGACAGTAATGAATGAAATAGAATTAAGGGTTTGATAAGGTGGCCGCACCATCAGGAAGGGGGATGTGAAAGAGATGATTGTAATTTCAGTTTCTATTTTAATCCACAAAACATGTAGGAACCTTGCACCTCATGGACAAGTATAAAGCCTGAGGTTCCTGCAACACTACCTCTGGATCCCCATATTGTCACTGTGACCTACCAGATTCCTTACTGATTAAACTGTGTGGAAATAGCAGTCATAGGATATTATTAGACTCTTGGTCTGCATCCATCAATTGAACTTCAGGAAGGCAGAGTTCATAGTTTGTGTCAGGGGCAAGGGAATCAGGTGCTTCTGCTGTAAGTGGGGGGAGCGGATGCTTGGGTCCAGATATAACTATCATTCATTCTTTGGGGTTTCTCATTTGGTGGGTGTCTACGATGTGTAAGGATTTGAGGTTGTATGTTGTATACATTCTCTAATATTAAATTGAACCATTTTGAACATTTGAAATATTCTCTCATTATTAAGTCCTTTCTCAAGTGCCTCAGATGGAACTAGAACTAGTAAAAATATTTTGCAGCCATGGCATCCTATTTTCATGAGCTGAACTTCTAACTGTATTTTTGCAGTTAGGAAGACTCGCTTGTTTCACTCATCTGTGCCTATTCATCAACCCACTGCTGTTGAAACTCTCCTCTCTGTGTCGTTCTTAATTCCAGAAGAAGTCCAAGCTGTTGTGGTCAACATCCTCTGCTTTTTCACAACAGCTAGGTTCATTTGTTAATCAGTATCATGTTCCACCAAGCCAGTGTGAATGATTTTTTTTCTGTTAATTCTTCCAAACCCAATTTTCACCTCAGCTCAGCTTACCCCCAATTCTTATCTTTTACCCATCCATCTCTGCCTTTACCCTACCCTGAATGGTCAGTCATCTGTCCTGAGCCTTTGTAATTTCCATCCCCAAGCCTTCACATTTCTCTCTCCTTCTTTGAGGCTCTTCTTAGAGCCAATCTCTTTGACCAAACATTTAATTACTACCCCCACCCCCAGCATCTTTTGCTGTGAATTGGTGTCAAATTTGTTTGATTAAATCCTTGTAAAGTCCCTGCAATGTACCATTCAGCTAGGTTTTCTAATGCACAGAAACAAACTGCAACAAATTCAGAGTGGATGAAAATATAGTCACATTTTATTATTTATTTCCAAGGGAAGATATCTCCACACATTATGGTCTGGAAAATAGCTTCAATCTTATAGCTCAAACAAACCACTTTTATACTTATACAAAATTAATTAGGTTGCTCCATTCCATAATGGCATACTTCCATTATCCACAAAGTTTCTAGGTCTTGTCATCTGTTTGATTTGTCTTTAGAGGCTGCGTCCTGTCCTGTTTTTCTCTGTTGTCAAAACATCCTCCTGCCATAAAACGCACACATATCCTGTTATAAAACACACATCTTGATAAAACACATACACACAGACTTATAAGCCTCCAATTCAAACTAACAAAGCACCATGGGATTTCACAGATTCCATTTTGTCACATTACATTTTACCAAAGTTACAAATTCATAAAGACTTCAAGGTTACGGATATATTACCACTTCCCTCAGGATTTTTACCTGCATAAAAGTAGCTGTTGTATTTTCAGAAAAATTGAGGTAGTGTTCATACTCAGCCCAGTGTAAAGCGATGCCGATTTTATTCAGCAATGGCAAATTTCTACATAATTTTCTGATGACCATCAGCAATACACTGAGGTGAACAGTTACAATCAGTATCTAAGCATAGAAAGCAACCAATAGTTGAATTAAAACACATTGCAAAACAATTAAAATTGTTAATGGAGCAAGGTGTTTGGAATTCAGTAACAATGTTTATGTATGTTTTCACCTTATACAGTTATTGCAGAAAATTAATCAGAATTTCTCTCTAACGTATTTGGAGTCATATTCGTAGTCAATGCTTCAAACACATTTAATGCTTGGGGATTAATGCTTTTCATATATTTTGTCTAGTCCTGAATACTCATTGTTTGTTGGAGACTTAACACCAGAAGTGGATGATGGAATGCTTTATGAGTTTTTCGTTGAAAAGTATCCCACGTGTAGAGGAGGGAAAGTGGTATTGGACAATCTGGGAAACTCCAAGTACGTACCAGTTTTTAAAAATATATTAGTGTTAAGTTCAGTGTTCTTTGAATGATGTCATCCATATTCTAGAAGTGGTCATAGTGATCATAACCTTTCTTGTGATATCTCAACGAAAAATATTTTAAACGATATTGTGTATAGATGGAGCAAATCAGTGCATTGGTACTGTGAATAGTGCGCCACAGACAGAATATGAGGTAATGCTCGCTGTTTATCATAGTCACTGGACGTTAGTCACAACAATGTGATGTGAGTGTTGCCTACAGCAGCACTCCGTGGAGTTTTTATGTTCTCCCTGTTCCTTAGCTAATGCAAATCTGTGAAGATTATGCTCCCCCTATTCCATGGGCTGAATTTGTTGGCGGTGTGATGTTCCTCGCATGGAGTGTGAGTGCAGCGAAGGCAATTGTTTTACTGGGCCTACTTGATTCGAGAGGATATTGAAACATGCCTTAACTTGAGGCTTGAGGACTGCCTGGGAGTTTGCATCGGGCTTTGCTTCAATCTGAGCTGTTACCAGCTACTGCACCGGATCAAAGTAAGCTGCAGAGAGTTGTAAGATTACTCAGGTCCATCATGGATACTAGCCTCCATAGTATCCAGGACATCTTCAGGGAGCAGTGCCTCAAAAAGGTAGCATCCATCATTAAGGACCCCCATCACCCAGGGCATGCCCTCTTCTCATTGCTACTGTCAGGAAGGAAGTACAGAAGCCTGAAGCCACACACTCAGCAATTCAGGACCAGTTTCTTCCCCTCTGCCATACGATTTCTGAATGGACATTGAACCCATGAACACTACCTCACTACTTTTTTATTTCTGCTTTTGCACTACTTATTTAACTTAACCCTCTCTCTCTGTCTCTCACTCTCTCTCACTCACTCACTCACACTCACTTACTGCAATTTACGGTATTTTTATATATTATGTTTTGCGTTGTACTGCCTCTGCAAAGTTAACAAATTTCATGAATTATGCTGTTGATATTAAAGCTGATTCTAATTCTGATGTGCACCATCTTCTTTTGGCCACCCTTTTCTCTTTTGTTCAGTCTTCTTCACCCATCCAATCCCC
Source organism: Hemitrygon akajei (assembly GCF_048418815.1). Taxonomy (NCBI): domain Eukaryota; kingdom Metazoa; phylum Chordata; class Chondrichthyes; order Myliobatiformes; family Dasyatidae; genus Hemitrygon; species Hemitrygon akajei. The sequence continues at coordinate 18,406,656 of NC_133147.1, read as the reverse complement.
ATTCATTTCCAACTTGGTCCCGTATAATCAGAATCAGGTTTAATATTACCGGCATATAATGGAAGAGAGATGCTATGTATTACCACGTGCAATCAACTTCACTTGCCCCTTCATTGATATGTTCCCACAACTAATGATCTCACATTCAAGGACTCTTTATCTCATGTTCTCATTACTTAATGCTATTTATTTATATTTGCATTTGCACAGTTTGTTGTCCACTGGACTCTGGCTGATCTTAGATTAATCCTGTTATAGTTACTATTCTATAGATTTGCTGAGTATCCCCCCAAAGAAAATTAATCTCTGGATTGTATATGGTGGCATATATGTACTTCGATTATAAATTTACTTCAAACTTCATTTAAGTGTGCATGGTAAAATATCCGAGGGACTTTGGTTGACCAATTCAAAAGCTGTCGTACACAGGCAAAGTATTCAGGTAAGAAATGAAACATAGGTTTTTCAGTTTTTCATATGTTTTTCAGATTTTTTTTCCCCTTTTATTTTTTAGAGGCTACGGCTTTGTGAAGTTTTCAGATGAAGCTGAACAGAAGCGTGCACTTGCTGAGTGTCAAGGCGCTATTGGCATTGGAGGGAAAGCTTTAAGACTGAGTGTAGCAATACCAAAAACGTAAGTAGCTCAAAGGTTGGGTGTTGCACTTCCTACACTATCTTTCTGAACCTTTTATTTGCACTATTAAGTTTAAAATAGTCCTTTAGAAAAGTTTGGGGCAATGCTTATATCTAAGCACTTGTAGAATCATGATTATGTGCCATGTTGTTTGACGTGGGCAATCATGGTCTTCTGTCTGTCTTTAATATGCCCGAGGGGAAAACCTAGTTCATGCTGTTGTTCCTTTCTCCATTCATGACCGTGATTGCTTTTGGCAAATATTTCTACTGAAATTGTTTGCCTTCTGGGCAGTGTCTTTACAAGACAGGTGACCCCAGCCATTAACAATACTCTCCAGAGATTGTCTGCCTGGCGTCAGTGGTCGTATAACCAGGACTTGTGATCTGCACCGCCTGCTCATACGACCGTCCACCACCTGCTCCCATGGCTTCACCTGGCCCTGATCTGGGGCTAAACAGGTGCTACCCCTTGCCCAAGGGTGACCTACAGGCTAGCGGAGGGAAGGAGCGCCTTGTACTTCTTTTGGTAGAGACGTATCTCCACCCTGCTGCCCAATTTGTAGAAAACACTGCACTAGATTAATTGCATCGTGTTACTCAAATGCATTCGTATCCCAAAAGTTCTTATCTACAATGATTAGTTTTAGTTGGAGTGGTAAGAAGCTGTGATTTCACGATGTGCTTTAACACTAATGTGCAGAGACCCAGAACATTTTACATTAGTGATAAAGAATGGAGGTTTTGTAGAAGAGTTAATTTTGCAGATGTAACACCATTGAAGTATACAACACTTAATTAGTAAAATTATATCCAATTCTCAGAGGCAATAATTACAGTCAATTACAGCTTAAAAGATAATTTGTTGTTGTGTCTCTATTTAAAAGCACATATTTATTTTTCAGGAACTATCTTTTTACTGTAATGTGACAGGTAAAAATATTTTTAAATTTCAGAAATCGTGTAGTGAAGGCACCCGACTACAGCCAGATGTATACTTATAGCTACAGCCAGTACTACCAACCATACCAGAATTACTATACTCATTGGGGGTATGATCAGTACACTGGAAGTTACAGCTACAGCTACCAACAGTATGGTTATACACCAAGTACCATTCAGGTAATGTTTTTGAAAAGCTAGAGAACTAGACCACCACCTACTACATGTTAGGTTGATCAAAAGAATTGTTCCCATTTTTCACACTCAGCAGCCACTTTTATGAGGTACCTCGTCTATGAAATAATGTGGCCACTGAGTGTATGTTCATGGTCTTCTGCTGCTTTAGCCCATTCACTTCAAGCTTCAACATATTGTGTATTCAGAGATGCTCTTGTACACACCACAGTTGTAAAGTGTGGTTATCCTCTGACCCCTCTCACTAACAAGACCCACAGAACTGCCTCTCGTTGGATGCTTTTTCGTTTCTCACACCATTCTCTGTAAACTCTAGAGACTGTTGTGCGTGAAAATCTCAGGATATCGGCAGTTTCTGAGATACTCAGACCACCCTGTCTGGCATCAGCAATCATTCCACTTAGATCACATTTCTTCCTCATTCTGATGTTTGGTCCGAACAATGACAGACCCTCTTGACCATGCCTGCATGCTTTTATGCAGTGAGTTGCTGCCACATGATTGGCTGATTTAGATATTTGCATTAACGAGCATAGACCATAAGACCATAACATATAGGAATAGAAGTAGACCATTTGGCCCATCGAGTGCTCCACCATTCAATCATGGGCTGATCCAATAATTCCACAGATTTACCACCCTCTGACTAAAGGAATTTCTCTGCATCTCAGTTCCAAAAGGGCGTTCTTCAATCTTGGAGTTGTGCCCTCTTGTCCTAGAATCCATTACCATGGGAAATAACTTTGCCATATCTAATCTGTTCAGGTCTTTTAACATTTAAAATGTTTCTATGAGATCCCCCCCTCATTAGGCTTCATTGTATTTACTCTGAATGCCTGCATGGAAATGAATCTCAGGGTACTATCAGCATGTGTACCTAATAAAGTGACCACTGAGTATATAAGCCCTCTACACTCTTTGTCTTTATTGCTTTCTTCCAATATCCTGTATTAGTTTATAAATATTGTGGGTGAAGACAGCTATCAAGTACAAATTATATTGAATGACTTTGAAAGTTCAGTTTGGAGTTAATCAACAATTTGGAGGTGATGTAACAAATGAATGGACAAAATGATGACTAATGGGGGATAATGCAGGGAAATTTTCTACTCACTTTCATAGGAAGAATATTAAAGCAGAACCAAATGAAGTGGTGTCACTCTAATGAACGCTTCAGAGAGATCTGAGTGTACATGTTCAAAAGACTGCAATTAATGTCATGCACAGCATTTAATTTGCAACATAAATGTAATGTTGGCCTTTGTTTTAAGAGGTTAGAGTAGAAAGGGTAGGGAAGCCTTGCTACAGCAGAGCTTTGATGAGACCACTCTTGGGAAAATGTTTCCAGTTTAGGAGGATGAGAAGTATTAGTATTGAAATGGGAGCTGATTTGAAAGGGGAGACATCTTCCCTAGTGGGCAAATCTATACTGAAGGGAATGGTTGTAGGATATAAGATGATTCATTTAAAACTGAAATGCTGAGTTACTTTTTTTGATAGTCATAGAATCATAGAGAAGTACAGCACAGAAACAGGTTCTCTGGCCCATCTAGTCTGTGCTGAACCATTCAAGCTGCCTACTCCCATCAACTACAACCCTCCATCCTCTACCATCCATGTACCTATCCAAACTTCTCTTAAATGTTGAAATTAAGCTTGCATGCACTGCTAGTGCTGGCAGCTTGTGCCACACTCTCACGACCTTCTGAGTGAAGAAGTTTCTCCTCATTTTACATAGAGATATAGAAAACCCACAGCACAATACAGGCCCTTTGGCCCACAAAGTTGTGCCGAACATGTCCCTACCTTAAAATTACTAGGGTTACCCATAGCCCTCTATTTTTCTAAGCTCCATGTACCTATCCAAAAGTCTCTTAGAAGACCCGACCGTATCCGCCTCCACCGCTGTTGCCGGCAGCCCATTCCACGCACTCACCACTCTCTGCATAAAAAACTTAACCCTGACATCTCCTCTATACCTAATCCCCAGCACCCTAAACCTGTGCCCTCTTGTGGCAGCCATTTCAGCCCTGGGGAAAAGCCTCTGACTATCCACATGATCGATGCCTCTCATCATCTTATACACCTCTATCAGGTCACCTCTCATCTTCTGTCGCTCCTTAAACTTTTCACCTTTCACCCTTAACCCATGACCTGTGGTTGTAGTCCCATCCAACCTCAGTGGAAAAGGACTGCTTACATTTACCCTATCTCTACATAGAAACATAGAAAATAGGTGCAGGAGTAGGCCATTCGGCCCTTTGAGCCTGCACCGCCATTCAGTATGATCATGGCTGATCATCCAACTCAGAACCCTGTACCTGCTTTCTCTCCATACCCCCGAATCCCTTTAGCCACAAGGGCTATATCTAACTTCCTCTTAAATATAGCCAATGAACCGGCCTCAACTGTTTCCTGTGGCAGAGAATTCCGCAGATTCACCACTCTCTGTGTGAAGGAGTTTTTCCTCATCTCGGTCCTAAAAGGCTTCCCCTTTATCCTTAAACTGTGACCCCTCGTTCTGGACTTCCCCAACATCGGAAACAATCTTCCTGCATCTAGCCTGTCCAATCCCTTTAGAATTTTAAAAGTTTCAATAAGATCCCCCCTCAGTCTTCTAAATTCCAGTGAGTATAAGCCTAGTCGATCCAGTCTTTCTTCATATGAAAGTCCTGCCATCCCAGGAATCAATCTGGTGAACCTTCTCTGTACTCCCTCTATGGCAAGAATGTCTTTCCTCAGATTAGGGGACCAAAACTGCACACAATATTCTAGGTGCGGTCTCACCATAATACCCTTCATAATTTTGTGTACCCCTATTAAAACTCCCCAGAATCTTCTGCAGTATGTTCTAGGGAATAAAGCCCTAGCCTATTCAATCTTTCCATATAACTTAGGTCCTCCAGTCTCAGCGACATCATCAAAGGTTGAGAGATTTTGGATTTCTGTACCCCGGAGACATTAAGGCTGACATAGATTTTTGATTTGGGAAATCATGAGTTACAGGGATCTTGCAGGAAAATGGTGTTAAAGCCAACAATCAGATCAGCAAAATTAATGAATAGTAGAGTAAGGTCTACTCCTGCTCCTATTTTGTATGTGTTTTATATTATGTATCAGCTGTGAGCTACTTATTTGTGGGTACCACATTTACACCACAGTTATCAAGAGAAATAGAGAATCATCACATTCTTCAATGGTATCTTTTTTTTACTGTGATCTGTTAAGTGTGGGGGCACTTTGAAATATCCTTCATTGTTTGCCTTCCAAAGTGTATTTTTAGTTCAGAAAAATTAATTTCTAACAAAGTAATGTCATTGTAATTGATGAGTATATGGCAGTGCTAAAGTTGGTTGAATGATTCTGTGTTTAAAGGTGAAGTATTTTCCTGCAAATTGTGTGAAATAGTGCCCGAATTAGTCGCACTGCTACATCTTTCTACCACTCATAGTGATGCATTTAGTTTTCTTTTGTTGTTGGAGTTTTTAATGATTTGCTGATTATGTTTAATACATGCATGGTCAGCATTTATTTCCCACACTTGGTTACCATCTGCTAACTCTCTGGCTATTTCAAAGTCAAGCACAATCATTCCTACAGTTCTAACCGAAAAGCTCCGAAACCTGGGCCTCTGTACCTCCCTCTGCAGCTGGATCCTTGACTTCCTCATTGGAAGATCACAGTCTGTGCGGATCAGAAATAAGTCAAGTCAAGTCACTTTTATTGTCATTTCGACCATAACTGCTGGTACAGTACACAGTAAAAACAAGACAACGTATTTCAGTACCATGGTGCTACATGAAACAATACACAAACTACACTGAACTATGTAAAAACAACACAGAAAAGATCTACACTAAACTACAGACCTACCCAGGACTGCATAAAGTGCACAAAACAGTGCAGGCATTACAATAAATAATAAACGACAATAGGCACAGTAGAGGGCAGTAAGTTGGTGTCAGTCCAGGCTCTGGGTATTGAGGAGTCTGATGGCTTGGGGGAAGAAACTGTTACATAGTCTGGTTGTGAGAGCCGGAATGCTTCGGTGCCTTTTCCCAGAAGGCAGGAGAGAGAAGGCTTTGTTAACACCTCCACCTCACTGACGCACCACAAGGATGTGTGCTTAGCCCACTGCTCCACACTCTCTATACCCACAACCACTCAAACGCCATCTATAAATTTGCTGATGACACAACTATTTTATATGGTGACAAGAAGGCATATAGGAGTGAGATAGATCAGCTGGTTGTGTGGTGTTACAGCAACAACCTTGCACTGAATTATCAGTAAGACAAAAGTACTTCAGAAAGGGTAAGACAAGGGAGCACACATCAGTCATAGAGGGATCAGAACTGGAAAGAGTGAGTAATTTCAAGTTCCTGGGTGTCATCATCTGTGAGGATCTATCCTGGGCCCAATCAATGCAGATACAAGGAATGCACCTCAGCAGCTATATTTCATTAGGAGTTTGAAGAGATTTGGTATGTCACCAAAGACACTTGCAAATTTCTACAGATGTACTATGAAGAGCTTTCTCACTGGCTGCATCATTGTCCTGTGTACTGTTCAGCATCGAAAGAAGCTGCAGAAAGTTGCAAACTCGGTCAGCTCCATCATGGATGCTGGTCTCCCCAGCGTCCAGGACATCTTCAAGGAGCAATGCCTCAAAAAGGCAGCATCCGTCATTAAGGACCCGACCACCCAGGACATGTCCTCTTCTCAGTGCTACCATCAGGATGGAGGTACAGGAGCCGGAAGGCACACACTCAATGATTCAGGAACAGCTTCTTTAAAAATGATTATTTTATGACTGGTAGTTTACTTGTCACCATTTCTAATACTTATTACAATCTGTATGACTCAGTTGATTATTTTCAAATTCCCCTTTTGAACTCCTCTCTGCAGATCATTTATCTGGATCACTCTTGTTCTGTACATTATTCATGTAGCTCTATCCATTGTTCCACTGTCCCCTTGATGTTTTGTAAACATTATGATTTTTTAAAAAGCTGCAAATCATACAGAGATTCTGCAGATGCTGGAAATCCAGAACAGCACACATAGAATGCTGGGAGAGCTCAGTAGGTCAGGTCGCATCAACGGAAAGGAAAAATGTCGATTTTTCGGGCTAAGAGCGAAAAGCTGCAAAGGATTGTAAACTCAGCCTGCCCTGTCGTGTACATCAGCTGCCCTACCATCAAAAGACGATGCCTGAAGAAGGCAGCATCCATCATTAAGGATACTTATGATCCACGATATGCCCTCTTTTCATTACTACCAGAGGGAAGTGGTACAGGAGCCTGAAGGGGTATACTCAATGTTTTAGGAACAGCTTTCCCCTTCCATCATCAGATTTCTGAATGGTCCATGAACCCATGGGAAATACCTCACTATTTTGCTCTCTTTTTTGCTGTGTATTTTTAAAAATATATTTCTTGTTGTGGCTTACAGTAATTTTCTATGTCTTGCACTGCACTGCCACAAAACAACAAATTTTACAAGCTATATCAGTGATAATAAACTTAATTTTGAATTTTAACTGCAACAAAGTTTAACCACTTAATGAATTATTTTGACCTTACTAAACAAAGCTTTGCTAGCACACATTTCTACTATGAGGAACTTCTCCCAACTGTCAGCAAAGTTGTGCTACTTTTAAATTAATACTAACAATTTCACAAGGTCCCACCATTTGGGCAACTGCTGACAAGATCATTTAGGATAAAGTTTCAAAGTTCAAAGTAAAATTTATCATCAGAGTGCATACATATATCTTTGAGATTCTTTTTCCTGCGGCATACTCAAGCAGATCTATAGAATAGTACTTGTAAACAGGATCAATGAAAGAGCAAGAGCGTCGCAGACAGCAAACTCTGCAAAGTTTGTGTGGACAAGTAGCAAAAAGACAAAATAACCGTAAGTGTGGGATTTGGAGGGTACCAGAAATACATTGGGATATGTCGGTTGAAACAAACTTATTGTTATTTACAGAGTTATGAAGAAGTTGGAGATGATGCTCTGGAAGGTAAGCTCAACAATTTTACTGTGTCTAATATAGTTTAATCAAAATCTACCGAGTTATTGGTATTTTAAATTGATTTGCCTGTCCCTTTATTGTAATTGAAAATTATTATAGTCTACAAGGTTAATCAAATAGACTTGTTGTGCAATAACAGTTCACAAGAAAGCCTCACATTCTTGTTATCACTGGTTCCTGCGATTTTTTTCCCCCCCACAATTTTACTGTTTATCATTTTTTCACACTTTTATATGCTCTTTCAGGAAAAAAATGACAGAATTTCATCACAGAGGCAGCCACTTCACCCTTTATATCTGTTCTGCTTGTTTCAAATTAGACCAATTCACTTCACACTTTTACCTTTCAGTTGTATTATTTTTTACTATTTCTTTATTCAGTGGTTGGGTTGAGTTGTTTTCCGATCTTGGCAATCCATTTGCAAATGTGTCATCGCCATGCAAGGAGACATCATCAGGGTGCTGTTTATTTGGGCTGTGTCCTCTGAGTGTTTGGCCTTTATATACTTATCAATCCACTGATTGGCCATCTTTATGGAAACTCAGTTGTGATGTAGGGAGTGGGGGGGTCTTGTCACTGATTGGTTGTGTGATGAACTTTGTGTGTTGTGTTCTGGAATTTTGCCCTCCTTAAATTTTGTTTGAAGTTCACCTTATGGTTGATTTGATAATCTATAATATAGAGTGTTAGCATTGAGACCACCAAAATTTCCCTAGGCAGGCTTCTAAGATGGTTATTGGTTGTTGACGTTCTTCACTATGATTAGTTCAAAGTTCAAAGTAAATGTTATTATCAAAGTACATATATGTCACCATATACAACCCTGAGGTTCATTTACTTACGGGTATTCTCAGCAAATCAGCAGAATAATAACTATAGCTAGATCATGGAAATATTAACCAGAGTGCAGAAGACAACAAACCGTGCAAGTGCAAATATAAATAAATAGCAATAAATAATGAGATAAAGGGTCCTTAAAGTGAGATCATTGGTTGTGGGATATTTCAATGATGGGGCAAGTGAAGTTGAGTGAAATTATCCCATTTATTCAAGAGCCTGATAGATGAGGGGTAATAACTGTTCCTGAACCTGGTGGTGTGAGTCCTGAGGCTCCTGTACCTTTTATTTGATGGCAGCAGCGAGAAGAGAGCATGACCTGGCTCGTGAGGATCTCTGATGAGGGATGCTGCTTTCCTGCAACCGCGTTTCATGCAGACGTTCTCAATGGTTGTGCGGGTTTTACCCGTGATGTACTGGGCCGAATCCATTTCTTTCTGTAAGACTTTCCGTTCGAAAGCATTGGTGTTTCTGCACCAGGCTGCGATGCAGCCAGTAATCTCCACCACGCATCTATAGAAGTTTGTCAGAAGTTTAGATGTCATGCCTAGGTTGTGGGGCTCTCTGAGGTTAGACGCTGCTTTCCTCTGACAGTGTTTCATGTATACTGCAGCATGACCTCTGTCACGTCAATGGTGCTACTGCTTCTTTAAACACTTTCAGTGCACTGATCCAGATTTTCCTGGAGATTTTGTCCATCATCTACTCATTAAAGGTGCAAAATTAAAAAGAAGATTATGGAGCAAGTGATGGACCATCTGGTATTTTCCTGGCAGCCCCTTCGTTATCTCCCATGCCTGGAAGTTAATTATTATGCTCCTCCCCCCAATTAAAATTAATGATAGCCACTGTTCTCATAGATAGAAGCTGCTCTTGTGCCAGCCCCACAATGATGCAGAAGTATTATATCTGATAAATTTTATTTGCTTCATTTCTCATTTTTGTCCTCTGTACATTAAAAGAGTCTGATATATTTGAGAGATCCATTTTTTTATTATATGTGATAAAGTGATTTCAGTAAAGATCTTTCCAATCAAATGCTTTCAATCCCAAATGAATTAGTATGAAGCAAAGTGACATTATGGCAAGGTACCTGTTCTAGTTACATCATACCTTTGTACCCTGCTATCTGGTGATTTTACCACACAAATACGGGTTAATAACTTTTAACAATATATCTTAGTTTTCTAGCAAACTCTCATTTTGTCATTATCCTAAAGACCTGTTCTGCCAGTCGCATACAGATTGGTTCTCAGCTTGCCTGATACCTTGCCAGCAGGCCGGCTGTCAAAGTTATCCCATAGCTAATATTAAGATAAGATCTGGGCGAAAGTTGACAAATATCAGTTTCAATCCTGATACAGTTACGGAATTGCATAGATGTGGTGGGGGCGGGGGGGAGTTCAGTAATTTTAAAATACATTGTCTTCATTATTAATTCCAGCTGGTCACATAATTATTATTATATCACATAATAACAGCTGGATTTCTGAAATATATCAGGTTCTCTTAATGTACAGAGAACTAAACAAGATGACATAATTCCAGGAAATATCATGCCCGATGTATGAGTAGATATCTGAGTATGTGACAATGCATCCACCTTTTCCTGGTAGGTTTCTATGTCAATTTATTCTAATTAAGGGAAATATGGAGGAAATTATCAACTGAAAGTTTTTATTGAAGGAAAATAGGGACTATTATTTGGTTCAAGCGTCTGCTAATAGACAATTATCTTTCATAGGTATTTTGGGATTTGGGATAATTTAGGATATTTTATTTCCCTTCATTTTAATTTCAGTCCACTAGTTGTAACTCAGGTGCTTATCAATAAGAGAGCAGTTTTGGTTGACGAGTAGAATACTTACTTACTGCCTGTTAAGCCGTGGGTGTTTAGGGGAACAATGAATGAAGATCATCCATCTCTGGCAGAGTTCAGTGCTTCCTTCGGCCTATCAGTAGCTTCCTCTTGGTTTCGATGGAGACTCAGGAATATCGTCGCACTCAGATGTAGAAGGATTCTTCATTGCTATTTCCATTATAATTTTATTTTACTAGTCAGGCTTGTCAGTCCTGAGCTGAACCCCCAAACCTGGAGGACTGGTGGACCACTCTTAGTCTGGCCTCTACCCTTTGACCTGTTTGGCATGGGTGACCCTACTAAGAGCCAAAGCATAAAGCCCTGACTCTAGCCAACATAGCCCTCCCAATCATTGAGGCAAGCAAGCCTCCAAACCCCATACGACAAGGTCATGGTCCTCTTGGAGGCGGCGAGTAGAATGGTAGGAGATATCTATGGGAAATGGAAGGACAATATCCAATCAGCATTGCTTCTAATTGCAACTTTGAGATCATGGTAGATGCCTGACCTATAATTGTCCATTATATTTCATTTATGCAACAATGGCACCACTGTCATTTCTATGGTGTTATGCATCATGGCACCAAGATACGCAGAATAAATTAGCTTCAGACACAGGAGGTCAGCGCTAGAAGTCAGGAGCAGAGGAGGATGTGTAAGCCCAAGTGTAACTTTCTCCCATCGTGGCAAATCCCTTGGCTAATTAGAATGATAATATAATAAACAGAAGTAGAGAACACTGATGCCAACTCAACTGCAATGACAAGAATTTTAAAGCAATGATGTAATGTTGAATCTTTATAAGGCTGTGCTGAGGCCTCGCTGGGAGTATTGTGAGCAGTTTTGGGCCTTTTTTGTAAGAAAGGATAGAGGCTTGGAGAAATGCAACACAGAAACAGGTCCCTTGGCCAATCCATTCTGTGCTGAACCATTTAATCTGCCTACTCCCATCAACCTGCACCCGGACCTTAGCCCTCCATACCCCTACCATCCATGTACCTATCCAAACTTATCTTGAATGATGAAATTCAGCTCGCATGAACCACAGTCAGCTCGTTCCACACTCTCACAACCCTCTGTATGAAGAAGCTTCTCCTCATGTTTCTCTTAAGCTTTTTCACCTTTCACCCTTAACCCATGACCTCTGTTTGTCCAACCTCAGTGGAAAAAGCCTGCTTGCATTTACCCTATCTATACGCTTATAACTTTGTATGGAAAGGAAAGGTACGTCGCATCTGGAGTTTCTCCAGTTAGATCACCAGCTCATAACCCAGCACAGATGGAAAGCGTGCAGGGGAGCCGGCTGAATTGGAACTTGGGACCTTTCATCCCAAAGTCCGGCACTGATGCCACTACTCCACCAGCCAGGTCATAATTTTGTACACCTCTATCAAATCAACTCTCAGACTTCTAGGTTCTAAGGAATAAAGTCCTAACCTATTCAATTTTTCCATATAACTCAGGTCCTCCAGATCTGGCAACATCCTTGTAAGTTTTCTCCGTATACTTTCAACCTTGTTTACATCTTTCTTGTCGGTAGGTGACCAAAACTGCACACAATACTCCAAATTAGGCCTCATCAATACAACTGAAACATAACATCCTATGTCCTGTACTCAGTACTTTGATTTATGAAGGCCAACGTGCCAAAGGCTTTCCTTAAGTCCCTATCAACCTATGCTAACATTGGAGAGGGTTCTAAGGAGGTTGCAAAAATGCTTCTAGGATTGAACGGCTTTTCATATGAGGAGTGTCCATGGTTCTGTGCCTATACTCACTGAAATTCAAAACAATGAGGGGAATCTCATTGCAACCCATTGAATGTTGAAGGCCCTCAATAGAGTGTGTATGGAGAGGTTGTTTCCTATGGTGAGGGAGTCTAAGATCATAGGGTGCAGCCTCAGAATAGAGGGATGTCCATTGAGAACAGAGATGAGGAATTTCTTTAACTAGGGATTGGTGAATCTGTGGAATTCGTTGCCACAAGCAGCTGTGGAGGCCAAGTAATTGGTTATAGTTGAGGCAGAGGTTGATAGATACTTGATTAGTCAGGGAATGAAGCATTATGGGGAGGAAGCAGGAGATCGGGCTGAGAGGGAAATAAATTGGCCATGATGAAATGCTGGAACAGACTGGATGGGCCAAGTGGCCAGACTCTGCTCTTACATCTTAAGGACTGTGAATTGTTGATATATTGGTGAGTATTGTTACACCTGTAGTTTGCAGTTCTAAAATAATGTGGTGTCTTGTTTATTGGATTGCACAGTAACTTTAGCATTTGTTTTGTAAACCTGAAGTCAGTTTTCTTCTTTGTTGATCCATGTAATGTTAGGACTATTGTTGGGAAGATGATTGCCAACCTGATGGACACTAAAGCCCTAGTTTATCCATTAAAAGAGGTAATGAGTCACTTTATAATTATGCCTAAAGCATTAAACATAGTTACGTGAGTTCAGGAAATAAGAATTTTAATCAACGTTTTGTGATTTTTAAAAAATGTTTGCTGTATGTTTTATGGAGGTAAAACGCCCTGGTGTGAAATCCTTTCATTTTTTAAATTGTTCTCCTATCCCATGGATTTCCTCCTCATAGTTTTCAGAAATTAGTTTCCGTAAATTTAATTCTGTCTCAGAAGAAAATAGAAGACCATCAGGAATAAGGCCAGTGGAAGATTAGAAAAGCTGAAAATATGACTGGAACTTGAGACTGAAAAGATGGAGACACCATGCTAATAAAATGCAGATAGGCTCAGGGAGATATAGTGAAAAGAAACTTCAGCGATAGGCAATTTTATCTGTTGTAGATTAGCTCAAAGTAAAGTAACTTTTATTATCAGAGTACATATACAGCTGCAAGAATAAGTTTGTGAAACCTTTGCAAGTACCTGTTTTTATGCATTAATCATTCATAAAATGTGGTCTGATCTTCATCTTAAGTCACAATAATGGGCAAACACAATCTGCCTAAACTAACAACACACAAACAATTGTACTTCTTGTCAATACTGAGTACACCATTTAAACTATCAAAGTCTAAGTTCAAAAGAGTATGTGAGCCTCTGGGGTAATGCCTTCTACAGAAGTTATTTGGAGTCAGGTGTTCCAGTCAATGAGATGAGATTGAAGGTGTAGGTTGTAGAGGTGCCCTGCCCTATTAACAAAAATGACACGCAAAGTCAGATTACTGAGAGAGCCTGCTCTTCTCAAAAAAGATCTGCTTATGTGCACCATATCTCGATCAAATCAACTTTCAGAGGACCTTAGAAGAAGAATTGTAGAGATGCATGAAGGTGGAAAAGGCTACAAAAGCATTTCTAAGGACCTGAGTGTTCATCAGTCCACAGTAAGAGAAATTGTCTGCAAATAGAGAAAATTCAATACTGTTGCTACTCTCCCTAGGAGTGGGTGTCATGCAAAGATCACACCAAGAGCACAATGTGCAATGCTGAAGGAAGTGAAAACAAACCCGGGGTAACAGCAAAAGATCTGCAGAAACCTCTGGAATTTGCAAAGGCCTCTGTACTTGTGTCCAGTATAAGAGACTACCTGGATGTTCCACAGCGCTTCTGGGATAAAGTTCTGTGGATAGATGAGGTAGAAGTTGAACTTTTTGGTAGAAACGCAAACCACTGTGTTTGGAGGAAAAAGGGCACCGCACACCGATACCAAAACCTCATCCCAGCATGGTGAACGGAGCATCATGGTTTAGGGTTGCCTCGGGACCTGGACAGCTTGCAATCGTTGAGGGAACAATGAATTCAAAATTGTATCAAGACATTTTTTAGAATGTCAGAGTAGCAATCCGTCACCTGAAGCTTAATAGAAGTTGGATGATGCAACACGACAATGATCCAAAACACAAGAGTAAATCACCAGCAGAATGGTGTAAAAAGACAAAAATTTGTGTTTTGGAATGGCCAAGTCAAAGTCCAGACTTTAACCCAATTGAGATGCTGTGGCATGACCTGAAGAGGGCTGTTCATGCAAGATAGCGCAGAAGTATTGATGAACTGAAACAGTTTTGTATGGAGGATGGTCTAAAATTCCTTTTTGCCGTTGTGCAAGTCTGATCAACAGCTACAGCAGGGGTTCCCAACCGGGAGTGCGACAAAGAGTGGCTTGTGTCCTTGAGTGATGAGTCATGAGTCATCACTCAGCCAGCTGCCAGTGTGCCTTGAGACGTGGTAGTAACATTTGTCCCAAGCACGCTCCAGTCTCCCGCTGCCCAAGTTAGCATTGAGGATTCTCATCAGTGTTACATGGGAAGTTACACCTCAGAGTCGAGGAGTCTCATCATTGTTAGCTAGAAGGTTACATCTCAGAGTTAAAAATCATCTCATAATGCCAAAATCTTTATACATCCCGAATCAACCATCAAGTAACGACTTCACGTTAAAACCAAACCTGCAGACAGTAGGTAAATTATTCAATTATAAAATTTTTAAAAGCCGCATTTTGCTAAAAAAGCAGCTGAAGTTATTCATTCGTATTTGTCTCAGTGCATTAAAGAAGTTTTTGAATTTCAAAGGTTTTTTTCCTCTTAAAGGTTTTTTTCTTGAATCGTTGATAATTTTGAATTATGTTAGTTGAGGAGGTATGATTAGCACCGAGGATTTTGAATTGTGTGATGGGAGTTCATATCTCCAGTAATCATCAGAAATAGGTGTGTAAATTCAATAGAGAGTAGCCTAATAATTCGCGTTGCATCCCTGTAGCATTTCCACCTGACGATTTATCTTGGCTTAACCGCAGATAATATCGTAATATAATATTCGAAAGCATATTTCTCATGATACTTTGCTATAGGCATGTCTGGTTGAGTAAAGCAGTCATTCCTGACAGATAGTTTTTCTCATATTAGCTCATACTTTTCCCTTCATTAACCCTTCATCATGTCAAAAAGAGGGAAGTGGAATGATGACTATGTGTGCTTTGGTTTCACTTGCACAACAGGAAATAATGGCTTGCAAAAACCCCAGTGCATTCTTTGTAGCGTTGTGTTTTCCAACTCAAATCTGAAGCCATCCAAGCTTCAAGAGCACTTCAAGAACAAGCATGGCGTAGCTGATGTTGAAGGACATGATGTTGGGTCATTGAAAATCAAAAGAGCTCGTTTTGATTCACAAGGAACTCTTCCAAAATTAGGTTTCGTTTCTGTTGAAAAACCACTACTTCTTGCTTCAGACCTTCGTCAGGTCTCGGCCCAAAATGTCGACAGTGCTTCTCCTTATAGATGCTGCCTGGCCTGCTGTGTTCCACCAGCATTTTGTGTGTGTTGTTTGAATTTCCAGCATCTGCAGATTTCCTCGTGTGAGCTACAGGAAATGTTTGCTGAAGGTTATTACTGCTAAAGGAGGTTCTACCAGTTATTAAATACAAGGGTTCACATACTTTTTCCAGCCTGGACTGTGAATTATTAAACAATGTGTTCAATAAAGACATGAAAAGTACAGTTGTTTGTGTGTTATTAGTTTAGGCAGATTGTGTTTGTCTATCATTGTGACAGATGAAAATCAGACCACATTTTATGAATACTTAATGCAGAAAACCAGGTAATTGCAAAGGATTCACAAACTTTTTCTTGCAACTGTATTTCACCACTTACAACCCTGAGATTCATTTTCCTGAAGGGATATTCAGCAAACCCAGAGCATAGTAACTGTAACAGGATCAATGAGAGATCGACCAGAGTGCAGAAAACAACAAACTGTGCAAATACAAATATAAATAAATAGCAATAAATAGCGAGAATAGGAAATAACAAGTTAAAGAATCCTTAAAGTGAGTTCATCAGTTGTGGGAACATCTCAACGGATGGGCAAGTGAGTGTAGTTATCCACTTTTATTCAAGAGCTTGATGGTTGAGGGTTTGTCACTGGCCTTGAACCTGGTGGTGTGAATCTTGAGGCTCTCGTATCTTCCACCTGAAGGAGCAGCGAAAAAAGAGCGTGACCTGGGTGGTGGGGATCTCTAATGATGGATGCTGCTTTCCTACGACAGCGTTTCATGTAGATGTGCTCATTGGTTATCTCATTATATTATCTCAGCTTCTGTCTCAAATTATCTCAACCATATTATCTCAACATTTTAACACAAATTCACTGCTATTTATACTTCTCCTGCCTTTGGCCCTTTGAGTTGTGCCGCCCAGCACCCCCCAGTAAACCCGATTTAACCCTAACCTAATCACAGTACAATTTATAATGACCAATTAACGTACCCTTTGGACCATGGGAAGAAACCAGAGCACTTGGGGAAAATCCACACATTCTATCGTGACACTTACAGAGGACACCAGAACTGAACTCCCAAACTCCAACGGCCTGGGTTGTAATAGAGTCTTCTTTTTAAAATAATTTTTTTTAATTGAATTTTCAAATGGTTACAGAAGGAAAAAAAATTATCAACCCTTCCCCCCTCCCCTTAACCCCTCCCCTCTAACATATCCCTGTAGAAAGAGAAAAAAAAAGAAAGAAAGAAAGAAAGAATGCCTGGATATCGGAAGATACCCACATGCTCCATGGAGTTCATAATAGCTTTAGTACCTATGTATATTTATTTCTTTCCCCAAATAACCAATAATTTTATCTTCGGAGCACCTGTATACTTAATCCTATCTGTTGTAAATAAGGGCGCCAAATTTTCCGAAATAGTTCATATTTATCTCTTAAATTATAAGTAATTTTTTCAAGTGGAATGCAGCTAAAAGACATATCTATTTTCATTTTCTTAATGTATGTTAAAATTCTTTTTCTTTTTACCGGTCCATTAAGCCCATTAACATTAAAACTTTAAAAATTCAGTAAATTAGTCATTATTTTTAACAGGGTTACTTCAGTCTATAGTAATACCTAACTTTTCAACTTTCGTAGTTCTCCGTGTTGCTATGTGTCTCCGCCCCCCCCCCCCCCCGATTGTCCAGGCAAAGAAAAAAAATTAAAGAAAAATAGATTATAAAGAAAAAAATAACAAAATACCCCCCTACGAATGTTGTGAATAAAAAAAACACAACATTACCCCCCTCCGTTGTACGGGTCATGGCAATTGCCATGATTACACATGTGAATCCCGTAGCAATCGATCCGAAGCTCCCCCCAGCTCCCCTGTAACATAAAAAAGTATATATAAGATAAGAAAAAATAATATCACTACTCGATTAATATTTCTCAAATTTGTACCTTTCTCCCCCTGTATCATATAATTAAGAATATATTTAAATATTCTTTTGTCCTTAAACATCCATCAACTCCATTCACTGTCCCTGTCTTCATCTTTAATCTGTTTCACTTTTAAATCTTTGGATGTAGTTAGCGAATATTTGGGAGTTCTTGTGCAAATTCTTCCGCATCCCGATAATCAGTAAAAGATCTTCTTTTTCCGTCATCCAAACAAAATATCAGGGTTGCCGGGTGGCGCAATATAAAATTATAACCCTTTTCCCATAAAACTTTTTTCGCTGAGTTAAATTCCTTCTTTCTCTTCAAAAGGTCATAACTTATATCAGGATAGCAAAGAACTGTTTTCCCTTCTACCATCAATGGCCCGTTTCTCTTTCTGGCATATTGGGCAGCCGCCTTCAGGATCTTTTCTTTATCTTGATATCTTAAGCGTTTTATCAAGATTGATCGTGGGTTTTGATCAACTTGAGGTCTTGATCTTAAGGCTCTGTGAGCCCTTTCAATTTCAATTAACTGGGCTCCTTCTTCCATTTCCCAAATTTCCGGAATCCATTTTTGAAAAAAATTTATTGGATCCTCTCCCTCTATACCTTCTTTAAGTCCAACAATCTTAATATTATTTCGCCTGCTAAAATTTTCAAGTACATCCACTTTTTCCAACAACCGTTTTCTTTCTGATGTCCAGGCAGAAATATTATCTTCCATTTTATTCACCCTATCAATGGTGTCTCCCATTGTTTCTTCCAAGTTTTTAATTTTCTTGTCCATTTTGTCTTGTCTTTTCATCATTTTATCAAACATAATCTTCATATTTTTAACATCTTTTTTATTACTTTTAATGCTTTAAATTCATGCGTTATTTGCACCAAAGATTTTTTTATGTCTGCAATATCACCTCCAACCTCTTCCTGTTGCTCTTCTTTGTTTGTCTTTTCATCTTCGTCTGATTTATCCAGAGAATCTGATTCCACCTCATATTCACTTTCACTTTCAGTTCCGGTCATAGCTGGGATTTGTAGTTTGGGTTGCTCGTGTTTGCGCATGCCCCTTTCTTCACGCATGCGCAATTCCTGTTGCTCTTTTTTTTTTGGAAATGGTTGATGTTGCCGCAGTTTCCTGTTCTGTATCGCCGGAGGTAAAATACACTTGAGCCCGAGGCTCTTTCATGGCGGCCAGCCTTGATTCTTTTCCAACTTGTGTTGTCTTCAAAGTAGTAGTTTTCTTCTGCTTCAGTTTAGGAGACATATCTTAAGACAATCCTGAGTAGTTTATAAGTAATTTTTAAAAAGTATTTACTAACATTTCTTCACTTAAACATTATTTTACTGGTTTTTTATGGGAGAGCTGGATTTCCACATCTCGATCTCACGTCATCACGTGACGTCCCCCTATAGAGTCTTTTCTGAGGTGAGGTAAGTTCCACAGGAAATGATTAGTTGAACCATGGTATGGAACAGAATGACAGCTTCTAATAAGTGTACAGAGGCCTATATGATGACATTCGTCTTGTCTCAACGTACAGTGGAGTAACCTCTTCCTGTGCAGAAGGTATGGAGATCCTGAGATGACCCTCTTAGCCTCACCTGTGTAGTCCATAACCCTATGAAAGCTTATGAAGCAATATGTTTGGCACCAGCTTGGCTGCAGGAGCTGCCGGAAGGATGGTCAATAACGTCCAGCCTCCTCTGTCTGGGTTTACTCCCGTAGCCTTCGCCTCTCCGGAGGCTGCCCACAAGGCAGTGGGGCTATTTACCCAGAGCTGGGGATCTGGTTCACGAGCACCAGGCCGTGTCCACACGCCGGTGGGCCTGCGTGCTGCTTGTGCAGGGGCCAGACCTCCTCCCCATCTTCTGTAATTCAGCCTGAGTCCAAAAGCAGTTCAGCTTCCGTGTGTTGCCAGCGAGGAGGCACTACAAAAGGCTTGCTACTGGAGAGGCCGTGTACTGGTAGGGAGAGGCTTACACCTTCAGCCCTACTGCTCACGAGATTTGTGAGCCAGCAGTGGACGCTGAAAGTGAGAACGGCAAGCGTGAGGGATATATAGATATAATAATGAGGAATGACATGCAAAAAGGATGGTGCATACACAAACTTTGGGAGGAAGGAATGAGAATAACAAGCCTTGAATTTTTATTTAATATTTTGGCTATACATACAGAATGATATACAAGCGAGTAGAACCATTGCCTCAGAGCAAGAGACCCAGGTTCAGTTCTGGCCTCAAGTGCTGTCTGTGTGGTGGTTGCAAGTTCTCCCTGTGGCCCTTTGGATCTACCCTTAGTGCTCTAGTTTCCTCCCAAATCCCAAAGATGTGTGATCAGTAGGATAATTGGCTATTGTAAGCTGCCCCTATTTTGCAGTTGAGTGTTAGAATCTGAGGGGGAATTGCTGAGAGAAAATGAGAAAAAACTGGGATTAATGTGGATTTTGTGTAAATGGGTAGCTTTGTTGTTAAATTGAGGTTTCTCTCACTAGGATCATAGAGTACCAAATGTAGAGGTTCATAGGATTTATGTGAATTACAACACCAGAGTGCCTTACGATTCTTTATTGTATAACTTGTTTTTGATAACCAAAATATTGATTTTAGGTCTAACAATTTCAAATACCAGCTATCGCAAAGATTCCTCACATAAAATCTGTATTTTTGTGTGAAGGATTACATTTCCCAATGCATGTTTTTTGATGTTTAATAATTACTTCATATTTGCAATTGTGTATTGTATATTGAAGTGTCACTATTACATCTGTCATGATTCAGATCCAGTTCCTTACTTTGATGTTGAAGAAGCTAATGCACAATTCATGGAACAGAGTGAAGAGTTCTACGATGCCCTAATGAATTGCCATTGGCAGCCATTGGACAGTGTTGTATCTGAAATCCCTGCCTCGGCCCTGGCCTAGCCACTAGAAAACTATGAAACTACTAGATACTCTATGGGATTGTGTTTTTCCCTTCACTCACATTTTCTGTAATAAGGTTCCTGAGAAAATGGACTTAAAATGCTGCACCCTCTTTTTCTAGTTTTATCCAAGGTTTTAAGCAAATAATTTCAAAAGAGATGTTTGTTTTTAGAATATTAGAATTAGAGCTGTTCAAATAATTAATCTGTTTTGCTCTGGAATGTTTTAAATGTGATGATAAATAGGAGCAAGAGCCAGAAATGTTATGTGGTATTCTCATAACCAAGTGTGGGGGTTCATAATTCCATGTGAATCGCAACACCAGAGAGTGCCTTATGGTTCTTTGTTGCATATGTCACTACTTCTGCGCAATATTGATTTTAAATCTAACAAACTCAAATGCCCACTGTCGCAAGGATTCCTCACGTAAGATCTGAATTTTTGCATAAAGTATTGCATTTATCAATGCAAGTTTTATGATGTTATTGCTGTTCACACTTATAGGCTGATACAGTATATTGTACGTGTGTGTGTGCGCGTATATGTTATGAATTTTAACATTGCTCACCTTCTGGGCTTTTGTGTTAAAAATCTACCAGGGTAAGCTAAAAAACGGTGTCTTTGTGGTCCTTTGAATGGTATAAGATTCTGTTCTGATTTTAAGATTATCAAAATAAAGGACGAAATGGAGGTTGCAATCAAAGTGAGTGTAGGACATTGTTACTGGTGTACATTCTTCTCAACATCTACCTCCAAAGCATGGGTGATTACAATCTTTGAAGCATGGGGTCAGATTTGCTTCCAGCTTTCAGAACGCAAGAACCCCAGCTGAAGTTACGAGCTATAGTTTAAAGAAAAAGATAAGTAATGTTAATGAACAATATTTTGTTTATTCTGCCTGTGCATCTCGCTGAATTTTATTTTTAGGTATTTTTCCAGCGTTGTTTATATGACCTGGTTACTCACTACTGAGTAGGACTCTAGATTTGTAAATTTATATAAAATAAAGATATGGTATAGTGTGAAAATTTATTTGTTAATAGAAAAAGTGTCAGGAATTTATTTAAGGCCATTAAGTCCTGCATGCAAGTGTTTATGTTTACATTTTCCTAGTTATGCCTTTGTTAATTTTTCAATTTTACGAAATGCAGAAGCCTGTAAAAGCAAAATTTATTTTGTAAACTAAAAATAAAGGCATTTTTTTAAAAATGAAAGTTTTGTTCGTGCTGAGTGCTATACCTTTTCCGAATTCACTGTCACGCTGGAATATGGGTCAAGATCACTACAGGGAGTCCAGTCAGATCTGTCGCAGCTCACTGTTTTCAATATGACACATAGGATATACAGTATTGCGTAAAAGCACAGGCTGGAGTTTAATAATAGAAATATTGTGCGCTCATTTAAATAGGTATGTCAATATTGTTACAGGTGACCCATGACAAGTACCGGGTAGGTAGCATAGTGGTTAGCACGGGTTCAATTCCCACCATTGTCTGTAAGGAACCCGTACGTTCTCTCTGTGACTGCAAAGGTTTCCTTCACATGCTCCAATTTCCTTCCACGGTCCAAAGACATACAGGTTGGTAGATTCATTGGTTATTGTAAATTGTCACGTGATTAGGCTAGGGTTAAATCGGGGGTGCTGGGCGCCTCGGCAGTAAGGGCCTATTCTGATTATGAGGAGAGATTGAGTCACCTGGGACTGTACCCGCTGGAATTCAGAAGAATGAGAGGAAATCTTATAGAAACACATAACATTATGAAAGGGATAGATAAGATAGAGGCAGGAAAGTTTTTTTCCACTGGTAGGTGAAACTGGAAGCAGGGGATATAGCCTCAAGATTTGGGGGGAGTAGATTTAGGATGGAGATGAGGAGGAACTGCTTTTCTCAAAGAGTGGTGAATCTGTGGAATTCTCTGCCCAATGAAGCAGTGGAGGCTACCTCGGTAAATATTTTTAAGACAAGGTTGGATAGATTTTTGCATAGTAGGGGGGATTAAGGGTTATGGGGAAAAGGCAGGTAGGTGGAGATGAGTCCATGGCCAGATCAGCCGTGATCTTATTGAATGGTGGGGCAGGCTCGATGGGCCAGATGGCCGACTCCTGCTCCTGTTTCTTATGTTCTTATTCCACGTCATACCTGAATAAATAAAGCAAAAACTAACCACGTCAGCATAATAATTTCAGAATCAGGTTTATTATCACCATGTGTCGTGAAATTTGTTAACTTAGCAGCAGTGCAATGCAATGCATGATAATATAAAAGAAAAAGTTAGATCAATTACAGTTAGTGCATATATGTATATTGAACAGATTAAAAATAGTGCAAAAGAGAAATAACATTTTTTAAAAAAGTGAGGTAATGTTCATGGGTTCAACTCCCATTTAGGAATGGGATGGAAGAGGGAAGAAGCTGTTCCTGAATTACTGAGTCCCCCTACGTCTAGCCTTCAGGCTTCTGTACCTCCTTCCTGACGGTAACGATGAGAAGAGGGCATGTCCTGGGTGATGGAGATCCTTAATAATGGACATTGCCTTTCTGAGGCACCGTTTCTTGAAGATGTCTTGGGTATTGCAGAAGCTAGTACACAAGGTGGGGCTTCTTTTGGTCCTGTGCAGTAGTAGCCCCCTCTCCCCCATATCAGGCAGTGTTGCAGCCTGTCAGAATGCTCTCCACAGAACATCAATAGAGGTTTTCAAGTGTTTCAGTTGACAAACCAAATCTCTTCAAACTCCCAATGAAGTATACTCGCTGTCTTGCCTTCTTTATAGCTGCATTGACATGTTGGAACCAGGTTATATCCTCAGATCTTGACATGCAGGAACTTGAAATTATTCACTCCACTTCTGATTCCTGTATGAGGATTGGTTCGTGTTCCCTCGTCTTACCCTTCCTGAAGTCCACAATCGGCATTTTTGACTTACTGACATTTAAAACATTTTTTTAAGTGGCTGTTGCAGCTAGCAGATCAGGAACAAGATGTACAAAAAAGCTGGATGAACTCAGCAGGTTGGGCAGCATCCGTTGAAAGAAGCAGTCAACGTTTCGGGTCGAGACCCTTCATCAGGACTAAAGAAGGAGGGGGCAGGGGCCCTATAAAGAAGGTGGGGGGAGGGTGGAAAACCAATCAGGAAAGATCAAGGGGTGGGGGAGGGGATAGGCAGGAGAGGTGAAGGAATCTAAGGGGAAAGCACTATATGTAGTAGAAGAAGACCTCATGAGAGGTGATAGGCAGCTAGAAGAGGAGACAGAGTGAAGGTGGGATGGGGGAAGGGAGAGGGAGGAAATTACCAGAAGTTGGAGAATTCGATGTTCATACCAAGGGGCTGGAGACTACCCAGATGGTTTATGAGATGTTGTTCCTCCAACCAAAGTTTGGCCTCATCATGGCAGTAGAGGAGGCCATGTATGGACATATCCGAATGGAAATGTGAAGGAGAGTTGAAGTGAGTGGCAACTGGGAGATCCTGTCTGTTGTGGCGGACGGAGCGTAGGTGCTCGACGAAGCGGTCCCCCAATCTGTGTCGGGTCTCACAGATATAGAGAAGGCCGCACCGGGAGCACCGGATGCAATAGATTACCCCAACAGACTCACAAGTGAAGTGTTGCCTCACCTGGGAGGACTGTTTGGGGCCCTGAATGGTGGTAAGAGAGGAGGTGTAGGGACAGGTGTAGCACTTACGCTTGCAGGGATAAGTGCCAGGTGGGAGATCTGTGGGGAGGGATGTGTGGACCAGGCAGTCGCGGACGGAACGATCCCTGTGAAAAGCAGAGAGGGAAAGATGTCCTTAGTGGTGGGGTCCTGTTGAAGGTGGCAGAAGTTGCAGAGGATAATATGCTGAATCCGGAGGCTGGTGGGATGATAGGTGAGGACAAGGGGGACACGGTCCCTGTTGTGGTGACGGGAGGATGGGCTGAGGGCTGAAGTGCGGGAAATGGAGGAGATGCGGGTGAAGGCATCATTGATGACGGCAGAAGGGAAATCACGATTCTTAAAGAAAGAGGACATTTGGGATGTCCTGGAATGGAAAGCCTCATCCTTGGAGCAGATGCGGTGGAGACGGAGGAACTGGGAATAGGGAATAGAATTCTTGCATTTGGCAGGGTGGGAAGAGGTATAATCAAGGTAGTTATGGGAGTCAGTGGGTTTATAGAAGATGTCAGTGGACAGTCTGTCTCCAGAGATGGGAGACCGAGAGATCGAGAAAGGGGAGAGAAGTGTCCGAGATAGACCAAGTGAATTTGAGGGCTGAGTGAAAGTTAGAGGCAAAGTCAATGAAATTTGTGAGCTCAGCATGGGTGCAGGAAGCAGCACCAATGTAGTCGTCAATGTATTGAAGGAAAAGTTGGGGAGCAGTACCAGTATAGATTTGGAGCATAGACTGTTCCACATAACCCACAAAGAGGCAGGCATAGCTAGGGCCCATGTGAGTGCCCATAGCTACACCCTTGGTCAGGAGAAAGTGGGAAGAGCCGAAAGAGAAGTTATTAAGTGTGAGTACCAGTTCCGCCAACCTGAGGAATGTGGTGGTGTTGGGGAACTGGTGAGGTCTATTGTCCAGAAAGTAGTAGAGGGCTTTGAGGCCTTCTGGATGGGGAATTGAAGTGTATAAGGATTGGACATCCATGGTGAAAGTGAAGCGGTCGGGACCGGGGAACTGGAAGTTATTGAAGAGGTAGAGGGCATGGGATGTATCCCGGATGTAGGTAGGGAGGGACTGAACTATGGATCAAGGGTGAAGATCAGGAACAACATTTGAGCCAAATAGAAGACTAACTAAAATTAGAATTGTTCATCCAAATAGTCCATGCTTGTTTCAGCAGTTACAAAACCAACAACTTCGAAAAAATAACCCAGAAATCTGGACTGGACAGAGAACTGTGATGGTAGTTAATAGTGTTATTCTTATGCCAATCAGTTAGCCACTCCCACATGGGAGGAGTTTACGCACTGTACAAGCAGGATTGTCAATAAAATTCAGTTGAATATCCTGCATGCTGGTGTCCTGGTGTGCTCTGCACAATCCCTCAATAACCAACACGACAAGAACAATCCCAAAATAAGTAGAACGACGGCTCTACACAATTGTAGGCTTTAAGTTGCCTTCTCATTTTAGCAGAAATTAATGTATTATAGTTCACAAAATAGCAATCAGAATAGCAGATCTGGTTGATTTAATTCCCTTTATAGCCCAGGAGTTTAGAAGTGTATTATAGCCCTACAATTAGTTAAGATCAACAAAGCTACAGTTCGGTGGCAGTTAAACCCAGGACTTTCTAGATGGGATATCTTTGCTTTGCAAGTTTTTTATAACTTCAGAATCCATACACTAAGCAATTCAACCTGAATAGCGATGATAAATCAACAGGGACTGGACTATAGGTATCAGTTTTTAATGGGCAGAAGTTTACAGAAATGGGGAAAGTGGGAAATAGTGGAATCATTCAGCCTAGAATGCTTGCCCCTTTCCAGTCCTGATGCAGCGTCTCAGCTGTTTATTCCTCTCCACAGATGCTGCTTGACCTGTTGAGTTCTTCCAGCTTTTTGTGTGTATTGCTAAGCATGGAAGTTAAAATTTAAAAATAAGGCTTCAATGTGGCCAAACTTAATGTACCAAGATGAGAAGAAGGAACATAATAATAGAGAAGTAGAAGCAAATGGCATTTGAAAATAGGAACTTCTGATTAAAAGTTTAAATAAACAGTAAGATTTTAAAATATTGCCTGATGTTTCCGTATTTTGGAACTCTTCACCCTTGAATAATTTTACTTAAATTTGGAACTATTGTGATGAAAAATGAGAATGGTTGAGCATCTTCTACAGATCCCATCATTCAGGGGGAGATTTTGGGTCTAGTCACAATAATTCTATTAGTTTCAAGTTAGTCTTGGAAAAAGATAAGACTGGTTCTTAAGCTAAAGTCCTAAATTTGAGTCCTCAAAAGTTGATTGGAAGAAGCTTCTTGCAGGCAAAAGTATGTCTGGTAACTGGAGGCTTTCAAAAGAGTGAGGAAGTATTCAGGGCCAACCCTTTCCTGTTCAAGTGAGGGAAGGCTAGACGGCAAGATTTGGGACCTCAAATGATGAGGGATATTGAGGGTTCTGTCCTGAAAATGGAAGCACATTGTCCAGTATAGGCAGATGAGGTCAAGCAAGTACACCTGAGGAAATTGGGCGGGCAAAAAGGGGCATGAGATACCCCTGGCAGATAAAGTAGAGTCCCAAAAATTCTATTCAGTGCAAAAGGGTAGCTGGGGAGAGCAGAGTTCCTCATTAGGATATATTTATCTGTTTAGAGATATGGTGAGATTTATTTAGCCCTTCCATCTCTTTGATCTGTATCATCCAGCAACTCCCAATTTAACCCGAGCCTAATCACAGGACAATTTGCAATAACTAACTAACCAATGAATGGGTTCATCTTTGGACTGTGGGAGGACATGGAGAAAACCTGTGGTAATCTATATATGAAGGCACAGAAAGTGGTGAGGTCTCAAATGAATACTTCTCTTTTGTACTTAGAAGGTCATGGAAGCTATTGAGTTCAGAAAAGGGAAGTGTGATATCACAGAACATATCAACATTAAAAAGGAGGAGATTTTGGAGGTCTTGGAACACATAAAGCTGAATAAATCCCTGGTGCCTGTCCAGATGTATTTTAAGATGTTTTGTGAAGGAAGGGGAGGAGTTGCCAAGGTCCTGGCAGAGGTTTTGTAGCCTTGTTAGCTCAGAGATGAGGTACTGACAACAGACAATAGGTGCAGGAGTAGGCCATTTGGCCCTTCAAGTCAGCACTGCCATTCAATGTGATCATGGCTAATCATACACAATCACTACCCGGTTCCTGCCTTCTCCCCATATCCCTTGACTCCACTATCTTTAAGAGCTCTATCTAACTCTTTCTTGAAAGCATCCAGAGAATTGGCCTCCACTGCCTTCTGAGGCAGAGCATTCCAGAGATCCACAACTCTCTGGGTGAAAGAGTTTTTCCTGAACTCTGTTCTAAATGGCCTACCCCTTATTCTTAAGCTGTGGCCTCTGGTTCCGGACTCCCTCAACGTCGGGAACATGTTTCCTGCCTCTAGCGTGTCCAATCCCTTAATAATCTTATATGTTTCAATCAGATCCCCTCTCATCCTTCTAAATTCCAGTGTATGCAGGCCCAGTCGCTCCAATCTTTCAACATATGACAGTCCCGCCATCCCGGGAAGGTGATTTGCAGATGTGACTTAACTGAAGAAGGGCAGCATGGGTCGTGAACCATAGGCCAGTGAGCCTTAAATCAGTGGTGAAAAGTAAATAGAAAAGTATTTGAAAGACAGGATTTATTTGCATTTGCAAAGGCAAGGACTGATTAGGGATAGTCAGCGTGACTTTGTGCATGTTTCATGATTTTAGTTTTTGGAAAAAGTAACTAAAGAGGAATGATGAGGGTAGGATAGTAGATGCTGTGTCTGTGGCCTTTCGCTGAACTTTTGACATGGTCCCTTAAACGGCATGCTTGAAGGTGAGAGAGAGAGAGAGAGGAGGTTTAAAGGGAACCTGAAGAGTAAATTTCTCACACAAAGAGTGACGCAGGAACAGTGACGCACGCGAGAGGCGTCTGGACAGGTGCTCAAATGGTCAGGGAATAGAGGGGTATGGAATTGATACAGGCAAGTGGCGTTAAAATAGGT
This sequence comes from Hemitrygon akajei, assembly GCF_048418815.1. Taxonomy (NCBI): domain Eukaryota; kingdom Metazoa; phylum Chordata; class Chondrichthyes; order Myliobatiformes; family Dasyatidae; genus Hemitrygon; species Hemitrygon akajei. The sequence goes on along the minus strand of NC_133147.1, from coordinate 18,378,389 downwards.
GGTCAGCACAGATGTGATGGGGTGAAGTGCCTGTCTCTATGCTGTATAACTGTCACATAAGCTACAACGTCAACCCACTCAATCCGGACAAGGCTGTTTCCCCACCTTCACAATTTTGAGAATCAGTATTGTGTATAAAATGGTTCAATACCACATCCTCACTGTTCCTTTTGCACAGAATAAGATGGCAGTCACTGTATTTTTTTTCCTTGCAGTAATGGCCAAGCTAATCTTTAGTTTCCAGGGATTACCAGAAAATGAATCACAGAGTACTGCCGACTACAGGACATGGGATGCACCATCAATAACTCTCGGAGACGTGAGGCGAGATATAGGCTTTTATTGGCTGGAAGAAAGAACAAGCAGCAAATGACCACCACACAACATCCTGGAGACTGAGGCTGGGGCTGTGTCTCCAATCGCCTTCATACCGGGGTCCGTGGGAGGAGCCACAGGAGCAGTCAGTGGTGGGGGGGGGGGGGGGGCGTGTCCAGACAGGTATATGTAGTTCACCACAACATGAAAGTGAGTACATTTACAGCTGTATGCTTTCAGTTGGCATGAGAAGAGGATGAAAGGGGCTATGGGAAGGTGGGTGGGAACAGAGATTAAACAAATAGACTTTTAAAGAGCCAAAGGGAAAAAAAAGGACACATATACAGGCTGATTCTCCAGGGCAGTACATACACCATTGAAAGTGACATTTTTCAGACCCATGGACACTACCTCACTTTTTAAATATACAATTTCTGTTTTTTGTATGTTTTTTGTACTGTAATTGATTGATTTATTATTATTATTTTTATTTTTTTCTCTTCTATATTGTGTATCGCATTGAACTGCTGCTGCTAAGTGAACAGATTTCACGTCACACGTCGGTAATAATAAACCTGATTCCAATTCTGAATTTGGCTAAGGTCCTAAACCAAGGTATTAAGTGCTCTGCCCAAGGAAGCAGTGGAGGCTACCTCAGTACATGTATTTAAGACAAGGCTGGAAAGATTTTTGCATCGTAGGGGAATTAAGGGTTATGGGGAAAAGGCAGGCAGGTGGAGATGAGCCCATGGCCAGATCAGCCATGATCTTATTGAATGGCAGAGCAGGCTCGACGGGCCGGATGGCCGACTCCTGCTATTTCTTACGTTCTTATATTCTCCCAGTTAACCCTAATAGATCCCACCACATTATTTTGAAATAACTATATAGGGAGTATTCTTAATGCCTCAACTTACATTTTTATTTCTCATTCAAAAATTAAATTAGTATGTCATGGACATAAACACGAGAAAGTCTGCAGACGCTGGAAATCCAAAGCAACACGCACAAAATGCTGGAGGAACTCAGCAGATCAGACAGCGTCCATGGAAAAGAGTAAACAGTCGATGTTTCGGGCTGAGACCCTTCATCAGGACACTGAAGAAGATATGGTTGTATTCCTTTTCCTATCATCTATGAACTTCGGAATCAGAATCAGGTTTGGTATTGCCAGCACATGTCGCGAAACTTATTAACTTTGTGGCAGCAGTGCAATGCAATACATAATAATAGAGGAAAAAATTGTGAATTACAGTATTAATATATAACCTCACTGTAAGGATTCTTTATCTCATGTTCTCGTTATTTATTGTTATTTATTTGTATCTGCATTTGCACAGTTTGTTGTCTTCTGCACTCTGGTTGATCTTGTTATTGTTACTATTGTCCCGCAGGGGGGAAAAAAATCTCAAGGTTGTATACGATGACATAGATGGACTTTGATAATAAAATTTACTTTTAGTATTGAAATGCCGACGTCTTGGTCCGTGGACTGACTGGAGTGAGGGCGACGTCATCGCGTAATGACGGGGCGGGACCTCGTTGGGTACGTGCTATCACGTGAGCAGGCGGGCCCTCGGTTGGAAGCGACAGCGGCCAGTTGTTGGGAGGGACTATCTCTGGTAAGAATCTTCTCAGCTGAAGCTTTTATCCCTGGGAGGGTTACGCGAGGTGTGGCCGGCCGCCAGGTGCCGGGCCGGGGGGCTGTCGCCCCGCGGCGGTGGGTGGGTTCTGCTGTCGGGGGTTTCACCCGTTTGCCGAAGAATGGAGCGTCGGCGGGGTGGGAGGCGCATGCGCGGTGTGGTCCGGGGCGCAGCGTTTCGCAGTCCCGGGGGGGGAAGGAGAAGCTGGCGCTCCGGCCGCGGTGTTTGCATCCCCCCCCACTGCCCTTTCGATTAGCTGACCATCCCGCCGCGGTGCGGGGCTGAACCAAGTCACAGCAAATCGAACCCAACAGGGAGAGCAAGTGCTGTAGACCAGAATTGGAACGGGGAAGAGTTTGAGCTGTCAGAGACCAGGGTACAGGGTAAATTAGGCTGTGGCTTAAAAAATGTTGAAAGGCCTTGAGAGAGTAGATGTGGAGAGGATGTTTCCTGTGGTGGGGGAGTCTAAGACCAGAGGACACAGATAGAGTGGATGTGGAGAGGATGTTTCCTGTGGTGGGGGAGTCTAAGACCAGAGGACACAGATAGAGTGGATGTGGAGAGGATGTTTCCTGTGGTGGGGGAGTCTAAGACCAGAGGACACAGCCTCAGAATAGAGGGACGTCCATTTAGAATGGAGTCAGAAGGTGGGGAATCTGTGGAATTTGGAAGCAAAGTCATTGGGTACATTGAAGGCAGAGGTTGATTGATTCTTGATACATCAGGGCAAGAAAGGATACGGGGAGAGGGCAGGCGATTGGGGCTGGGAGGAAAGTGGTTTAGAGCCATGTGAAATGGAGAAGCAGACTCAATGGGCCAAATGGCCCAATTCTGCTGTTATATCTTATGATGTGACATCATTTAGAAATGAGACAGCAATTCACTCACTTACCCAGCAGGACAGGCAATGTCTTGTTGAGTTTCAAGCCAAGACCCCTCATCGGAAATGGGAAGAAAGAAGCACAGGAATTCCAGCCTCTATTGATGCTGCTTGACCTGCTGAGTTCCTGCAGCATCCTGCTCCAGATTCCCAACATCTGCAAACTCTTGCATCTATAAGTGAGACAAGGATTTTGAACTCAGTACATTGTTGATGAGAACTGAACAGTAGAGACCTTAAGGAGGGAGCTAACATTTAAATAGGAATATCAGCATACTTATTGATCTATTCACTGTCTTCTACTGTGGAGTGATTGAATATTGAATGTCAAGCTCATTGCTAGGTGCTTCTTAAAGAGCATAGCAAATATATATGGAATATAATGGCATATAAGATATTAATTGGATTAATCCAAGACTAAAATTGTAGTTTCTTACATAATTTGTATCTTTAACAAACTGGTGCATTTTTCACACATATAGACAATAGACAGTAGGTGCAGGAGTAGGCCATTTGGCCCTTCTAGCCAGCACCGCCATTCACTGTGATCATGGCTGATCATGCACAATCACTACCCTGTTCCTGCCCTCTCCCCATACCCCTTGACCCCACAATCTATAAGAGCTCTATCTAACTCTCTCTCAAATGCATCTAGAGAATTGGCCTCCACTGCCTTCTGAGGCAGAGCATTCCACATATCCACCACTCTCTGGGTGAAAAAGTTTTTCTGCATCTCTGTTCTAAATGGCCTACCCCTTATTCTTAAACTGTGGCCTCTAGTTCTGGACTCACCCATCAGTGGGAACATGCTTCCTGCCTCCAGTGTGTCCAATCCCTTAATAATCTTATATATTTCAATCAGATCCCCTCTCATCCTTCTAAATTCCAGTGTATACAAGCCCAGTCGCTCCAATCTTTCAACATATGACAGTCCCGCCATTCCGGGAATTAACCTTGTGAATCTACGCTGCACTCCCTCAATAGCAAGAATGTCCTTCCTCAAATTTGGAGACCAAAACTGCACACAATACTCCAGGTGGGGTCTCACCAGGGCCCTGTACAGCTGCAGAAGGACCTCTTTACTCCTATACTCAATTCCTCTTGTTATAAAAGCCAGCATGCCATTAGCTTTCTTCACTGCCTGCTGTACCTGCATGCTTGCTTTCATTGACTGATGTACAAGAACACCTAGATCTCATTGTACTTCCCCTTTTTCTAACTTGACTCCATTTAGTTAGTAATCTGCCTTCCTATTCTTGCCACCAAAGTGGATAACCTCACATTTATCCACATTAAACTGCATCTGCCATACATTTGCCCACTCGCCCAACCTGTCCAAGTCACCCTGCATTCTCATAACATCCTCCTGACATTTCACACTGCCACCCAGCTTTGTGTCGTCAGCAAATTTGCTAATGTTACTTTTAATCCCTTCGTCTAAATCATTAATGTATATTGTAAACAGCTGCGGTCCCAGCACCGAACCTTGCGGTACTCCACTGGTCACAGCCTGCCATTCCGAAAGGGACCCGTTAATCGCTACTCTTTGTTTCCTGTCAACCAGCCAATTTTCAATCCATGTCAGTACTCTGCCCCCAATACCATGTGCCTTAATTTTGCCCACTAATCTCCTATATGGGACTTTATCAAAAGCTTTCTGGAAGTCCAGGTACACTACATCCACTGGCTCTTCCTTGTCCATTTTCATAGTTACATCCTCAAAAAACTCCAGAAGATTAGTCAAGCATTATTTTCCCTTCATAAATCCACGCTGACTCGGACTGATCCTTCTACTGTTATCCAAATGTGTTGTAATTTCCTCTTTTATAATCGACTCCAGCATCTTTCTCACCACTGACATCAGGCTAACCGGTCTATAAGTCCCTGTTTTCTCTCTTCCTCCTTTCTTGAAAAGTGGGACAACATTAGCCACCCTCCAATCAGCAGGAACTGTTCCTGAATCTATAGAACATTGGAAAATGATTACCAATGCGTCCACGATTTCTAGAGCCACCTCTTTAAGTACCCTGGGATGCAGACCATCAGGTCCCGGGGACTTATCAGCCTTCAGACTCAACAGTCTATCCAACACCGTTTCTTGCCTAATATAAATTTCCTTCAGGTCATCCTTTACCCTAGTTCCTTTGGCCACTATTACATCTGGGAGATTGATTGTGTTTTCCCTAGTGAAGACAGATCCAAAGTACCTGTTCAACTCATCTGCCATTTCCTTGTTCCCCATAATAAATTCACCCGTTTCTGTCTTCAATGGCCCAATTTTGGTCTTAACTATTTTTTTGCTGTTCACATACCTAAAGAAGCTTTTACTATCCTCCTTTATATTCTTGGCTAGTTTACCTTCGTACCTCATTTTTTCTTGGCATATTGCCTTTTTTGTTATCTTCTGTTGCTCTTTAAAAGCTTCCCAGGCCTCCAGTTTCCCGCTCATCTTTGCTATGTTATACTTCTCTTTTATTTTTATACTGCCCTTTACTTCCCTCGTCAGCCATGGCCGCCCCTTACTCCCCTTAGGATCTTTCTTCCTCTTTGGAATGAACCGATCCTGCACCTTCTGCATTATTCCCAGAAATACCTGCCATTTCTGTTCCACTGTCTTCCCTGCTATGTGGTATGTGGTAGTTCATCCCCACTTACTGGCAGGAGGCGGTATAGCAGATACATATTGTCATTTTTTTAATTGGCTAAGTATTAGCCCATGTGCTATGATTTTGCTACCGTTGATTAGTTTATCCTTATCAAAGGAACTCTCAAGTATAAAGGTGGTAAATTTTTCAAAGGTGCCATCTTTTCATTGAATCTCTTCAATCTTTGCTTTTCAACTCCTCGCTTAGTTTCAAATGCCCTGTATCTTTGTTTAAGCTTTAAAATAAACGGTCGTGAAGAATCGATGAATAAAAGTTCCTTGCCCATTCCTGAACTCCTAAAAGAACCCAGGGATCCAAAATGACAGGAGATCTGACGTGGATCAGATTATGGAATTCAGTGGCTTGTGTTCACACAGATGCATAATTTGCAACAAATACGAATTAATTTAAGGCACAAAAGCACAACAGAAAAGCTGATGGCATTGCTGGAGGAAAAAAAAGACAGTAAGCCTGAATACCAGTTGTTTTAGAGGTTTGTTAAGAAATTAATAAAGGGTTAATAGTAAATGAAGGTAAACTAATGGTGAGTTATTGGTGCATTAATAAATAAACCAGGGTAGGTCTTACACAGTGAATGGTGCGGCACTGAGGAGTGCGGTAGAACAAAGGGATCTGGGAATACAGGTTTATAATTCATTGAAAGTAGTTTCACATGTAGATAGGGTTGTAAAGAAAACTACTGGCACGTTGGCGTTCATGAATCAATGTATTGAGTACAGGAGATGGGATGTTATTTTGAAGCTGTGTAAGATGTTGGTGAGACCTAATTTGGTGTATCATGTGCAGTTTCAGCCACCTATCCACAGGAAAGATGTAAATAAGATTGGAAGAGTGTAGAGAAAATTTACAGGAACGTTGTTGAGACTGGAAGACCTGAGTTATAAGGAAAGATTGAATAGGTTAGGACCATATTACTTAGAATGTGGAAGATTGAGAGAAGATTTGATGGAGGTGTACAAAATTATGAGGGGTATAGAGAGGGTAAATAGAAGCAGGCTTTTTTCCACTGAGGTTGGGTGAGACTACAACAGGAGGCCATGGGTTAAGGGTGAAAGGTGAAAAGATTAAGGCGAGCTCAGAGGGTGGTGAGAGTGTGGAACGAGCTGCCAGCGCAAGTGCTGGATGTGATTTTGATTTCAATGTTTAAGCAAAGTTTGGATAGTTTCATGGATGGTAGGGGTTTGGAGGGCTCTGCAGCTGGTGCAGGTTGATGGGAATAAGCCATGATGATTCAGCACATATTATGATGGGCTGAAGGTCTTGTTTCTGATTCAGCACATTAGATGGGCTGAATGGCCTGTTTCTGATTCAGCACATATTAGATGGGATGAATGGCCTGTTTCTGATTCAGCTCATATTAGATGGGATGAATGGCCTGTTTCTGATTCAGCTCATATTAGATGGGATGAATGGCCTATTTCTGTGTTGTACTTTTCTATGACTCTAAGAGAAAAGGAATTTACAATAAGGAGTAAGAATATGACAGAGTAACTAATCAAATACTGTTCATAAAGGAAGACAAAAAAAATCGCCAGAAATACTGGACATGCAAATGCAGTTGAGAACATAAGTATTACTTAAAAAAAATACTAGTAGGACTTGGGTTGATAAATCTCAAGGGCCTGATCTTTATCCAGAGTTTTGAAAGGGGTGTCTCTGGATATAATGGATATTCTGGTTATAATCATCTAAAGTCCTGCAGATTTGAAGGCAACAAATATCTGTCCTTTTATTTAAAAAAAAGAAAATGGTCACTTATGACCTGTTGGCCTGACATGGATAATGCTGTATGTAGTATGTAATGAAGGCTGTGCGATCTAGACATTTACAAAAATAATGATTTAATTGGTCGGCAGGGATCTATGAAGGGGAAGCCCTGATTGACTAATCTGTCCTCTTTGAGGAATGCACTGGTAGGATAGATAAGGGGGCACCGCTAGATATGGTACATCTGGATTTTTTGGAAGGCTTTTGAGGGATTTCACAAAAAAAAGTTGATAAACAACGTTAGAACACATGAAATTAGAGGTCTTGCAGTAGTGTGGATTGAGACGACAAACAGCATAATGTAAAGTCCAGCAGGTCAGGCAGCATCTGTGGGGAGAGGACCTTTGGTCAAAACCACATTGTTGGGACAAATTAGTCCAGCTGGCAGAGAAAGTAAGGGAAGGGCAATAGATGTGGGTGGGGAGTGGGGGAAGGAATTGTCTGCTATTTGGTAAAATAGCCATTAAACAGACATTTTAAGTTCCTGTATGTGTTGTGCAGAATACTATGCTGTAATGTCTAGGTAATGTTACCCAACAGACCAAAAGGGGAATGGCAACAGAACAAAAAATACCCAGTTCTGATTATAAAAATGGAATGAAAGAACATCTTACCAAAATTGGGGAATTCAATATTAAGTCCTGCAGTTCTGTTGAAAACTTTAGTCCAAAACATCTTTACTTGTCTAGACCAAGTGATGTCATTGCCAGATTAAGATCTATAGTTGGTCTAAACAGGAAGAGAGAGATCAGAATTGTGGTTGAGGCTGAAGATTTCTACTGTCTTACTTATAAACACAGATAGAATGATACTATGTTTTACTAGCTCTCGACTGTTCCAGCTGACCTGAAGGTAAGGCTAGAATCAGCATCAGGTTTATTATCACCAAATATGTCGTGAAATTTGTTAACAGTGGCAGTAATACATAATAATATAGAAAGCAAATAAGTAAATCTATTATAGTACGTATATGTGTGTACATATATGTGTGTATACACACACACACACAAAAGATTTAAAATAGTGCAAAAACAGAAATAATATTTTTTTAAAAAAGCAAGGTAGCATTCATGGGATCAATGTTCATTTAGGAATAGGATGGCAGAGGGGAATCGCTGAGTGTACCTCCTTCCTGACGGTAACAATGAGAAGAAGGCATGCCCTGGGTGATGGGGTCCTTGATAATGGATGCCGTCTTTCTGAGGAACCGCCTTTTGAGGATGTCTTGGATACTACGGAGGCTAGAACCCAAGACTGAGCTAACTAACTTTACAACTTTCTGTAGCTTTCAGTCCCTTGCAATAGTAGTCACCCCCAACCCCCACACCAGATGGTGATGCAGCCTGTCAGAATGTTCTCCACGGTACATCTGTAGAAGTTTTCCAGTGCGTTAGGTGACACCCAAATCTCTTCAAACTCCTTATGAAATATAGCCGCTGTCTTGCTGCCTTTATGGCTGCATCGATATGTTGGGACCAGCTTAGAAATGCCTTGCTGAAAAATACCTTGATCTTTTTTTCTAAGAGAGTCCATTTGTTTAGCCAATTGGGATGGAACAGTGGATTAAATAACCACTTTGTGTCCGATGAAATATTGGATTCGATTTACCTGGTACTTTAATGCTTAAAAAATATGCTTTATTAACTTGGTAGAGGACAGAAGCAAAATATCTTCTGGTGTAACTTGAGAAAACTGCTTTGTATTAATTCTTGTCTTGCCAAATAGTTTAACTTTTATGTTGGCATGTTTCCTTTTTCTCCAGTTTTCTCATTGAAGGGAACGGGATCGTGATCGCTCTTTGTGCTGGGTCATTGCCAACCCCTCACGCAGCCATGTCGTACGGAAGAATTCAAGACAGCCGCTTTAGCTACCACTCACAGCCGCAGGACTTTAATACACTCATTCAAACATGCAGTACCAACATCCAGAAGATTACACAGAATAGTAAGTATTTGGGTTTTCTACAAGTCGGGAGGGGGGGGGGGGTGGAAGGTTGTACTGAAATCTTTAAACTTGGGGAATAGCTTTTTAGGCTGTGCTTATTTCACTTATCGACCAAGTTAGTTATTAATGAGAAGGTTGTTGCTGTTAAAGGAAATGATGTTAACAGCAGCTTTGGTTTCCTTTAAAGTGGAAGAAGTATTTTTTGTTGACTTTAAGCTGTCTTAGACCTCAGTTATGTGTTCATTGTGCAATGCAAGTCCACATACTAACTAAGAGTAGGCCACTTGTATCATCAATTGTTCGGATAGTTTGTGACCTCAACTCTCTGCTCTCATCAGAATTCATGGCACCTATGGCTGCACAGGTTTCCTCCTAGTGTTCCCATTTCCTCCCATGTTCCAAAGGCATGCAGTTAGGATTAGGGAGTTGTGAGCATGCTACGTTGCTGCCCCAAGCATGGTGACGTTTGTGGGCTGCCCAGCACAATCCTCAGTGAGTTATTGACACAATTGACACAAACAATGCATGTCACTAAATGTGACAGTAAAGCTCATCTTCATCAATTTCCTTCAGAATCTACTTGCACCGGAGATTAGCATGTGTAAGCTGCCAGCCCACTCAAACCAGCCCTGCTATTAAGATGATAATAACTGAGACGTACATTTGTAGAATGGTGCAATAAGTTTTTCCAGTGAACCTGGTCTGGTAAAGAAGGGATTCTAGGTCATTTGGAATTTTAAACAGTTGGATGACTTTACAGCATGTTTTTTGAAAATATTCGAAGTTCAACGTAAATGTAATTATTGAAGTACGTATATGTCACTCTATGCAACCCTGAGATTCATTTTCCTGCGGGCATACTCAGCAAATCTATAGAATAATGACTATAAAAGGATCAATGAATGATCAACCAGAGTGCAGAAGACAACAAACTGTGCAAATGCAAATATAAATAAATAGCAATTAATAACGAGTCATGAGATCATGGTTTGTGGGAACATCTCAACGGATGTGCAGGTGAGTGTAGTTGTCCCCTTTGTTCAAGAGCCTGATGGTTGAGGGGTAGTAACTGTTCTTGAACCTGGTTGTGCAAGTCCTGAGGCTCCTGTGCCTTCTTCCTGATGGCAGCAACAAGAAGGGAGCATGGCCTGGGTGATAGAGATCTTTGGTGGATGCTGCTTTCCTACGACAGCATTTCATGTAGATGTGCTCAGTGGTTGGGTGGGCTTTACCTGCGATGTGCTGGGCCAAATTCATTACCTTGTATAGGATTCTTGTTCAAAGGCATTGGTGCTTCCATACCAGATTGTGATGCAGCCAGCCAATGCACTGTCCACTACACATCAATACAAGTTTGTCCAAGTTTTAGATATCATGCTGAATCTCTGCAGACTCCTAAGGAAGTGTAGGCACTGCTGTGCTTTCTTCACAATTGTACGTGCATTCTGGGTTCAGGAGAGATCCTCTGAAGTGGCAACACCCAGGAATTTAATGTTGTTGACCCTCTGCACCTATGATCCTCTGATGATTCTAAGGCTCTACTTAAATTGCCTTGTGCAGAAGAGTTCCAAGGACTTGTGTTCCTCACATTTTGCCTCCCATCTTAAGTTGGCAACCCCTCAGAGATTCCTTCCTCTTCCCTCATCCGAATTGATCGATCCCTTAACCTATATTGATATTTCACATCAACAGCTTCACAAAAAATATAGTTTGACAGTGAATGAGGGTATGTCATTTAGTTGACTTTGAATTATAACAAGCCTTAATTATAATTGAATCACGAGCAAGAGAAAATCTGCAGATGCTGGAAGTCCAAGCAACGTACAGTCCTGCCGAAGGCTCTCGGCCGGAAAAGACTGTACACTTTTCCATAGATACTGCCTGGCTGCTGAGTTCCTCCGGCACTTTGTGCATTAATTATTATTGATCTGTTTTGTTTTAAACTGCAGACGATTCGTTTAATCTAGTTTCCCTATCACAGCTCGTATTTCCTTAGAAAATTGTAATTTGATTTGCTCAGATTTAAGCCCTCAGTTTCGGACTTAGCAAATTTGAAGTCGAATTTGATAACTAAATCCATTAGGATCACTCATCTCCAGATACTGTTTTCTGACAATCAATTTTGTTTCTTTGTATGACAAATTGAAAGTTGGTTTTGTACTGTACTGATTGATACAAACTGCCAAGTATTCCATTAAATTTTACCGCAAGTTAGGTTCCATCCGTTTACATATAGGTTGAAGTCGCAACTCTAAATTTAGCTATTCAAGACTTCCTGTTACTGTAACTCCAATGACATCACCCATTTTTGTTCTTGACTTTTTCCTAGGCCTGCCAAAACTCATTACAAATCTTGATTATTTATTTTTTACCAACCTAAGATCTTTCTTTCTCTATGCCATTCTTTACCAGAGCATCCCAAGCCCACACACATTTTCAATTTCCAATTTAGTAAAGTCTCTTCTAGAAGTTAAATACTATTTAGTTCCCAATCTTGAGCGGGTCTGCAGCCTTGTTGCCCTGATAATGATTCACATCTGAAATGATATGCAGCACAGGAATGGAGCATTGAATTCAATCATTCCACATGAATTCTAGTGCAGGAGTTTTCAGCCTGAGATCCATGGATGCTATTGGTATTGGTCCGCAGTGTAAAAAAGTTTAGGAACCCCTGCTCGAGTAAGTCTTCTCTCATTTTTCGTCATCATGAGATTATACTGTTTTCATGTGCTTATTTCAACTTCAAAACCTAGCTGATTTCGGGGGGGGGGTGGGGGGTAAAAGGTTAAATTTAACATTGAACAGAATGCTACATGGCATTCTGAGAAAGATACTAAAGATCATTTCATTAAAAAGCTTTTTTTTGCCAGTTATCTGTATATTTTTCATTTTCCCCCGTTTGAGCTAAGTGTTTAAGTATACATGCACTGATCAGCCATCTTCATGTCCTAGGAATTTGCTGCAATTCATTATTTATTATTAACAGCTGCACAGATTAATACATTGGTGCAACAACTGGGAACACAACAAGATACAAGTGAACTTCAGGACAGACTGTAAGTATGTCTGTGAAAGATAGAAATTGCATATCATACTATAAATAGGCCATGTTTTGCAGATGCAGGTTAGAACTTGTACAGTTAAGTACATTTCATAATGCATTTTTGCTGAGTATAGCCGTGTTGGTAATATGTCAATTGCAGATTAGACATTATATTTACACACACCATTTGCGCCTCTGGCTTTTAGGGCAGTGATGAAGGCCCTCCATCTCTGCATAGAAGGATTCTTCTTTGCTGTTTTCCATCACAGTTTTTTTGACCAGTCAGGGTTGTTGGCCTTGAGCTGAATCCCTGAACCTAGGAGACCGGTGGACCACTCTTAGTCTGGCCTCTACCCTTGACCTGTTTGGCATGGGGGACCCTACCAAAGCACAAGGCCCTGATTCCTGCCAACATAGCTGTCCAGGTCACAGAGGTACGCCAGTCTCCAAACCCTACAACAAGGGTTGTGGTCCTCTTGGAGGAGACATTGTATTCAGAAAAAATAGTTATCCTATGGAACCAGTAACTGGAGTAATTTAAATACTCATTTATTGAGCCACTGGGTTTGGGTCTTAAAATGACAAAATTAATTATTTGCTTGTTAGTTCAATACGTCCACAGCTGGAAATGTGGTTATTCCTTTATTTGGCAGTACACTTAGTTAATCTAGTTAACAAGTAGTTGTTGCTACTTACCTATGAATGGTAAATTGACAAACTTTTTAATACTCTTTTGGATAGTGCATTTGAGGCTTTGCAGTGTGTGAAACATTATTAGCCTTGGTTGAAGTCACCATTACCTTCAGTAAAAAGAAGGAAAATCAAAATGGGTATAATAGAGATAGAGGATTTATAAAAAAACAATGCGAGTACATAGCTCATACTCATTACCCTCCCTCCATGGTTGGGGTAGAACTTCTTTATACGAATTAAGGTTTAAGGGATGGTTGTTGGTAAAGAAAAGGTGATTTGTTCTGTGATTTCTTTTTCATTTAGTTAATCTCCTGTATAGAGCTGGCAATGCTGTGAAACTGTTTTGAGCAATCATCATTATTAATTTATTGCACATCAGTGATGGATCCCAATTTTAGAAATGGAAGTTAATTGCTCAACAAATGGTCAAACCTGAAAACTGCTTGTATCCTCCTGAGTAAACTGTTTAATCCATCTTTGCAGGCAGCGTCTGCAACACTACACAAACCAGGTAGCAAAGGAAACCAATAATCATCTGAAGGAGCTCGGATCCCTACCTTTAACATATACTGAGCAGGTAAGTGGTTTTACAGAAGAAAGACCACCTCTCTGGAACCTGAGTCTAAGCTTTGCTCTATAACCTAACCTGATCAATATCTTTATACAGTTCCCAAGCTTAACTGTTTGTCACTGTTACGGATTCAAACAACAATAAAAATATGAGTTAGGCAGGGGTTTTTTTATAACAAATAACACGTTTATTAAACACTGAAAACAAACTCCCCAAAAGTAAACAAATCACTAACGTAACCGGAAATCAGCTGCTGTGCAACAGCTTAAACAGTTCTTAAAGCGATGTTGCAAAAACAGTTCTTCAAAGTAGTATTGCAAAAGTTCAAAATGCTTACAGTCCATTTAAGGGAAAGACTTCTTAAGACGATTTAAATTCTCTTTCACGTTGTGTTGCTTCGGTTCCCAAATCGAACTTTTCCCACGAAGAATTTTACGAAGATGAAATGTAACGGCTTAAAGGCACTGACCTTTCCTTTACAAAACTGTTCCCAATCCTTTCTGCTATTCACAGGGATTAACACGAGAACAGTCAACGAATTCCTTCCAAATAAGGCTCAAACAAGGTTGAACCTGTTTCACCGTCGAAATCGATTCTCCTCGATCTTTTAACTCCCGAACTCCGATCTTCACTCTCCACTGATTCTCAACTAGCAGTATTATAAAGAAACTGCTGGCAAATACCTTTTAAACTTTAGGCATTAGATAAAACTTCATCTTTCAACTAAACTGCGTCATAACATTAAATCGCGCATTGGCATGAAGTCAACATGGCAAATCCAGCCACGAACTGCCCCTCCTCACAGGGAGGGGTCCTCCTTTTATACCCTGTTTTAAAAAAACTGTCACATGACCTCTACTGGCGGGAAAATGACGTCACTCCACCATCACCAGACCATTACCTCAAGTCCAGTATAGCTTCAACCCCTGTCACGTGTACGTAACAGTCACCTAGGCCAAGTAATGTACAAGGGATTGAGAAGTCATGTTGAGTCTGTAATTAAACTAGACTTGTGGTTCACTTCAAGAACTTCTTTAGCAGAAGCTTACTATTGTGTATGATTGTGCATTGTCTTAATTTTTAAACATTCTAAATGTTGCATAAAATAGCGCTTTACATTGTGTTAGTATGAAATCTTATTCCCTATTCATGAGTCAATTAAGTGCAGTTAGAGATAGGTCAAACTTTTCATTGAATGTGTGCATGTAAAACTCCCAATTCCCTACGGAGAATTATTTTGAATTTATGGCAGACAAACAGGTCAGCAGACTCAACTAATTTCTGGGCCTTTTTTTCCCCTCTTTCTGTAAAAGCCTTCTCCAGTTCTATCAATCTGCTCCTAATGTTCAGTTTGGGTTTATATCATGTACACAGTCCTTTTCTGAAGGTGTCTAAAACACTTCTCCCAATTATTCTGATTCCATATGGTAAGTGCATTTCTCCTTTCCCTATTGGATTTTTTCATGAGCACTTTGAATTTATGGTCCATGGTTTTGGACTCTTCACATTTTCTCTCCAAGTAATTAATTGTTTTAAAGACTCATGTGAGCACCCAAGTCGGGTATGGTGCAGAGAACATGGAAGAGTGCAGCACAGGAATAGGCCCTCCAGCCCAGTGTTGTGCCGAACCAGCTAAAAGGTAAATCAAAGGTGAATTCCTCCTGCCCACACAATGTCCATATCCCTCCATGTGCCTGTCTAAACATCTCTATTTGCCACTCCCAACATAACCAGGCATCCACCACTCTTTGAGTACAAAAAAACACTTACCCCTCTCTCACATCCTCTTTGAATCTACCCCCCTCTCACATTCAATGCATGCCCTCTTATATTAGACGTCTCTACCCTGCGGAAAAAGATACTCCCTGTCTACTCTTTGCCTCTCATAATTTTATAAACCTCAACTCAAGGCTAATAATTTGGTTACTGATCATATCAGTATTTTATGTAAATGCCAGCTCAGATACAATGGATGAGCCTAAAGGCAGGGTTTGCCATGGAAGTAACTTGCGGAAGGGGAAAAGCATTTACTAAATCAATTGCTGCATGTAGATTATCCATTAAACAAGCCCAGTTTAAGTCAAAGGTACAGCACTGTGTATCTAAGAGTTCAAAACAACGAGCTAGATTGTGCTGATGGCCAACTAGCTGATCCATACAGAGTCTGGGAGTAGTTCTATAAACTAGTGAACTGGGAATCAGACACACTTCATATATAGGCCCTTAATGTCTGCCATATATGACACATTTAAACTGCCACATTCATTTGAATGGGGTTGACAGCTTGAATGGAAAGATAACTAATTTAATTTTAAGTAGATCCTTTATTTGTATAGCTTTTTCTATTTGGCTTTGATCATTGAAATTTGGAATTAAGGTGGTGACAAGGCCTGTGTCTGTGCCACCTGTGATGCCATTGCTCAGGACTGCTCTACCTTGCAACAGCTGCGGCAGTGAGAATTCTGTTGAGTTGTATGACTGCAGGCCATGCCAAAACTGATCTCGTCTCAGATTTCAATTATTGTTTTGCTATCTAGAGAAACAACTCCCTTTGAAATAGTTGTAGGGGAAAAAAATAAGATTTCAACTGCTTAATTTGGTGTTGTGTTGAGGCATTGTCTTGGCCTAAAATGTTTTGCAACTTGAAAATCGCAAGCAGTTTTTCTTCCCCAATTTCAGCGTCAGCAGAGAATACAGAAGGAGCGTCTCATGAACGAATTTTCTGCGGCCTTGAACAACTTTCAAGCAGCGCAGCGAAACGCTGCAGAGAAAGAGAAAGAATCTGTAGCAAGGGCAAGAGCAGCGTCGCGCCTCTCGGTAAGTGAAAATAGGTCACTGTCTATTTTAAAGCTGTACTGCTTGTGTTACCATACCTGCAATATAGGGCTTGGCTGTGGTACAGCAGTTCCCCTGTGCCTAAATCTGTACTGTGGACTGGAAAACTACCAGATTGTTGCAAAAAGCCATTTACTTCACAAATGTTCTTAAAGACAGAAGCCTGGTGTTCATAATTCCCAGATTTTTTTTGAAGTAAACAAAATAATTAACAATGGCATACTCTGCTCTTATAGATTGTCCCTATATAATTTGCATATCTGTTATGCTTTTGATTTGAAATGTTTGGCACGAAACCACAAAGCTACAAGGTGGTATTGAAACAAGCTTGGGGGCTCAGCCACAAATGGAGCAGTGGAAAAAAAATCAGGAGCACTAAATGCAAATTGCCCATACCTCAGATATATAATGTTACAGATGCTTCAATATTGTATTTTAAACCTAACTTAAAAAGTTGCAATGTTAAAATAATACTATGCAAGTGTTGAAGACAGTTATTTCAACAAAAGTGATGTTTTTTTGACAAGTGGAATGCTATTTAATTTTAAATACTTAATTTCATTAGTGCCTAGTTAAGAATTCCTGCAAATTTACTTTGAGACTCAGTTTCGAGTCTCATATTTACTTTGAGATTCAGAATCAATAACTATTGGTTCTATTACGGCTATTGGATTTATTGAGTATGCCCACAAGAAAATGAATCTCAGTGTTGTATATGGTGATGTATATGAACTTTAATAATAACTTTGAGCTTTTTAAATATTTGATTTAAAATTTTATTTTGGGACTTGGGCGGTGGTGATTCTTGTGCTGTAGATTGAAAGGGATCAATGATAGTTTTCTTCTCCGTTTTCCCATTGTTCCTCCCACTTTTGCATATGTTGAATCTTGATAGTGTACTATGGCATAAGCCAGTGGAGCCTTTCGTGCCAACTTAATTGACAAACTATTTAAAAACAGCAATCTTCCTGGGAGACTGAGAAAGCAGAGTACCATAATAAGTGAATTGATTTGCGTATGTTATCACCTGGGTGGCTCGTCATTTATCAGTAACCCAATTCTTGGTGTTTAATTGCTTTTGAAGGTTATTAATGAGTAATTTTATGGCTTGATAAGTGTTTGCGGGAATTCTAATATTTTAATATGTGCATTAATTTGGATTGTACACTTAAAATTGTATAATGTGATCAATAAAAGTGACTTGACGAAATTAGAAAGTATTTGAAAGTATTTGAATTCTTGAAATGATATCCATGGAGACAGTAACTTGGGTATATGTATCAAGGACCCGTCATCGGAATTGGGAAAAGTGGTGAGAACAGGACGATAGCGCGCTAATCAAAGATATCAGGACAATGGAGGTGTTCTGCAAGGTTTCTTAATCCGCATTTGGTTTCTCCGTTGCAGAAGGGTCCATATAGAGTACCAAATGCAGGATACTAAACTGAGAGGAATGCAAGTGGATTGGTACTTCATGAACACAAGAAAATTCTGCAGATGCTGGAATTCCAAAGCAACACACACAAGACACTGGAGGAACTTGACAAGTCAGGCGATATCTTTGGAAGTGAATAGAAGGGTCTCAGCCCAAAACGTCGACTACCTATTCATTTCCATAGGTGCTCCCTGACCTGAGTTCTTCTAGCATTTTGCGTGTGTTAATTTGGATTGCTACTTCACCTGGGATGGTGGGAAAAGAATAAACAACAAAATGGAGGTTGTACCTCCTATAATTGCCTGCAAACCTTCCACCCAATTACATTCAGTCCACAAGGATGACCCTGAGTAGTTAAACTTATCTCTATCCTGATCTTACTCTGACGTCTGTCTTCATCTTCCATTGATGTACAAAATAAGCAGCAGCTCCACATGGGTTGTATCCCTCAGCATTCAATCAATTTAACAATTTCAATTGACCACCTGCTTTTTTTTAAAAAAAAACTCTACAGACACGGCTCTTCCTTTTTTCAATTATATCTTCCATTATCCCTTCTATTTCTAGCTGCTGTTTTCTTCCAAATCAATTGTAACCCTGATAACTTTGCTCTAAGCCCTGTCACGCACACTCTTCTCTCCACCTGAATCCCTGTCTACAACTTAAAATATACTATTTTTCTTTTCTAGTTCTGATAAAAAGTCCTTAACATTGACTGTTTCGCTCCCTGTAGATGGTGCATTGTGTTTGGATTTCCATCATCTGTAGCTTTTTTGGTTTGTGAAGTTAGTACTTGCAAGTCACACCTATTCAATTATCTCCATTACTATGCAACTTACTGCAAGTTTGCTTACTGCCAATACTGAGGGAATATATCAGAAAAAGAATTTCATTGGATCCCTGCAAGCGGCTGAAGAGTTACATCTGCCCATTCACCTCCCTCACCTCCATTTAGGGCTCCAAAACAGTATTCTGTGGATCTACTGGGGTCATCAATCGTGTCCGGTGCTCCCAATCCAACCTCCTACGTTGGGTTAGACCGGTTGTAAACTGGGGGACTGCTTCGCCGAGCACCTCTGCTCCATCTGCCAAAAGCAGAATTTCTCAGTAGCCAAACGTTTTAATTCCTGTTCCCGTTCCGACATGTCGGTCCATGGCCGCCTGTCTTGCCACGATGAGGGTGGAGGAGCAACACTTTGTATTCAGTCTGGGTAGCCTCCAACCTGATGGCTTGACTATAGATTTCTTCTTCTGGTTTAAAAAAAATCCTCCCCCCCCCCCCCCCCACTTCTACTATTGTCGTGGTTTTTCGTGCCTTATAAATTACCAGGAGACGCAGAAGATTCTTCAAGAAGGGTTAAACTTTAATTTGCAAATCAAAGCTGAGACAGTCATTGAGCTAGTCGCTGATTGTCTACCGATTCTCGGACACAGCAGCTTTTTAAAGCAATCTCCTGGACCAGTTGCTATAGTTGCATATCACACGTACTGTCTTGTCCCTATTGTTTCTACCTATTGACTTATTCATGTTCTAGTCTACATCTCTTAGCTACCTCTCATTACCACACCATTGTCGTCTACATTCAATTGGATACATGCAGAGCACATAGCCAACTTCAAAGCTGACTACCTCTCTTAGCTACCTCTCATTAGCATATATTAACACACCATTGTCTTTAGCATTTCACATAGTTTTGGTTACACAGCAAATAATGCAAGTTTTATACTCCATAATATTTTATACTCCAATACTATTCCCTAATCTGGCCTCTTAGCTCTTCTCACCTGGTTATCACCTCCACCTGGGTTCCCTCTTCCCTTTCCTCCCCTATCAGATTCCTTCTTCTCTAGCCCTTTACCTTTCCTGCCTTCACCTATCACCTTCTAGCTATCCTACTTCCCCTCCCCCCCCCACCTTTTTATCCTTCTCAGTCCCGAAGAAGGGCCTTGGCCTAAAACAATGACTGTTTATTCATTTCCATGGATGCTGCCTGGCCTGCTGAGTTCCTCCAGCATTTTGTGTGTGTTGCTTCACATTGGATCTGTTCATATTTAGTCAAGTTCTGAGTGTGGGTTCCTTGCAGTTTTGTCCTGACCCTCCATCCTGAAATTTAACTAAGATGGAAATGTTCTGTGTTTCCAGAGTGGCCTCAGTGATGATGAACATAAAGAAGAGCAACTTGTGTCATTTGAAGGGTGAGAGCATGAACGTTTGATCAGAAAAGCTCTTTGCTGTGAATCACTTGGGAAAGTGAGGGAGGGCATCACACGTTTTCTCATCAGCCTTGGTCTACATTGAGAAAGGATAAGTAGTATAAATTCAAAATTCTTAGCTATTAAAGAAAACTAATGGGCAGAAATAACTGGGTGCAGTCTCTCAGCCATTGTAAAGATACGGCTGCAAAATGAGCAGGGCGGGGCATTGATTATTTTTAGGATATTGAATTTTGAGAAGAAATAAGCAAAGTGTTTATGTGGAGTCTGAATCACTGCTTTGTATAACGTGAAATTTGTTTTGCAGCAGCAGACAAAATAATTGTTCTTTAAGAGTTGACCCAAATAAGCAGCTACCCTGATCAACTGATGGCTCAATTAACTGGAATCCACTGTATTTTCATCGTATAATGATTCGTAAAGTCAGATGCTTGGATTGTGGAGCAATTCTTAACTGTTGTAGCGGTCCTTTCTGCAGATCAACCAAATAGGACAAAATATTGGGGATGTAATTTGGCTTTGTAGTTGATGTAACTTTACAGATGCAAATTCTCCACTGGAATTTCATTGTGTTGCAACATTGAAGGAATTTCACTTTTCTAGTAACGAAGACTGGAATGGGATGCAAGCTCAGTCTGAAGACGCGATAACAGAAGAAGACTTGCAACTGATTAAGGAACGAGAAACTGCAATCCGGCAACTTGAGGTGTGTTTTTCATTTGTATATCAGTTTCGGGTTTTTTTTTAAGAATTATACAGACTGGAGCAAGTTGTTAAACTCTGCTGATTAAGCTTATAAGAAAGACATTTCTGTTAGGTCCGCTCACCTCAAAGCTCTTAGTAGTCAATGATGTGTCACCATGCTGAAATTGCTTCTGTAGAGTGAACTGAAATCACAATTAGAATTTAACCATCTGACTTCTGTGAGTTGCACAGATTTTCCAATTTCTTAACCAGCTCTTTCTGTTATCCAGGCCAACATCTTAGATGTCAACCAGATCTTCAAAGACTTGGCAATAATGATCCACGATCAAGGAGATATGATTGGCAAGTGCTTCCTTCCATTAATTTTTTTGAGTAGTTTTGTTCAACATTTGTGATCCTCCAGTTGGGTTCTTACTGTTGGAAAATGGAAATCTGCTATATCAGTGCCACAAGGGTCTTTGGTCAGTTACAGCACTAGTAGCTGCCATGTGAAAATGATTGCTCTGCATTGCAATTTGTCTCAAACTTGATAAGCTTCATTTGTGCACAGGTGAATGAATTAGTGTGGGTGGATGACTTGACACTTTCTATATAGGGCATATTATGGCCATTTGCAGACAATTACTAAATGAGTTCAAGTTCGATTGCACAGCACTAGATATTAAGAACATCATTTACTGCAAGTCTACCTCATCTGTGAGTTCCTCGATTGCGATGGAGCTGGACCTGATTTCACTTTTACAAGCCATTTTGATTATTCTATGTTTGGCTGATACTCAATTCCATTTCTCACTCCTCAGAAAGTGAGGTACCCTATGCCTGCACGCATCAAGACCCAGGCATGGGCTGTTAAATGACAATGGCCCATCCAGTCTGTATTGAACGACTTAAACTGTTACTCCTATTCACCTGCACTGGGACCATAACCCTCCATACTCCTACCATCAATGTACCTATCCAAACTTATTTTAAGTGCTTAAATCGAGCTTGCATACATCACGTGCACTGGCAACTTGTCTCACACTCCACAACTCTCTGAGTGAAGAAGTTTCCCGTCATGTTCCCTTTAAACTTTTCACCTTTCACCCTTAACCCATGACCTCTGGGTCTTTTCTACCTCAGTAGAAAAAGCCTGTTTGTGTTTACCCTACCTATATCCCTCATATTTCTTTCAAGTCTCCCCTCAGTCTTCTATGTTTTAAGGAATAAAGTCCTAACCTATTCAATCTTTCCTTATAACTCAGCTTCTCCAGCCCTGGCAACAGCCTTGTAAATTTTCTCTGTACTCTTACAACCTTACTTGCATCTTTCCTTTAGGAAGGTGACCAAAACTGCTCACAGTGCTCCAAATTAGGCCTCACCAACGTTATTTAGTACCTATCTGCATTAATCCCATTCAGTAGCACGTGGTTTTTAGCCTGCTGTGCCTTGGAAACGATAATGCTCATCCAGCAGTTGCTTTAATGTTCTTAGAATACCAGCTCCAAAGCTTTCTTAGGAAATATTTCAGCTGTGGCCTTACCGATATTTTATTGAGGGGTGAAGACTTTTATACTCTCTGCATCAACAGTGAAAGCTGTGTTCACCACACCATCTACTTGGAGCAAAGAAATAAGCTGCAGGTAGAATTCAAGGTGAGCAGCATCCATAGGGCAGAGGAAGGAAACGTCAATGTTTCAGCTCAAGACCCTACATCAGATAATTTCTCCCCTCCCACATGCCACACCACAGATATTGCTTGTTGAGTCCCTCCAGCTGTTTTTGCTCCAGATTCCAGAATCTGCAGTCTCTTTGGTCTTGCCCTTTCTCCCTAAGTTGCCACTTTCAGGTTTATTTGGACCTGTCCATTAAGGTCCCTTTGTTTTTCATTACTGCCTATGGTCCTACCATGCATGATCTACTAGATCCAGCCCAACAGCCCAAATTGCAACCCATCACTTAATGCATTCTTCGGCAGGTGACTCCAAGGTGTGAATGTAATGGAATGTTCTCGACTTGCCCTGGATAGGTGTTGTTTTCAGAGGATTTGGGGAAACTCAATGCCATTTGGGACAAAGCAGTTTGCTTTGATTGGCACCTCATCATAGGCCCTCATTATTTGTTCCTTGCACCATTGCCTGTGGTGTGCATCGTCTATGAAATGCACTGCCAATACTCAGCTGGGCATCTCCCAAACCTCCATCCTCTACCACCAGGGCAAAGGTGGATACATGGGAGAATATCTCATGGTGGGATCAAGAACGTGAGTTACCACCTTTTTAAAGGTCTAAATGCGTTGGGCAATTAATGTTTACCTTGCCAATGATGTCAGATGCTAAAGAGAATGAATTTACATTTGAAAACCCTGCATTGCTTCACTACCAACTAAATATGTTTGAATTTGTAATTATTTTATTATTGGGTTCCTAGGCCTGTTGTTGTAGATACTGGTTTTCCTTTTTCCATTTGGACTGTGCTGAAAGTGTTTCTGTTTCGATTCCTGCAGATAGCATAGAAGCAAATGTGGAAAGTGCTGAAGTACATGTTGAGCAAGGGGCTCACCAATTGCAAAGGGCAGCGTATTATCAGGTTTGTTTGTGCTGTTCTTATTACCAAGTTTTAAAATTAATGACATCTCTCAATTATTGACCGGCTCAACAAGTTGTAGATTGACTCCCTGTCCCTGATTCTTGAACTAGAATAATAATTTCGGCCTATCACTATCCGATTCCTTAAATTTTGACACAAGACATCAAACTACCTTTGCTACATCGAAACTGTATACAAACAAATCCCAAAGACCTGCACTGCAGGATGGTTTCATTTTTAAAGAAAGTGGCCTGTAATGCAAAGCCCAGTCACCTGTGAGTGGGTCAAAATATGCAAGTGGAGGAGAAAGTTTTTTCATACATTACCTGGGACCATATTTTATTCTGTATATCAATTTTCAAAGTAGTGATTTGTGAATTTGTCTTACCCAGAAGGCTGTAGCTCCAGACGGTTGTCTGGACCATCACTTTTTTTCTTTGTATGCTTAAGTTTCAGATGTTGGTGTGTGGCCAAGTGGTTAAGGCGTTCGTCTAGTGGTCTGAAGGTCACTAGTTCGAGCCTTGGCTGAGGCTGTGTGTGTGTCCCTGAGCAAGGCACTTAACCACACATTGCTCTGCGACGACACCGGTGCCAAGCTGCTTGGGTCCTAATGCCCTTCTCTTGGACAACATTGCTGGCATGGAGAGGGGAGACTTGCAGCTTGGGCAACTGCCGGTCTTCCATTAAAAAAAAACCTTTCCCAGGCTTGTGCCCCAGAAACTTTCCAAAGCGCAAATCCATGGTCTATCGAGACTAACGGAGGCCTACACTATACAAGTTTCAGATATTCCTCTTTGTAATGTTTTTGAGCTCCTGCATTGTCACTGTTGGAATTGGCTTTTGTTGAACTTTAACTCACTTTCATTAGCAAGTCAAAACCTGATCTTTGTCTCAGATTTACATCATCATACTTTTTCTTTAAAAAGAACTACTTTCACCTCCACTTTCAACCTTGCTGAGTGTGTCTTTTCTCTTGTGGCCTTAAGTCTCAGGTATGTGAAGAAATAATGTTGTAAACCTATAGGTGATCAGTTAGTCCTTCTTGTGCTGCTTAAACAATTACTAAAGAAGTCTATATGAGGATGTAAAGTTAAAACTAGACCTGAACACAAAACTTTGGATCAAATATGAGCAAAGCAATTGGAGGCATTTGTGGAAAAAGACTACATGCTGCATGTACATTGCTATTGATCATAAATAGGATTCACAGTAAATCTAAATCCATCATCTTGACCTAAATAGAGAGCCAGGCTAGCATGAAATGGCATGTCCTGAACCCAAATGTTATAGCAGAATGTATTAGCAAACCTGTCTTAAACCCAACGTTTAGAACATAGAACAGTACAGCACAGTACAGGCCCTTCGGCCCACAATGTTGTGCCGACCCTCAAACTCTGCCTCCCATATAACCCCCTACCTTAAATTCCTCCATATACCTCTCTAGAAGTCTCTTAACTTCACTAGTGTATCTGCCTCCACCACTGACTCAGGCAGTGCATTCCACACACCAACCACTCTCTGAGTGAAAAACCTTCCTCTAATATCCCCCTTGAACTTCCCTCCCCTTACCTTAAAGCCATGTCCTCTTGTACTGAGCAATGGTGCCCTGGAGAAGAAGCGCTGGCTGTCCACTCTGCCTATTCCTCTTAATATCTTGTATACCTCTATCATGTCTCCTCTCATCCTCCTTCTGTCCAAAGAGTAAAGCCCTAGCTCCCTAAATCTCTGATCATAATCCATACTCTCTAAACCAGGCAGCATCCTGGTAAATCTCCTCTGTACCCTTTCCAATGCTTCCACATCCTTCCTATACTGAGGCGACCAGAACTGGACACAGTACTCCAAATGTGACCTTATTAGAGTTTTATAGAGCTGCATCATTACATTGCGACTCTGAAACTCTATCCCTCGACTTATGAAAGCTAACACTCCATAAGCTTTCTTAACTACCCTATCTACCTGTGAGGCAACTTTCAGGGATCTGTGGACATGTACCCCCAGATCCTTCTGCTCCTCCACACTACCAAGTATCCTGCCATTTACTTTGTACTCTGCCTTGGAGTTTGTCTTTCCAAAGTGTACCACCTCACACTTCTCCGGGTTGAACTCCATCTGCCACTTCTCAGCCCACTTCTGCATCCTATCAATGTCTTTCTGCAATCTTTGACAATCCTCTACACTATCTACAACACCACCAACCTTTGTGTTGTCTGCAAACTTGCTAACCCACCCTTCTAACCCCACATCCAGGTCATTAATAAAAATCACAAAAAGTGGAGGTCCCAGAACAGATCCTTGTGGGACACCACTAGTCACAACCCTCCAGTCTGAATGTACTCCCTAGTCAGATTCCATCAGATCCATGTCAGATAGCCAAGTGCCAAGGGGCGCTCAAACACAATAATAATTTTAGCTGTTTGGCTCAAATAGGATCATATTTTGTAACATAATTTACTGCAGGCTGTAATCTTAAATGAAAAACTCTTCTGAATCCCTTAACGTTACACACACAAAATGCTGGAGGAACTCAGCAGGCCAGGCAGGATGTATGGAAGTGAATAGATAGTCGATGTTTCATGCAAAGACCCTTCTTCAGGACTGAGAAGGAAGGGGGAAGATGCCGGAATAAAAAATGGTGGAGGGAGGGGAAAGAGGCTAGCTGGAAGGTGATAGGTGAAGCCAGGTGCATTGGAAAGTGCTAGAGAAGAGGGAATCTGATAGAAGAGAGTGGATCATTTAATGTTATTTTCTTCCTCAATGTATTGACCCTCATTTGATTTTCAATTTTATATGGCTTACTCCCTTATTTCCACCTTTCATGGCATAATTTGACCCTTTTCCAAATGAGGACAGATGGATTATATATCTCTGTAGTTACAGGGGTTCCCAGCCTGGCGTCCATCAACCCCTTGTTTAATGGTATTGGTCCATGGCATAAAAAAGGTTGGGAGCCCCTTTTCTAATAAATCAATTTCTTTCAAGGACCTGCCTTTCTGAGAAAAAGATAAGTTTTATTTGCATAATTGATTATGTATTTGTATTTGAATGCACTGATTAAATATACTCTGCAGTGTGTTTATTCAGTATGGTATAACAATGCTGGTTGAATAGACAAGGAAAATACTCCTTGTCTAATGATAAAGCCACTGAGTTACTGAAGTCTATGTAAAATTAATTTATTCTTTTTGAATTTTCAGAAAAAATCCCGCAAGAAGATATTCATTCTGATTGTAGTCCTCCTAGTTGTTGCTGTCATTTTAGGCCTTATTATCTGGTGGGCATCCAGAAAATGAACTTGCTTCCAAACACTTGCTGCTTCTCTACACAAGAAACTGTACAGAAAACTGATGTCAGTGGGAAAATCTACTGTCTATACTGTAATTTGAATCACAGAGAATTTCATGGATTGTGACCAAGCGCCAAGAAATTGGTTATTTGTGAATATATGTAAAGTCAGTAAGATTTAGCCTTCTGTATGTGCACTGTAAATTATATGTAATCGTCTTGAGTTTTACCAGCATATTTTCATTCCTTTATCAAGTAGATTTTCTAATAGCATGCAAATGGTCCAGGGTTCAGAATCACCTGGCCAGCTTTTCCATCTGGGGGAGTCCCATGTGGCGATGATCCTGAACATTGTCCACCCGATCTACTGTCGTCGTGATTTGTTTAAACATAGTCCTAGATTTTTTTAAAGCAGAGTCAAACATTGATTTTTTGCAGTGGAATAGAACTCTTTAAATTCTGTCGTGGTGAAACCGCATAATGAGGTGGGTTTGGAGGCATATAATAGCAAGCAGCAATAGTTCATAAGCAAATGTCTCTGTACCCAAATCACTACTTTCAAGTAGATACTACAATACCTTTTTTTTTTTTGCATTAATACTTTTATTAATGGAAACATTTCAAAATCTTCCACATGTGGTCTTGATTTCCCAAAGCTTTCATTTTTTTTGTTTCGGTATTCTTTTAGAGATTGGTATTCCAAGTCAAAGCAAGGGTTTAATTACTCAAAACCTGTGAAGCTTATCTGATCCCTGTACCAACTAAGTGTCTGTTCTAGGACTTTTTTTTTCTCCAGGAGTTCTGCATAAAGTACAAATTAATGCTGAAAGAAAATCACTAGAAAATATTATGACATTTCCAATTATTGGGATACAGCAATTACATTTTTGTATGTGGGAGTGATGAAATCAAATCTGCCCTGAAATTATTTTCCCACTTTTAAAAAACCCCCTTAGTGTTTATATTACATGCTGAAACTAACTATATTTGTAATTGCTTGCCTCCAAGTCTTTTCCTTTCCCATTAAAATGTTGGAGTGCATTGAGTGATGGTCATCAGAGCTTTCTAAGGACTAGAAGTGTGTGGTGGTTAGGTATTCCATGGTACTTGCACTACATTGATTCTGTAAAACTTGGCCGTGCAATCTAGAGCCCTATGTGGATTCGAACTCTTCTCAGCATTCTCGGTGAGGTTTCTTCTGCTGTTAGCCAGACCTGAACTAAATGTTGCATGAGGTTTGTGGGAATGGGGCAATATTACACGCAGAATATTAATTGTTCTGCATCTTTATTAGGCGAAAGATGAGTGAAGGAGGCAGCACATCTCTAGAAAATAAAGGAACATTGAAAGTTCAGTGTTGTAGTTTTAGGAGGTTTCATTTAACCTAATCATGCACAGTTCAGTGTTTTTAAAAAAAAATATTCACAGTACTATGATTACTGTGGATTTAGCTTTTTTCCCCCTCAATAAATTTCCACAGATAGGATGTACTCTTAATATATTTTGTACCCATTGGTTTTGCAGAGCTGAGTAGATAGCTGCTAGTCCTGGGCTTTAAAACTTCTGCTGTGTGGACGTGCTCGGTATGAATTTGAATCTCTTTACTCAGTCATTCCACTTCCTGCATTGTACATTTTATCATATTATACTTGAAAAAATTGCACTTTTGATTGACATTTTCTGAATAAATGTATCCTAATGTGATTTTTTTTTTTTGGTTAGCAATGTATATAGGAGGCTTGAGAATAAAGATGTACTTATACCACAGATACTAGTCCTGTAGTATTGGGTTTGTGGATTCAAACTCTTCCCAGCATTCTTGCTATTTTTTTTCTTCCTGTTCTCAGCCAGACTTGTTTCTTTCCCTTGATAGCATTAAGATGCTTCATTAGCAATGATTTAGACTTAGCGGTGCAGTGGTCAGAGATTTCCTTTTTGTCTGTTGCATGTTAACAGCCAGACTCCCACTGCTCCACTTTGTCATATGAACAAGGGTTCCAATGCAGCATCACCTGTTCTAAAAAAGACTGAAGAAACCTTGAATAGATGACAAATACTTTAGGAACCAGGAGAGAATGAGAGTTGTAAAATCCTTGAAGGGTAATCTATAGGTTGTGGAATGAGTTCAAGAGTTGAGGTGAGCAAAGTTACCCACACTGGTTCAACAGCTTGATGGTTAAAGGGATAGTAACAGTTCCTGAACCTGGTAGTGTGGGACCTAAGGCTCCTGATGGCACCAGCAAGAAGAAAGTCTGGCCTGGATGGCCGGAGAAGATGCTGCCAGTGAACAAGGTGACCGAGGGCAGCATCCTCCAGACCGCTCACGAAACTACTTTCACCTTTACAACTTTCTTTCAAGTGTAGTTCTGCTACCGTTGGAGCCAATGATCTACGTTTTGGCGGTGTGTTTTCTGGCCGATTGAGCCTTCTGGCGCTTTGCTGTCTCGCAGAGGCTGTTCCATGATGCATGCAGCCTTGGGGCCAAGAAGCACGGAGATGGGGTGTGAGCCCATGGTAGACTCCATTTCTCACCGATTAAAGCACCGAGGAAGATTGAAATCATCGAGGTGAGTAGGTGTTCAGCGGCATCTTCCAGCCTCTCACCCGCTGCTGTCAGAGTCTCTCCCTCGATGGTGCTGGGAGTCCTGGATCTTGGGCAAAGTTTAATCGACAGGGTTTGTGGAATGGACTCTATAGATCACGTTATGATATATTTCTAGTTTACGGTCGCTATTTTTTTTTTGTTGCTATTTTGGGGGATTTTGATCAGGGCAGGCTGCAGATACTAAACGACGCATCCCTAGAACTAGAACTGAGCTGAACGGAATGTGCCTGGAATTGGCAGTTTTGTTTGATGTCCAATGCCGTTTGTTCGTTTTCATTGCTGTTTTGTTCTTGTGCGTGGGGGAGGGTCAGTTGATGTTTCTCTGTTCCATGGTTTGCTTTGTTTATTGGCTGTCTGTGAGAAGACTAATCTTGTATAACTGCATACACACTTTGATAATAAATGTACTTTGAATCTTTGGTAATGGATGCTACTTTCTTGTGGTAAATGTAACTACACCTGGAAAGCGGTCATTGCAGCTTTAAAGGCGCTCGAGAAGCTGCTTTAACGTCACAGGTAGCACCTGACGTTCAGTCCTGTCACTGGGAATTACCAAATCCCATAATTACTTGTTCTGAATTTGACCCGCAACTACTGGACAGGCATTTCTGCTTTCAGGCTAGAAGTGCCTCCACAGACTTACAAAGAACATAGAGTACAGCACAGGACAGGCCATTCGGCCCACAAATTTGTGCAGCGGCCAGCTCAATAGCGATTCAAAAATAGCCAAACACTAATCCCTCCTATCTACACCATGCCCATATTCCCCCATCTTCCTTACATCCAAATGTCTCTTAAAAGCCTCTAATGCATTTGCCTCTACCACCATACAAGACGGTGCATACCAGATATCTACCACTCTAAGTTAAAAAAAAACTTACCCTTCACCTTCAATGGATACCCTTTGGTGTTAGACATTTCTACCCCGGAAAACAGGCATTTCCTGTCTGTCTATGCCTCTCAATCTTATAAATTTCTATCAGATCTCCCTTCAGTCTCGGCCACTCCAGATGAAACAACCCCAGTCATCGACAAACTCCTATTGAGCAGGAACTAATAAAGCTGGATCCATTTTGAATTGACTTTATTTCTTTCATCCTTCACATAGGTGAGAAGTAAAAATCCTTGACGTTACGTCTCAGTCTAAATGTGCAATCTTAGTAATTTATAATAAATAGAACAGTCAATGTAATATAGAGTACACTCAAATCAGCGTGAGTTAGTCAGTCTGATGGCCTGGTGGAGGAAGCTGTCCCGGAGCCTGTTGGTCCTGGCTTTTCCCGGATGGTAGCAGCTGGAACCGTTTGTGGTTGGAGTGACTCAGGTTCCCAATAATCCTTCAGACCCTTTTTTCACTCCTGTCTTTATAAATGTCCTGAATAGTGGGAAGTTCACAACTACAGATGCGCCGGGCTGTCTGCATCACTCTCTGCAGAGTCCTGTGATTGAGGGAGGTACAGCTCCCATACCAGGCAGTGATGCAGCCAGTCAGGATGCTCTCAATTGTGCCCTTAATTTGGGAACTACTTTAACCAAATATATAATTACTGTAAATGGAAAGGATCCAGGTCGTAATGACCTTACAAAATGGCCTTCCCAGCCCTTTAACACTATGCAAAACAGACTTTTCCCCAATTCCCGGAAAATATCTCCCTGTATTTTTAGTCCTCAGTGGAATGAGGAGGAGGTGGGAGTAGGGGTGAAGAATCAGGAATACGATGTTGTGCCATGCGTGATACGTCATGGTATGAATAACCTATTTATCGTTTTATTAACCTAAGTGAACTGATCGTTGTAATTTGTGTTGATCCGAAGTGAAATAAATCTGACTGCATGAAGCCCAGTGTGATTTACTGCGAGCTCGCACTCAACTTGACATCCTGTAATCATCCACTCTGCTTCTTCCCATTATCTATTATTGAATCAATCTTCTAACATTTGGGTTCAATTTATTTAATGCGCTGTTTTTCCTTCCCCCCCTGCCTCCTGTGATTTAACAATGCCCTTTTCATCCCTGGCAACTCAGTCGATCTGCTTCTCGGTTCCCTGAGCGGCATTCTGTACGCTGAAGTGAGATCTTTTCTTCAGATCACGAGAAGCTGAATATATTTTCCTTGCTTTCCCGGGGGGGAACAATAGTACTGTATACCACTCCGCTGTCACGACATGAACGTGGCTGAGAATAAATGTATAAGGCAACGTTCTGATGGAATAGAAGTTTGGTTCTTGCAGCAATCCGAAGTACTGATCGACATGACGGCGAGCTACAAAGAACCCTGGATCCCCGGAGGTAAATTAGTGTTATTATATAATGATCACTAAGCCCAGTCCGTCGATGCAATCAATAAGAAGGGACGCCAGATCTTGTACTTTCTCAGCAGGCTAAGGAGTCTTGGCTTGAACATCAAACACTATTTCATTTTAAAGATCTTTTTATTGATACATAAATGTTCTACAGCTATAAAATGAGACAAAATTTCAACAAGTTGATATATATACAATTAATAAAGCTGAAAAACTTATCAAAAAAGGATAATAGATGCTAATGAAAAAAAATAATATAAGGAAAAGGAGGAAAAAAAGAGGACCCCCAACTTACTGGGAAAAAAAAGAAACCCCACTAACTACAAGAGAAAGGAAAAAACATTAGGAATCAACTCCTGGGAGCAATTAATATATTTTTTAATATACATTAAAAAAAGAATCATCAACCGCCAATTCATGTTTATATAAGATAAGATTGGAAGGAAACCGTATAAAATAATCCAAATTAAATGATAATATTTGGCAAAAGAGCCCCATCTTCTCTCAAAATCAAATCGAGGATCAAAAGTTTTTCTGATTTTTTCCAAACTAAGACATAACATCACTTGAGAAAACCATTGAATTAAGGTAGGGACAGAGGTATCTTTCTGTTTTAATAAAATAGCCCTTCTTGCCAACAATGTAACAAATGCAATTACATTTTGGTCTGAAGATGAAAATTAACTTAAAACAAGAAGTGTGTGTGTGTGTGTGTGGGAGGGAGAGATGATTGGCGAAACCAGGTGGGTGGGAAAGGTCAAAGGTTGGAGAAGGAAGAATCTGGTAGGAGAGGAGAGTGGACAGTGGGAGAAAGAGGACTGCAGGTCTGAAGGTAGTGACTGTTTACACAGAGGGTGAATGCACTGTTGAAAGTGACGGTAGAGGCCGATACGTTAAGGACATTGACTAGTTCCTTGGATAGGTACACAGATGAAAGAATGAGTGAGGGAAGGGCTAGATTGAACTTGGAGCAGGTTAACGGTCAACACAACATCGAGGGCCCATAGCTGCACCGTGCTACGGTCGCTTGGAAGTATCCTGACTGGTTTTGTCACGGTGTGGGGCAGTAATTCAAATGTGCAACATACTGGAGGAACTCAGCAGGTTGGGCCGCATCCGTGGAAACGAGCAGTCAACGTTTCGGGCCGAGACCCTTCGTCAGGACAAATCGGAGACTGCAGAGGATAGTGGACTCAGCTCGATACACCACGGGCACACCCCTCTGTGCCGTCAATCACATCTATTATCAAAGATACACACCACCCGGACCATGCCATCTCCCAGCTACCCTTCAAACAGTTCTTAAACCAACAAGAACAACCCTAATCACGACATCCTGGCCATTTTGTTTACTCTGCACAGAACAGAAGTTTTAACGTTGCTTCCTGTAAGTCATCTGTACAATTTAAGGTTGCTTTCTGTTTTTCTCGTGAATGCTGCTTACGTGATGATCCAAGGAAGTTTTCTATTGTACCTGTGCGTACGTGTTCATTCACTCGTTATGGGCGATTGAATTTTGCCACGATTGCAAATTTTTCTGTAATTTTTTTTTCTCTGGGCAGTGCCTTTACAAACTGCAACCATTATCAATACTGTTCAGAGATGGTCTTAATTACAGGAAGGATATTAATAAGGTCGAAAGAGTGCAGAGAAGGTTTACAAGGATGTTGCTGGGACTTGAGAAACTGAGTTACAGAGAAAGGTTGAATAGGTTAGGACTTTACTCCCTGGAGCGTAGGAGAATGAGGGGAGGTTTGATAGAGGTGTATAAAATTATGATGGATATAGATAGAGTGAATGCAAGCAGGCTTTTTCCACTGAGGCCAGGGGAGAAAAAACCAGAGGTCATGGGTTAAGGGTGAAGGGGGAAAAGTTTAAAGGGAATGTGGGGGTGGGGGGCTTCTTCACACAGAGAGTGGTGGGAGAGCTTTTAACATTTAAGAAAAACTTGGACAGGTATATGGATGAGAGGTGTATGGAGGGATATGGGCCAGGTGCAGGTCAGTGAGACTAGGCAGAAAAATGGTTCAGCACAGCCAAGAAGGGCCAAAAGGCCTGTTTCTGTGCTGTAATGTTCTATGGTTCCTGGTGCCAGTGGTCGC
Organism: Hemitrygon akajei; assembly: GCF_048418815.1. NCBI lineage: Eukaryota > Metazoa > Chordata > Chondrichthyes > Myliobatiformes > Dasyatidae > Hemitrygon > Hemitrygon akajei. The sequence continues at coordinate 18,344,814 of NC_133147.1, read as the reverse complement.
GTAAGCAGGACTTTATGACCATCTGCTGCTGTGGCTTCACCAGTTATATCCTCATGCTTGGATCCCAGCACTGGGGACGTGTGTTCTTTTTTTTTAGCAATGTGTTGCCATACCATATCCCTTGTTTCGCATCGGCGTGATCCTGACATCGAAAGGCATTCAGGGGAAGTATGCAGACAGATAACCGCCAGTTGAACACGGAACAGCGCGGTGACTGAAATGCTCCCGCGCACACAGCCTCTGTTGTCACGCAGCTGGAACTGAACACAGCCGGGAAAAGTTTACAAAATCTGAAGGAGTTTCAAGTTTGTTGTACTTTTACTTCATTATACCCCTCAATTAGTAAATAGAATCAACGGTGTGCGATTTTCAATTTTCCTTTCATATTATTCATATTCATATTAGATTCAGATTCAGTTTATTTGTCATTTAGAAACTACAAATGCAATGCAGTTGAAAAATGAGACAACGTTCCTCCAGAACGATATCACAAAAGCACACAACAAAACAGACTACACCAGAAAATCCACATAATGTTTAGCAATCCCCAATCCAGAGTCCGGAGAGGCTGCTGGGTATTAATATCGCGCTACCGTCTTAGCGCGTTCCCCGGAAAGGAGCTCCACATCCACCAGACAAAACAAGACCAAAAACTAAAGCTCCAAGACAATTAGTATTCATATTACCAAAAAAAACATTTAAAATGCACGAGAACACGAGAAGATGTGCAGATTTTGGAAATCCAAAGCAACGCAAAGTGCTGGAGGAACTCAGCAGGCCAAGCAGCCTCTATGGAGAAGATTAATCAGTCCACCTTCCAGGCCGGGAACCCCTGCGTAGTCCTCAGGCCGCGCTAAAATACCCTGCTCGGAGCAATGGTTTGTCCGCACAGCTGTGAAACGAAATTAGAGACTGCATAACAGTCCCTCCAAACAGGAGAAGTCAACCAGCTGCTGCCTTTATGCCTGACACTATACGTCTACGAAGGTACAATGCCTCACGTCAATGTATCACAGAGACCCTTGTATCAGGGAGGTGAGTGTCTTATTGCTAGTTCATTCTGCTGCTATTGGTTTGCTAAGCACATTATTTTTGCAACAGTCATTAATTTTGACAATTTACCAACGATCCGTCAGGGAGAGGATCCCGTCTCTTTTAGATTGTTACACCCATGGATCGCCAGTAGATGGAGCCGTTCATCAACTTTGACGATCGAGCTGCTCTGATTCCGTCGGGAATTTATAACCATAAGGAATAAGCAATAACCCGCCAGAGAGCCCCAGTCAACACACACAAAATGCTGGACGCGCTCAGCGGGCCAGGCAGCATCTATGGAAAAGAGTGAACAGTCGACATTTCGGGCCAAGACCCTGGAGGGTCGGAGCGACCACTCCCCGCCGAACATCGGCGGCTCCTCGGTAGAGATCGTACAGATTTCTTGGCGTTCACCTGACGGAGAATCTCACCTGGTCCCTCAACACCAGCTCCATAGCAAAGAAAGCCCAGCTGCATCTCTACTTTCTGCGAAGGCTGAGGAAAGTCCATCTCCCACCACCCCATCCTCATCACATTCTACAGGGGTTGTATTGAGAGCATCCTGAGCAGCTGCAGCACTGCCTGGTTCAGAAATTGCACCATCTCGGATCGCAAGACCCTGCAGCGGATAGTGAGGTCAGCTGAGAAGATCATCAGGGTCTCTCTTCCCGCCATCACGGACATTTACACTACACGCTGCATCCGCAAAGCAAACAGCATTATGAAGGACCCCACGCACCCCTCATACAATCTCTTCTCCCTCCTGCCGTCTGGGAAAAGGCTCCGAAGCATTCGGGCTCTCACGACCAGACTATGTAACAGTTTCTTCCCCCAAGCTATCAGACTCCTCAATACCCAGAGTCTGGACTGACACCAACTTACTGCCCTCTACTGTGCCTATTGTCTTGTTTATTATTTATTGTAATGCCTGCACTGTTTTGTACACTTTATGCAGTCCCAGGTAGGTCTGTAGTCTGGTGTAGTTTTTGTATTGTTTCATGTAGCACCATGGTCCTGAAAAACGTCGTCTCGTTTTTACTGTGTACTGTACCAGCAGTTATGGTCAACATGACAATAAGTGACTTGACTTGACTTCATGAGGACTGGAGAAAAAAAGACAAGGAGCGAGAGTTAGAAAGTCGGGGGAGGAAAAACCACAAGGTGAGAGGTGAAGCTGGGAGGGGGAGGGGTGAAGTCAAGAGCTGGGAAGTCGATTGGTGAAAGAGATCTAGGGCTGGAGAAGGGGGTGGGGGGTCTGATAGGAGAGGACAGAAGGCCACGGAAGAAAGAAGAAGAGGGAGGAGCACCAGAGGGAGGTGATAAGGAGATGAGGAAACGTGAATAAGCAATGGTGAAGTGGGCTGGGCCATTACTGGATGTTCGTGCCGTCAGGTTGGGGGCCACCCAGAAGGAATCTGAGATGTTGCTCCTCCAACCCGAGTGTGGCCTCATCGTGACAATAGAGGAGGCCTTGGATAGCCATGTCGGAATGGGAATGGGAAGTGGAATTACAACGGGTGGCCACCGGGAGATCCCGCTTTTCATGGCGGACAGAGCGTAAATGCTTAGCAAAATGGTCTTCCAACTACGTCGGGTCTCACCGATATACAGGAGGCCACAGCACGGGCATTGGATGCAGTAGACGGCCCCGACAGACTCACGGGTGAAGTGTCGCCTCACCTGGGAGGACTGTTTGGGGCCCTGAGTGGTAGTGAGGGAGGAGGTGTAGGGGCAGGCGTGGCACTTGTTCCACGTGCAAGGGTGAGTACCAGGAAGGGAGATCAGTAGGGAGGGACGGATGGACAAGGGAGCCGCGTAGGGGGCGATCCCTGTGGAAGGCAGAAAGTGGGGGGATGGACGAGGAGGGAAAGATGTGCTTACCCAACGAAGATTGGGAGACTGCGTCACTGAGCACCACCTAAGAGTTTCTTATGTGCTCCTAATGTATCTGACTCTATCGCCACCCCTGACAGTACACTTCGTGCACCCACCATTCTCTGTGTAAAAAACCTACCTCTGACATCACCCCTATACTTTCCTCCAATCACCTTAAAATTATGCCCCTCCTATTAGCCACCTCTGCCCAGGGAAAAAGTCTCAGGCTATCCAGTCTATCTATGACACTTATCATCTTGTACACGACTATTAAAAACTTCTCTTAATCTCCCTACCACTCACACGGGCAAAGCCCTCCCAACCATTGAGCAAATCTACATGAAGAAGTGTCGCAGAGGAAAGCCGTATCCAACATCAGGGACCGTCCGCCATCACCTACGTCATGCTCTCCTCTCGCTGCTGCCATCAGGAAGAAGGTACAAGAGCCTCAGGACACACACCACCAGGCTGATGAACAGTTACTAGCCCCCAACCATCAGGCTCTTGAACCAAAGGGGATAACTTCACTCGCCCCATCACTGAACTGTTCCCACAACCAACTTTCAGGGACTCTCAATATTTATTGCTTATTTATTTATTATTGTTCGGTGATTCTCTAATAGCAATTGCCAAGGGTTCTAAAGCAATATCAAATAATAATGGGCTAAGAGGACAGCCTTGTCTAGTACCCCGAAATAAACAAAAAAAGGGAGATCTTTGATTGTTAGTAAGCACCGAGGCTACTGGAGTATGATATATCAGTTTAATCCAGGAAATGAATGTCGGACTAAAATTAAACTTCTCAAGCACAGTAGATAAGTATGGCCTTTCAACTCTATCAAATGCTTTCTCTGCATCTAATGAAATGACACATTCTGAGGTGCTACGTGAAGGAGTGTAAACAATATTCAATCTTTATTACTGTTATTTATTTATTTTTCTACTTTCAACAGTTTGTTGTCTTCTGCACTCCAGTTGATGGTCCTAGTTGGGTGATCTGTCATTGATTCTGTTGTAGTCACTATTCCAGAGATTTATTGAGTATGTCCACAGGAAAATGAATTTCAGGGTTGTACTTTGATAATAAAGTTTACTTTGAACTTTAAGTGTCCAATCCAGTGCCTTTGTGGCGTGGTTTAAAATATTTTGTTGTTCTAAGTGTGAACTGAATAAGAATCATCACCGTTGTGGCGCCTTTCCCAATGCTATCAGTGTTCAATGCAATGTAAAACCCCTGAGGAGATGGTGGTTTGATTCGCCACCTCAGATCATATGCAATCGGACTGATTGATTGGATGCCAGTGTTAGAGGGGATGATAACATAGCAGTTGTGTTACTGAACCAACAGCCAATATTCTAAATAATTGATCGAGGCACATGTTTAAATTCCGCCAAGGCAGCTGGTGTGAATTTCAGTGTTAGCAGTTAATGAAATCCGGAATTTAAAGTCAACCTCAGTAATGAAGCTGCAGACTTGACCTAATAATCTGCCTCATTCATTAATGTTCTGCCTCGCTTGCCCGATCTGGGTTGTACAGTCGGTAGCCACTTTATTACGTACCTGCTGTACACCTGCTCGCTAATGCAAGTACCTAATCAGCCAATCAATTCAATGCGTAAAAGCACGCAGTCAGGGTCAAGAGGTTCAGCTGTTGTTCAGACCAGACATCAGAATGGGAATGAAATGTGAATTAAGTGACTTTGACTGTGGAATAATTGTTGGTGCCAGATGGGGTGGTTTGAGTATCTCAGAAAAGGCTGATCTCCTGGGATTTTTACGTATAAGTCTCTGGAGTTTACAGGGAGAAACAAAAAATCAAAAAAAAAAAACCCAGTGGGTGGCAGCCCTGTGGGTAAAAACACCTTGTTAATGAGAGAGGTCAGAGGAGAATGGCCAGACTGGTTCAAGCTGACAGGAAGGTGACAGTAACTCAAATAACCACGAGTTACAACAGTGATGTGCAGAAGAGCATCCTTGAAGTGGATGGGCTACAGCAGCAGAAGACTATGGATGTACACATCAGATCAAATTCAAGTTGCATTATCATTCAACCATACATCAAAGGAAACAGCATTCCTCGCGGGCCAAGGTGCAGAACATAAACAGCACATTCAAAAGTAGCAAGCATGCATGCAGTCATGCACAAAAACATATATATATTTACAAATTGATGGTGCAGTTCACAGCCACGCCTACAGACGTACACAGGCAATACAGCTTGTCATTCCGCCAATCAAACATAAGAACATAAGGAATAAGAGCAGGAGTAGGCCATCTGGCCCATCGAGCCTGCCCCGCCATTCAATAAGATCATGGCTGATCTGTCCGTAAACTCATCTCCATCTACCTGGCTTTTCCCCATGACCCTTAATTCCCCTACTATGTAAAAACCTATTTAACTGTATCTTAAATATATTCAGTGAAGAAGCCTGAACGGCTTCCCTGGGCAGAGAATTCCACAGATTCTGAGAAAAACAGTTTCTCCTCAGCTCCATCCTAAATCTTCTCCCCTGAATCTTGAGGCAATGTCCCCTAGTTCTACTCTCACCTACCAATGGAAACAACTTTCCTACTTCTATCTTATCTATCCCTTTCAAAATTTTGTATGTTTCTATAAAATTCCATCTCATTCTTCTGAACTCCAGAGAGTATAGTCCCAGGCGACTCAATCTCTCCTCACAGGTTAACCCCTTCATCCCTGGAATCAAGCTGGTGAACCTCCTCTGCACTGCCACCAAAGCCAGTATATCCTTCCTCCAGTATGGAGACCAGAACTGCACACAGTACTCCCAGAACACTGGGAGCAATGCAGTGGGAGAGACCAACCCCCAATGTAGCATGGATACCACGCTACCCCACCTCCGGCGTCTCCTTTCCTGGACTGAAGCAGCAGGCAAGCCCGCGGCTAGAGACCTCCGTCATCTCCAGTACCTAATAAAGTGGCCACTGGGTGTCTGACTGATGATTTTTAACTGCCTCTCAGTTCAGCGTGCGACTCTGGATAAATAATAAAGACGTATCTTCCAAACAATGTCTGTAATCCGTGGACAAATAACACGAAGTAACGATCTTCCCTTCAGCTTCCTGCTGTGCGCTGATCAGTTTGGAGGCAGAAGTAGATACAAGAGGTGCTGCGGATGTAGTTATACACACGATGTGCTGGAGGAGCTCAGTGGGCTAGATATCCATCATCTACGGATGGGAATAAGCAGTCAACGTTTCGGGCCGAGACCCTTCATCGGGACTGGAAAGGAAGGGTTCAGACCATTCTGGTGCCGGCTTGCAAAGATGACCGAAAAGCCAACAAGATTTCGGATGCTGTTTAAAAATAATAATCAGCTTTCTTCTTGCGTCTTTAAAAGAAGCTGGTTGTTAAATCCGTGGTTCGCCAGTAGATGGGGCCATTCCATCACCTTTGATGTGCTTGGTTCGGCGAGCATCTCTCTCTCTCTCTCTCTCTCTCTCTCCCTCTCCCTCTCCCTCTCCCTCTCCCTCTCCCTCTCCCTCTCCCTCTCCCTCTCTCTCTCTCTCTCTCTCTCTCTCTCCCTCCCTCTCTCTCTCTCTCTCTCCCTCCCTCTCTCTCTCTCTCTCCCTCGTTACCGTCGGTAACGGGCGATAACGCGCCATCCGGTAAGTTCTGTCTGAAGCCGAAGTGCCACGCGCACCTCTATAAGGCAAAACTTCTGCAGGTAAACAACTGCAGCTGCTTCTCTGTAATAGTGTTTCAGTCCTAACGGCCGTTCGTCCCCCTACAAAAACTGTTTCCAACACCAAGTACCTCACTCACATGCCTGTCACGCCGCTGGCGTTTCGGGCGACAAAGGTCCACCATCTCTGGCGGTGTTCAGGGCTTCCTTCATCGCGTCAGTAGCTTCCTCTCGGTTTTCACCATTGTCAGCCATGAAAGTCCCGGGTGGAGACTCGGGAATACCGTCGCACTCGGATGCAGAAGGATTCTTCATTGCCGTTTCCGTTACAGTTTTGTTTGACCAGTCCGGGTTTTTAACCCTGAGTTGAACCCCTGAACCTGGAGGACTGGTGGACCACTCTCAGTCTGACCTCTACCCTTTGACCTGTTTGGCATGGGTGACCCCACCAAGAGCAGAAACATAAAGCCCTGACTCCAGCCAACATAGCTCTCCGGGACATTGAGGCACGCAAGCTTCCCAACCCCCTGGCAAAGTTGTGGTCCTCTTGGAGGAACGCCAAGTAGGAAGCAACGTTATTACCCCCCCTGGAGACAAGCCAATGACCTCTCTCTCCAAAGAGCCACCAATGGCCTCCGACTAAGGAAGAGCTTGCCCAGTATATGTACAGCAGCAGGACGGGCCCTTGGAGTAACAGACTAATACTGTTCCTTCAGCTTAATGAGGTTTTCCTCCAACCTTAACCCATTTCACCTGATCGACAAAGTGGTATCGCAGCTTTCTTGACCTCAGACGCCAGTGCACTTTGCAAGTAGTACACTTTACCGGCCATCCCTGGGTAATGAACACCCTAATTAAGGTGACCCATATACAAACAAGCTCCCATAATGTTAACATTTAACATGAGAAAATCTGCAGATGCTGGAAATCCAGAGTAACACACACAAGGAACTCAGCTGGTCAGGCAGCGTCTATGGAAATGAGTAAGACCGACAACATTTCGGGCTGGGACGCTTCATCAGGACTGGAAAGGAAGAGGAGAAGTCAGAACTGTAGCTCTCCATACCCCCTTGTTCATGCACTCATCCAAATTTCTCTTAAACATCGGAATCAAATCTGCATCCACAATTTCCACCGGCAGCCCATTCCACACTTGCACCAGCTCTGGGTCAAAGCTCCCCCTCTGGTTTTCCTTAAATACCTCTGGCGTTTCTTCAACACAGTCAGGAAAGCCCACCCACGCCTCTACTTTCCGAGGAGGCTGAAGAGATCTGGACACTATGCACATCAATATTCACGTCCTTCTACAGATGTGTAGTGGAGAGCATCCTAACAAGCTACATCACTGCTTGGCGTGGAAACCGCACTGTGACGCACAGGAAGGCTCTACAACTGTCCGATGCATCACCGGCCTACCTGCCATCGAGAACACATATACGGAAAGGTGCCGGGGGATGGCCAGGAACATCGTGAGGGTTTGCACCCACTCTGCTGGTGGGCTGGATCTTCTTCTCCACTCCTGATGAAGGGAACGTTGACTGTCTACTCTTATCCGTCGATGCTGCCCGGCCTGCTGAGGTCCTCCAGCATTTTGTGTGTGTGTGTGTGTGTGTTGCTGGGATTTCCAGCACCTGCAGATCTTCTCCTGTCTGCTCGTGGGCCGTCTGTCCCACTCCAGTCAGGGAGGAGGCATCGACGGCAGACTCAAAAACTGGTTATGTTCCCCAATCAGTAAGGCTTATCAACACCTCCACCCATCAACCACCACGACTTTATCACCTCCTATCAGAGTCACCTTATGCACAGAACTCCTGTGCCTAGCATCTGTTTATGGTCATACAATCACTCTATGCATATAAGCTATTTTATGTATTTATATTTATTGTGTTTTTTTTTATTATTGTGTTTCTTCTCGTTCTGCATCAGACCTGGAGTTACAATGATGTTATTCTTCACTGGAAATGACATTGAACAATCTTGAAGGGATAATTTCCCACAGCTCCCCTCACCCCAACACTGACCATCACTGAACTGTTCCCTCAACCTGTGGACTCGCGTCCTACTGAAGGGTCTCGGCCTGAAACATCGACTGTTTATGTTACAAGGGGCGAAGGCGTAGAACCCAAGTGCAGGACACTGGCAGGTCGACTCAGTTGGAGAGGCTGGCATAGACTTGAACGTAGAGCAGAAAATCAGGAGGATCTTGACAAGGAGACGGGATTCACAGGGATTCTCTAGAACTGGGGCGGAACTTAGAATTGCCGATTCCGATCGGAACAGGGAACGAAGCATCACACAAGGGTTGACCAACGAGCTGGCATTCCCATTCTCTGATTGAAAGCCAGATGTACGGTAATTGGGTAACTAGCAGCAATTATCTGAAATTGGGGCATGATCAGGGAGAAAGGAGTGTTGAAGGGGGAACGGCCGACCGGAACCATGACAGTTTACACATTTCCGTAGACGCTGCCCGGCCTGCTGGGTTCCTCCAGCATTTTGTGGGCGTTGCTTTGGATTTCCAGCATCTGCAGACCTTCTCTTGCTTGTGACTCACGTTCAAGGACTCTTCATCTCACGTGCTCGACATTTACAGCTTATTTATTTATTATGATTATTTTTTTGTTTTTTTTAATATTTCTTTGTATTCACTGTCAACGCCCACAAGAAAACCAATCTCAAGTCTTTATATGTTGACATATATGAACTTTGATGATAAGTTATACGCGCCACGTTAGCGCGACACTATTACAGCTCGGGGTGTCGGAGTTCGGAGTTCAATTCTGACGTCATCAGTAAGCAGTCTATTAAACCCTCCGCTTGGAATTCACGGGTTTCCTCCAGGTGCTCCGGTTTCCTCCCACAGTCCAAAGACGTACCGGGTAAATTAGTTGTCCCGTGATTAACAATTGCCCCGTGATTATTCAAGTGTTAATGAGGCGTTGCTGGGCGGTGAGGCTCGAAGGGCAGGAAGGGCCTATTCTGCACTGTATCTCAATAAATATATACATTTACTTCAATCTTTTTGAACTTTGAACCTTGAATCTTAACCTATGACCTCTCGTTCTGGTCCCACCCAACCTCAGAGGGAAAAGCCTCCTTATATTTACCCTATCTACACCCCCTATAGGTGGCAGGGTGGAGATACGTCTCTACCAAAAGAGGTGTAAGGAGCTCCTTCCCTCCACTAGCCTGCAGGTCACCCTCGGGCAAGGGGTAGCACCTGCTTAGCCCCCCGATCAGGGTCACGTGAAGCCATGGGAGCAGGTGGTGGGTGGTCGTACGAGCAGCCGGTGCACATCACAAGTCCTGGTTATGCGACCACTGACGCCAGGCAGACAATCTCTGAAGAGTATCGATAATGGCTGGGGTCACCCGTCTTGTAAAGACACTGCCCAGAAGAAGGCAATGGCAAACCACTCCTGTAGAAGAATTTGCCAAGAACTATCGTGGTCAAGGAAAGAGAACAGAATAAGAACAACAGTGGACAGATGGAAAACCGTGATTGCCCACGTCGTACAGCGCAGTACACCGTGATAACGATGCTGCCCCTTTTGTTGATGTGATTTTGCATACCTCTATCAAATCTCCCCTATTCAACCTTTCCCTGTATCTCAGGTCCACAAGTCCCAGCAACCTGGTTTCCCCACAGTTTTAGCACAGTATGATAATGACCAGCTGGTCTGTTTATCTTGATCGAGTGGTGGACATTGTCCAAGACACCAGTGAGAAACACTCTGATACATCATGTCTTCTCTTGCACTGAGTATCCCCAGTTTCGTGTCTCATCCTCTGAACCCAGTACTGTTCTGCACTGAGAAGCCATTCTCTGCTCACTTGTGAATCCCTTTGTTCATTTTCTGTCCACATCTCGCTCAATGTCTAATCTACTGCGACTTGGGGTGTTTCACCGTACAGCTTTTCAGCCCTTGTTTGGAAAACCCTACAAAAAGTAATGGACTCGGTCGAGTCCATCACGGGTAAAACCCTCCCCACCATTGACCACATCAACACAAAATATTGTCACAGGAAAGCAGCAACCATCATCAGGGACCCCATCCACCCAGGACATGCTCTCTTCTCACTGCTACCATCAGGAAGAAGGTACAGGAGCCTTAGGACTCACACCACCTGGTTCAGGAACAGTTACTACCCCTCAACCATCAGGCTCTTGAACCAACGGAGACAACTTCACTTGCCCCGTCACTGAAATGTTCTTGCAACCTATGGACTCATTTTCAAGGACTATTCATCTCATTTACTGCTTATTTATTTATTATTCTTTCTTTCTTTCTTTTTGCATTTACACAATTTGTTGCCTTTTGCACGCTGGTTGAACGCCCAAGTTGGCGAGGTCTTTCATTGATGCTCTTATGGTTATCATTCTATGGACTTATTGAGTATGCCTGCAAGAAAATGAACCTCAGGGTGACATACACGTACACTGATAATAAATTTACTTTGAACTTTGAAAATAATGTGAACAAAAATCTGTATGACTGAAATGATGTGAGTAGCTTCCTCCCCGCCAGACACTCTGATTGCATCTTCAGAGAAACGCAACGTCCCCACCAGATTCTGGGGATTTCTGGCACACAACTGATGCTGGAAATCTTGAGCAACATGCACTAAACGCTGGAGGAACTCAGCAGGTCAGGCAGCATCTATGGAGGGGAATAAAACAGTCGACATCTTGGGCCAAGACTCTTCATCAGGACATTTCTCCTTAGTTTCCCCCCTGATATCATGGCTGTAAATGTATCACAGCTGCAGCCTGCAAGTGTAAAGGCTGCTCTTTTCTGCCAAGAAGTATTGTTGGAATCATTCACCTCTGGTGTGACATGAATGAAGTCACCTAGAGACACCGAAGCTAGTGGGTGTAGACAAGAGAAGATCTGCAGACGTTGGAAATCCGAGCAACACACACAAAATGCCGGAGGAACTCCTCAGTCCAGGCAGCATCGATGGAAAAGAGTATAGTCGGCATTTCAGTCCTGCTGAATGTTCTCGGCCTGAAATGTTGCCTATATTCTTTTCCATAGATGCCGCCTGGCCTGCTGAGTTCCTCCAGCAACTAGTGGATATAGAAGTGTTTAATCAGCAAAAACAAACGAGCAGCAAGCATCAGGTTCGAGACACTCCTGGAAGAAGAGGCTGCCTGACCCAATATTACATGACATTTTTATGTGCTGAAGATCAAAGGTAACACCAGGACAATTCTATTGTTACAATACATCTACAATGCTTCCTTTGAATTACATGTAATTTTCAAAATACCTCCAACACTCCAGACGCCCAAGCTGAACGTTAATCCCCGTCGTCCCTCTCTAGTTGCATTCATGCATATGCAGACATCTCAGGTGGTCAACCCCAGTCTGCAGCTTCAGGAAGACCATTGTCCAATCTACAATCCACGTTCAGATCTGAAGACCGGTTGCTGCCGAAATTAGTATCTGCTGCATACCCTGAGTCCAGAGTGCGCCCTAACAACCCGCACATCACAGCTTGCCTAACACCCCTGAACGGGCGAGAGTAATATTACCTCAGCCTGAGAGATTACAGGAGCCGACATGAGTCTGCAGCAGAGGGAAGTAACGGTCAAGTGGAAGCAGCAGGTAGTGCCAGCGGTGGGATCCCTGCGGCCAGACTGGATCGACGTATTCAATGTGTGTCCATCTCTAATGCTCGCTAGTTGCTGACACGTTGTGGCGGATCAGCCAGCTTTTAAAACAACAGGTTTCACGTTTACTCGTTATGTAATGTTGCCATGGGTCTTATGAATCTGTTATAGCACCACTTACGATTTCATATATTTAAATTATTTTCATTACTATTCTTAATTTAACTATTTAATATACATAACTATAACTTAATGTAAGTTCTTTTTCTAAATTTATCACGTATTGCGTTGTTCTGCTGTCGCTAAGTTAACACACTTCATGACATGTGCCGGTGACACTAAACCTAATTCTGATTCTGATCATGTAGGTTTCATTTTCACAGCTTCTCTTTGATAAATTACACCGTACAACAAACTTCTTCAGAACTGTTGCTTCCCTCAGGATTTTATTTTTGTTTTTGATAGACTTCTTGAAGCTAAACACAAGCATAACTTCTAACTACTTGCATCACGTAGGAATTTGGAGAAACAAGAAATTATTTTTTATTGAGTATAATATATTTAACTGCATAACTGTGCTGATGTTTTGCAAAAGTTCAACTAAGCTAGATATGTTTTGTTGTTGATTTTCATTTGTACTCTGTGTCTGAAGCTTCTTGCTTAAGTGTCCAACAATAATCAGCCAGCGTTGATGGATTCCAGTTGCCCTGATACCATTTCTCCATGACCACAATGTCCTGGCAAAACCTCTCAGCTTGCTCGTCACCGACCGTGCCAAGATCTACAGAGAAGGAGTCCAAATGGAAAGGCAGAAAGTGAATCTTTAGTGACATGCTGCACTTCGTGGTTTTCTATGCTCGAAGCGTGTTGTCAACCAGCTGCACCTAGTTTGGTGCTCTGTCATTGCCAAGAAAATCTTCAACAACTTTGAATGCCTTCCATGTGATTTTCTCCAGCACCACTGGAAATTCTTCGAATTGCCTGTCATTGACGACATATTTGACTTGTAGACCAACAAAAATGCCTTCCTTATTCTTGACATCAGTTATTCTGACATGAATTATGAACTGAAATAATAAAGTACAGTCAATTTCAAGAAAATGGTGCACAGTAGGGAAATTTCATGGTGATTTTCAAAATCCAGAATCAGAATCAGGTTTACTATCACCAGCATGTGGCGTGAAATTTGTTAACTTAGCAGCAGCAGTTCAATGCAATGTACAATATAGAAGAAGAAGAAAAAAATGATATTAATAATAAATAAATAGGTAAATCAATTACAGTATACCTATATTGAATAGATTTAAAATTGTGCAAAAAGTAGAAATAAAATATATTAAATCCATAAGATATTCCCAAAAGTATTCAGGAAGCAAAATCTTTGTGGTTCGGAGTGATTGGTAACAGAAAAGGGAAAATGCATTAATTGTCAGGATTAAGAGAGATTGAAGAGGTCTAATTTTCTCCATTTAGACAATATCTTGAGTTATTGTGTTTTACTTCATGTGGTGTGTTCAGTTAATAGAGGGGATGGTCCAGGCATCGTACCTCGCACAGCATGGATTAGAACGTACAATACTACAGCTCAGGATCTGTAGTACTTACTATAGTACTGTAGTCCTGACGAAGGGTCTCGGCCCGAAACGTCGACAGCGCTTCTCCCTATAGATGCTGCCTGGCCTGCTGTGTTCCACCAACATTTTGTCTGTAGTACTTTCCGTCCTTTCTGTGTGCGCTGCACGTGAGGTCAAGCTAAACTCACCCCAACTGGACGCACCTCTCCATACCCGGCCCGTTACATTTCACAGTTTGAGGAGATTTGGTCTGTCACCAAAGACACTCACAAATTTCTACGAATGTACTGTGGAGAGCATTCTAACTTGGCTGCATCACCGTCTGGTATGGGTGGGGGGTGGGGGGAGGGCTACTGCACATGATTGAAGAAAGCTGCAGAGAGTTGTAAACTCAGTCAGCTCCATCACGGGCGCCGGCCACCCCAGCATCCAGGACATCTTCAAGGAGCGATGCCTCAAACAGACGGCATCCATCATTAAGGACCCCCATCACCCAGGACATTCCCTCTTCTCATTGCTACCATCGGGAAGGAGGTGCAGGAGCCTGAAGGCACACACTCAACAATTCAGGAACAGTTTCTTCCCCTCTGTCATCCGATTTCCGAATGGACATTGAACCCGTGAACACTACCGCACTACTCTTTTGGCACTACTTATTTAATTTAACTACTTAATATATACGTTAATGTAAATATTTTTACTGTAATTTACAGTTTTTATCAATATGCATTGCGTTGTACTGCTGCCACAAAGACAACATATTTCATGACATGTGCTGGTGATATTCAACTTGACTCTGATCCTAATTCTGAAACAATAAAATATTGCACTGGGTGGACAGGAGTGAGGACAGCTGAAATAAGGTACAATTTTTCTTGCGTGAACCAGCATGAAAGTAATGAGCTGGCCGACCTCTGCCTGCGTTTGATACCCTTCTACCTTAATCACGCACCTGGAAGCCTCCGCTTCCTCAGATGTAGGCTAGCTGGCACCTGCTAGCTTGGTTGAGATGGCAGACAGCTGGTTCCAGACATGTGGACGGGCAAAGAGAAGAGGTGGAGGGGGCTGCCCTGGTCCATCCTCTCTTCCACCTCTGCTCTGCTATTGCTCCTGCATTTCCTTTCCTCGTCAGCTTCTGTAAATTCAATTGAGGTTTCTTCAAACCTGGGGTGTCTGCTTCAGTCTGGAAGTTGCTACCGTTACTCTGCTCTGGAGGCATATACGTGAGCTGACCGCTTGGCCAGGCGGAGCAGAATCCACATTCTGTTTGGTCTTTGCCGCGGATTTTGCCAGAGATACCATGGAATTCCAGGTCTCCAGAGTTCTTCATGGCATTTGGTCAAAGTAGCCAGCATTCTACACTCTAATCGCAAGGAGCTAATGTCCCTCGTTTGTTCTGTCAAGTATTTAACACGTTCACCTCCACTTCTGATAACTGGGAAAAGTCAAAGCCAAAATAAAAGTCATTTTTAAAGTATGTGTGTTATCATATGCTACCTTGAGATCCATTTTCCTTTCAGGTATTTAGATAGATATTTTATTGATCCCAAAGGAAATTTCAGTGTCACAGTAGCATTACAAGTGCACAGGTATAAATATCAGAAGAGAAGTAGAAAGAATAAAAAATAAGTTACCTCAAACAGTCTAACAGGAGGGGGTCATCACTTCCACAGCTATAGATTGACTCATTATCGAGCCTAATGGCCGAGGGTAAGAATGACCTCGTATAGCGCTCTTTGGAGCAGCGCTGTTGTTTTCGTCTATTACTAAAGGGTGGCATGCAGAGGGTGAGAAACATTGTCCAGAATTGTCAGGATTTTCCACAGGGTCCTTTGTTCTACCACAGCCTCCAGTGTGTTCAGTCTGACTCAGAGCTCTGACCTTTTAAGATAATGAGAGACATGGATAAAGCAGGCAGGGAGTATTTTTATTCAAGGGCTGAAATGTCTAAGACTAGAGGGCACGCATTTAAGGTGAGAAGGGATAAGATTTTTACACAGAGAGTGATGGGGTACCTGGAAATCACTGCCTAGGGTGGTGGCAGAGAACGAAACTTTAGAGACTTTTAAAAGATGTTTAGATAGGCACATGGATGTGAGGAAAATGGAAGGATAAGGACATTGTATAGTTTTGTTGGCCGTTTGATGACTAATTTAGTTGGTTCAGTACAATATTGTGGGCTGAAGGGCCTGTTCTGCGTAATCAGCCGGCCATGCAGCAGCAACTCAGTGCCTTAAAGCGTGGAGGCTTCGCCAAGAGGTTCATTTGTCATTCAGACCAAATATCAGAATGGGGAAAAGAGGTGATGGAAGTGACTTTGATGGTGGAATGATTGTTGATGCCGGACAGGTACCTCAGAAACCGTCTGTCTCCCGGGATTTTCATCCACAGACTGCCGCTGGAGTTTGCCGAGTGTGGTGCGAGAGACGAAAAATGAAATCCAATGAGTGGAACCTCCGTGGGCAAAATCACCTTGTAACTGAGAGAGGTCGGAGGAGAACGGCCAGACTGGTTCAAGCCGACAGGAAGGTGACAGTAACTCGAATAACCGTGCGTTACAGCAGTGGTGCGCAGAAGAGCGTCTCTGAACATCGATCCTTGAAGTGGACGGGCTACATCAGCAGAAGACCACAAACATACACTCAGCGGCCACTTTATTATGTATAGGAGGTATCTAATAAAGAGACCACAGAATGTATTCCAAATTAAGGATCTTGTTAGACACAGGTCAAGATAGAAAAATTTAATTTAATTTTATTTTATTTTTAATATCAGAAGTAAAACTGCTATGAAGTTACCAGCCCTCGAATCAAGGTTGGAAGAGAGAAAGAGTAATTCTTGGATTGCTGTATCAGGAGCTGGCATGGATTGAAGAAGCACTTTGATTAGTTCAAATCCTCTATTTTGTTTTTGTCGATTGGGTCCACTCGGTCCCTTTCCGTCAATCGGAAGCATTTTTCGCCTCTGTACTTGCGCATGCCAGCTGTTGGCATGGGCGCATTGTGGTCACCGATTCGGATATTTATGGTCGGACTGGAGCAAGTGGGGTGGGTTGATGTTTTGCTGTTGCTTGTGCTTGGGAGGGAGGGCTTTGGGGTTCTAACGCTCCTTCTCTCGTGCGGTCTTGGGCTTTTTTTTTTATCCTGCTCTTGTCTTGTGGACGTCTGAGAAGAGTAAGAAATTCAGGGTTGAGAAAATCTGCAGAAGCCACACACACAAGCTGCTGGAGGGACTCAGCATCCACGGAAAAGACTGTATACATTCTCTAACATTAAATCGAACCATGGAAACCATTGGCCAACGTTTGCGTTGCCCCAGCAACCTGAACACCATTTCTACACCCTTAGTTGCAAAGCTCCGCCCACTACGGGTCCTCAAAGGGATCTCGCTGAACTATTTTCCTTGCTGTATTTCAATATATTTTTCAACCAAGACAAAATATGAAAGAATGTTGTTACTATTTTGACCGCACATTTTTTTTTAATAAGAACTCCATCGTTCTTTGCTCTTCTGTCCGGTGGATGAAGCCGTTCCAATGTAACAGAAAATATGTCAGATATTTGAGGTTTTTGCGGTCTTTGCTGTATGTTTTGATTCTGCTACTTTATAGCTAAGACCGTACTTGCGCTGCCCTGAGTAAATGGGCTACTGTTTATAGATCAAAAATAGTGTTACACTTATATAATTTCTTTTTAAGAAGTTATTATTCTGTAATCACCTATTCCGCTTTCCATGCTTGGAATACTTTGCCGCATCTGGAAACTGCCCACAAGCCAAGGCTTCTATTTGAACCACGGCAGCTTTTATGAGATTAGCCCCATCGCTCAACAAGGAAGCTGATAGTTTTTTTTTTGCAAGCAGGAAGCTGTCCAAGCAAAATAGATGCCAGGAAATTGAAAGTGAAGGAAGAAAGAAGGGGAAAGGGGGGTAGAGAAAGAGAGAGAGAGAGAGAGAAAATAAAGTTGGGAACATACCAGAAAAGAGGTAAGTGTTGGACCTGCTTAAGCAGCCTTGCACCTGCAGACCAGATGACAGCGGTATGCCTGGTGATGTGAGCCGGGGGAAGACTGGGCTCTTTGTACCAA